>NC_081294.1:81707500-82332500 GCF_030435805.1 Mustela lutreola
GAATACATTACAGAGTTTTCTTAGTTTCATTAAAATTATAAGTTGTTCCTCACATTTATGATTTCTTCTGTGTTACTCATTTACTACTTATGATAGGACATGAGTGTTAAGGTTTGGAATAATTTCAGAGCTGAGTGATATTTCTTAAAAGCTGAAAATGGTTATTTTTCTCTTCTTTTGCTTTTTTACTTTTTTTCATGCTTGTTTTAGGGAAGAGAGGGGTCAGACCATAAGTAGATAACAGGGATCATGGGCCTTTCATATATGAAGGAAATGCCAACTTCTGACAAAAACTTCTCTAGTATTTCTGGGAAAGCCAGTGACCACATCATTGATCATTAAGACTAGAAGGACCTTTGAAAATCTTCCTCCTCAAAATGTGGCTCATGGATCTCACAGACTTCAGAATCACCTGGGGGTAAAAAATACACATACTTGGTTTCTAGTGTATACCATCTCAATTACTGTTTCCAAGGGAGACCAGGGAATATAGATTTTTCAGAAGCTGCCTCAATAATTCTTAAGGACACTAGTTTAGTAAACACTTTATTCTAGTTTCTTCATAGTACATAGAGATTGAGGCATAATGCAGTGAAGTGACTTATCAATGGTAAAGTAGGCAGTAAATAACAAATCACCCTGCTTGGCTATTCAAAACCACCTAGGTGAGCTGCAATTTTTAATTCATTTGACATGCATCTTTCTGCCTCAGCTGTGTAGTTACGTAACTTAATTACTTCTTAGTTTGATTTGACGGCTTTATTCTATTAGATAAGATGTGTTAATTACTGTGATGGCAATATGTGGTAATAATGGCTCAGTGTTACATTAATAATTTCAAGATCATGAATAATATGCAACACCTCGGTGTCTGAGCCATTATTAATTTGTTTCACCAGTGCTGAAGTGTTTAAAATTCAGTTTCAAGCATGTCTTCTCAGAGGAAAAAAGAATAATACATGTATTGAAAAACCTTTCCTTTATTCTGCTATTAACTCTGTCCTTGCTACACAATTTGCTGTATATTGTACCTAATTAGTGAGGTACAAATCCAGTTTCATTTTATTTTTAAAAAATAAAAAATACAAGTAAATCAAAACAGAGCCTTTGGTGATAAAGGAGAAAGAGTAGAGGCAATATAAATCTTGTGCAGTTTTATCACTTATAATGAATCTCAAGGGAGGAGAATAATTCTACAAGTAGAATTTTTTATTAGCTTGAGTTTTTGAGTAGACTTAAAGTCATGTTTCTGCGTCTAAAAAGAAAATGGTCCTGCCTCCACTTCCATGATGATTAAGCAGTTGATTCCTAGGCAGATGAGGGGGCTACTAAACAATTATATCTGCTGCCCAGCATCTATTTCCTTCTTTTTATAGTAGCACCCTGATACAGAATAACTATTTCCCTTAGTCTGTGTGGGTATAGCCTTCAACATTCATTGTTGGACACTCAAGCTAGGACTGACAAATCAGCATATTCCATCTTCCTAGGAATTGTGATTGGCTTAAAGAGGCCTGTAACATGAGTTGGTACAATCAGAGCTAAATCTAACCTTTTTTAGAATGATTGAGAAAGATACACAGAGAACATGAGACATAAACTGGGGAAACTGACATTCATCCTGCCATCATGAAAGGGAAGTCTACCATGATTCAAAAAAAGTGTGGACGGAGGCCTGAGGCCATTCCTGATGACAACTTGAGTCTGTGTGGGTCTTAAATCAAGTCTTAAATCATGTACTGTTGTTTTTTACTGGTATACAATCAAAATATTCTTCTTTTTTTTCTTTCTCTGTACTTCTGTATTTTTCTGTGATTCAGTTTCTAGCACTTGTAGCAACAAGAAGACATTAAAGATTCAAAAAAAAGAAGTGGTTTTTTTTTTGTTTGTTTGTTTTTGTTTTTGTTTTTGTTTTAAACTTATTAGTTTCCAAGAATGGCAATAGCTTTGTGCTCGGCCTTGGGTCTTGCATGGGAAATCCTGAGTTTCCACTGTTACCAGTGGAACAGATTATTTGGCCTGGATTAGAGCTAGGGTGACCATATAATTTTTATCCAAATCAGAACACTTTTTTTTCCTCTTATGGAGAATGTTGAATCTATATAACAAATAAACAGAATAGTAAACTCCTATGAACCTACTGCCAGTCTTCAGCACCATCAGTCCATTGGCCAGTCTTGCTTCATTAATATCCCATAAACTCCATCATCATTTCATTTCATCATCATTTCATTAGACATCATCATTTCATTAGATGAAATTTCAACAAGGAAAGAGAGGTAATATTATGATATGGTAGTAGGTATAAATTGAAACTATCCCAGAAAGATTGAGATTGATAGGGAATAGATTGAAAATAAATGGATTAGAATCTGTAACTTTAGTACCTCTAATCAACTGAGATTGGGAGGTATGAGCTTAGGGAGAGTACTAAAAAGCCTTGGGACCTTTTCCTTTTCTATCAGCTTTTTAAAATTATATATATGTTTTACTGAACACCATCTTGGTCTGTGTCCTCCAAGAAACAGATACTAGAACAGGATAAAATGTATATGAATTTCATTAGGGAAACAAGCCCCATGAGAGAAAATGGGAAGGGAGTCAGAAAAGGCTGGGAGTATAATTGGGCTGTGATGCAAAGCTGACCCCAAGGTAAGGAAAGAAGAGGGTAGATTGGGTAGAAGTGTCCTGTTGTAGATTTTTGAAGGCTATCCACTGTTGTCAAGCCAAGGTCAGTTGTGAGAGAAATCACATGTTTCCTAGGAATTGTCCAGTTCTAATATGCCTCTTGTACTCAGTCCTGGGCTGGGAGCAGTCCCTGAAAAGTATACTTGAGGTACACAAACACAGTACTAGACTGGTTCGGCTGCCCTAACAAATTACCATAGACTGGGTGACTCACAAACAACAAAAATTTATTCCTCACAATTTGGGAGATTAATACCAGGATCAAGGCACTAGCAGATTTTGTTTTTGGTGAGAGCCTACTTTCTGCTCCATAGCTTGCTGTCTTCTTGCTCAGTCCTCACATGGTGGAAGGGATGAGGGAGCTCCCTCAGGTCTCCTTTATAAGGGTCCTAATCCCATTTGTGAGTGCTCTGCTCTCATGATCTTATTACCTCTCAAAGGCCCCACTTTCATATATCATCGTAATGGGGGGTACTCAGACATTGAGTCTATAGCACGCAGATGGTGATGGATTTCAGAATGTGGCAACTGAGATCCTTGGTCAGTTTTTCCCCTGAAGCTGGCACATTTTTACGGCCACCACACATACTAGGTCTTTCTTCTGAATACTATCACTATAGTGTAGCATAGTGATTAAAGCATGGACTTGGATCAGAACAGCCCTATTAAAATCTCAGCTTATTAATTAGTAGCTATATGAATGTGGGCAAATCACTTAAGTTCATAATGTCTTGTATATGAAATGTAAATAACATACCGTGGACTTCATGTAAACATCAAGTGGGATAAACTGTACGCAGTGCTAAGCAGAGTACATGGCCTGTAGTAAGTGCCCAGCACTTGTTAGTGATGATAATAGTAACAAACATGAAGACTTTATGAATAAGCCTATTAGGGGCCTTTAGCCACAGAGGTCCTATTTTTAGAGACTACAGCTGAACAAATGATCTGAAATGACTAATTTTATATCACTCAGGATATTTGGCCCAGTCTTTCAGGTCTGTCTCAGTTTCTTTTGTTACATCAAAGGCATAATTCCCTGTCCTGTCCCTGAGCCTTTGTACTCAGTACTCCTGCTCTCAGGATTACTTTTCCCATGTCTCTTCTCATCTCATTGCTTTGTACTCATCTTTCTGGTTTCAATTTAAGACTAACTTAATCAGGTAAGACTTCACTGACCCCACAATCTAGTAAATCTTCTTTAATATGGCTTCCAAGAATTGTGCTTATAAAATTGCATTCCTTTTATAGCTAGGGCTTCTGTTAGTGTGCAATTATGCATTTATTCATATGAATATTTAATCAGTGATTGTCTTTCCCATGTGAGAGTAAGGATCATGTCTGATTTTGCTTGCAATTCAAATACAGTGCCTAGCACAAAGCTAGCTTAGAACACACTCAAACATTTGTTAACTAAGAGAATAAAGTATATCTGTTCCTCAGAAATAAAGTATATCTGTTCCTAAGAGTGTGAGTTCTTGTCATTTTATTCTTTGTAGCTTGTTCATAGGAAGCTGACCCATAAAACTGGATTGGTAATACATTATTGTAAAGAGGAGGAGGTAATAACTAGCTCTCTGGGCAAAGCATTCCATTTCCTACATTAATTTGATTTAATTTAATTTTGTTATTCAAAGATGTGTACTCATTTTGGTAAGAACACTTAATATGAGTTCTATCCTCTTAATAAATGTGTAAGTGCACAGTACAGTTATAGTACTGTTACACAGTGCAATGTAACTATAGATACAATGTTGTACAGCTGTTATACATTACTGTTACACAGTATGGTATAACTATAGAGACAATGTTGTACAGCAGATCTCTAGAACTTGTTCATTCTGCATAAGTGAAACTTTATACCTATTGAACAGCTTCTCCCCATTTTTCCTGGCTCCCAGACCCTGGCAACTACCATTCTAGTCTTTATTTCTATGAATTTCATTTTTTTAATTAACTAATGTATTATTTGTTTCAGGGGTACAGGTCTGTGAATCATCAGTCTTACACAATTCACAGCGCTCACCATAGCATATACCCCCTCAATGTCCATCGCCCAGCCACCTTTTCCCTCCCCACCCGCACCCCTTCCGGCAACCCTCAGTTTGTTTCCTGAGATTAAGAGTCTCTTATGGTTTGTCTCCCACCCCGGTCCCATCTTGTTTCATTTTTCCCTCCCTGCCCCTCAGGAATCCCTGCCCTGTCTCTCAAATTCCTCATAGCAGAGAGATCATATGATAAAGGTCTTTCTCTGAATGACTTATTTCACTCAGCATAATACCCTCTAGTTCCATCCATGTCATTGCAAATGGCAGGATTTCAAGGGTTTTTTGATGGCTGCATAGTATTCCATTGTATATATATACCACATCTTCTATATCCATTCATCTGTTGATGAACATCTAGGTTCTTTCCATAGTTTGGCTGTTGTGGACATTGTGGCTATAAACATTCAGGTGCACGTGCCCCTTCAGGTCACTGCATTTGTATTTTTAGGGTAAATACCCAGTAGTGTGATTGCTGGGTTATAGGGTAGCTCTATTTTCAACTTTTTGAGGAAACTACATACTCTTTTACAGAGTGTCTGCATCAGCTTGCATTCCCACCAACAGTGTAGGAGGGTTCCCCTTTCTCTGCATCCTCGCTAATACCTGTGGTTTCCTGACTGGTTAATTTTAGCCATTCTGACTAATGTGAGGTGATATCTCACTGTGGTTTTGATTTTTATTTCCCTGATGCCAAGTGATGGTGAGCACATTTTCATGTGTCTGTTGGCTATTTGGATTTCTTCTTTGCAGAAATATCTGTTCATGCCTTCTGCCCATTTCTTGATTGGATTATTTATTCTTTGGGTATTGAGTTTATTAAGTTCTTTATAGATTTCTGGATACTAGCCCTTTATCTGATGTCATTTGTAAATCTCTTTTCCCATTCTGTCAGTTGTCTTTTGGTTTTGCTGACTCTTTCCTTTGCTGTGCAACAGCTTTTGATCTTGGGATGCCTGGGTGGCTCTGTTGGTTAAGCTGCTGCCTTCGGCTCGGGTCATGATCCCAGAGTCCTGGGATCAAGTCCCGCATCTGGGACTGCCTACTTGTGTGCTCTCTCTCTCTCTCTCTGAGAGAGAGAGAGATAAATAAATAAATAAATAAATAAAATCTTAAAAAAAAAAAAAAAAAAGCTTTTGATCTTGATGAAGTCCCATTAGTTCATTTTTGTCGTAGCTTTCCTTGCCTTTGGTGATGTTTCTAGAAGAAGTTGCTGCGGCTGAGGCCAAAGAGATGCTGCTTGTGTTCTCCTCAAGGATTTTGATGGATTCCTGTTTCACAATGAGGTCTTTCATCCGTTTTGAGCCCATTTTTGTGTGTGGTGTAAGGAAATTGTCCAGTTTCATTCTTCTGCATGTGGCTGGAATTTGCCTATTTTAGATACATAAGTGGAATCATGTGGTATTTGTCCTTCTGTAACTGGTTTATTTTACTTAGCAGGTGAAATAAGTGATGCTCATTCATCCGTGATGCTGCATATGGCAGGGTTTCCTTACTTTTTAAGGCTAAGTAATATTCCATTGTGTTTATGTACATTTTCTTTACCCATTTACCCAATAATGGAAATTTAGGTTGCTTATATATCTTGGCTATTGTGAATAATGTTGCAGTAACATGAGAATACAAATATCTCTTTGAGGTTCACATATCAGTTCTTTTGGAGATAGTGTCAAAAATGGGATTCCTGGGTCATGTGGTAGATCTTTTTTTGATTTCCTGAGTACTCTCCCTACTATTTTCCATAGTAGCAGCACTATTTTATCTTATCACTAACAATACACCAGCTTTCTACTCAACCTTCTCACCAACACTTGTTATCTTACAGTTTTTTGGTAATTAGTCATCCTAACAGGTATGAGGTGGTATCTCATTGTGATTTTGATTGACATTTCTGTAATGATTAGTGATGTTGAGCATCTTTTCATATACCTGTCAGCTATTTGTATGTCATCTTTGGAGAAATGTCTATTCAAGTTCTTTGTCCATTAAAAAAAGCAAAATATCTGTTTTGTGGTTTTCTTTTTTGCTACTGAGTTATAGGGTTTCTTTATATATTTTGAATATTAATCCTTTATCAAATATATGGTTTTCATATGTTCTCCTGCATTCTATAGTTTAGCTTTTTGTAGTGCTTTTTTTTCCTCTACACAAGTTTTTTTTAGTTTGACGTATTGTCCATTTTTGCTTTTATTGCCTGTGCTTTCAGTGTCATATCCAAGAAATCATTGCCAAGACAAAAGTTGTGAAGCTTTCCCCCTGTGTTTTCTTCTAGAAATTTCACAGTTTCAGGTCTTATAGTCTTTAATACAATTAAGCTGATTTTGGTGTATGGTGCAAGATAAGGTTATGGTTTCATTCTTTCACATGTGAATATTCAGTTTTCCTGACACTATTATTTGTAGAAAACCTTAAAGACTCCACAAAAAATGTTAGAATTGGCAAATGTGCAGGATGCAAAGGCCGACTTACAGAAATCAGTTGTGTTTTTGCTTGCTAACACTGAAGAAGGAAATGAAAAAAAGAAATCCCATTTCAGTAGCATCAAAAAGAATATAATACTTAGGAATACTTTTAACAAAAGGTGAAAGACTTGTACACTGGATATTTTAAAACATTGATGAAAGAAATCAAAGAAACCAAATAAGTGAAAAGACATCCCATGTTTATGGACTAATAGACTTAGTATTGTTCAACATTTCTATACAACCCAAAACAATCTATAAATCATGGCAATGTCTGTCAAAATCTAATGGCATTATTTACAGAAATAGGCAAAACAGTCCTAAAATTCATATGAAACCACAAAAGACCCCAAATAGCCAGAACAATCTTGAGCAAGAACAAGTATGCAGTCATCATACTTTCTCGTTTCAAAATGTTACAAAGTTCATGTTAATTAATTAATTAATTAATTAGTATGGTGTTGGCCTAAGAACAGACTTACAGACCAATGGAACAGAAGAGAGAGCCCAGAAGCAGAACCATAAATATATAATCGGTTGATCCTGAACAAGGGTGCCTAGAATACACAGTCAGGAAAGTATAATGTCTTTAATGAATGGTATAGGGACAATTGAATATACATGCAAAAGGATGAAATGGGATATTTCTACCACCCACAAAACCCAACTCAAGTGAATTAAATGCTTAAGATCTATAACTATAAAACTTCTAGAAGAAAACATAGGGGAAAAGTTTCATGACTTTGATCTTGGCCATGATTTCTTGGATAGAACACTAAAAGCACAAGCAACAACAACAAAAAAATATACCAGCAGGACTCCATGACCTATTTTAGCCTGACTCAGAGCAGTCTTGTGTGAGGATCTGTGAGGGCAGATGAGAAGTTGGTGAGATAAACATTATTGCTAGATGGCAGTTAGGGATTCAAATTAGTCACATATTTTCTCTGGCCATGTTGTGAACTTTCCTTTCAGTGCTTCTCAAAATGTAATGTTTGAGAAGTACCTGGGTAGCTTGTTAAATATGAGTATCTCCAGACTTCTCTGTACAGAGATTTAGACTTAGTAGGTTCATGGCAGGGCCCTTGAATTTACATGTTTATGAAATGGATTCCAGTGATCACTCAGATTTAGGAATCACTGTTCTTTTTTTTTTTTTTTTTTTTTAAAGATTTTATTTATTTATTTGACAGAGAAATCACAAGTAGATGGAGAGGCAGGCAGAGAGAGAGAGAGAGAGAGGGAATCAGGCTCCCGGCTGAGCAGAGAGCCCGATGCGGGACTCGATCCCAGGACCCTGAGATCATGACCTGAGCCGAGGGCAGCGGCTTAACCCACTGAGCCACCCAGGCGCCCCAGGAATCACTGTTCTTTATCCCACTGTTGATTCAGGACCATTGAGAATGACCCAGCTATTGCCAGAACCTGATAACTTCTTTCTTCTCCACAATGGTGTCTCTCAAATATTTTGGACAACTCTGAAGAGTAAAGGTCTTCGTGGCCCTCTGCTCCAGTCATTGCCATTCACCAGTGGGGGAAAGAATATAGTGAAAACAATGTGTTTTTCTTTACCAAGCACATGGAGTGTGGAGTGGAATGGGTAGATTATGAACATAACATAGGTTTTAGAATTAGGAGTGTGAGTGATTTATATTTACCATTAATTAGCTTACCGTTTAAAAATCAAAGGTCCAATCTCATCATTAAAATTGAAACCATTGCACCACATCAGTAAACAATAACCTATGTTGATAATAAAAGGGATTAACAGATAGTACTTTTAATATAATTAAAATCAGGAATCATGTCAGCTAAAATCATGACCAACTCAGTCAACACTGATGTACTCTCCCAATAAGATCCTAAACTCTACAAATGCAGAGACAATGCCATTCTTATTTACAGTTGTATCACCCACGGTTAACCCCATCATTGGCACATACTAAGCACTCAGTAAATATTTTGGCACACTGACAGCTCAGCCTTCCACTTTAAAAGTATGGAACTTGCAGCTGTCTGTAGGTATGTGTGCAGAAGAGGAACTTGGCAATTTGCAACCCAATTTGTAACCTTCAGCCCATACTAACAGTGAGTTCATTTTGCTTATAAATACCATATTTTATTAATTCCTAATTATTTCCTGAAGTAGATTATTAGTAGGTCATCTTTAGTTATATGTAAAACTAAAACTAATTAGAAGAATGTGTCATTTCCTCATGAACTGAAGAAAGGATTGGCATCTTTTGGAGTACTTTGAGTATCACTGCACTGACCAAGAACCTTTTTATTGGTTCTTTTATTTTCAGGTTCTGTATTGGGCAAAACAGCCATGTTTGTTGGAATCTTATGTTAGGATTACTTCTTCATTGTTTACTAAGCCTCTGTACATTTACTTTCTTCTTTGAGCTTTCTATAATTGCCATTTATGTCTCAATCTTTTTTTTTAAGTGACTGAAAGTCCCTTTTTTGATATTTCATGTTTCCCGATGACCACCCCTGACAGAACCTCAGCATATCTGCATTATGCCTAATTCTTTATTTTCTGTTACTAACTTAATTTTCTCCTCAATACATCATGAATGGAGTTTAAAGAGACAAGAATTGTCATATTTAGTTGTGAAACTTGGTTCAAAGCTTTAAGTAACCAGGGATTGATTCCTTTACCTACAGCACAGTGCTCTAGTCTCTCCTATACGTGGTGAAAGATCTTGTAGTAGTTGTACCTGTGACTTCTAGTTAGGGCTGCTCCACTAATGGTTTTTTTGTTTGTTTGTTTTTTTGTTTTTTTAATTTTTTTCACTAATGGTTTATAATTATGTCTTCATGTAGTATATTATTTAGGGCCTCACTACTGTTAAAATGAAAGTGGCTGTGTTTGGGGATTCAGAATAGTAGCTTAAAGCTTTAATTTGCTTCTCTGCATTAGTCTGGTGACTTTTGTTCTTCACCTGCTTCCAAAGTCAGCTTTTTCCCATGAGTTGAAATTTGGAAATGCCTTATGGAGAAATGATCACAGAAGACATACTGTATTCCATCTCACTTGACCCACTCCCATCTCCTACATTTGCAGCACCGGAATTAAAGGGTCCCAGACCACCAACTGGTATTTTTTGATCAGTCTGAGAGTCAATGTGCATGTTTAATTTCTACTATGAAGCAATCTGATGATGGCATTTTCCAGCAGTGCCAGTCAAATGGACTTTTAAAGCACTCACCAAAAAGATAGTCTTTATGTGCTGTCCTTGGGTGCAAATGCAGTATTTTATAGAGCAGATCTCTTCACTTCGATTACTTGGATGAAAAATTGTTAGTGATTTACACTAGACAGACACAGGCATGCACACGTGGTTCTCCCCCTTCTCCCCTATCCCCCCGTCACCCCACTACAGTAGTCCATACCATGACTCTCTTTTGCCAAGACTTCTGTGATTGACTTCCCTAGCCTCTTTGGCTGCAAGTGAACCTCCCTTTGTCTAGTGTGAAATCTAGATCCTACAGTGACTGCTCTTAGCCTTCAGGATACCATCAGACCTTCAACAGTGTTCAAAGACCTTCATGCCCTGTATTTCCATCTCTTCATGCTCCCTCCCCACCTCCCTCCTTCTCCCTTCTCAGATTTCCAAACTAAAACCACACTGAATTCCATATGATGTGTTCTCCCATTTCTGGGCCTTTGAATAAACTCATCTGTTTAACTGGAATACTTCTTTCTTTCCTCATTCTCTTTTCCCTTTTGAGTGTTGCTATTCTTCAGATTTCAGCATGGATATGACTGCCTTTAGGAAGCATTCTCTGGCAACACATCCTGAAGAAGCACTTTGCCTGGGAGGTTCCAGAGCACCGAAAAGCTTCCCCATTAAAGCTCTTGCCATGCTGTGTCATAACTGCCTCTTGACTTGCTTGTTTCCCTTCTCCTCTTGCCTGTGCAGGCCTTGAATTTAGGAACTGTGAATTTAGGAACTCGTTCATTGCCAAATCTCTATTGCTAGAATAATGCTTGACACATGTAGGCATTCAATAAATTTTTGTTCAACAAATAAAATAATTCATGTAGAGACTTTGCAGCCCATGAATGACTTTATATGTATTCCATTTCCTTTTCATTAAGAAAGCTACAAGAAAGTGTTTAATAGTTAATGATAATAAGATACTCAATAAAAATTGTTTTTAATATTGTTATTTTAATGATGTGGTAAAATATCCTGTTCTTTCATAGAACTAAGGCCATTCATAAAGGCAACTGTATTTTATAAAATGTTTTGCAGTTTTTAAAAGGAAGACACCAAATGGTACAAATATGTGACTGTTTTTTTTCCATCGGTTACCATGGGAAACCTCCCTTCAAAAACATTCTCTTTATGATAGATGCTCATATCTATGACAATAAGGTCCATGAAGTAAATTGACTTGAGCAAGTAACAATAAATATAGAATATCAGTGTGATTAGAAATGACGGATGTCAGAGCCAGCTAGGAGAAAAATAGAAAATAATTATCTGATAGAGGAACAAACACATCTATCTATACTGTAATTTTTTCAATGTTTATAGCCTTTGCTATCAAGTGTACTACTTTGTGATGAGTTAAAATATTTTGCCATCCAGTTTATCAAACTCCACTCAATATATGCAACTCAAGTATTAAAACTGAAATGGAACCACTTGTGTCACAGATCATATTGACCTTACAACATATCATGCCTCCTAATATTAATACCTCCCACTATTCTCTTCTTGATTGTGGATGACAGGCAAGAGATTCTTATGGATGCTTCTCAGCCTGACTTTCATCTGGTTTGAAAATCAGTTCAAATTCACTCAAAGAAAGGAAAAAAAAATACCCAGCTCTCTTTATGTGCCTCCTGGGCTTTAATAAAATATATATATTTTTAAAAACTTGAATTCAGTAATAATAGATTCTACAAAACAAGTAAGTTGTGTTTACATTTCCAAGAAGAACGTTACAGCCAATCTTTGACAGTTTTGAAGTGCTTAGGATATCATTAAATTCAATATTGTTAGGAGTTCTGAGGGAGTTGAGGAGGTTTGAGGAAAACTGAGCATAATAAAATGAGGGAATTAAACTATCTGTTTTGAATTTATTTATGGAAGCAGAAGTTTTAGAACCAGAAACAATGATGACAGTTTTGGCAGTGGTGGGGATTTTGCCTCTAGGTCCAGTGTGATAGTGTTTCCTCAGACAGAAATGTACAGTTATTTCTCAGTCTGCATGACATTCGTTACCTGTAGCTAAGAGCTCGTGTTCTAATGATTTATGGAACTTGGAAGCTGTTTGTTTCCAATTGGAACCTTGCTATGAGTAACATATACTATTTGCTTAGAAAGTTCAGGAGTTACCCCAAAATAGTTCTTCTAGAATATGTTTGTGCCTTTCTGCCTGCTCCTCCAAATATTAGGCTGGTTCTCTTTGGATAGCTTTGTTGGACTTCCCTCTTTTCCATTAGAATTCAAGAATTCTTCCATGTTTCCATGGCATCCACTATAGATCTATGTCCACCTGCCACATTGTAGTTTTAGATAATTAATTGTATTTAGTGTTTTTATATCCTTAGCTTATTCCCTCTTTCTACAAATAATCACTGTTAACAGTTTCTTGAATTTTTTTCCATAAAACAGAAATTTTGCATGTAGCTGATACACATGTAACTAAATGTAAAGATGGATTTTAAAAAACCATACAAAAATATATTTTAGGCAATCTTTTTCACTGTTGTTTATTTACTATATTTTAAATATATTTCTATTAACATATATAGGCCTGCAGATTGTTTTTACAGCTGCCTACTAATTCTTTTATGGATGTTATATAATTTTATAATTGTGCAGGCTCCCAATTAGAAACATTTTGATTGTTTGCAACTTTCTGTTTTTAGAAACACTGCAATGAAGACTCATGCCTTGTGGACTTCTGTGAATATTTCTTTAGGATTCATCTCAAACAGTGAGATTTCGGGGTCAGAGGGCATGTGCCTATTTAATATTGGTAGATTGACTCTACTATAAACTATGACCTCAGTGTCACACTATATCAGCATCATATTATGTATAAAAATTAGTTTACTTTTCTCTCTTGCCACCTAGAAGGTGCAAAAATTGCATGTAGGATGGTACATTTTATCTCTTGTTCCCTGAAGCACCTAGTGCAGCCTTAACAAGTATTAGTAGAATGAAGAAATGATGAAAGAAAAGTTCTGCTCATATTTTAGCTTGTATTAACACAGCTGAGTTATGTCGGAAGTAATATTAAAGTCACATGTTAGTGCAGCACTCAAGTAAGTTTGATAATTCATGGAAAAATGTGAATGTGGTTGTGAACTCAATGGGCAATTACTAGCCATCTCCTCATTAATCTTATTTTGAGGGCCAGGATGATTCCAGATACAATCTGTATGTCTTTTCTTTCAGAGTGGACCATGCTCTGGGCCAGCAGATGTGCTTCTGGGTGATTGTGTGTGGGTGGGAACAGGAAGGGAGGAGTGAATATGCTCTTCTTTGTCCTAAGCAGTGAGTATGTACTGCCAGACAAAGTGCTGGAACATCAGTTTCCTGCTGTGATTTCTCCTGCGTGTTACATCATGCCCATGAAAACTGTTTATGGATCCTAAGGGCCTAACAGACTCTAAACTCTCCTATGTGACCATCAAGGCCATCCATCATTTGGTCTCAAGTGTGTGTCCTGCTACTTCCAGCTACTCCCCTCTCCTCCTGACAGCCGGAGACCTACTGTGGACTTTGCCAGGGTCTTTTTTGGGATCATTCTGTCCTGTTCATTGTAAAAAGAGTTTACCTCTTTCTGAGTCTTGTGGCTGTAAGAGCCTTTGCTACTGCCCTCTGCCCTTTTTTTTTTAACCAGCATCTGATTTCTTGTTGTCTGATTCATTGACACCAATCGTTCTTTTTTTTTTTTTTTTTAAAGATTTTATTTATTTATCAGAGAGAGAGAGGGGGAGAGAGTGAGCACAGGCAGACAGAATGGCAGGCAGAGGCAGAGGGAGAAGCAGGCTCCCCGCTGAGCAAGGAACCCGATGTGGGACTCGATCCCAGGACGCTGGGATCATGACCTGAGCCGAAGGCAGCTGCTTAACCAACTGAGCCACCCAGGCATCCTGACACCAATCGTTCTTAGTTCCTATTGTCTGTCACAGTGACCTTTAACCTGCACCCAATTTTTTAGTGAATGATCTGTAAATATGCCACCCATCTATATTTCAACCTGGACACTCAGAGCAGTTTTTAGAAAACTTCCAGTGCTTCTAAAGCACATTCATTTGAAATATTGTGTATTATCCCCCAGAGCTGACACCCTGGGGGAGACAAGGTGAATCTTGGAGGTATTTACTTTCTCCTCCCTATTCACCAGGCTGATACCCATTTAGCTTATTAGTCCTGACTGGCTCAGTACAGGTTTAATGAATGTCTTAGATTATCCAGTGACTTTGAACTTTAATTTTTATTAGCTTGGTTCACTCAAAGAGCACCTTTGTGCCACCGTAATTTTTAGGATACCTCCTTTCCGCAGGCTGATAGGATTTATCGCCCAAAGGTTGGAAAAGCATAAAGATGAGATGGTCCTCTTGAGAGGTTTGTCTCTTCAGGTTAGTGTTAATGCAGAAGTCAGATTTACCCACTAGATCCCAGGACCATAAAAAGCAAATCCACAGCAGAGTGCTAAAAGATGACTCTTGTTCAGAGCCATTGCAGCATCTAAAACTGACACTGCAATCAATGAAAACATTTTATTGGCCCTCTTGGGTTTTACTACAGAAAATCGCAAAGCTCTGCTATGCACCAAAACAGCAACAGATTTTGTTGGTGGCCTTGAATCAATCTGTTAGATATATTTGAAGGAATGTGGGTATTAGTGAAGTTGGATAGGAATTTTCAGGTGGTGCCAAGAAATAAGCTTCTACAAATAAATGATCAGTCAAATAAATAAACACACAGACATAAGTATTTGCATAGGTCTCACAAATTTGTAAAATATTTTTGTGTGTATCGTATGTTCAATCCACCAACCCTAGGAAGAGGTAGGTGTAATTTATAGTTAATCCATTTTGGGATGAGGGCATTTGTAGTTCAGAGAAGCTGAGTGGTGTGAGGTTGAGATTTTCATGCATGGTTTTACTGTCTCTGGTGTGTGTTACTGTTTATGGCTTCAAAAATTACCAACAAAGCTATAGTTGCTTCGAATCTAAATCAACCAAGTCTGAAGAAGTAGGTTGAGCATCTGGAGTGAAAAATAAAGTCAATCATTTTAGATATTCAGTTTATTGGAATAGTGTGATGAATCTACATAGATAGTTCAATCTTTAAAAAAAAAGACATCTAGGGCTTTATTTACCTGGATTATAAAAATAATCTGATTCCTACAGGATTATTCATGTATGTCTTCATTTATTCATTTAAAATTTGCTGCGTGTTCTCTGTGTATTAGGCATTACACTATAGTAATGCACAAGTGAATAACGTAATGTCTACTCTTAAGAACCATAACAATATTAGATAATATTTCCTGATGTTAGCTTATGATATGTCAGGTAAAGTGGGGATCACTTAAAATACATTATAACATTGGGGAACCTGGATGGCTCATTTGGTTGAGTATCTGACTCTTGGTTTCAGTCAGGTCATGATCTCAGGGTTGTGAGATTGAGGCCCACGTGGGGGCTCCAACTCAGCAAGGAGTCTCTTTGAGCTTTTCTTCCTGTGCCTCTGCTCCTCCCCCTGGTGTACATGCTTTCTCTCTTTCTCTCTCAAATCAATTAATAAATACAGTCTCTATTTTTTTTTAAAGATTTTATTTATTTATTTGACAGAGAGAGATCACAAGTAGACAGAGAGGCAGGCAGAGAGAGAGAGAGGGAAGCAGGCTCCCTGCTGAGCAGAGAGCCCGATGTGGGACTCGATCCCAGGACTCTGAGATCATGACCTGAGCCGAAGGCAGCGGCTTAACCCACTGAGCCACCCAGGAGCCCTAAATACAGTCTTTTAAAAAAGATACATTGTAACATGTATTCCAAACAGCCTTTTATGATATAGGTTCTCTTATTGTCTCTGTTTTTCAGGGAAAGTAATTAAGGTTTACATCCAAGATAAGCAGTAAGTGGTAGACCCAAGTTTAATTCAAAGGCTGGTATGGAGAAGCCCATACTTTCTTAGCCTCTCTATAACTTGGCCTTCCAGTGCTCTGCTCCCTGGCTCATGGTCTGAGTTAGACAACATAGGAACAAAAAACTTAGCAGTAAAATGAGGGATGTTTAATAATCAAGGAATGAATGAAGTGGTGTAGGAACATGAAGGAAAACTATAGAAAACTAGCTTCAGTAGATGTACCTTAACTTGGGTCTGAAAATAGCCAAAAAGTGTTGTAGGCAAAGAAAGAGAAAGGACATTCTAAGAAGAGAGGAACATGTGCAGAAGCATGCAGTTACATCTAAGGGTTTCTCCTTTGGGCTGCTTAGAAGAGTGTATGGAATCCTAAATGACTTCATGGTACTATTTCAGTTGCTTGAGGTGTTAACTAATGCTGGCATGGTCCTGTCATTACTCCTTCTTTAAATTAGAACGAGCTCCTCAAACTTATGCAATAGTCAAACCCCAGATAATAGCACCATCGCTGGACTAGTTTCAGGAATACACAGCAAAATGGATTTTAGTACAGATAAATGTCAATAAATTGGTCTTTGGCTGCCCTCTGCAATGTGGTGATTGCTGCTTGAATATGCAAAAAGACTTCAAGTCTCCATTTAATCACACAGGTTACAGTAGCATAGGTTGAACAGCAGGGAGGATATAATTACCCAGGGGCAAGATGAATGAGAGTTATCAGCTGTCAAGCAATGTGTTACTGAGGATGTGATGTATCTTACAGGTGGTGGATAGCCTCTCCATTTCTCTTGAAGATTTTGATTCTCTTCATTAAAGGTACAATGTGACTGTCACTCATCAACATTGATAACATTAAGAGTCTGAGGTAATCCTAACAACATTCTAGGAGGACTTTCTCTTTTTAAGGAGCAGTAGGGAAGTCCCAGAGTTAACTAGAAATAGAAGGGCAATGGAATATGATTAACTGTAAAAGTGCTTTAGTGCAGTTGGATTCAACTTATTTTTAAACTGAAAATTTCATTATGCTTAACTGCTATACAGGAAGCAAGAAAGCCCTGCTATGCCTTTTGGAATAATCCCTATACTCAGAGCATATATACTAAGACTCCAGAAGATGCCAGAAAAAAAATTTTTTTTTTAAGTAATCTTAATTATCATATCAAGTTCCTGGAAGACAAATTGAAAGATGTCAATGTAGCTGCTTCTTGCTTCCCTATTTTCTAATTAGGCTTGGATAGTTTTAAAAAATTAATTAATTAGGATTTACTTATTTGTTAGTACAAGCAGGGGGAGTGGCAGGTAGAGGGATAGGGGAGAAGCAGGTTCCCCATTGAGCGGGGAACCTGATATGGGACTCAGTCCCAGGACCCTGGGATCATGACCTGAGCCCAAGGAAACTGCTTAACCTACTGAGCCACCCAGGCATCCGATGCCAGAAATTCTTTTTTTTTTTTAAATTAACATATAATGTATTATTTGTTTCAGGGGTATAGGTCTGTGATTCATCAGTCTTAGACAATTCACAGCACTCACCATAGCACATACCCTCCCCAGTGTCCATCACTCAGCCACCCCATCCCTCCAGCAATCCTCACTTTGTTTCCTGAGATTAAGAGTCCTTCTCTGGTTTCATCTTGTTTCATTTTTCCCTCTCTTCCCCTATGATCCTCTGTTTTGTTTCTCAGATTCCTCGTATCAATGAGATCATGTGATAATTGTCTTTTTCTGATTGAGTTATTTCCCTTAGCATAATACCCTCTAGTTCCATCCACATAGTTGCAAAGGCAAGAGGTTTTATTTATTTATTTATTTATTTTTTGATGGCTCCATTGTATTCAGTTGCGTATCTATATATACCACATCTTCTTTATCCATTCATCTTTTGATGGACCTCTAGGCTCTTTCCATAGTTTGGCTATTGTGGACATTGCTGCTATAAACATTCAGGTGCATGTGCCCCTTCAGATCACTACATTTGTATCTTTAGGTCAAACACCCAGTAGTGTTACCCTACAACCCAGCAAACACCCATTGCTGGGTTGTAGGATAGCTCTATTTTCAACTTTTTGAGGAACCTCCAACTCCAATACCAGAAATTCTTTTTTTTTTTTTTTAAAGATTTTATTTATTTATTTGACAGAGAGAGATCACAAGTAGGCAGAGAAGCAGGCAGAGAGAGTGAGGAGGAAGCAGGCTCCCTGCTGAGCAGAGAGCCCGATGCGGGACTTGATCCCAGGACCCTGAGATCATGACCTGAGCCGAAGGCAGCGGCTTAACCCACTGAGCCACCCAGGTGCCCCCAATACCAGAAATTCTTAAAGGAAGCCCATGTATATTAAAAAATTAAAGAGAGGGCATTTTGGTAGAAGTCAGCTGATTGAATACACAGGTTTATTCTTCCTTCTGATCTCTGAAAACCACTCCTGAAATTACGAAAGAGGAATAAAATGTCATAAAACTACAAGGTCAAAGAAAATGCTCTAGATGATGATACCAGATGAACAGTGTGAGCATCATTTTGTAAGTTAGAAAGTAGATGGTTAGGTGATGACAACTGACTTAAGTAGGGAAGAGGAAGCTGAATTTACATGGAAGGGAAAGACAAAGGAAGAAGAAGATGAGGCTGTGACCATGGCAAGTCCCCTGGAGCCTGGAGATCCTAGGCTCCTGAGGATATCTCAAGGGAAAGGTGTACAAACAGAGGTGTCCTCTGAAAGTCTGCATAAGGAACAACTAGGCTACCCAAATAATCACACACCTTGAATAGCCAGTAGCCCACCCTACCCTACCTGGTAGGAGCAGCAAGGTTTTTCTTCAGGCAACTAAACCAGGGAGGCTTTGGATTCCAAGACAGCAAACTCAGGAAGGGCAATGCTGAAATACTATGCTGAAAATAGGTAGTTAGGGCTAAAATCTACACATGGATTCAGAAGACCCTCAACTTCTGTCCTCTGCATGTTTCCCTGAACTCTGAATAATTCAGCAAGAAACTGGAGGATTCTTCCCTAGGGAAACTAGATATGCCTGCAAAGGAGTGGTAGGGACGTTGGCTATACCAATATAACATTCCCCCCAAGATACAAGCAGACCTCTGATTATGCTACTGTAAAACTTGTTGATAAATATGTTCAAAAGTAATTACATTACATACTTTAGGATTCCAGGATGAGGCTATTAATATTAGAACATTTCAATAATCTATTCCAGAGCATTGGAATCACTGGGTGGTTGTGCAAAAGGAGTTCCTACTTAGGAGTTCCCAGTCAAAAGCTCTTGAGAAATAATATATATTTGCTATTATAAGGTGGCTTTTCTTCTGTTCTTCCCACTTAGTCCCTAATGTATCAGTTGTGTTTTGCTACAATAATGTTGCAGAAGCAGCCAACCCAGTTTTTAATGGCTGGAGATGGTTAAGGCTTTTTTTTTTTTTTTTTTTTTTTAAGCTTCAGAGTGTGCAGGGTGACTAGATGGTTATTCTTGTATTGGCTGGGCTCACTCAACTTATTTGTGTGTGGTTAGCTGCAGGGAGGTCTGGTAGTTCTGCATTTCTTGCCTGTACTCTGTGAATCTTTCTGTGTGTCTGAAGATATGCTGGATGTTGGCTGGTCTAGTATTGTTCAGGTGGGGATGACTCAGGGAAACTCAGTTCTGCTTCATGTGTTTCATCTTCTTGCAGTCTAGTATGGGCATGCTCCTTGCAAAGGCAGAAGAGCAAGAATGAAAGCAAAGCTAGTTTCATTGTGTATGTGATTTTTATACTTCTGCTAATATCATGCTTGCTAACATTCCTATGACTGAAGCACGTTGTATGGCCGAATCTGGAGTCAGGGTAGGTAAAGAATTGGGTCCATTAGTGGTATCAGTCTGCCACATCTGGCTTTACCTTATTGCCCCAAGTATCTTTTGCGTGTGGACTTCAGTCTGTAGTTTAGGGAGTATAGATTTTTTGGGTTGTCTTTACCCAGTACTTCACTATTAACTTAAGGACTCTAAGCTATATACATTTTTTATCAGTTTACTTTAATATACAGCCTGGTCTGAAACCAAAATGCTTGCCTTGAAAGCCACTAACATAAAAAGGAATCCTTTCGAGGTCGAAGGGAACCAGTTTATACAAAAGAGTTCCTGTTCTTTGAAATGCAGTTATGAAGCATTTAATCAACATGGGACTGAATTTACAAATTACTTTGGATCTTTCTCTGACCCATCTTCAAAGTCCATAGTTTTGGACCACATATAGGGTTGTGTCCTGGTAGAGTAGACATCTTTTAGCACTTGGTTGCAGGGTTAAAGCCGGGTGACCATGACAAACCACTTGACTCCGCTTATTTTTTTGGGGAAACACAACAATAATCCTTTTTAAAGAAAACCTGTTTCACAGACTTACAGATTCAGTGACAGAAATGGATGATGATATCTAATCTAAATGTATAAAATTATAGATCAATTAAAAAAATTTTAGGGGCATCTGGGTGGCTCAGGCGGTTAAGTGTTCAACTCTTGATATCAGCTTGGGTCTTGATCTCAGGGTCCTGAGTTCAGGTCCCATGTTGGGCTCCATGCTGGTTGTGGAACCTACTTAAAAGAAAAATGTATTATCATGGTGGGAAAAACCGTTTTATCAGAAACTTATCCTGTGACAGCATTAACTCCAATAATGATGGCTATCATTTGCTAACGGTGTAGTATGTGCCATGCTCTATGATAAACACTTCACCACCATAATTTTATTCAGTCTTAATGGGAATGCTGTGGAAGTTAATACTATCCCCATTTTATAGAGAACTGAGTTTTAGAAAGTTCAGATAATTCACCCAAATTCACAGGTATTGAAGGGATGATAATGAAAGGGATCTGACGCATTCTGGGCCATCTTTTTTCTTCTTTTTATATTAATGTATAATTAACATATACTGCTATATTAGTTTCAGGTGTACAGTATGATTCAGTCATTCTAAACGTGTCTCTGTGCTCATCACAGTGAGCCTACTCTTAATCCCTTTTATCTATTTGACCCATTCCCCCCATTCTCCTCCCCTTTGGCAACCACCATTTTGTTTTCGGTATTTGAGAGTCTGGTTTTTTGTTGTTGTTTGTCTCTTTTTTCTTTGTTTGCTCATTTGTTTTGCTTCTTAAATTCCACATATGAGTGAAGTCATATGGTATTTGTCTTTCTCTGACTGACTTATTTCACATAGGTCCATCCATGTTGTTACAAATGGCAAGATTTCATTATTTTTATGGCTGGATAATATTCCATTGTGTATTTCACACCTTTATCCATTCATCTTTCAGTGGACACTTGGGTTGCTTCCATAATTTGGCTCTTGTAAATAATGCTGCAGTAAACATATGGGCTCATATATCTGTTTGAATTAGTGTTTTGGACTCTGCCTTCTTAATTACTCTTCTCATGCTGTACATGGTAGCACTCATGAACTTTCTGCACTCCCTTAATTGTTTTCCCCCTAACTAATTCCCATGATGTAGTAAGTTGCATTAAACCGAGGTTGTGATGCTATTATCTTTGTTAAGATAACAAAAACCGAGGTTGTGATGCTATAATCTTTGTTAAGCATTTATAGTGTACAGCATACTGCTAAAAGTAAGAGGTAAGAATATGAATGAGAAATAAAACTCTTTAAAAAATGTGGCCCATACCTAAAGGAAGTAAATAACTGACAGCCATGGGTGGAAGGCAGGGTAATGATGCCACTGAGAGGAGACTACAGAGCTATAGGTGTGAAAATGACTTACTTGTTTGTCTGACAGTCATTTATTAGAAATCTACTATGAAGGAAGTTCAGGGGATAGGAACATGTATAAGATAGGCCTTGTCCTAAAGGAGCTCATGTTCTAGTGACAGACAGACAGACACACACGCACACACACACATGATGCAGCATGGCAAAGGGCTATAATAAAAATTGACTTTGGTTTGATATGGGGGTAGAGAACAAGGGCTTTGTCCAGGAAGGCTTTATGGAAGAGGTGACAGTTGGGCTGTGTCATGAAGAATGAGAAGAAACTTTTCAGAGAGAAAACCGTAAGTAAACACAAAAGTAGGAAAGCTCATTCCAGTGTTTGCACAGTGCTGAGGCATGAGCAGGCCATAGCAGGTGCGGGATAGAGCTGGAGCATGAAGACACAATGGGAGAAGAATGTTAAGAGGCAAGCAGGGTGCAAATCATGAAGGGTCATGTGGAGAAAATGGAGATGTTGCCCAGAACATGTGAGCCATTGCTTTCAAGAACCCAAAAATCCATAATTAAGTAAAAGTTAAAAAGGCAAAGTGCTTCAGTACCCATGTTGTTCAGGGTTTGCCCCCGTTTTCCAGTAGGACTAGCTGAGACAGTGTCCAGTGCCCATGTTGCTGCAAGGACCCTCCTCTGAGACCACATGGCATCCCCACACTGACAAATCCAGGCAGACAGGCTGTCTTGTGCACTGGCCGTTGCAAAAGCAGAGCTGCTACAAAATCTGTTTTGGAGAAGTTCTAATTTTTCTTCCTCCTTGCCAGTGTTAGAGGATCTGGGATGCTGAATGAACAAGCTCTTGGCACAGCTGCTGACCTCATTCTCTGGCACTGTAGCAGCAGTATGGGCAGTGAGCAAAGCATGAAGGTATATGCAAGCCTGAACCCCAGTCCACAATTGTGCACAAAATCTGCTCCTCCAAGACTGGAACAGGTTGTTGAAAGAGTCAGGCAACTCAAAAGCCAGTAAGAGCATCTGCATTTTCATACTGTGAATTAGTAAGCAAGCTGTCACTATGGATTCCCCTAATGTCATCTTTTGCTTCTCTCAGCCTGAAAATAATTCTGAAGCCTCTGTCCCTAGTCCCATGCCTGACTGGTGACCCAGAGGTCATCACTGCTTTGCTCTAGTTATATCCAGGGTGTTCTTTTAAAACTCTGGGAATTTCCCACTTTTGTAAATGAAAGAAGTTGCCAGGTCTCAAGTGTAGGCACTTGGTAAGTCTGTTTCTATGATTTCTTCTAGATGAAAAAGACAAACTGTTCTAGCAGAGTTCCAAGAAAGTGCTTATTCACATGTTA
The DNA here is from genome assembly GCF_030435805.1 of Mustela lutreola. Taxonomy (NCBI): domain Eukaryota; kingdom Metazoa; phylum Chordata; class Mammalia; order Carnivora; family Mustelidae; genus Mustela; species Mustela lutreola. The sequence goes on from NC_081294.1 coordinate 81,730,881, forward strand.
TAAATCCATTTCCACTCATATGCTCCTTCCTTCCCTGTGAAACATGCCCCACCTACCCTGACAAAGACATCATACCAACAATCAAAACAATACCCACTTATATATGCCCCTCATATTTGTAAAACTATATGGAAGTTTACTGAGGTCTGGGGAATTCAAAGTTACATCAAATTCAGGAGAGGAGAAGAGTCTGTTCAAGATTCACATCAATGCATATTGGTAATCATTATTGTGTATATAACTTTATATTTTGCTTTGTTTGGATAATGTTCATAAACATTATTCCTGTTTCTTCATTATCTTCATAGTTATTCTCTTAGTGACTATAGCATAGTACTGCATTGGTTGGTGCATCATAATTCACTTGCTTGTCAGCTAATTTTGGACATTTCAGTTTCAAATATATGTGATTATCAACTAGGCTATAATGGACATCTTTGCATTGTTTGCTGCAGAATGGTTTCTCTGGGATAAGTGTCATAGAGTAGAACTATTGGGGCAAAGCCTGTGAAAGACTTTTGAGATCCTAATAATTATTTTCATGTCACTTTCTAAAATAGGGAGTGCAGACTTTTTATGTCACTAGGAGTGTGAATATACCAATTTCACCAGAATTTTCCCAGTAGTATGCTCTGACTTTAAAATTATTTGTTCTACTAATCTATTAAGTGTAAAATGATACCACAAAGTTGCCTTAATTTAAATTTTATGATTAGTAGGAATATTTTTCCTACTTAATATTTATATTTTCTTTTATGTACATTGTTCATAACTTTTAACTTTGGTTGTCTTTATTTATCTTCACATTTCTCTTGAAGTTTAATAAGTCCTTTAAATGGTGTGGGTATTAGCAACTTTATGCCATGTTAGACATTTACAGACATTAGCAGTTTGTTTCCTTGCAGTGTTCTCCCCCTAAGTCTTGGCTGGGCTTGCTCCTTATCATCATCCAGCTGTCTGCTCAGATGCCAGCTTCTTAGAGAGACAACCACAGGTCTCCCTGTATAAAGTTAAGAGAGAAGAGTGGGTTGGGGGCACCTGGGTGGCTCAGTGAGTTAAAGTTTCTGCCTTCAGCTCAGGTCATGATCCCAGGGTCCTGGGTTTGAGCCCCACATCAGGCTCTCTGCTCAGCAGGGAGCCTGCTTCCCCCCTCTCTCTCTGCCTGGTTCTCTGCCTACTTGTGATCTCTGTCTGCCAAATAAATAAATAAAATCCTAAAAAAAAAAGAGTGGGTGAGAATAAGTGCACTAGAGCCAAACTATCCGTGTCCAGATCCTGGCACTGCCATTTTATGGCTTTGAGTAGAATGTGAATAGGGATGATAATAATATCTACTCTTGTGAAGATTAAAAGGATTGATAAAAGCAAAGTGCTTAGAACCATGCCTGGCCAAAATCAAGAACTATGCAAATGCATATAAAATCATTATTTTAGGAGTTTAACTCTCAGAGGGAAGTAACACTTGAGTTTTTAATGGATGGGGAAGAGATGAGGAAGTTAACTGTGACCTTCTCACCATTTTTTCCCTGTCCTACCTTTGTTGCTTATGGTCCTACTTCATGGTGTAATGAACACTGATAAAGAATCTTCTGCATCAAATCACTGTGATAAATTGCCATGTCCAAAAATCAGCCTTCCAGCAGCTTTAAGTGATAAGAAATAAATATGCATGTTAAATAATAGCATGGCAAAGTAGATTGAGCATGGACTTTGGAGATTGGGTGACCTGAGTTCAAATCCAGTCTCTTTCTTATACTAGAGCAGTGTAGCCTTGAGCAACTTGTTTGAGCTTTCTGAGCCTCATCCAGACTTTGTTGTGTTGGCAAGATAATTAAATAAGTTGAAAAGTGTATGTGTATGTATGTCATGTACATAGTAAACATGCAAAAAGTTACAATAAGTAGTAGTGAAAAGGCACAAGTGATTCTTTTTCGGATGAGTGGAATGTCTGTTATGGAAAGAAAAAAATCCTGTGGGCTTCAGAGAATGAGAGAAGGACCTAAGGACCAGGTGGCAGAGATAAAGGTTGGACAGAGGCTGTCAGTGTAGTAAGATGACATGAACCTAGACTTCTTCATAGGAATATCCAAGCATATGGGGAAACATAGGATGAAAACCAATTACATCAAGTGATGTTGCTGGCTGAGGTACAGGAAGGATGGGAAATAAGCTGGAAATATAGTCTCGAATTCTGATGGTGGAAGGCCAAAGGGTTGCTGCCTGAGATGCACTGGGATGATCCTGATTCCCCTCATTTTTATTATGGCCTTTGGAACGAGGGCAAAGAGGTACTTACAAAGCCCTAATGGATTTGCTGAACGTTAACAAGAGAGTTGCTAGAATTGTGTTCTGGAGACACATTGAAAAGGGATTGCCTACACTTATTTAACCCCTGGGATTTTGAGGCCAGAATTGTGTCAGAAGAATGCTTTGACACATCCACAAAACAAGTGTGAGCAACCTAGATTAGCATCCCATTTGATGAGTGTTGCCATCTACTGTTGAGTGAACACGGACTTTAGGTCCTCTACAGAGTGCATTATGTTATCTGATCCTCTCAACCCCTCCATCAGGTGCTCTTTTTATTCTCATTTTACAAATGAGGAAACTGAGGCTGAGAGAGCTTGTATACCTCATAAGTACTGAGGAGTTTAGAATCCAGGATTGCCTTTCTCCAAAACCACTGCTCTTTGCAGCCTCTAAAATTAGCTTTACATCATCTCTTTGCACCATTAACTTCAGTTGCTGCCTTTTCTCCCTTCCTCCCCCAGTTTCCCCAGTGTGTTGCATTTCCTTTCTCGCCACCTCTCCCCTCCTGTTCTCCGCCTTGCCCAAGCACTTGCTCATCTCCTCAATCTCCCAACATTTATGGAACTCACAGAGTGTGCCAAGCATTCTTCTGAATGTCTCTGTTGTTCTGTTTTTACTCCTCCGTAATGTCTGATCCAGTGCTGGAAGAAAGGGCTCAATAAATACACGGTGTTGTTAGGTGCGGTCTAGTGTCCTCAAGGACTTGAATAAATAGCTGATACTCCCAAAGTTGGGAAGTCCTTTTGTCTATTCTCCTTCCTCTCCCCTTGCCCTCTCCTTCCCTTCCTACCCTCCACAGATTCTTGTCAGATACGCGTTCCATATCGAATACTGTGTTAATGCTCAAGGTACAGACAAGATGCACAACAAGATGACTGCAATTAAAACATGTTTCTGATCTACTGTCAGTCTGCAGTGCCTATCACCTGGGCCTCTGCTTCAATGCTTATCTCCAAGTCAACACTTGGTAAGATAACTTTGACTGATGGCTTTTATAAAAATCCCAAACAGAACAAAATTGTTGGCCAAGAAGAGTAGCACCAAAGATTAAATGAAGGGGTGTCAGGAGGCTTGGGTAAATCTCATCTATTCTGTTCCCTCCACTGAGCAGACATTTTGAAGCAGGGTAGGTGGGGTCCTACGGCCATGCTACAAGTCCGGATCTGCAGGGCAGAATTAGAGGAGCTTGGCTTAGAACCCCAGGAGCTAAATGAAGGTGCTCTGAGGCATGATCCACCAAACCTGCATCTGTCCACATTTCTCCATCAACATGACTGGTTGGCTTTTGTGAATGGAGAACAGGAACAGACAGTATCCTTTATTTTTTGTCTGGGTGGAACAGGGGTGGATCGAGTAACACGATTCCACCTTGAAACAATATTTTTCAGATCAGACATACAGAACAGAGATTAGGTGATGGATTCTAAAAAAGCATTCCTCCTGATGCCTTAGTCCATCCCATGATGTGAATTGGGGGCACAGCTCAGAACCTTCTATTTTTCAACATATGCAATGAACAGGACTCTGTGCTAGAGTGGACTAGTTTCTTTACAAACAAACAACGTCTTCAAAAGAGTGTTTACATGTTGATCTTGAATTTCAACAACCAGAACCCACTACTAACTGGTTGATTGAATGCATTTTGAGAGGCGATCTCCCCAACTCCGAGCCCTTAGTTCTTCAGCACAGTAGGAGGTAGAGCTGGATTTCAGGGCGTTCCCACTTTCCTATAGTGTATCCTCATATACTGTTAAATGAACAAGTTGAGAATGACCAGCCGCATAGGAAATGTAAGTGCTATTCTGTCATTCTTTGGCACCCATTAATAGTGTACTTTTGTGTTACAGTTAGATCTTTGAATTGGTTTCATGCAGTTTCTTATGTAAGTCATTTCATAGATGTTTTCCAGTAATACATTATTGTCCTCACCTTCCTTCTGGAGATTTCCTGGGAATATCTGAACTATGGGACTGGCTGCTAAGTTGTATTATGTTAAGATGTTTAATTAGCAGAAAATGCCATATAACACACATGTCAAACATTCCTTTTCATAGATTGCGTACAGATTAGATACTGAGAATTCCTGGGTGATTTCAGGCTGCATAGCCATTTTCCTCGACCACTTTATTTTTTTTTTATTCTTACCTTGTATGGATATAAGACTTTGGGGCCATCCTCACTCATTCTTTCACTCTCTTGTTCAGGGGATACTTCCTGATCACCTATCTAAGGCAGGTAGTCTCTTGGCAGTGAGCACAGTGGGTGAGGGTGCTGCCCCTGGAAACTTGCATTCTAGATCAGTGCTGTCCAGTGGACCTTTTTGTGATGATGGCAATATTGCAATGTGATTTGATTGATTCAATTCAGTTGGATTAAGGGATGATTCATTGCCCAGTATAGCAGCCACTAACCACATATGGCTACTGAGCACTCAAAATGTGGATAGTGCAACTGAGTGGCTGAACTTTGAGAATTCCTTAACTTTAATCTATTGAACTTTAAATGCCATACAGGGCTGTGGCTTCTATATTTGACCGCACAGTTTTAGTGGGAGAGACTGACTTTAAACAAGAAAATGTAAAAGCAATTTACTTTTGAATTATGATCAGCGCCAGGAAGGAAATGTGGAATGTGCCAGGGGTGCTGGGGGAGGCTGACCTCAGACAGAGTGATTAGGACGGCCTCTAAGGAGGGAACCTTTGAGTTAGACCTGAAGGATGGCTGAGAAGCAGCCATAGGAGGAACTGAAGGAAGAGGATGCCAGGCAGAGGGAACTGCAATTGTAAAGGCCCATTCTGAGTTTTCTCAGGACCCCCTGAGTGTGCTGAGTGTGCTCTTCCTCCTGAATATGTGTCCCTTCCAGAGCCACATCTGCGTCAGAGGCTTCTCTGAACTCTCCTCTGGGAGGACTGCTTCTCCCTGAGAGCCCATTCCAGGCTGCACAGCAGCCAGACAGATGCCAATCAGTCCTCCTGTTGAGCTGCCATGTCTTCTCTGCCCAGTGGCTCCATCGATGTTCTTCTAGCTTCTCACACTCCAGGTATGCACAGGCAGCACAGGAGATACTTGCTGCCTAGCCCACTTTCTTCATCTAAACCTTTTCTGGTATCTATGGTGAGAGAGGAACTTAATTCCATTCTCTGACTCATGTACTTATCCACCTTCCAATGCCTGAATCTTCTTTGTCTTTCCCCCTTCTCCATCTGTTCCCTCCCACCCCAACCTCAGCAGATCCCTTCACTGATTCCTCTCTTGTAGCATCTCCCCCAGGCATGTTTGTTCTGCTCCCAGTGTTCTCTTTTCTTAGCACCACAAAGCACTTGCATGTATGGGAACACATGTGATACTTGACGTGTCGCTTTTTTATCACATGTGTGATAACTGTCCCAATCATCATCATCCCCCATCCCTATCCCTGTTTTTACAGATGAGAAAGAAAATAATTCTAGGGGATTGTACTGCACTGATTTGTCCCAAATCACTAGGTTGGTGCCTTGATCCAAATCACCAACCTCTGTGTCTGACTTTGAATTCAGTACTTTTCTCAAATACTCTACCTGTCTTCCTCATCCTGTTACTTGAACCTGTTGTTCAGTGAACAAACAACACCTCAGATTTGAGAGTTTGAGGAACCCAAATAAATGGTCTCTTTTCTCAGTTTGAGAAGCCCTATAGCATCTGTTTTTGCCATTATCAGTCATCTGGCCCTGGTCAGTTACCAAGAGGTAACATTCTGAATAATTTAGAACATGCTTTTTCTTTTTTAAAAGACTTTAACTCATATCAAAAGACAAGTTTCAAAAAAAAAAAATCCCTTAGAGAGTCTGGGATCTCAAAGTTGTTTTATTTTATTTTGTTCGTAGCTCTCTGGAGCTTGAGAAATAGTGATTTGTGTTTGTGTGCTTATTTTGGTCCACAGGCCTATTCATAGAAGGCAGACCCTCCTTGCATTAGCCCTGAGGGCTTGATATCATGATACCTCAAGCCCTACCAGCCTTGATATCTTTTCTTGGAAGTGCAGTGTCCAGAGCTTACGAAGGAGAGTAGCCTAGATGCAGGTAGCTGATAGAAATTCTGTAGAAGGATGAAGACAGGGTGAAGGTTTCTCAGCTTTATAACACACTGACATATTAATGTTTTACAGAAGAGAAGTCTGAATTATACAGTTAATGATTCATTTCAAATTCCTTGGTAGGTAGGAGAGTTTTTTGACCCCATGTTGCTGCTCTTTGTTGCAAAAAACCTCCAGTAAATGAATACTTCTTTTTTTTTTTTTCTTTAAGATTTTATTTATTTATTTGACAGAGAGAAAGCGAGAGCATAAGCAGGGGGAATGGCAGAGGGAGAGAAGAAGCAAACTCCCCTGAGCAGGGAGCCTGATCCAGGGGTAAATGTGGGGCTCGATCCTAGGACCCTGAGCCAAAGGCAGGTACTTCCATACTGTGCCACCCAGGCACCCTGAATACTTCTAAGTTACAGCCACTACACTGACTGTTTAATCTTGGTACTCAGAGCCCTGGGTGTGCATGTCCAGAAAAGAAAACACTGCTTGCAGCATGAAGCAGTTGATATCTTAATTGGATTATGGTATTTTTCTTTTAAGGTAATCCTGCATGAATAATAGAGGTCTTGTCTTGTTTTTTTCCCTGTCTTTTCTTGTCTCTTTTTCCTTTCCTTTCCTTTCCTTTCCTTTTCTTTTTTTCTTCTGCCCACTCTCCAGGTATTTCCACAGACAGCAGTTATATTAGTCCCCTCTACTATATGTGGCTACTTTATGCTGAGACCCTCAGATATTTTTGCTTTTTAGAGAATTCTCAGTGTCATGAAGCATGCACAAATTTTCCATACTAAATACACTTGTCCCTAAATCCAGGTATGTAAGAAAAACTAACTGGTAGCAATCAAGGCAATTGTATTTCAATTTAAACTTAAGATCTGGGTGCCACTGAAGTAAAATATACTTTTTTTTTTTTTTTAATTTTTTTATTTTTTTTTTAATTTTTTATAAACATATATTTTTATCCCCAGGGGTACAGGTCTGTGAATCACCAGGTTTACACACTTCACAGCACTCACCAAATCACATGCCCTCCCCAATGTCCATAATCCCAACCCCTTCTCTCAAACCCCCTCCCCCCGGCAACCCTCAGTTTGTTTTGTGAGATTAAGAGTCACTTATGGTTTGTCTCCCTCCCAATCCCATCTTGTTTCATTTATTCTTCTTCTACCCACTTAAGCCTCCATGTTGTATCACCACTTCCTCATATCAGGGAGATCATATGATAGTTGTCTTTCTCTGCTTGACTTATTTCGCTAAGCATGATACGCTCTAGTTCCATCCATGTTGTTGCAAATGGCAAGATTTCATTTCTTTTGATGGCTGCATAGTATTCCATTGTGTATATATACCACATCTTCTTGATCCATTCATCTGTTGATGGACATCTAGGTTCTTTCCATAGTTTGGCTATTGTGGACATTGCTGCTATAAACATTCGGGTGCACGTGCCCCTTTGGATCACTACATTTGTATCTTTAGGGTAAATACCCAATAGTGCAATTGCTGGGTCATAGGGCAGTTCTATTTTCAACATTTTGAGGAACCTCCATGCTGTTTTCCAGAGTGGCTGCACCAGCTTGCATTCCCACCAACAGTGTAGGAGGGTTCCCCTTTCTCCGCATCCTCGCCAGCATCTGTCATTTCCTGACTTGTTGATTTTAGCCATTCTGACTGGTGTGAGGTGATATCTCATTGTGGTTTTGATTTGTATTTCCCTGATGCCGAGTGATATGGAGCACTTTTTCATGTGTCTGTTCGCCATCTGGATGTCTTCTTTGCAGAAATGTCTGTTCATGTCCTCTGCCCATTTCTTGATTGGATTATTTGTTCTTTGGGTGTTGAGTTTGCTAAGTTCTTTATAGATTCTGGACACTAGTCCTTTATCTGATATGTCGTTTGCAAATATCTTCTCCCATTCTGTCAGTTGTCTTTTGATTTTGTTAACTGTTTCCTTTGCTGTGCAAAAGCTTTTGATCTTGATGAAATCCCAGTAGTTCATTTTTTCCCTTGCTTCCCTTGCCTTTTGCGTTGTTCCTAGGAAGATGTTGCTGCGGCAGAGGTCGAAGAGGTTGCTGCCCGTGTTCTCCTCAAGGATTTTGATGGATTCCTTTCGTACATTGAGGTCCTTCATCCATTTTGAGTCTATTTTCGTGTGTGGTGTAAGGAAATGGTCCAATTTCATTTTTCTGCATGTGGCTGTCCAATTTTCCCAGCACCATTTATTGAAAAGGCTGTCTTTTTTCCATTGGACATTCTTTCCTGCTTTGTCGAAGATTAGTTGACCATAGATTTGAGGGTCTATTTCTGGGCTCTCTATTCTGTTCCATTGATCTATGTGTCTGTTTTTGTGCCAGTACCATGCTGTCTTGATGATGACAGCTTTGTAATAGAGCTTGAAGTCCGGAATTGTGATGCCACCAACGTTGGCTTTCTTTTTCAATATCCCTTTGGCTATTCGAGGTCTTTTCTGGTTCCATATAAATTTTAGCATTATTTGTTCCATTTCTTTGAAAAAGATGGATGGTACTTTGATAGGAATTGCATTAAATGTGTAGATTGCTTTAGGTAGCATAGACATTTTCACAATATTTATTCTTCCAATCCAGGAGCATGGAACATTTTTCCATTTCTTTGTGTCTTCCTCAATTTCTTTCATGAGTACTTTATAGTTTTCTGAGTATAGATTCTGTGTCTCTTTGGTTAGGTTTATTCCTAGGTATCTTATGGTTTTGGATGCAATTGTAAATGGGATTGACTCCTTAATATCTCTTTCTTCTGTCTTGCTGTTGGTGTAGAGAAATGCAACTGATTTCTGTGCATTGATTTTATATCCTGACACTTTACTGAATTCCTGTATAAGTTCTAGCAGTTTTGGAGTGGAGTCTTTTGGGTTTTCCACATATAGTATCATATCATCTGCGAAGAGTGATAATTTGACTTCTTCTTTGCCGATTTGGATGCCTTTAATTTCCTTTTGTTGTCTGATTGCTGAGGCTAGGACCTCTAGTACGATGTTGAATAGCAGTGGTGATAATGGACATCCCTGCCGTGTTCCTGACCTTAGCGGAAAAGCTTTCAGTTTTTCTCCATTGAGAATGATATTTGCGGTGGGTTTTTCATAGATGGCTTTGATGATATTGAGGTATGTGCCCTCTATCCCTACACTTTGAAGAGTTTTGATCAGGAAGGGATGTTGTACTTTGTCAAATGCTTTTTCAGCATCTATTGAGAGTATCATATGGTTCTTGTTCTTTCTTTTATTGATGTGTTGTATCACATTGACTGATTTGCGGATGTTGAACCAACCTTGCAGCCCTGGAATAAATCCCACTTGGTCGTGGTGAATAATCTTTTTAATGTACTGTTGAATCCTATTGGCTAGTATTTTATTGAGTATTTTCGCATCTGTGTTCATCAAGGATATCGGTCTATAGCTCTCTTTTTTGGTGGGATCCTTGTCTGGTTTTGGGATCAAGGTGATGCTGGCTTCATAAAATGAGTTTGGAAGTTTTCCTTCCATTTCTATTTTTTGGAACAGTTTCAGGAGAATAGGAATTAATTCTTCTTTAAATGTTTGGTAGAATTCCCCCGGGAAGCCGTCTGGCCCTGGGCTTTTGTTTGTTTGGAGATTTTTAATGACTGTTTCAATCTCCTTACTGGTTATGGGTCTGTTCAGGCTTTCTATTTCTTCCTGGTTCAGTTGTGGTAGTTTATATGTTTCTAGGAATGCATCCATTTCTTCCAGATTGTCAAATTTATTGCCGTAGAGTTGCTCATAGTATGTTCTTATAATAGTTTGTATTTCTTTGGTGTTAGTTGTGATCTCTCCTCTTTCATTCATGATTTTATTTATTTGGGTCCTTTCTCTTTTCTTTTTGATAAGTCGGGCCAGGGGTTTATCAATTTTATTAATTCTTTCAAAGAACCAGCTCCTAGTTTCGTTGATTTATTCTATTGTTTTTTTGGTTTCTATTTCATTGATTTCTGCTCTGATCTTTATGATTTATCTTCTCCTGCTGGGCTTAGGGTTTCTTTCTTGTTCTTTCTCCAGCTCCTTTAGGTGTAGGGTTAGGTTGTGTACCTGAGACCTTTCTTGTTTCTTGAGAAAGGCTTGTACCGCTATATATTTTCCTCTCAGGACTGCCTTTGTTGTGTCCCACAGATTTTGAACCGTTGTATTTTCATTATCATTTGTTTCCATGATTTTTTTCAATTCTTCTTTAATTTCCCGGTTGACCCATTCATTCTTTAGAAGGATACTGTTTAGTCTCCATGTATTTGGGTTCTTTCCAAACTTCCTTTTGTGGTTGAGTTCTAGCTTTAGAGCATTGTGGTCTGAAAATATGCAGGGAATGATCCCAATCTTTTGATACCGGTTGAGTCCTGATTTAGGACCGAGGATGTGATCTATTCTGGAGAATGTTCCATGTGCACTAGAGAAGAATGTGTATTCTGTTGCTTTGGGATGAAATGCTCTGAATATATCTGTGATGTCCATCTGGTCCAGTGTGTCATTTAAGGCCTTTATTTCCTTGCTGATCTTTTGCTTGGATGACCTGTCCATTTCAGTGAGGGGAGTGTTAAAGTCCCCTACTATTATTGTATTATTGTTGATGTGTTTCTTTGATTTTGTTATTAATTGGTTTATATAGTTGGCTGCTCCCACATTAGGGGCATAGATATTTAAAATTGTTAAATCTTCTTGTTGGACAGACCCTTTGAGTATGATATAGTGTCCTTCCTCATCTCTTATTATAGTCTTTGGCTTAAAATCTAATTGATCTGATATAAGGATTGCCACTCCTGCTTTCTTCTGATGTCCATTAGCATGGTAAATTCTTTTCCACCCCCTCACTTTAAATCTGGAGGTGTCTTCGGGCTTAAAATGTGTTTCTTGGAGGCAACATATAGATGGGTTTTGTTTTTTTATCCATTCTGATACCCTGTGTCTTTTGACAGGGGCATTTAGCCCATTCACATTCAGGGTAAGTATTGAGAGATATGAATTTAGTGCCATTGTATTGCCTGTAAGGTGACTGTTACTGTATATGGTCTCTGTTCCTTTCTGATCTACCACTTGTAGGCTCTCTCTTTGCTTAGAGGACCCCTTTCAATATTTCCTGTAGAGCTGGTTTGGTATTTGCAAATTCTTTCAGTTGTTGTTTGTCCTGGAAGCTTTTAATCTCTCCTTCTATTTTCAATGATAGCCTAGCTGGATATAGTATTCTTGGCTGCATGTTATTCTCGTTTAGTGCTCTGAAAATATCATGCCAGCTCTTTCTGGCCTGCCAGGTCTCTGTGGATAAGTCAGCTGCCAATCTAATATTTTTACCATTGTATGTTACAGACTTCTTTTCCCGGGCTGCTTTCAGGATTTTCTCTTTGTCATTGAGACTTGTAAATTTTACTATTAGGTGACGGGGTGTGGGCCTATTCTTATTGATTTTGAGGGGCGTTCTCTGAACCTCCTGAATTTTGATGCTCGTTCCCTTTGCCATATTGGGGAAATTCTCCCCAATAATTCTCTCCAGTATACCTTCTGCTCCCCTCTCATTTTCTTCTTCTTCTGGAATCCCAATTATTCTAATGTTGTTTCGTCTTATGGTGTCACTTATCTCTCGAATTCTCCCCTCGTGGTCCAGTAGCTGTTTGTCCCTCTTTTGCTCAGCTTCTTTATTCTCTGTCATTTGGTCTTCTATATCACTAATTCTTTCTTCTGCCTCATTTATCCTAGCAGTTAGAGCCTCCATTTTTGATTGCACCTCATTAATAGCTTTTTTGATTTCACCTTGGTTAGATTTTAGTTCTTTTATTTCTCCAGAAAGGGCTTTTATATCTCTCGAGAGGGTTTCTCTAATATCTTCCATGCCTTTTTCGAGCCCGGCTAGAACCTTGAGAATTGTCATTCTGAACTCTAGATCTGACATTTTACCGATGTCTGTATTGATTAGGTCCCTAGCCTTCGGTACTGCCTCTTGTTCTTTTTTTTGTGTTGAATTTTTATGTCTTGTCATTTTGTCCAGATAAGTGTAAATGAAGGGGCAAGTAAAATACTAAAAGGGTGGCAACAACCCCAGGAAAATATGCTTTAACCAAATTAGAAGAGATCCAAAATCGTGAGTGGGGAGAAAGGGGATAAAAAGAGGTTCAAAAAGGAAGAAAGAAAAAAAAAAAAAAAAACAAAAAGAAAAGAAAAAAAAAAGAAAAGAAAAGAATTTTTTAAAAAAGAAAACACCTAAGAAAAATGTAAAAAAGAAAAAATATATATATTAGATAAACTAGTAAAAAATCGTTAAACAAGAAAAAGGTAACAGTTAAAAAAAAAAAAAAAATTTTACCCGAAGGCGAGAAAAAAAAAAAAAATGAAAAAGAAAAAATTAAATTAACTGCAAGACTAAAAAAAATCACAGGAAAAAAGCCATGAGTTCCGTGTTTGGCTTTCTCCTCCTCTGGAATTCTGCTGCTCTCCTTGGTATTGAAACCGCACTCCTTGGTAGGTGAACTTGGTCTCGGCTGGATTTCTTGTTGATCTTCTGGGGGAGGGGCCTGGTGTAGTGATTCTCAAGTGTCTTTGCCCCAGGCGGAATTACACCGCCCTTACCCGGGGCCGGGGTGAGTAATCCGCTCGGGTTTGCTTTCAGGAGCTTTTGTTACCTGAGCGCTTTCCGTAGAGTTCCGGAGGACGGGAATACAAATGGCGGCCTCCTGGTCTCCGGCCCGGAGGAGCCGAGAGCCCAGGGCCCCACTCCTCAGTGCGCCCTCAGAGAACAGCGCCCAGTTACTCCCGTCTGCCTGACCTCCGGCCGCGCTCCGAGCTCACCGAGCCTGCGACCGGTTCAAGGTAACACGGAGCTGTGAGCTTACTGTCGGCTCGACTCTGTAGCCGGCTTTCCCATTCCAATACCCGCAAGCTCTGCGACACTCAGACACCCCCGATCCTTCTGTGACCCTGCGGGACCTGAGGCCACGCTGACCCCGCGTGGGCTTCGCCCCGGTTTAGCCTCTGGAGCGATGTCCCTCAGCGGAACAGACTTTTAAAAGTCCTGATTTTGTGCACGGTTGCTCCGCTGCTTGCCGGGAGCCGGCCCCTCCCCCCGGGGTCTATCTTCCCGTCGCTTTGGATTCACTTCTCCGCCGGTCCTACCTTTCAGAAAGTGGTTGTTTTTCTGTTTCCAGAATTGCTGTTCTTCTTCTCTTCGATCTGCCGATGGATTTTCAGGTGTTTGCAATCTTTAGATAAGCTATCTAGCTGATCTACGGCTAGCTGAAGCAGTCTCAGCTTGCTACTTCTCCGCCATCTTGCTGCTCATTCCGTAAAATATACTTTAAAAGTAGGTATATAAAAATATATGTTTATAAAAAATAAAAAATTAAAAAAAAAAAGTAGGTTGCAAAGTGGAATAGAGTGTGTGTATCTGATCGATAATGGGAGAGTGTTTATGATCAATTCATATTACTTGCACTCAAAGTATTTTATGGAAGAGACTTTGGATTCTTTTCTTCTCTGTCTCTGACTTCATCTCTCTCTCTCTTTCACTCATGTATAAGTGTATCTTAATCACCCTACACAGAGCGCAATATTGGATAGGAATAGATGATCTGAGTGGGTGGATCTCTGAGGCCATCCACTCTCGGGTGACCAGAGGCACTACTCAGACTGGCGGATAACAGATATGATGTACAAACACAATAGCTGTGATACAGTTATGGTGCCCTTTGGATAAAGGGACCATTTAATTCTTCCCCAAGAAGCTTCTCCAAGGACTTGACATTGGACTTGGGCCTTGGACATTGGGCCCTCATCAGACACAGAAGTAGAGGTGGGGAAAAGAAGATCCTAGGCAGCAAGAATAACATGAATAATGATCTGAGGACAGAAGGGGTGTGTCATGTTTGGAGAATGGTTTAGAGAGGAGGGAGTGGCTTGTTACAGGAGTGAGCAGTGACTGGAAAGAGAGTACAAGGCCAAATGCAAAGCCTTGTCTATACCATGCTAATGCACTTGAACTTTATTTTGTAGTTAATAAGGAGCCAACAAATGTTTAAAAGAAGGAGCTTATATGATCATGTCTACTTAAAAATACAAAAATGTCAAAAAATGCAAATAAGTAACCTTGGGCTGTTGATTCCATCTGGCTTGGGGACTGGTATCAGGGATGGGGGGAAGGTAAATGGGGTGAAAATAAGAAGGAATTGCAGATCTTAGAAAACTTTAAGGGTAGCAAGAGAAGGAATGTAGGCAGAGGGTGATAGCTGAGCAAATATAATGGTATTGGTGGTGCCAGATGATCACCCTCTCCTACCATACCTCTGACACACATACTGTCTTTCTGGTTCTTACTCCTGAAACTGGTGCTACTTGGGAAATTCTTTCGATTGTCCTTTCTATCCCCAAGGTTTTCATTCCAGGTTTTCAGTCCTATAGTTAATTGCTCTTCAGTTTCGTGTTAGCAAAACCTAGCAAATTGAGCACAGTCCCTACAGAACACTGAGTTGTGGATGTTAAAATTTACGATAGAGCAATTTAGTTTTGCCCTATTTCTGAAGAAATGAAGACACTTAATTTTTCATCTGCTTCAATGGCAGTGCTTGCTATGATTTCAGATCAAAAGGCAGTGCAAAATTATTTTTGAATTATTTTAACACATGAAATCTGAACGTTGGGATGATTTATGGGAATAAATCATCTAACTTGGCACTAACAGGTTTTTGAGCCTTATCTTTCAGCCATTTATTTTTAACCTCTCTGAATATCCTCTGCTCTTACTGATACCAACATTCAGTTCTGAAGCCAGTGAGCTGTCTGCTTATAAATACTGAATCAACCAGCAAATCACATTTAATTAGACTTTGTTCATTCCACTTAGCTTTTAAGAAGGTAATATTCCTTTTAGGCTGCACAAACCTTGGTAATCTAAATAGGAGCAAGGCTGACAAAAAAATCGTATAAGATGTAGACCAGAGCTAATGTTCGCCACCTGCTCTGCCAAACCTATGGGAACCCTTGAAAATGGTGTCTGCCCCAAAGGCCCTTAGTCAGATCCTGGTACATTGTGGGGGAATTAGAGCCTAGCCAGTACATTAGCGTTTGAGAGATCTTTGAATAAATTCCTTACACTGATCTGCCCTGTGTTATTGGCCATTGTTCCTGTTTGGAGAACATTCTGGTATCGTCACAGCTGAAGACAAACAGTGTATTAATTTCCAGATAACATGCATACGATTTCTTTAGTCAAAGGAGCGGAGCTAGAAGAGGTGGAGAGGGAGCAGTGCACTGGTTAAAAATGAAGCTTTAGGGACAGGCAGACATCTGTATGATTCCTTTCAGTGCTTCATGCTAGTTATGGGACTCAGCATCATTTTCAGTCTCTAAGCCTCAGTTTGTTCACTTGTAAATTGGATGTAATAAATTGAACTTATGTCATTATTGTGGAAATTAAATAAGATGATGCATGGAAAGTGCTCAGACCAGTGCCTCACATACTGTTAGGAACTCTGTAATGATACATGTGGTATTATCACGTATTTGAATGGTGTGAAGTTATTTGAGAGGTGGGAGGAAAAAATCCTCTAGCTCCAACTTTCATGATAGTGCTATTTTACCACTGGAGAGTTTTCCTAGATGTAAGGAACTGGCATTTAATGATACTGAATAATATGCAAATATATGCAAATACTGGATTTCTATAGGTAGATACACATTTCTGTGACCTAGTTCATTTGAACAGCATGTGTTAAAAGTAAGGAGCTTGAAACTTATCTTCATTGTTTTAAAGAAAAAAAAAAAAAAGATAAATATTTGCTCCTTGGAAACAATTTAAGCAACTTGGGGATATATACTTGCTATATCTTCTTGACTTGAACTCACCCCCAATTGCAAGACTTATCATATATAATTAAGAGCTTTCTGGGGGAAAGGAGCAAAGAGAATTTAATTAGATTCATTTTTTGATTATATGGTAAATTCTGATTTCATAGATACTAAAATGTGGAGATAAAGCAACTTTTACTTGAGAAAACAAGGTAGTTAAAAATGTTTGCCTTGGGGCGCCTCGGTGGCTCAGTGGGTTAAGCCTCTGCCTTCTGCTCGGATCATGATCTCAGGGTCCTGCAGTCGAGCCCTGCACTGGGCTCTTTGCTTGGCAGGGAGCCTGCTACCACCTCGCTCTCTGCCTGCCTCTCTGCCTACTAGTGATTTCTCTCTCTGTCAAATAAATAAATAAAATCTTTATTATTTTTTTTTAAAGTATTTTATTTATTCATTTGACAGAAATCCCAAGGAAATCACAAGTAAGCAGAGAAGCAGGCAGAGAGAGGAGGAAGCAGGTTCCCTGCTGAGCAGAGAGCCCTATGTGAGGCTGGATCCCAGGACTCTGGGATCATGACCTGAGCCGAAGGCAGAGGCTTTAACCCACTGAGCCACCCAGGTGCCCCAATAAATAAAATCTTTAAAAAAAAGTTTGCCTCGTATATTAGTTTTACAACCTAAAGATAACCATTATTAACCATTGTTATATGTTTTTAAGCACTTTAAAATATGTACATGGTACACACACAGGTGCACACACACACATATATATATATACACACAGTTTAACTTTATTTTATAGAAGCATGTTATATTTGCTATATATGATGCCTGCTTAGAAATACTGCATGTGTTTAGTATATATCAGAACTACATATCATAAACACCATTCTGCAACTTAAAAAAATTATTTAACTCATTTTTGTCACAATATATCACAGGCTTTTTATTAGTCATATTGATCTACTTAATTATAAGAGCTGCTGGTTACTCTAATGTATGTGTATATAATTATTGGTTTTATTATTCCCTTATTGGTATTGTTAATTAGATCTTAAAGTTTTATTATGATGGAATCCTTGGAAAATCTAATTATAGCTATGGACCCATTTAGGCATCCCTAATTACAGGGACTTTATGGTACCCCTGGAGGTCATCCCTAGCCTCTCTCCACCCTACCACCTATAGCCAGTTAAGACCTGGGGTGCTCCCAAACTCAGCAAAAATTACCTGAAATCACACATATGGACAGTAATAAAATATAAAACACAAAACTTGAATATATGTTGAAATTAAAATATCTTAGTTCTAGATTATATGATCGCAAAATTTGTAACCTAGTCCATTCAGTGAGGTGAGGATGTGAGAAATCTGCAGCCCAGATGGTCCTTGTGTGGCCCTGCTGGCAGTTCCCTCTCTCAGTTGTTGTGAGTTGTTGTGTAACCTTATGTGATGAGTATCAGAATCTATGGCCTTTTCTTGAAATTTGGAATCTTTGAGGACAAATTGTAAGGGGGAAGAAAAGGGTAAAATAAACACTATAAGCTGTCAAGTTTATTGAATATTTCTCATGCCAGGCACAATATAAATAGGACATAACTGAGGTATGCTCTGTCTCTCCAGAAGCTTACAGCTCAATGGATGTTGTATTAATGGATGGAACAGGGGCTTGTCCAAGGGATTTGCAGGGCGGTGATACTTGAGCTGGGCCTGGAAGAATAAGCTAGAGTTTGTTAGGTGGAGAAGGAAGAAAAGGGAAATGTAGCTTTAACTTTTCAAGTTGCCCACAATTCTTGTATTCCCCTTTGTCTAATATCCTGGGGAAGATAGCTTTTTCCTTCTCTTTAGCTAAGTCCTTGCCTGTTAAAGGGTGCTCCTGGCCATCTACTTGGAATCACAGGGTGGGGGGCGGGGCCTGTTAAAATGCAGAGTCTTGGGACACCCAGGTGGCTCAGTTGGTTAAGCGTCCAACTCTTCATCTCAGTTCAGGTCTTGATCTTAGGGTTGTGAGTATAAGCTCCCTGTTGGGTTTCATGCTGGGCATGGAAATTAAAAAGCAAAACAAAACAAAAACCCACTGAACTTAAAATGCAGAGTCTTAGGCTCCCCCCAGATGTACTGAAGTAAAACCTGTAGGTCTTGGGTGCAGGCACTTATTTTTATAATAAGCAGAGACTCAGAGGGGGTG
This sequence comes from Mustela lutreola, assembly GCF_030435805.1. Taxonomy (NCBI): domain Eukaryota; kingdom Metazoa; phylum Chordata; class Mammalia; order Carnivora; family Mustelidae; genus Mustela; species Mustela lutreola. The sequence continues at coordinate 81,749,247 of NC_081294.1, forward strand.
AGAAGTTTAAGCTAATCCTGTTTTTTGAAGCTCCTAGCATATGAAATGCTACAAATCTCTGACTTCTAATATGCTTACATTTAGCTTATTATTTTAACACATGTTCAAAATGGGATGACTATATATATAATCTCACTTAGTAATAGTGCAAATAGTTAACATACGAGGCTCTTTGTAAATGCAGGACACTGGGACAAAGGATACCACAGTCCCCTGCCTCCTACTTCATTACTTACTTCCCACCCCCTTAACAGATTCCTCAGGGACGTCTTAGAGGTCTCCAGGTGCTAATCTGCAAATGCACATTTGGACTTGCTGTATAGTTGTCTGACCTCAGTATACAGAGGAAACTGAGGCTCAGGAGTTTAGAAAGAGAAATACAGCTCTATCTGTATCTGTATTTTTATCTCTGTGTCTATCGTACACACACATTAATAGGATCGCAACATTTTTATGGCTAAAAGAATTTTTGAGGTCGTGTGTCCATTTGCTCATTTTCCAATTGAGAAGAGCCTGCCAAGGATGCAATGCACCTAATAAATACTTACTGAATTGGAAACTGCACTTGGGCAGGTGCTTAATATGCCCCGTCTCTGTAGGGCTGATTATAAATGGAACAGCCTCCCAGAATGTTTCTCACAGTTTAGGTTACAAGTTCTCCTCATTACAAACACTTCAGAATGTTTCTAGCAGAATTGTTTCTGCTCGACACCTGTCAGATGGTGACGTGAGGTGATAGCCCAGGTATTTTCAGTGGAGCCAGATTTTCCTCAGTAGGTATCATTAGCTCTCATTTTTTGAAGAGAATGATCCTATCTGTTATGATTTAGCAGCATAAGGTGGAAATTTTGTAATTTTTGTGGCACACTGCTTCATATTATCATTATTATTATTATCATTTTTATCTGATTTTGTCTGTGTTGCCTAGTAGTAAGTTATGTCCACTTCTTATCCCTTACTCTGTGAGATTTTCTTGCTCCTGCTTCTAGAAGAGTGATCACCAGGGGGCTGTGGGTTCCCTGGGGGACATTTGGCAGTGCCCAGAGAGTCATAGTCGAGGCGGGATGCTGTTACTTGGATCTAGGGAGTAGAAGCTGGAGATGCTGCTCAGCATCCTACATTGCATACGACAGCCCCCAGTGGCAAAACATAATCCAGCATTAGATGTCAATAGTGCCAAGGTTGAGAGATCTCATTTTAGAACCTGGATTCTTAATCTGGGGGTAGCATTTGACAGTCTCGGAGTCTATGGGTGGACTTGAAGGAATTTATGGACCCCCAAAATTTTGTGCAAAATCTGTGTGTATATACGCTATCTGCAGGAGAAGGTCTATGATTCCCATCAGATTTTCAAATCCCTCAGAGATGCCAAATCACAAAACTTCTGTCCCTGTCATTTTTCATACCAAAAATGTTTCCCCCTGTTGTTGTTGTTTTCTTTTCTTTCTTTCTTTCTTTTTGTTTTTTTTTTCCCAACCATTCCTCTTACCTTCATTGAAAACTTATTTAGCATTGCTCTGTATATGTCTCCAGGGTGAATATTTGCCCTGAGACACTTTGGGCATGCCAGACCTAATTATTGATACATCCCCTTTCACTCTCAGATGTATCCGGTTCTGGTTTGGATGTTAGGTTAGAAGGTTGCTCGTCAGATGTATTGCTTCCATTTCAAGTCTCTCCATGATTTCAGAAATTTCTCACTGCTGAGGCATAAACTGTATGTTTTAAAAAAAAAATTCATGAGTAAAAAATACACAAATACACAGAACCCCTTCATTGCTAACTACCACCTCAGGCTATGTAATCCTTTTGGGGTATAGAAAGAGGAAAGACTGTATGACAAGTGCCACAACTACACTAAATATTTTACTCAGAATATATTTATATACTAAAAACAGATAACATTTAGAAATCTCATTATGGATACAAAACACTTTCCAAATTAGGGTGTGTTCTCATCACAATCTGTGGCCTATATAGCTAAGAAACCTGTAAGAAATTCAAAATCTGTTTAAAGCTTAGTCCCAAGAGAGGCTCATTTTATAGAATTTGTTCTTGTTATGAAGCTAGTTATTAGTGTGTGTGTGTCTATGTGTTTATGTGTGGGTGTGTGTGCATTACATATTTCTCTAGAAATTGCTTCTGGACAAGTCACTTAACATTTTTCTGAATCCAAGGAAATAATTCTGTAAGATGAGGTAGTTGGAATAAATTTTCTCTGAAGTCTCCTCCAGTGTAGGGTTCCATTTCTGTTCATTTACTCATTCATTCATTCATTCATTCATTCTTTATTTACTCATTCATCTCTCCAAAAGCAGTCGAACAGGTACAGCCAGGTCCCGTGCATGGCCCGGCAGGTACAGAAATACGAATTGAAATGTTAGACCTCATAAATATAAAGGCCTAGTTAGGAAAGAGGACAACTCCCTATCCAGGGTGCTTCATTGGGAGTATGGAGGTGAGCCCCCCAGAACACCCAGTGGGCCGGAAGGTGATGCAGACAAAGAGAGGAAAAAGTGTTCATTTACCATTTGAATATAATTCTCAATGAATTCCTGTGGAAAGGCTAGAGCTCCTCCACTAGATTATCAACCTCTTTTGAGCAGGAAATCACCTCTTCCCTTTGAATCTCTGGTGTAAGACTAGGAGAGGGTGGCAGTGAGCGACACAGGCTTTTCTCATTCAAACAGGATTAGATCCCAGCTCTAGTATTGACTTACTATATCATATTGGGCCAGAGTTCACTTCCTAAAAAGCACATTTTCCTCATCTGTGGATTGGTAATAAACATAGAATGATCACTGATGATTTAATAGGATTATTTAATAGTATTGAATAAAATGATGTATGTAAAGCACCTGGAAGTATTTGTAAGAAGTTTTTAATATTACCTGGTATTGTTGGATGTGTCAGGGTTGAATGAACTGTTGGCGTCTGGCAGACTTGAGTACAAATCCAAGTCCTGCCACTTACTAAGTGTGTGATTTTAGCAAAGGGACTTAGTCAGTGCTAGCCTCACCTTCTGTATCAGTTAAAGGACAGTAATATGTACCATACAGAGTTCTTGCGAAGATTGAGAAGACTGTGTATGTAAAGTGATTGGCACTTAACAATAGTTTCTTTAGAAGTGTTCTTTAAAAAAAAGTTTTCTTTTCCTAATTCCTTTCATTCTTGATTTACTTTGCTCTTTAACTAAAAACTTTTATAATGACCCTCTTTCATTCATTTACTTATTAATTTTTTAAAAATGTTATTGTGTATTGAACTGAATCCAGACCTCAAACCAGTCTTCAGGGAGGATAGTCCCAGTATGTTACCGGACTTATCCCATTACCCTCCTCCTGTGGCGGCCCCTGTGGCTTCAGCGGCATCAGCTCTGTATCTCTGCACACATGTTCTCTGCCCTTTCCTTTTCCTGCTCTTTTATGATAGGCTCTTCCCTCCAACATCAATACTTGACAAGTTGGCAGATCTCTGCTCCAGAAGCATTGGGACCAACTGGAAAGGAGTGAGTTTCAGAGAAAAGTTGCCTCTGGAGAGGCTGTGTGTCCAAGGCTAGGAAGGCATATTGCTAAGCTCTCTACTTGCTTTTCATCCCCACCTCTTATGTGCATGTCAGGATCAGTCCCTGTGTGGCGCCTCTCAGAGTTCATCCGTAACTGGTGGGAGAGCCATTTTCTTGCCCTTCGTCTTCTGCCTCCTTGAAGCTCTTTCTCTCCATGCATTCCCTTCAATTGAATTATATGTAGTAATCAGGTATAATGCAGTTAGATGGGCTTGATTTATTTTGGTGGTACATACTTATTTCATGCAATTCATATTTTTATGAAATCTAGTCCTGTATTTAAAAGAAAAAATTTTAAAAGATCTGTGAGAAGATTGTATTTCTAAACCCTTTGTTCTCAAATACTTGATTCCCTACAGTCACTTTTGGAACCAAAATAATATTATAAGAACACAGATAACAAATTAATGGCCCCAAACCAAGTCTAAGCTTATCTCCCGCTTTTGAATCCAGTCATTTTGGGTGCAGTGATTATATGTAGGTAAGGCTGTGGTGGCACTTTTAAGCTTATGCACCTGTGATTCTTGAATATAAGCCACTGTTGCTGAGTTTCCATCAAAAAGGACATGCTAAAAAGAAGGGTTAGAAACAGATTTTTACTTCTCAGTTTTTAATTTCCCTCTGCCCTAGTGAGTGTACTTGAATGAGATTGAGAGCTGTTGGGCAACTCTGAAAGCCCACTGTAGTCCATTGGCTTCCAGAATGCCAGGCACAGCCATGGGCATGACTCTAGAGATTACCAGAAGGAAGTGGAGCAAATGGCATTTTATTGTACGAGGCTCTAAAAAATAAAGAAGCACTTATTAATATGTAACTGCACAGTCATGACATATTTATGCTCTATAGAATATGTAATTAGAGCAACACTGACTATATAATTTATCGTTCGTAGGCACAGTTAAGACTGTTCAGATAACCATGTACTGTAATTATGTAGTAATTACTATTCTTTGAGTAAAAGTAGTAACCAATAAAGTGAAAACTGGCAAGTAATTGCTTTATAATTATTTGGGGATAGGAATTGTTCCAAGTAAAAACAACTGGAGATAAACAGATGAATCTTTCATTTGGTAGGCGATGCTGGCTGGTTATCAGAAGCCCTGCAGTCATATCAAGACAAATTCCATGCTACTTTGATGTATTATTTATTTATTTTTGCTTTAAGCAATCTGGGCAGAATGGCTTCCATCCTCCTTCTGGCGCTTTTTGTGGCTATCATTAGTGACTGCTTTCAAAACTGGGTGCAAAGGTAATTGAGAACAAAACCTCATTTTTTCCCCTGCATCTCCCTTGTTTCCTTGATGAAAAGTTGTCATTACCACAAACTCACAGCAGTGAGTTTACCATTCCTAGGAGCTTTTCCATTTGCTATTTTTAACAGTTCCTGGGACAACTCTGTTTATACCCAAACTTCCGTGTTGTTGGAGAGTTTAGATTTCCCTTGGAGACATTTGATTTGCTATAGCTGCTAATTTATTTGGTACTGGAGGGGGTGGGAAAAAATTAATTTACTCAAGTAGGTCATCCAAATTGTCTTATGTTTTACAAATGTGCACTTTATTTAATATTTACTTATTTATTCAATCACTACTTCTAATTAGATCAATAGGGAGCTTTTTTGTTCTCTAGTTGGTGGAAAAAAAAAAAAAAAAAAGAGGAAGAGAAAGACTAATTAAGCCCTTGCCAGGTGAACATTTCTTTTCTTACTTGTTTCCTATTCCCATTTGAAATGCAGGTGATACAAATAGCATGCATCTTCAGGAACAAAACCAATAAGGATCAATATTCTTTATTAGTTGCTTAGGGTTACTCTAGCCTGTTATTTCCTTGAAAAATCCCTGTGTTGCAGTAATGTTAAAAAGCAGGGGGTTGTGAATAGTAATCAGACTGTGGAGTTTCTCAGGATATAAATGAATGTGTTCATCTGCATCAAATTACAATCAATAGACAATGGAGTAGAGTCTGTAGAGTAGTTAAAGCATATTAAGCAACTTATTTTTAAAATTTTATTACTGTATCTGCTATTTGTTAGGAAGACAAAAGCACATCTGTATATACCAAGTTTTAAATAATTCTCAGCTTTAAGTAAAAAAGACTGGTGAAGAAATGTATGAGTATTATCCTGCCACTGGTATAAAAATAATGGGCTATTGATCTATGACTGTGGATACAAACATTGCTAGAATGATATTCAAGATGCTGGTGACAAAGGAGGGCTTTGGGAAGGGACCATGGGATTGGGATGGAAGGAGGTATACTTTTTAAATTACATATACAGGTTTTACGTACTTCAGAATACACACACACACACACACACCCACATATACATTTACACAGATTAGAAAAGTACCTGATAGTAATAAATGCTCAGTGAAGATTAGCAATTAATACTTTTATGATTAGTCATGTAAAGGCTGGCCTGTGACTGAAGCTATGTTAACATCTCTAATTCTGAGTACCCTGAGGTACAGATTTCACTACTGCCTAGAAGACTCACCTTCAGTGTCCTGTTGAGCTGGAGATCCCACAAAGTGCAAAGATATCAAATGGGCAGAGCACCAGTTTTTGTGCCAGACATTACTTAAGCAAATCTTCTGTCCCCTGACATCCCTAACTCTCATTATTTGTCATAAACAGAGCATGTATTTGTGAGATGTTTCTGTGAATTCCAGTCACTTCTCTGAGAGAGTGAACTGAAAGAGTAAGAAATTTGGAGTTCCAATATCTTGAGTAATGACCCAGCTTCAGTTGTGGGCAATTGTTGAGGCTTGAAGATACTGCTGTACCTGTGGCCCTTTGCTGAGGAAAGAGCCTGAAGGAGGTCCTTTTACCATAACCTAGGCATCTACACTGTGAGTCCAGAGGGAAATCAGTCCTTCCACCCTAGTCACAAGTGACCGAGGAGAGGGCAAACCAACAATGGCCACATGTGGGCTGGCTACAAAGTAGGCCTGTCACCTAGAGGTTACTCAGCACAAGCTTCTTGCCTCATCAGATGGATGCCCCATCAGATGGATGGTGGCAGTCAGACCCAGTCAGGTCCTCACTTGCAAGGAGAAGACTTGATTGCTCAAAAAATACATAGGGAGGGTGGGCCCCTGGGGTTTGTAAGAATGCTGAATCATATCATGAAGAATGCTGAGGCTCTTGGCAGTGTCCACCAGCTCATGGTCTCTACCTCTTGGGGAGTTGTCCTCCATGTCCTTCACCTGGCATGACTGTGCTGCTCCAGCTATAGCTGATTATAACACAGACGGCCAGATACTTAACTAACCCTCTCCTATTTAGAATCTGAACTTAGAAGCCCTTTGTCAAGTTGGGCACTTGAACTATAGTCAGGTAAACTCTGGATTTGTGGGGGAAGGAGGGACAGGGGTTTCAAGAAGGCAGATTTGTCAAGAGTTAAGGATAAGCAGATATTCAAAGGTGAGTGGCCATGGAGGAGTGCCAACAGGGGTTTCTGAGGCTTTCTTGTTCCTGGGTCTAGTCTTTTGTTATAGGTTATATGATATGCCTTTGTACCCTTAATATTAAGTCTTAAAACATTTTCCTCTTTTACGTTTATGTTTTATCAAGGGGATTTCCACTGCTTGCAACCAGGAGAGCCTTGACTGAGAGATCTGGTTTTCTGTGACAGACACTGCTATGCATCAGTCTCAGAAATCATCTTGTGTGCCCCCAAGGAGGCCACAACTTAAAGCCCTTCTGTTCTTGCCATAAATCAACCCTCACCAAGGAAAGGAATCTGTCTTTTTCACCACACCCTGGAATCTTTTTAGGTCCTAAATTCTAATACATTTTAACCTCTGTAGCATGGGGATAATGATGTTACCTCCCCTACTCAGGAGCTATTGTTTTATTGTTTGTTTATTTTTTGTTTTTTTTAAAGATTTAATTTATTTATTTGAAAGATAGAGATCACAAGTAGGCAGAGAGGCAGGCAGAGAGAGAGGAAGGGAAGCAGGCTCCCCACTGATCAGAGAGCCAGATGTGGGGCTCGATCCCAGGACCCTGGGGTCATGACCTGGGCCGAAGGCAGAGGTTTTAACCCATTGAGCCACCCAGGTGCCCCCTCAGGAGCTATTGTAAAAACCAAAGTGAGAGATGATTATTATGTTTTTTAATCTCTATGTCTTATAGGATGTCAAAGTAAATAGACTTTGCACCTATGTAGAGCCAGCCTATGACTAATAATTAACATGGAACAATTGTGATGGTAGAATTCTGGCCCCTGTGACCTTTGCGTGTGATGTTACACTCCTAAATACTGTGTTACCTGGCAAAGGGAATTTGCAGTGACATTTAAGTTATTAATCAGTTGACCTTAAAATAAGGTAGTTATTATGGATTATCCAGGTGGGCCCAGTTACATGAGCCCTTTAACATAGAAGAGAAAGGCAGACACGGGGCTCTGAGAAGGACTCCCAGCAGCATTGTGGCTGCCTGGAGCAGGAAAGGGGAGAAGGAATACTGGTGGGGATGAGGAGCAGGATGTGGCCCCAGCTCACAGCCAGTAAGGAAATAGGGACCTCAGAGCTAGAGCCACAGGGAACTGAATATTCTGCCAACCAGCGGAATGAGCTAGGGAGTGGATTCTCTCGAGGAGAATGCATATAAGAATCAGTGCAGTCAGTACTTTGATTTTGGTTTTGTGAGACCCTGAGCAGAGAACATAGTTGGAGCCATGCTCTGCCTGGTCTCCTATCCCATGCAAACAGGGAGACAAGTGTCTGTTGTTGTAAGTTACTGCATTTCTGGTAATTACTTAGGGCAGTGATAGAAACTACTACACTGTGCACTTGGCATAGTGCTAAGGGCTTTCCAGTCATGCCACCAGTGTCATCAAGGGGTCCTAGGAAGGAGAGACTCTTGAGTCTTTCAGTTACAAATGAGGAAATTATGACTCAGAGAAACTAAGTAACTGGTGTAAAATAATAGAGTTCGATAATTGGCAGAGACAGGATTTGAATCCAGCTGTACTTGCAAGAGGTCCAAACCCAGGTTGTTTACTAAATGGGATGTTAAACTTCAGCCATCTGGAATTGAGAGCTGCCCCCACCATCGTGGAAGATACAGTCCCACAGACCATTATGCCAGGTGTATAGCTCATATAACCTCCTCTCTGCTTGCTTATCGGGGAGAGAAGAGGAGCCGGACGACAGCTGTGCACCTGCAGGATGGGGCCGACTGCCCCACAGGGCCCGTTTAGCTTCAGTCAGTCCATGGCAGTTCATCGGGGCCCCAGCGCCCACCCTGCCTGGAAACCTGAGCACCGTGTCATAGTCAGGCTCTGAAGCATGAAATGGGGTTTTTGCTCTGAAACCTGAGAGACACGGGGCATCGAGTTTGGTTTGGCTATTTTCCCCCCTACTGTTTGTTTTTAAAGTTGAAATAAGGGTCAGCATGAAAAAGGTCTCTCAGGTCCTCTGTATGATATCGCAGCCAGTGGTGCAGACAGGAATACAAATCAAAAAAGGAAGATAGGGCAGTTCTGTGAATCCTAGCAGTAGTCAATACAGCCATTCCTGTTATTATTATCATGTCATTATGATATGATTATTTCAGGGGTGTGGAGAAAAGCTCTCTGCCTCCAAACTGGCTGGGGCCACGGTTAAGGGATTTTTCCATTTCTTTGGTTTAAGATTCATGTCCTTTAAAATGTTTTCTTACCCCTTCCATCCATCTCTTGACTCCTCCAAAAAGCACATTGTTGTAAGAGAGTAGCACTTAGCTCAAAAGATGTTAGGAGTTTTCATTCAACCTGGTAAAAGGCATTTATTATTCATACTCTTAATAAAACATTTTGCAAGTATAAAATTCATACCCCTGGGGGTGTGTGGCATAATTTAGGTGATTCACCAATGAACATTTGATTTTATTGTTATGTATTTTTAGTATGAATTATAAGAAAACATAGCACATTAAGCGTATGATTTCTAACAAGACTAAGTTGGTCAAAGGTAAAAATAGTGTGTCCATTGAAAAGAAAATATTAAACAGGTAATTATGTTCATAAATTATATATAGGAAGTACAAAGATAAGGAGATAATATGAAGGTAGTTTGTGGGAGATGGATGTTTGGGAATCTTTGCTTTAGTATGACTTCTCAGTAGATCAGGTTAGTTCCAAAGAGGGCCCTAGGAGAAGATGAGAGAGAAAAAGATCCCAGTCCCCTGAGGAATAAAATGAGGACGGGGTGGCGATGTCAGGGCTGTTCAGGATGTAAAAAAAAACCCTGCCAGAGAAGTTTGAGATCATTCATGTCTGATATGGGTGCCTTCAGATTTTCTTTTAGTTCTACCCAGACTGCAGGAAAAATTATTGTGATTCTTACTGGCCTAAGAGAGTAACAGAACAACTATGGTTTCCAGAATTCTTTTACCTGTAAGGAGGCCGTGCACTGAGAGATTCACTTACTTACTTAGCAATGGCAGAATTTACCTTGGCTCCATTTGATAGAACAGTAATCTTCACAAAATCTTGGTGCCAGAAGGGACCTGACCAACCTCATCACTTTACAGACAGGAAAGCTGGAATACGGAGAAATAAATGATTTCTTCAGGGTCTCACAGAGAGGTGATGTCTTGTGATGCTTCCTCAAATGTTCTAACCCTGTTACTGATGTTGACATAGACAAAATGAATTAAGCCTCAGACCCTGTATTAACATGTGATGGAGAAGAAACTCAGAGAAGGGTTCCAAACCTTAGCTTTTTTTCTGCCAGTCTCATGCTTTAGCTTTAAAGCTACAGCCTCTTATGTTCCATCACCTAGTCTTAAAAACCATTGTAACATGCTACAGATTTTAAATTTTTATTTTATTTTTTTTTAAAGATTTTATTTATTTATTTGACAGAGATCACAGGTAGGCAGAGAGAGAGGAGGAAGCAGGCTCCCTGCTGAGCAGAGAGCCCGACTCCGGGCTCGATCCCAGGACCCTGGGATCATGACCTGAGCCGATGGCAGAGGCTTTAACCCACTGAGCCACCCAGGCGCCCCTTAAATTTTTAAATAGTTGAATAGCTTCTCCTAGAAAATGTGCCCAGAGTAGGCAGCTGCTCTCCCTACAGCCCCCTTAGTTGGATTTCTGCATCCCTTTGCTAGTAAAACTTTGTTTAAAGGGTGTTTGAGGGGCACCTGGGTGACTCAGTGTCTGCCTTCAGCTCAGGTCATGATTCCAGGGTCCTGGGATTGAGCTCCACATTGGGCTTCCTGCTCAGCAGGGAGACTGCTTCTCCCTCTACCCTCTGCTCATGCGCGCTCTCTCTCTCTCAAGTAAATAAATAAAATCTAAAAAAAAAAAAAAAGAAAAAGAATCTGCAGCTAATTCTTAGGCATCTATTTGGAGAATAGATATCACATGGATTCTTACTTGTGGGAATGTAAATTGTATTTACAAGGCAATAAAGATCGAAGGTGAGCTGTCTAATGACCTGTAACAACTCCCTTGCTCACTGGCATTACCGCCATTAGACTTGGAAACAAATATTTTTTTCAAGAAAATACAAATGCTCCTGAAAAACTAGAAAGGGTTTCATTATTCCTTTAGCTATCCATCACAGGCCTAATAGCAAAAACAGGACAGTCCATTTCCTCATGGATGCCATCATTTGGGAAACACAGAGCATACTACTAGAGTTTCTTCTCTGGTTTTGACTGACCCTAACCTTTTTTCCCTTTTGTTTGGTGATGGAAACTTCGTAGTTCTTCTTTCGAGGTATGAGACAGTTTGTAGTGGTTTTGGGGAACTGCAACCCTAAATTCCTGCTTTACTCTGCTTTGACAAGATGGATAACACTAGCCTCCTATTTACTTTTCCCTTACCCAAATTCTGTGTGTTGTATAGTGGTTTAGGCTTCTGACGTGTTTCTGGAAATAATTTTTTTTTTCCAAACATGAGTCTAAAATAACAGTTTTGGTGGTATGGCATAATGGAAACTGTCGCTGTTTGCTTGATTCTACTGTGACTGAGAGACATGTAGTTCAAGACTTGGGAATTGAGAGTCAAGCACTATGTTTCTTAGGAACTTTGCCCAAATGAAAGCCTCTCAGGCCTTCTGTTTCTCTCTTACAAGATGAGGATCTATTATGTGCTTCTTCTGCATGTCTACCAGGGAAGGCTTCTAAATATTCCATGTTCTTTTTTTTTTTTTTTAAGATTTTATTTATTTATTTGACAGAGATCACAAGTAGGCAGAGAGGCAGACTCCCTGCTGAGCAGAGAGGCCAATGTGGGGCTTGATCCCAGGACCCTGGGATCATGACCTGAGCGGAAGGCAGAGGCTTAACCCACTGAGCCACCCAGGTGCCCCTAAATGTTCCATGTTCTTGGGCACTAACCACAGCAAACAGAAGCTGCTGATTCTATATATGTCACCAAGTAGTTAGCAAACTCTGCTGGAATTAAACATTCTCTGTAGTTTAGGTTCCATGGCATTGATGTTTATAGAAAAACTCCCAGGAAGTTAATAATGTGGTGAGGAATTGAAATTCACCTTGGAGGCTGTCTTAATTTAGATTTAAGAAATACTTGATCAAAAACATTGCTATTCTTTTTAACTGTCACACCATTTATGGGATAGCTGCTAGGCAAGAGCCACAACTTACTGTTAGTGAATAATTAAAACACTCCTTAATAACCCCAAGTCTCCCCTTCCTCTCCTCCCATGAGCTGTCAGTGGGTTCTCACCTTATGCTCTGTTTAATAACATCCCTCCTCACTTTCTCACTCCATTATCAAAGCAAGAAGGAATAAAGGACAGTGGACTGGACACATCTGTCTCACTGAGAGATTAAGAATTAAGGGGGCAGGTGGCTCAGTGGGTTGAGCCACTGCCTTCGGCTCAGGTCATGGTCTCAGGGTCCTGGGATCGAGTCCCGCATTGGGCTCTCTGCTCAGCGGAAGCCTGCTTCCCTCTCTCTCTCTCTGCCTGCCTCTCTGCCTACTTGTGATCTCTGTCTGTCAAATAAATAAATAAAATCTTAAAAAAAAAAACAATTAAGCTAGAGTTATACACGTTGAACACTAACTGGAAAGGTCAGGAGGTGCTCATTCATGCGTTCACTCATTGATTTGTGTATTTGTTCATTTCAATGTACAAGTCATTGTCCTAGAGTCAGAATGTCTCATTTTCCATGCATGTTCTAAGTTGGTAAATTTGGGAAATTTATTTAACCCCATTTGTGCTTTAGTTTCTTTATCTATGAAGAGCAGGTAATAGTATTAACCTATCCAATAGGATTTTTGTAAGGATTCAGTTGGAAAGTATTTACACATTGCCTTTTACAGAGTAAGCCTCCAGTAAATGTTAGCTGTTTACTCATTTATTTATGAATTTATTTGGCAGCCATTTATTAGTTGCCCATTTGTGCAAGACACTGTGCCATGTGCTGTGGGATACATAAATAAACGGAATGCAGTGTTTCCTTCAGGAATTCATAAATTGGATAGGGGCAGAGCTGCAGATTCCATAAGCAGTTAATTACAACACAACAGCAGATGTTCTAGCCTGCAGCTACAGCTGTGATATGTTACAAGGTACTATGAGTTTAGGGATGGAGGGGCCTAACTCAAGTGTCAGAGGAGCCAACATCTGTGTCCAAACCTAAGGGTGAAGGAGTGTTTCTGGATAGAACAGGTGGGAATAGAAGCCAAAGAAGCTCCATGTTTCAAAGTGTGGCAGTGGGAGAAGTTCTCTGTTATTCTAACAACCGGATCCAAGAGGTCTGTGTGGGGAATAGTAAGAAAAAGAAGATGGAAAGATTGGAAGTACCAGATCACTAAAATCTGGGCCAGGCCCTTTGGGGGCTCTTGGCCCAGAATACAGAGCCTGTGAGGAGGTATAAGAAAGAGGCAATGACTTTATTTACTCATTTATTTTGCCTCTAAGGAGGCAAGTGTGGTGAGCACCATTTATACTTGATCAACCCAGCCAGAAGTGTCTTGCTTTAGTTTGGGGAAGAGATGATCTGGTAACCTAATCTAAATTGACTAAAAATGATGGGGATGGAGGGCAAAGAGTAGATTCCAGAGAAACCGAGAGGATCGAATGGGAGGTTTGGTGAATGATAGGGTGTGGGATAGAGAGGATTAAAGACAGTGTGGACCCTCTGGCTTAGGCAGCTGAGTAGATGGTGGTGTCATGGACCAACATATGGAAAAACGGAATAGAACCGGGCTAGGGAGAAAATGGAGGCTCCTATATTAAATTCTTTGGCACTCCTGACTTCAGTTTGCCTTCAGTTCTCCCATGAAACAGCCTGGCGGTGCTTTCAGTAGTGACATGATAGAAACAGAAGGACCTTGACATGTGGGGTCCTGGAAGAATCCAACACTGGGCTGACAAGTACATCAATCCTAGAAAATCATGCGCTAAGTTAAATCTTTGTGGGCAAATAAAACCTGGCTTTTGCCCAAGACAGAAAAATCTACATGCATTTTCAGATTGTTAAAATGATAAACGTTTATTTTAAAAAGAAATATACGCCAATATAGAATTGAAGGAAAAAAAAGAAAAGGAAAGGTCATCCTCTACTCCTACCAGCTAGAGATAACCATGCTGGCCAGTTTGGTGCATATCCTTCTAAGCCATTTAAGATATATACTCAATTCCTGTATGTATGCTGCTGTCTATTATCTTTTGCCTGGTATATCACCTCCATCACAGCATGGACTTGGTCAGCATTTGTAGGTATGTCTCATTCTTTTTAATGGATGCTTGAAATCCCATTCTGTAAGCATCTTTAGGAAGTATTTGTAAATGTGAAGCTGCCGGCTCATGCATTTATAGATGGCAAGTCATATCTTCCTGTTTGATTTATATGGGATAATTGGTATAATAAGATTAGTTATAACGCCCATGTGATTACATTGCTAATTGGGAGGATACATGTATGAGTTTTTATTGCTGCTATAACAAATTACCACATGCTTAATGGTTTAAAATGGCACAGATTTATTCTCTTGCAGTTCTCTAGGTCCTAAGTCCAAGATGAGTCTTTAAGGAGCTAAAGTCAAGGTGTCAGCAGGGCTGGTTCCTTCTGGAGGCTGCAGGGGAGAATCTATTTCTTGCCTTTTTTGGCTTCTGGAGGCTTTTGGTGGCCTCTGGCTTCTGGCTGTCCCATTCCAATGGCCATTTCAGTCATTAAATCACATTCTTCCTCCTGATTCCTTCTTATGTGGATCTTTGTAACATTTGGGGCCCATTTGGGGTCCCATCTCAAGATCTTTAACTTAATTCCATTAGCGAAGTCTCTTTTGCCATGTAAAGTAACACATCCTCAGGTTTCACAGATTCAGATGTGGACAGCTTTGGAGGGGGCATTATTCAGCCCTCCAAGTAACAATTATCTCAAAAATGAAATGCCGGGATTCCAGTAAGGAATGATTGAGATCGAAAGCACTGTGTAAAATCAGGACCTGATGCTTTGAAAGAGGTGGCGGTGGATGATGCCCAGTGCATTCTTCTAGTTTCGCTGGGACATGGGAGAGATAATGAAGTAACTTTGACCTCTGAAGGCATTTTGGGAGGAATGTGAAGATGAGTTGGGTAGCAAGGTTCATATTTGAAATGATACAAAAATTCACAAGGTAATATAGTATCATCTGCTACATGTTGTGGTGCAGACTATATGGAAGGCAGAAGGTAAAATAATTCAAATTTCTTTATAGATCCAGATTCTTTTACTAGAATGAGATTCCACACAACAACCTTTAGTTTTTCATTTCCTTGCCAATGGAACTAGAGTTTGCCCATGTGTGGTAGAAAGGAAAGCAAGGGGTTATTAGATGATAACTCCTTTGACTCTTACTTCTTTCAGTGGCCAGTGGCCAATCTTGTGGTCTCCATGCTCTCCCAAGAAACAAAATCACCCTTTTTTTTTTTTTACCCCCTGATAAAGTTCTACTCAGCTAATGTCAATGATATGCCTGTAGCCTTCATTACCATAATCTCTTTTCCGTACTGCCCTTTCCACTGGGGACAGGTTTATTTTTACTCTACTTTCTTAGCTTCTACCCAATTAAAGCAAAACAAAACAAAACAAAACAAAACCTCTGAAGCCTCCTTCTCAAGGGTTTTCCCTTAGGGCTGCTCTTGTCTCCTGCTCTACATTGATTTCTATGTCGTTCCTCGGCAATACTGCATCTATTGCAATGCCTCTCAGGTCAGTTGTGCAGCAAACTTCAATGCATTGCAGCTTTGTTGCTGGGGAGAACATTGACTACATCAGATCAGCCAGCTACAACCTTCTTAGGGAAGGATTTCATTCAGAATCTCTTTTTCCACTGCTTGAGGTCTCATTTCATCTGTTTATTGTATTCTTTGCTTAGCCCTTCAGGGAGAGAGATAACAGAGGCAAGAGTCCCCAAGCATTTGGTCAGGATGTGAAAATGGTTAGAATAGCACAGGATCTCGAGTAAGTATCTTGCCTTCTTGAGATCTACAGCAGTCTGCTCCCAGTCTCTTCCAAAGAATTGTCTCTTTTTCTTTTCCTTACAATAGAATTTCAGCTGAATCACTGGAGCCTACAGTTGCATATTTCTCTACAGAGAAGTGTGGAAATGTGACCTAATTCTCTCTCATGAAATGTAAGCACATGGAGCAGAAAGTAACTTGCTTAAAAGCAAAATGTTTGACCTGGACTTCTTTCTTTCTCTGTTCCCCTGACCAGGGACATGGATGTGACAATGCCGTGCTGGTCTGCAGAAGAGGGCAACTTTCTAGGTGATGGTGGAACCACCACACAGGTGGAGCCTGGGTATCAGAAAGGCTTATGGAGTTCAATTACCCCGGATCTTTTGTGAGAGGGAGGAAGTTCTCACCATTGTGTGTGCTTGTCTTTTGTCACCAAGAACTTGCCATAGTGTTCCCATCTGAAAATGGAGAAATGGAGCCCTGAGACATGCTTTCTAAGGCCGATATTAGAGGACTGCCACATGAAGCCTTTTTTCTTAGTTAAACCTTCTTCATTCTGACTCATTTCTATTTTTTACTCCTCTTGTTATAAATTCTTTGGGACCTCTGGATCCCATTACTCTTCTTTTCATTATGATTTAGCTTCTTGCTGATACATCTTTCTAAGAGCGTTCATTTCATATGTGTGTATAGAAGGTACAGTCTTTATCAAACAGAAATATACTGGATCATGTGTAATGATAGAGAAAAAATGTTATAACCTGATAGTTGGTGTAGTGATTCCTTTATAGTAAGAGCTGGGCCTTGCTGAGAAAATGTTTTGATAAGATCTCCACTGGGGAGAAATGAGCCTCTGGAATCCAGGCGTGATATTAGCACCCAGGTGTCGTTTAGAAGAAGGATGCTATGCTGTGAAATAAAGGGGTGAGAGCAAGGAGAGGGTTCCGGTTTACACGGGATAATAACAGGGTAGAAGGAGTTAAGGATCCTGGTTTATGGAGTGGCCAGAGATTCTTGAGAGAAGAATCATGTATCAATCGAGATCTTTCCAAATGAAATGCATTATATAGTAGGATATGAATCCTTCTGTGAGGGCTACTTTTTCATTTAAAAATGTCCTACAATATTCTTGCTCTGTTTGGCTTTCTGGTAGAAGCCTATAAGAATGGTGAGATGGTAAAGTCTGTAAACTAGGAAGCACCATCTTCTTGGCTGTTTTCACTAACAAAATAGAGATGAGTGGTATGGTGTGACCACAGTGCTAGGCTACTTGTGCCATCCCTAATTAAGCAGTCCTTCTGTTACCCTGTGAGCTCACAGGGTAAATCCAGCAGAATATCCTTTGTTGGATGCCTCACTGCATGCATATACCTGTCCATTCAGATTTGAGGTAGTATCAGGTGTGGTGGTGGAGTTTGAGGAATAATTTCTCTTCTTACCCAACTCACTTCCTCCCTCTCCTGCTCCTATATGCATGTAATCTTAGTGCACCAGTTTTGGCCATCCTTCAAAGAGCCTTTCTCTGTTCATGAGAGACATCCACTATTGAACTTCTCCTGTTTATGTTCCTCTGAGTTTCCTTGGTCATCTTAAATGCAAACATTCTCCAATTAAGTGTTTATGGAGATCTTGGATATAACAGACATGAGTGAAGTGGTTGAGTGTCAGACTATAAGGAGTGGTGAAGACTGTGGGGATCTTTTGAATTTATGTCCTGGCTAAAGCTGATGCTAAACTTGAGTTGTTAGATACCAGGCAGAGAATTTGGCTACTGTAGCCAGCTACTCCAGTTTTCAATAGAGTATGCAAATCAGGAACTTTATGTGATATTTACTAATTCAACAGACTTGCATAATTAAAAAAAAAAAACAACTGTATCTCTGGGACCAGAGTCAGTCCATAGTTCCTTGCTTTATGACCCTTGGTTTAAACCTTTCTTTTCTAAACTTACCTAACCTGCTACACACATTTAAGATTCTGCAGGTTGAAGAAGGGAGGGGAGAAGCCCTCTCCAAGTTGAGGCCTCTAGCAAGATTATCTAAATACCAGTCAACCCTTTCACAGTGCTAAGAAAACATCCTGCTGACAAGTCTTGTGCGGGATAGAGTGCTAAAAATATCATCTAGGGTTCACTCAGTCCCCAAATTCAGAAATGAGTAGGGACATGAGAAAGAGAACAATATTAACAAAACCCTCCCTCCCTTCACACTTGGTAAATCTCTTTCCACAATGCCAGGATTCTGTATAGTTAACTGAGTTATTGTCTTTCCTATCTCTCTCTCTCTCTTTTTTAAGACATTATTTATTTATTTATTTGATAGAGAGTGAGAGAGATAGAGAGAGAGAGATCACAAGCAGGCAGAAAGGCAGGCTGAGAGGAGGAAGCAGGCTCCCCGCTGAGCAGATAGTCCAATGCAGGGCCCCATCCCAGCACCCTGAGATCATGACCTGAGCCGAAGGCAAAGGCTTAACCCACTGAGCCACCCAGGTGTTCCCCCCCCCCCCATTTCTTTTTTACACTTTGTTTTCATGACCTCATTGCACTGCAACTAGGGGAAGTATGTGTGTTTGCCTGTGTGTCTCCTCTTGCCTACACATGTATCATCACATAGACTCTGTTGGGGTGGGGGGGCATTCTCCTTGAAAAAAATATTTTAAAAAAGTTAAACCACTCACATCTATCCAGATTTCCATGCTTAGTTTGAGACTTTTAAGGATGTTTTCATGAATTTCAAAGCATGTGGCCTTCCCTCCTCTGCTTTTCCTCTTCTTCCCCAGGGCAAGGAACACTACTAGCCACAGGGCTGAAGAGAGGAGATGTGTTTAGAGCTGTAAGAAAAATCTGTAGTGAAAAGCAAGAGAAGAACTTACAGCTAAAGGATTCTAGACACAGGGATGCCTGTAGTGGCTCAGTTGGTTGGATGACTGCCTTCAGCTCAGGTCATGATCCTGGAGTCCTGGGATCGAGTCCCGCATCGGGCTCCCAGCTCCACAGGGAGTCTGCTTCTCCCTCTGGCCTTCTCCTCTCTCATGCTCTCTCTCACTGTCTCTCTCTCAAATAATTAAATGAAATCTTTAAAAAAAAAATTCTAGACACAGGAGTGAAATAAGACTGTATGTATATGGATAAATCAATATATAGTCAAATAAAAGATATGCTAAATCTACTTCCTTTCTTTGTCAGGTTACTAATAAGTGATTTATGTGATTTAAATCAATCTTTTTTTTTTTTTTTAAACTTCTCAGGTATCACATCTGAGCCATTATATACTCTGTTCTACTGAAAGCTTGTAGCTAACTTGAAACAGAGTGGTTTTTCATTTTTGTAATCAAGTTAGAGAAATAATTACTTAGTTTCAGATATGTACAGATATGCTAAAGCCAATCTATACTATTTTTTTCTTTTGTTTTTTTAACATCTTTGGAATCCAACTTTATTGACTGTGTCATCTCTTATGTCTTTGTTACTCGAATGTGAAATTTAAATAAATGTTTTAAGTGCATTAAAATCGTTTCACAGGTGTCATCGCTGGCAGATTAACTTCATTAAGGTTTAGCTCTGGTCCAGGCAGCAGAACAGATTTGTGTTTTAAATTATTCAAGTAAATAGCCAATGTGCCAGACACAGATTGAGCTGGACCACTGTATTATTTGGCCTATTCTCTCCACTTCAATGCATAAGGACACATGATTGCTTTGCCTTTGATGACTTTTTACATGCATTGATCTCCGACTAACATTCATCATGGGAGAAAATGCAAGCATCCATGAAATGGGATTTTGCTATATTAATTGCAGGCTTTCTCTTAGGTGCCTGGTTTCAGAGAGAATGGTCATTTACCACCCAGGGAGAGGGTGGTACATACTTTGGGTATTGTCAGAAGAGCTTTCTGCCCTCAGTATGTTTTGTGCTCAAAAAATAGATTCAGTTTATTCTAAAATCCTCCAGATAGGCATGTGCCCATTAGGTGTCCCATTTTTATGACGCCTCTGTGGCCACATGCCTCACTTGTTTCCACTGATGACAAGGAAGTCATGGGGAGGAAGCTCTTTGATTATTTTGGCTGTGTTTATACTCTGGGTTGGATTTTGGGTGAAAATTAGGGGATTGGTAACTGAAGAGATCTTTCATGTACTGGAAGAAGAGAAACTTACCTAAGATGGAAGTAGAATTATGCTAAGATAAATCTAAGTGTTTCATAATAAACTTTGTGACCTTAAGGGCCGAGAGAAAACAGTGTGTGTTATTGAGGGAGGCTTTGGATGATTCCTTTGGGAGATATCTATAAAGAGATCATCCTGATAGATAAGGGACAAGGAGTTAATTAGGGGGATTTGAGAACGTCCCACAATCCTGAATATAGTTATTTTATTTTCAAAGATAAATCTCTTGGAAGCTTTTCAGGTAGATTTCTTTGTACAGGTATAACAGAAAATATCAATGTGGGACTATTCACTCTTCCTTTTAAAGTTCCACAAAGATAGGCTCTATAAAATGCACCAAATAATAGTACCTCCGCTTTTTCCCTGTGGTTAGCGTCTAATACCAAGAATTGTAGCTTGTGTGAACCAGAAGTCACAACTTCATCCTCATCACTCCTTTCAGAAATATGCCAAAGAAGTTGTATTCAAATCAAGCAAAATGTAGATAGAAGAATAAACCAGTCATTAAAGTGTTTCCAGCACCGATAAGCACTATATCACAGAAATTGTCTATATATTAATTTTTCTCATTTTCCTCACAAACACATTTTATGCCCCAGCAATGTGCCAGTTGCATGCATGCATCCATTTGCAAGTGTGGTCTCCTCTGCCTACGATGCCAGTCATCGTGATACAGAATTCACCGTTATAGTGCTGCTCAGATGTCAGCACCTCTGGGAAGCCTTCCTTGGTCCCACACCCCTCTCTCTGACATCATACTTAGACTCCTCTTACTGAGCTTACTATATTTAGTTGCTTGATAAACATGCATTGAGTGAATGAATAATGAATAGATTTATAGCATTCCTCCCGTATTAGACTACATGCTCCAAGAAAACAATTTATTTTGTTCATGTTCATATATCCAGAGCTAGCACCATGTCCAACATACAGTAGATGCGCAAAAGCCAAATGCTGAATGAATAATTATTCTTAAGGAGACAAAGTCTTTATTCAAAGGATCTCTGTATCCACTGCAAGACCATTGACGTTTCTCTCTTTGACTTGAGATTGTCATGTTGTATTTTGGAGGGGCACTGAGTCTAGTTGGGTCAAGAAAATAAGATTGACAATGAAGTCACCATTAAATTGGATATGCTTTGTCTCACTTGTGCACATCCTGCATACTATTCCATTCATCATTTACTTTCTGTTCCAAACCCTCAGAATTCTCTGGTAGGGAGCATCATGTTGTTCTTCTGACTGGACTCTGATAAGATAGCTTTGGCATGTACCCTCACGCTTCCTTATTGTTACCTCTGCAGAGAGGCAGAAACCTTCAAATTCACTTTCCAAGGATAAATTGGGCTGTTTCACCTTCCCTGGTGTCATACAGATGAGTTTGAAAAAAGCAGAAGAAACTACTGTTGAAGAGAACCTGGGGGCTCTCTCAGATGATAGATGGGAATTTAGAAAATTGCCCACCTTAGCTATAAATTGCATTTGCTGGGTGAGTTGAGGAATTAAATGACCATCTTCCATCCTGTGTTGCTGATATTTCTCTGCAGTTGGAGAGGCCCTCTCGACCTTTCTTCTCACATCGTACTGAGTTATTCACTCCTCAGGTCAGCTTCTTTTATTTGAAATATTCAGATCTAACTTTTTCCACGGGATAGATTCCTTGCTTTCTCCGTAGCATTTTCTCATGCCAGTGAACTGCATCATGTGTTAATAAGCTTTTTACTGTGCTAAATTGCTTTGTTTCTATAGCTGATTTGAAGGCAAAAAGGCCCTAGAGGGTGAAGGGGGAAAAAGGAAACATTCTAAAGTAATTAGAATGATTACAGCAGCTGAAAACACTGCTTTCCTAAAACTGCAATATTTTCTCAGGGGAGTTTTGTTTTGTTTTGTTTGTTTGTTTTTGTTTTTGTATTTTACTTTACAATAGCACATGAGGTTCCCAAATCAGATCAGTGTTTGCCAAGTAAATGGTGACTGGTAGTTTTTCATTGCAGAGTTGAATGAGAGTCATGCCTTAGAAATTTTCAAAGACCTTATCATGCTAGGGTTATCTTTCTTATCCTGTATTTGGTACCAGTTATGTCATCTGCCTTTAAGACCATCTGAAAATAGCACTCCCACACTGCCCCCTACCTCCAGGGAAAAAACTGGAAGGAGAAGCCAATAAAATGGGAGAGGGTTTAAGATGGAAAGTTTCTGTGTTTCACATCCTTCTCATATGCTCCTCCATGCTGATCAAGTAGCACAGGGTGGATCATTTCTAAATGTATTCAGACCTTTCAAAATGGGTCCCCATCATTTCCTGGTAATGGACATACAAGTTCTATGCACTTTTCAGCACCCTTGCAGGTGTGAAAAGCTGGGGAGGAGACCAAGGGAAGGCCTCTCTCCAGGGACTGGAAGAAAGGAAAAGGATGGGAAAGAATATTGGGTAGTCCATGCTTGAAATCCCTTCTCTATTGTCTCTGTTGAACATCTGTTGGAAACAGGAGCACTAGCTGCATTATTTCTGAATATATTACTGCATCATAATAAAGTGTTCGACAGAAATATAGTTTCCAAGTAACTTTAAAAACAAAATTCCACTTGGAATATAAGTCTTCCATGTGTAGTTTCCATTTTGCTATCATCGTAAGACAAAATGTGTTGAACATAATCTAACCTTTTCTGATAACTCTGGATAAGTTTGACACACATCCAATAAATCTTCAGATGTTCCTAATATTTGTAGCACTATTTATTTAGCGTAGAGACTAAATGCTACTAAGCTAATGGACTTTTATGGTAATTGTGACCAGTTTCTGAGATTATATTTCTGTCTTCCAGCTTTTGCTTTTTAATGATGGTAACTTGACTACTCTTCAGAGTTTCAGGATGGCTAAGTAAATAGGTGTATAAAATAAGAGGAAGTGAGATTCACTATAATTGTAAGTTGAACCTTTCATGGAATGCTTGTATACATTTTGTTGTGTCTGTTTTGGCTGTTTAGAGGCTCATTCCCTTTTGGACTCATTGCTGGAAGCCTGACACATGGATAAGTGAGGCATTGCAGTTTTTGTTGTGGCTGACGGGGGTGATGTCTGCCGCTGGAAATAAACAATCAGCAAACTCATGAATCATGATTCCCTTCACATTTCATTGTGAAATAATACTATTTGAGCTTAAAATTATTTGCCTTGATTATAGCTGTCACCAAAGGGAAATGTTGATTGAGTGTATAACCTTTCAATAAAATATAAGGCAAAATATAAGGTGCAGAAATTCAGAAAAGTATTTTCATTTACTCATAGGTACTGAGGACTGCAGTGAAGAGAATATATTGCATAATATCCAGAAAACTTGATAACAAAAGTATAATCAGAAACATGACCTATAAATTGTTTACTTATTTTTCCATATTTAGTTTTAAATAGTTGTCAGTAATATTCTTGGAATCCAGACATAGGCATTTGTTTCTTGTTTCTCTCACACCCACTTCTACTTCTTCTGGGTGTGGTTTCCTTTTCTTGTTTGGAATATTACTCCACCTGTACTGACTATGGGTGGGATGGACCAAATAGCATCATGTATTTGATCTTTCCATCTTAAATCACTGTATTTCCTCTAGACATCTGCTTCATGCCACTCCAACATTATGGAATGATTTTCTCTGCTTACCATTCTCACAATGGATATATGGCCACCATATGTTGCCAAGTTCATGTATTAGTTATCCAGTCACTCAGAAGTGACAGAATCAGCTCTTGACCTCAATCCCAAGTTTGCAAGAGTACAGATGCCTGCCTCTAAAACAACCACCTGTATTAGGAGTAGTGTTCAGTGCTGTGCAGAAATGTTGCTAACACTCAAATCATGTATGGGTATTTTATTTTTAAAAGGCTAAAGTTGTTTTTCAAAAGTTTGAGGTGCCATCTGTTCTTCATTAAAAATATTGGTGGTCAACAGTGAGACTGCACTTTCTAGTAATCATTGGGATTTTAACGATTGTTCTTATAATGTTTTCACATCATGTAGCTGCTACTGAGAGATAGTACCTTTAGAAATGTGCATAGACAGAAGGCAACACAATGAGTATATCTACTGGATTGGCTGAAAGACTCAGTTAAGAGCAACATTTATTAATCTCTTCTCTTAATCTCTTCTCTTCTACAGGCCTGAATACCTGTTGACTTTCCTTCTCAGTTGATTGTAAAAGGCCCTATGTAGTGAATTGAGTGTGTCTGGAGTGGCTACCTCCCATATTCTGAATGGCCGTTCTACCACTGAAGTATCCCAGTTGCACTGGTAACCAATCCCAGAAAACCCCAAATACTTCTGTGAAAATAGTGGCAAGAGGTGTTCCTTGAGCATATATTTCTGGAGATTTCTAGGCATTGTAAAAAGGTTGGTAACTGGGGACTTGAGATTGGTACATACATTTCTTAGTATTCTTACCTCACTGTTGACCACTCTGTGGTAGTACTGTGGTATAACATCACATTTGTTCTTTCATTTACTCATCTTACTTTGAACTTTGTGTTTCCTCGTATGATTGTGTGGTTCTTTGTAAGTGCTCAATACACATTTACTAAATGGATAAATATGTGTGTTTGCAAAGGACATGGGAAGATATCCTCATTTTTTAATAGCTCCTAGATTTATGAGTTTAATGTGGTTCTTTTAAGAGGTGTTCAGTTATTACATAGTGGATGAGGGAAGAAAGGAATGACAATAGACCCATCCTAAAATGCTTTTGAAAGTTTATTTGGGGGGAAAAGACCCCCACCATTCCTCATAGAATTAGAACTAATCAAGGAAGCTCAGATTACATCCAAATGAGGAAGTGCACATGAGCGTACTTGATAAACTGTAGAGGGGTATTTTTGTTACCACAAAAGACAACCACAGGCTCACCAGATTAAGATAGTTTACACCTGTAAAGCCCTTTACCACCTGCAAAGCTCTTTCATTTATAGTATCCCTATCAGTTTTTCAACAACCTCATGAGGGAGCTATTTTGCCATCTCCATCCTGCAGATGAAAAAACTGGTTCATTGAGAGAAGATAATTTGTTTGAGATCAAGTACTTAGTAGTGAAGTCAGGGTTCAAGCTCTGTTTTTCTGAATCTGAGTCTGAACTCCTTCCTCCACACTAGAACAAATACTCCAGGGTAATACCCTGCTGATTTAGTGAGTAAGGATGCTTTTTACTCATTCAGAGTATAAAGAATTGGCTACTCTTTGCTTTATGGAAAAGGAAGTCAAGGAACCTACAGGTTTTAGAGTTGTGCATGAGCCACAGGCTAGGCACAGAGTCTCAGGTAGAGTGAAGGAGTGTGAGAATGTCACTCATATAGATGACTTTGTAGGTGTTGCTCTCAAAGTGGATCTTTGCTCCTTGAATCATGACCTGCCAAGAGCTTTGCCACCAGATGGACACCTCAGTCCAGCCTATACGGGATAGGTACTTTAGCACCAACCCTGTATGTTAGGAATTTATTAGTGACCCCCTTCCATTTGGTTACCTGATCAGCAATTCTGATGTCAGAGAGGTTTAGAGACTTGCCTAAGGACACAGTGCTAGGAAAGCTAGCATTTCCTCTCACTCCGTTACTTTTTCTCCCTTAAGCTCAAATATTATATAGAATATATCATCTATTATTAAGCAGAATAAAAGCCAAATCAAGCTTTTAAAATAAATAAACTTCTTTTGTACTATTGTTTTCCTTTCATTATCAATTTTCACCTTTTATTTCATTAATTCACTCTGAATATTGTCATGGATTTAATACATGCTCTTGAAATTTTTATCCTCAAATTTAGGACTGTTTGAGAGTTGGATACCATAAGAAGAGCCATCACTTACTGCAGGAGCCAGTTTCTATTTTAACCCCAGAGATCTAATTCATGCAGTTTCAGCTGTCTGTGCACACCATGCAAAGGTCTTTATTTACATTTTCCAGCCTTCATTATTTGTTTGTTTGTTTGTTTATAGAGATTTTATTTATTTATTTGACAGGGAGAGAGACACAGGGAGAGAAGGAACACAAGCAGGGGAGTGAGAGAGGGAGAAGCAGGCTTCCCGCTGAGTATGGAGCCCAATGCATGATCCCAGGACCCTGGGGTCATGACCTGAGCTGAAGGCAGCCACTTAACCAACTGAGCCACCCAGGTGTCCCTCAGCCTTTGTAATTTAGAGTAGAATGAAATTATTTCTATACTTTTATTAAGCCTGTAACACTAACTTTTCTTCCCAGCCATACTGGGAGGCAACCTGGGGAAAAACAGTTATTCATTCAACAAATAATTGTTGAACACCTACTGTGTTTGGGGTTCACTGGTCAACACAGAGAGAACCCCGCTGATGAACTAAACAAAGACCTCATTCTCATAAAATTTTCATTCTGGTAGATATAATAGATTAAAAAAAAAACAGTACGTGTGTGTGTGTGTGTGTATGAGTATAGGAGGATAGAAATGCCATAGAGAGAAATAATGCTAGTTCAAAGACTGGTAGGCAATAATGGACATATCCAGGTATTCCATACATGGTGGCCATGGAGGACCTCTCTGAGGGTAACTTTCTTCCCACCTTCCCAATAGGCAGATTCCCTCTGGGGTTTCTTGTTGCAGTAGACTAAGTGGGTTGCAGGGTAGATGGACGATTCTGCTCTGTGAGCAAGTAATTGCTAATAAACGACAGCCAGAAGCAGACATCATCAAGTTAGGGACAGGCAGGAGAATTGTAAAAAGTATGTATAGAGTGCAAAGTATAGGCATGCTGATAAAAAATTCTCTTGGTTGTTTCAAGTTGCCCTTTCTGTTGGTTATGAAGGTTCAGAAGTGATTTGATCCTTTCCTTGCTTGTGAGAGAGAATAGTTTCTCTTTCTTCCAAAGGTCTTGGTTACTGCTGAAGCAGTGACCTAATTAAAACTGGATTCGAGCCTTGTAGACTATCTCAGAATGTGCACTGTCTTCTGAGGATATTCATTACCTAATCTCATATTTAAAAAATTCTTTTGTCCAGACTAATGAGTCTTATCATTTATCTCTGAAGCAAGTGACTATACACATTTAATATTTTATGCAGCTTTTTTATATGGATATGAATGGAATTATAGCCAATCTATTTAGCACCTTTTCTGTGTATATAAGTTATCATGGCTATCTGCCCAGTCAGGTGGATTTCTTTGTTTCAGGTTCAGGCCGACCTACCAGTGATTTTAGATTTCTTTTTGAGAACATGAAGAAGCATGCACTGGGGGCACCCTGTAGTAGGCACTGGAAAAGGTGATGTGTTTAAACTAAAAAGGGGAAGGTTGGATTTGGAATCCTTGGGAGAGAAGAAAGAGGGAAATAGGTTCTAGCTCTAGTTGGTGTTGGAAGGTCCTGTCCTTGGAATTGGGAGTGGAGCTTAATTGTACACTAGCAGAAAATTGAGTCATCACATCATTAGATAAATTCATGAGGAGAACTTGGGCTATAATAGTATTTTTCTCAAACCAGGGTCAAGTTGATTTGTCGCATCTGGGATACAGTTGTGATATTTCTCATCCTCCTTTCCACGTTCCCATTCCTTTCTTGTTTCTTCTTCTTGCTCCAAGGTGGCCAGTGCCTTTATGAGCTGTCTCCCATCTCCACTCCCAACAGTTACTTCTCAGTTACTTCTTGTCTCTGTCTGCTCCAATGGGATTCCACTCAGCCTACTTTGCACTTTTACTGTACTCTTTGCTCAGCCTACTTGACCATTCCAGCTAACCTGGTATATTGCATTGTGCATAGCCTCTGTCATATAGTAGATACTTAAAGTATATTTCTTAAATAAATGTGGTCATAGCTTAATATGTAACCCCTCCCAAATACCAAAGATACTTATTCAAGAGTTTTTAGAAACATATCTTGGCATGATCTAAATCCTTAGAGATATCAAGGAGAGACATATTTATAAAGCTGAACCCTTGATGAAGTTCTTCTTCTGCCTACCCAGTTCCTTTGGGTACAAATTCTGAAATGTTTAGTGAGACTGAAGGTCATTCGCTGCATATCTATATAGAATCTGGCCCAGGTGTTATATTAATAATTTTTCTTTCATTAGCACTGTCCCACATGAATACTTCCTAGGCTGACCTTCTTGAATCGAGAGACAGGGTGATGTGTGCAGAGTGAAGCAGATGTACATTGAGAAGTCTCTTAATTCACCTCTGGCTCTGCCTCTTATTCTAGCAGTATGATTCTGGGCAGGTCTCTTCATTTCTCTCAGCTTCTAGTATCTTTCTATAATATGGTAACTTCAATAACTGACCTACCTACTGTGGATTCAAAGGATCATTTGTCAGACTGGATGTGAATCTTCTGTGTAAATTCTGGAGTGTAGACAAAGATATAAAGTCATGTTTAATTCTAACATTTGGATTTTTACTTTAAATCCAAGATTAGGGCTTTGTGCTACACATGTTTTAACTGATTTGTTGATTTTATTAGACATCAGCAAAAGTGTGTCTAATTCACTTATTCATGTGATAGTTGAGTGCTTACTTATGGCAGGTAATATGCTAAGTGCTGTGTCTAGAGGTGAAGATAACATTATACTTTCTGTTGGGGAATTTACAGAGGGGAAAGAGATATTAAATAAATATTTAAATAACTACATAATTATTAATTTATTATTAAAAACATGTTAAATGCTATGAAGAAAAAAGTAAGATCTGTAAGGGAGATACAATAATGAGTAAAAGCCTGATATTGATGGAATGAGTAGGAATAAGCCAGGTCACAAAGAAATAGCAGAGAGAATAGCACATGGATAAAGCTTTATAAATTCAGGAAACTTAAAGAAGGCCAGTGTGGCTGTGAATGAGGTGAATAGTGGGAAGTGCTTTTACTGGATCCATAATGAGTACAAGAGGGAAGTCATATGTGTAGCCAGGAACCGGATCATGTAAAGCCTTGTAAACGCATGGTTAAGATATACAGTCACATTGTAAGTTCAATTTAAAGTGACTGAAGGTGTTAATGAATTTTGGAACACTGAAAAAAATTAAATTAAAAAAAAAAGTAGGTCTATGGGGTTTAAAAAAAAGGTGTTGAAACATGAGACTGATAAGGGCAGAAGATTTGTCTTAAAAAACAACAAATAAAAAACTTCATGGTCTCTGGATGCTATGTGGATAGGTTAGAGATGGACCTGCAGTGGAAACAGATAGATGGGTTAAGAGTTTTATTGCAGGGGTTCCGGCAAGAAGTGGGAGTGATTGTGGTTGTCATTGGTGCTGTTCACTGAATATTTCTACCTCTTCTTTTTCTGGGAATTCAGTAGGATTTTATTCCTTATTTCTTTTTCAGGTATGAGCTCTTAAATCTTAACTTTGATCAGTGAAACTGAGAACTTGTGTCATTTCTTGACAGAAAGTTTAAGAACTGATGTGTGAGTTTCTGTGTTTCCTCTCTTTCTCCTTTGATGTGCGTGGAAATACATATCCACGTAGAGTTTCCATCACTGCAAGCCCCTGAATAACAATGATTAACAGAGTCTCACTGCTGACCAACACTGTAGTGTAAGCAGAGTATACTTTTGTTGTGTACTGAACCATTGAGATTTGGAGGTTATTACTTAAGCAGAAAGTATCCTGACTGGTATAGTGCTTACACATAAACGTACTAATTAGTTTCCATTTTTTACAAATATGTTGGTAATTCCAATGAATTATCCTTTTGAATTCTGTTGGTAGAACTGTAGCTTATCTTTGTTGCACTTATTTTTACATTCTGATTCAGAGCACTGTTCTTGAAACATTAGTGAAGTATATCAATATCCTAGTTTTTTATCGAGTGCCATTAAGTACTTTTGTAATTGTTTTAGTTGTCTCCTTGTATTTGTTATCATCTACATGTCCTTCAAGACAGAATTACAGTTGAACTCCCAGACATACAGCAAATCTGAATTCTTACAGTCTTTAATTTGTGTTTTGTAGTAGTGGTGGATTAGTATGTTTCTATAGGCAAATACTAAGACTATGTGAGATGCTTTTATATTCCTGTGTCATTCCAGCTCATTCTAGGCAGCAAGCATAAGAAATATCTGTTCTTGGGCATCTAGGTGGTTCAGTCAGTTAAATGTTGGCATTAGGCTCAGGTGAGGATCTTGGGGTCATAGGATCAAGCCCATGTCAGGCTCCCTGCTCAGTGGGGAGACTTCTTCTCCCTCTACCTGCCCCCTGCTCATGCTTTCTCTGTCTCTCTCTCTCCAATGAATAAATAAAATCTTAAAAAAAAAAAAAGAAATATCTGTTCTTAGTCTCCTGTGCCTACTCAATGTGTGTGTGTGTGAGTACATACATATATACATATACATACATATTTACTTACACATATATTTATATATGCATATGTGTATATAAATGTATATAAAAATATGTATATATTTGGATATATTTAGATACATATATATGAAAGCCAGGTTGGTTCTTCCGTGCTACCTGCATGCCTATTTCTTACTCACTCACTCACCCCTGCCTTAGGAGAGAGTAGGTTGTGTATTTAAAGCATTGGCCCATTCCCTAGCAACCTGTATTCTGGTGTTTAAATGGCTTGTAGGCTGCAGTAAGGACAGGAAGAGTTAATTGCTGGCTTTATTTTGTTGGGAGACGCAGTTTTCATTTCACATTGATTTTCTGCATTCTCTGTGCCAATTTGTGACAGCTTGTTTCGCAGCCCCACATTTGTTTAAAGCTCTCTAACAGACTGATTCTATTTTTTTTTCCCCATGATTTTTTTTTTTTTTTTTAAACTTAGGAGAACATGGCTTTGCATGTGGTTGGGAACCCAGATAATCCTCTCTCTCTGGAGACCTTGATTGGCAGCTCCCCCTGTCGTGCAGATGTGAAATGAGGAAAACTAATTTTCCCATAGACTTTCTAGTTTCTATTACTATCTGTCATTTCACATTGGTGCTCATTACAGCCATCTTCTTGCCAGATGGAACTCTGCCTACTCACTGGTGTCTATTTTCTGCCACTCATGGATCATGACAATGTCAGACAATATGTCAGTAAACTCCTTTCATGCACTGGATGGATTGGTGACATTGTGGAAAATGCTTGATATTGGCAGGCAACTACCTTCATGTTAAATGCGAATAAAGGAAAGTCAAAGCCAAAAAATCCAGGTTCCTTGAGAAAAGTTGCCCATGATACCAGAAGAGAGAGATGGTGTTGGCAAAACAAAGGGATAATTTTGAAGCCATAGCTGTTCTCTGAAAACTGAACCAAAGTGACTAATGACCCCTGTGAACAACTAAAGGATTATAGTGTGTCCAACTAATGTTGGAAGGTACTGTACCTGAGATGACAAGTCACAATTGGAAACCAGGCTGGGGTGAAACCACTTTCTCAGAGTGCAGTCCTGGACCAGAAGCATCAGTATCACCTGAGAACCTATTAGAAATGCACATATTATGGTCCCACCCCAGTCCTAGTGAATCAGAATCTTTGGGAGTAGGACCCAACAATCTGTGTCTTTAAAAGCCCTCTAGGTGATGTTGGTGCTTGCTAACATGGGAGAAGCTGACTTAAACTGGAGCAGCCAGTGGAGAATTGGTGC
This sequence comes from Mustela lutreola, assembly GCF_030435805.1. NCBI lineage: Eukaryota > Metazoa > Chordata > Mammalia > Carnivora > Mustelidae > Mustela > Mustela lutreola. The sequence goes on from NC_081294.1 coordinate 81,780,970, forward strand.
AATCATGGGAGTGTGATGTAACTGAGTTGATAAGCCAGATAGTTGTTCCAGTTATCAGTTTCTTTTCTCACGTATAACCATTGGGGAGGGGATGTTTCTGTATCTATTATATTGAACCAGATAACTTGAGAAATGTAATCAAAATGCCAGTTTATTTTTGTTTTCCAAACTTCCTTTAAACGGTATCCACTGAAGGAATGTCTTCCCTGCCTTGAGCAGAAAGCTCCTGGGGAGGCCTCCTCGAGGTATTCTGAGGCTAAAATCTTATGGACACTTGAAGGGCAAATAGGTCTCAGTGCAATTGCTAGGTCCTCTCTCCACCCCAGCTGGGCTGACTTTAGGGTAACCTCTAGTAGGGCTCTTTATTCCTCACTCACACCCTCCTACTTGCATCCATTCTGGCACTTCTCTTCACAATAGTTTCCCTGTTAGGAGTTCTAGTGCCCTCCCAGGTAGCCCTTTTGGGCCCAATTCAAACTGTTCCAGGCTGGCTTTGTCCTCCCCGTATGGTCCTAATCTGGACCATGGGAAACCCTCAAATATCTTTGCCTAAGATCTGCAGTCAAGTAGGTTGACCACACTGCCTCAGCCACTCTCCTGGCTCTGCTGCCCAAGACATCTGCCAACCTCTAGTAAAGACACTGATAAACTGTGGCCCATGGGCCAACTCTGGTCTGCTGTTTTTAAAATAAAGTTTTACTAGAACACAGCCACACCCATTCACTTATGTATAGTTTGTAGTTGCTTTTGCACTACAACATGGAAGAAACTACATGGATTGTAAAGCTTAAAATATTTTCAGTCTGACTCTTTGTAGAGGAAGTTTATCCACCCTGCTCTAGAACTTGGCTGTGGGAGAGAGGAAGGACAGGGAAAAGGAGCAGGAGGAGGAAATGGGAAGTCATATCCCAATCCACTTTGCCTCTCAAACTCTAGGGATTTATCAAGTTCTCCAGGTAGTCTCCTTGAAGGATTCACCTCTCCCTTACCTTTAAGGAAAGAAGGTAGCCACATGGCAGTAATTTTATCCAATAAATTACTGCAAAAGTCTTCTCTTTCTTTTTTAGTTCTCAACATCTTTATTCCTTTGGTGTAAGTGAGGAGCCCTAGAGTCATAAAGCCCACCTGGGCCACCCATTTTGGAAACACATAATTTTTGTTTGGTACTTCATTTTGGTGTCTGATAGCTATCACCTGAGGTCCTTGGCCAAAACTAATGATTTGCATCCCAATGATGATGGTGTTTAGATAGCTAAATTCAGATGACATATTTGAATCTTGATTTGGGAAGGATATGGGAAGTTGTTTGTAGACAAAATTAAAACTTAACTGATACTTTTCCTGTGTAGTTGACAGTGGAGGGTCAGATACTCAAATTAAAGAGATAAGCACAGAAGTTTTCTGAGATTATTTATAGGTGACTTATCTAAATAATATATTTGGTCATTTCTGAACTTCACATTAGGCTTTCTGCTCAAACCTAATATTTATTGCAAATTAAAAAAAAAAAAAATCCAAGCATCACTTTGTCTCCTTCGAACAGGCTCAAGATAGGTTTCATGTTAATCAGTGTCCCTGCATGAATGACAAGTTAGCCTGATTTCCAATATCTGAGATGTAAACTGACTTATAATATCTTCCAGTCAAGTACAGTACTTTGTTTATTATTTATTTGCTGTTTTTTTTTAGCATTGTTGGATTTACTTTATAGAAATATTTATCTTGTATTATTTTGGAAATGATGGAGACATAGGCAAATGGTCCATGAAGAAGAAGAACCCATTCCCCAGGCCAGTAAGAAGAGTATGTCTCAAATTCCCTTTGAAATGACCCAAAAAAATAAAATGTACATTTTGTATAGTACATGTCCCATGAGGCTTTAAATCCCAACCTTCCCCCTAGCAATAGTACATTACCATGCAGTTGGACTGGTTTAGTGAACAAGTAATCAAAATAGCTGAACTATGAAACCATGGATTTGATCATTTTGCATTCTTCATACCCGAATCCAGTGGCCTGTCTGGTGAACTTACTGACTTTGTGCTTGTAAACAATGGAAATTATAGAGCAAAGCCAATCAAGTGTATTTTGCTCACTTTGTATTTTCTAATAGTTAGTATTTTGCCAGTTTATAGTTTTATAGAATACAAGATATTCAGTAATGTGTTTACTACTAGTTTTCATACTTACAGTGAAATGGTGATAACATATTATGTAGTAAAAAGGAGAGCTGCCCGCATCTGTTATTAGTATACATACTTTAATAGTTTTGCTAAATCCTGCTTTTCCTCAGTCTTCTTATGTTTTTGTCCAGTCTGATTTATTTCAGTCTGCCATGGTTATAAACTTGTGCTAATATACATAGCCAGAGTATAAGGCAGGTTGTTAAGAGAACGTGGGAATTGCTTTACTTCATGGCTAATTCCTCATTAAGTCCTTCCAGCATGAGCTCTAAAAATACGAGTCGTCTTATATCTCCAAGTTGTTTTTAAGTTTATCCACAAATTTTGAAGCTTGACTAGTTGTGCAAATGCCTCCTTCCATAAAAAGTTTGGAGTAGTTAAAACAAATAAGCTCCTGGTATAAATACTCTTGACTATATTACAGATGCACAGATATGTCCACATTTACGAAAACTCATCCTGGAAAGAGACTCCTATATGGATTTACCTATCTTAACTGTTTATTTGTACTACTTTATCAGAATATTTTTATTTCTTCAAGATTTAGGAAAGGTTGGCAATCCAAACAACCATGTTTTTGCTGTTACATTTCTGCAGTTCCTTGCATTTATGCCTACATACCACAACTTTTTAAGACCTTTGCTATAAAAGTAAAATATTATATTCTCAATTGGTGCCAGTGAATTAATGTCTCCAGGGTGCACCTCCACTGTATGTAAGTACCAAGTACCAGAGAGGAATGACAGCAAGTTTGCTAATACAGAGGAACAGGGCACTGATTTGTATTCCCTTGAAGCATATGTTGACTAAACTCCTACTATGTGTGAAACACGATGCCCGGTGCTTGGGGGAATCTGAAGATTAAAGTGATGCCATCACTGTGCATATTGAGCCTTAGGAACATTCATGACCTACATGTACAGATTTATCAGAGTTATCTAACATATAAGATGATTCACATGAAATTATGTTGTGCCCCCAAGTTATATCTAAGTCACTGCTATTTCCTTCATTCCTTGAGTTATAAGCAGCTCACCACTAACTGGAAAATGTTCCCCCTGGAATTTTAAGAATCTAATATTACTGCACATTCTGAACATTATATATGTAGAGAGAGACAGACAGAGACTGAGGGAGAAGCAGAGAGAGCCAGAGACAGTAATAAGGCTTCTCTGGGTTTTATAATTTGTTCTCTCTGATCATTTCTAAATAGAAGCAGCTTTCAGTGAGCAAAGTGGTTATGTTTTACCATTTTGGGGGCTGCCGTATCAATTACGAGTGCCTTTGTTGAGGTGCAATCAACTGAATATATATGAAAATTTACGAACATTTTCCTCATTCTTGAAATCTTATTGAAATGTTGAAGTATATTTTGTTAATAGCCAATCTAGTCCGTGAAATGCGCTTTTTGTAATCTTCATGAGCCTGATTGATAAGGCAGATGAACAAACAGCATTTCATATGTAGAAATGAGCTTGCCATGCATATAGCAACAATCATTATGATATTCTTAAACTCATCTCATTTTCTCATCCTCTGCCCCTCTTCTAGTGCCAAATGCATACTGCAGTCCTACATTTTCTAAATCTCCATATGAGAAAAGATCTCAGATTGATTGTACCTCTGATAGCAGAAAAAAGAATGAAGGAATTCTAGGTGCTAGAATTTTTCCTCTAAGAATCTGTCAGTTTGAGTTCAAATACTTTGTTTCACTTTGCCTTTACCTTCTGGTCCCACATCCCCCATCCATAAAGTCATAGCCATAAAATAAACACAACTATGATCTTGGTGTCTCTTCACTTCAAATACTTTTACTTTCTAAATATATTGATTGTTTTCTCGGCATGATGCCCTTTCTTCTCTACATGATGCCCTTTCACCCTTGGCTTATAATAAGAGTCTCTCAGTTCTGTTTCAAGCAGGCAGAAGGAGTTTGGCTAAATCAAGATAGAATTCCTGTGGGTATGGGAGCCTACTGGATGGGACAAGAGCCTTGCAGTAAAGAAGGAAGAGCAGTAGATAGGCCTCCTTGAGAGATGCTCATCATGTGTGACTCATAGGTGTGATACCCTTACTGGTTTGAAATAAGGAAGAGATACACAGCCTGAGATGGAGGAAGGAAGTGGCCACCTGGAACTCTCTAACAACATCTGATCAGGTAGAGTTCCAAACATAATACTTGTATCAGAACCTCTTGTCCAGAGCACAGCTACGGGGAACTGCCTACCACATGAACCTTCCTGTAAGACATCAGTGTGTTTATCTACTCTTACTATTGGTCACAGATCTTTGGGGAAGGAGATGTTGAATGAGTAGCAGTGGATTTTTTTTGTGTGTGTGGGGGGGAGATTTTATTTATTTATTTAACGGAGAGAGAGAAAAAGAGAGAGAGAGAGAAAGAGAGGCAGCGAGAGAGAGGGAACACAAGCAGGGGGAGTAGGAGAGGGAGAAGCAGACTTCCGGCTGAGCAGGGAGCCTGATGCGGGGCTCCATCCCAGGACCCTGGGATTATAACCTGAGCTTAAGGCTGATGCTTAATAGCTGAACCGCCTGGGCACCCCAATAGCAGTGGATTTTAACATAGTAGAAAACATTACTTATGGAGGGAAACTTAGAAATTATTCATTCAATACCATCTGTATGCCATGCACTGTTTTAGGTGTTAGGATTCAGTGATGGGCAAGACAGATAGTGGTTCCTACCTATGTGGACCTTATAATCTAAAGAGAGGAGGCAAAGAGTAAAAAACAAATCTCAAGAGGGTATTATATATCCATATATACTGTGGAAGGAAGAAACCAAGATCATGTGATAGTAATTACATATCACCTTTAAATTGGAAAAGACCTCCCTGTATGGAATCATTTTGAGCTTAGACCTGCTGGAGGAGAGGGAGCCGGTGATAGGAAAATTTGAGGGAAGAGCATTTCCAGGCAGATGAAACAAGAAGTACAAATGCCATGAGCTGTGAGAAAGCTTTGTGTGTGAGAGCAGAGAAAAAGTTCATGTGACTGGGGCAGAGTGACTTAAGGGAAGAGTGGTTGGCTAAAGTTTAGAAAGGTAGGTAGAGGCTGTATCATGGAATGTTGTAAGCCAAGGTGAAGGTCAAGTGTGAATCCCTCCTTTTTAAAGCTAAAGGAGCGGAAATTCAAAGATGCAAAATGCCTTAGTCCTACACAAAGGTGTTTAGTGATAGCCCAGGCTCTGACTGCTGCTCTGACCTCTATGTCATACTCGCACTCCTACTAAAGCTGGGTTCACTTAAACCCTTGTATTATACATCGATTTTCGTAATGGGGGTTTACATTGATATTCTTAACAGAATGTTGATAAGAAATAAAGGAAATGAGTACCCTTCCAGAGGAGAACTACTCCAAACTTGCATTGTCTTTTTAATTTTCCATGATGTGGGATTATACTGCTTCTTATATTTGACAGAAACACACAAAAACACACACAAAATGCACAAACACAGACACACAAACCAATGTGAAAAGGAGATAAAATTATTCCAGTCATACTTTTAATTTGTTTCCATATAAATATGGCCTAACTGTTGGCCCCTGGGGAAGCTGTGGCCATCTGATTCCAGCACCATTGACAAGTGGGAGGATGCAGAACTTCCTGGGCACTTTGCAGACAGATGTATGTTTGTAATACTATCATCACTTTGGGGCAACAAAAATGTATTCACCTTACCTTTACCAGCCATTTATCCATCCCTTCTTCCATTAACTCAGTTATGCATACTTATTAGTTTACTTATAAACAGAAGATCTTGCTGATTTCTCTAACACTCCATAAGACAAGGTCATTGCTGCCCAGATTTTAAATCTGTGCCTCACAGATATGGCATTAAGCTAGGTGTGGTGAAGTGAATTACTCAAATTAATGCTGGTACATGGATCCAAGCATAGCTGACTCATATTCTCTTCATTTACCTAATATTTGTGGAGCACCTATTTCCTTGGGACTTTGCTAGGCCCTGATAGCAGGAGTGAGCATCAGACATAGTGCCTTCATGGAGCTTACTACAGTCTATACTGGACAACCTTCCTGCGTAGGAATAGTCCAAAGAAATGGAAAAGAGAGGATGATTTTCTCATCTTCAGTTTTTGGAAGGAAATCTCAGTTCGGTTTATAAGCCAGAATCTGTTGGTGCCTGCAGTGCCCAAGACTGTTATTCTTCTTCTGCCAGTTGGATACTGGCACTACTGACTTCTCATTGGCTTCAAAAGAAGATTTACTGGACTGACTGATTACCTCACAATGGCATTTGTGGCAAGAAGATGTTTACTTGGCCTTTGGTTCACCACCTCCCCTTAGGTGGTGGTGCTTTAAACATGGCTACTTCTCTTGTATAAGGACAAATGACAAGTGTGGCACTTTTGCAGCATTTGTAGACCAAGTTTTATGTCGTGTCCAGTGAAGTCACCTGTTTGACTATAGATGAGTAGAGTAAGAGTATGTCTTACTGATAATGAGGAATATAAATCTTGGAGTCAAAATGATATGAGTTTAAATTCTGACTCCATTACTTGCTAGCTACAAGTTATTTATTATTTCTTGACCTCATTTTTCTCGCCTTTTTTTTAGGAATAATAAGGGTCCCTGTTGCAAAACGTTGTTTAGAAGAGTTCATGAGATAATCCCTCAAGAGAGCTTGTTCTTTGTCTCCTCTGGCTTTGGGGGCTGCTAGTATTCCTTGGCTTATGGCTGCACCACTGCAGTCTCTGTTTACAGTCAAATAGCTTTCTCCTTTTTGATCTCTGACCCTCCCATCTCCCTTTTATAAGGACCCTTCTGATTCCATTGGGCATATGCGGATCATCCTGGATAATTTCCCCATCTCAAGATCCTTAATCACATTTGCAGTCTTTTTAACATGTAATGTGGATTAAATTGTGTCCCTTAAAAAGATACGTTGAAGTCCCAATCCCTAGTACCAGTGAATATGACTTTATTTGGAAATAGGGTCTTTGTGATCAAGTTAAAGTGAAGTTATACTGGGTGAGAGTGGACCCTAATCCGATGACTGGTATCCTTATACAACAAGAGAAATTTGGACACAGACACACAGAAGAGAATGCCATGCAAAGATGCAGAGACAGAAGTGACATACAGGGAGAATCATCTGACTACAGAAGCAGAGATTGGAGTGACATGTCCATAACCCAAGGAGGGACAAGGAGTGAATTGTCAGCCACCACCAGAAGCTAAGAGAGGCATAGAGCAGTCTTCCTCTGAGAATAAATTGCCTTCTGACACCTTGAGTTTGTACTTCTCAACATCCAGAACTTTGAGAGAATAAATTTCCCTTGTTTTAAGCTACTGGTATGTGGTAATTTCTTATGGTAGCCCTAGGAAAATAATATATTGTGTAAGACAACATATTCGCAGATTCTGGGGATTAGGGTATAGACATTTTTGGGAGATCATTATTCAGCCCACCTACCACACATACTGCTTAGTCTTTCCTGCCCCACTCTCTCAATGAAGGTCTCTCTGGTAAGTAGTACCAAAGCATAACTGATAGTTCTGGAAATGATCCTAATATCCCACCCAATCCTAACGTGGTAGGGCAAATTTGGGGTCACTTACTTTACCACGTGCATGTGCACTGAGTTCAAATAGTATACGAAACAAGGGGCTAGGGCTGGGTGACAGGCCTTGTGCATCCCTCTGGTGTCTTACTGCATGGGATATACCCTGGAAAGGCAGAGTAGAGTCCAGTCTTCAATATCTGGCACTCAGATCCAGCACTTAAAAACAGGGTCTGAAAAATGTCTCAGGATCTACTGGATTCATTTAATAACACTTCTTTCTGGGAAAAGAGAGAACATAGAAAAAGTGTTTAGAAATTTTTTTATAATAATCTGTCATCCATTGGAAACAGGAAAAAAAAATGCTATTCCCTATGGACTGATACAGAAACATAAAACAGCATGGGGAGAAGATCCTCACCTCACCAATAGTAATAAACAGTCAATAAACTCTCAATTAATATCAGTATTATAATTATCATTTTAATAGCTATATTCTGTCTTTTTCCACCCTCTTTTTCCACAGTGGCTATCTAACTATCTTTCATATTCAATGAATACTCCACTTTTGTCAGTTTGGAGTTTTGTATAATCTGGTTGGTAAATATTCTGATAATGGGGAATATCCCTCAAATGTAATCTGTACATAGTAGCTCCTTTTCCTATCTGTGTCACAAGAATACTAAGACCATAATACATTTGAGGTGGCAGATGTGGGCATGCTATAATTCCATTATAGATGAAAATGGAATGGGCAAAACCAATGGGCCTTAGTCTTTGCTGAGATACCAGAACAATGAATTTGGCCATCATTGCATGTTGGGAGTATTATAAGAATCTCACTGTAGTAAAGAGGTGATAGGTTTGCTTGATCCTCATCATGTTTGTGGGGAAACTTCTAGAGAAAAAGGTAGCAGTGTCTTCCTGGTCCCTGGATCCCATCTACATGGCTGGAGGAAGACTCTCATGGCTGAACTGCTCTGCACTTCAGCGGATACAGAACTGATAAGGACACAGAGAACTGTCAGGGAATTCAGGCATTTGGCTTCCATTCTTGGTCAGGAACAAATTAAGCCAGATTTTTCTTTGTATCATGCGTAGAGTTCAGAAATGAATAGTAATAGTAATAATAATACTTAGTTAATATTAAGTACTTTATATAACAGGTGCTCTCTTAAGCCCTTTACACATTATTATTTTCCTCATTGGGAAACTGAGCTTAAGTAATTTGCCCAAGATCATGGGTATAAAATAATAAAACCTACAACTTTTCTAACTCCAAAGGCCAAACTTTAAACCATCTTACTATAATTGCTTCTGAACATTAATATTCCATTTTAAATAAAACTCATTTTATTTTAATATATTTCTCTGTAAAATGTGCTCTGGAAATTAGGGGAAAATCAACAAAAAATTTAAGCATAGTTTCCTACAGAGCATGATTTGCTGGAGAGTGGGGTGAATTCAGGCCAGTGAGAATATTGTGAGCTGAAAAGACTTTCCTAGGACCCTGTGATGTTTAGAAAATTACTTTCCAGGATACCTTAATCCCTGCTGTCACAGCATGAACCTCATTCCTCTTGTTCTGTCCTCAGTAGAGATGGTAGCCTGCCGGTAACTATTTCCACAAAATAAGCCTTCGTTGTGCCTGAAGACTTCTTTGGACCCCTGTCTTAGATTCCTTTCTGTGTAACACATGAGAAGCCTCATTCTGCTAAGATGGGAACTTAGGTTCTACTTTTCACAGCTCACCAGGTAGCTGTGAACTTGCAACTCCAGGGCCACACATTCTAGCAAGTGTCTCATCCACAGGAAGCTGCTTCCCTGGTGATATGGGCTTCTTTGGGCTTTTGTTGGCGAACAGCTCTGTTTTTCACACTATTGATTGGGATGACAGAAGGCAGCAGTGGGGTTCTCCAGTAGGATGCCTGGAAAGACCCAAGACAATAGGGTTCTCTGCTCAGGCTGTGAGTCTTCTCTCTCCCCTGTAGCTTGTCTGAAGCTATTGGTGGTACTAAGCCCCATTGACAGTCATAGTTAATTTTGAATGTTCAAGGGAGTAGATAAAAAACAAAGCTGATCTTGATTCTGTTTACAGGGCAGATTTGCAAAAAATGTAGGAAAATTGTTGACCTCTGTTTCATTCTGGTGAAGTACATTGTAAGTACCCTGCAAAAAAAAAAAGATTTTTAAGATTTTTTGCATTAGCAAACAATGTGACTATCCTAGTCCTTGTGCCTGACTACAATGAGAATTACTCGACAACTAGTAAGCACCCTGAGAATTCTCAAAGCTATTTCAGCTTAATAAAAACAAACTTGCACTAAACACATAGCATTTTAGTTTGGACAAAGGTTCTAGCCCTGAGCAGTGGCTCACAGGCAGTGACTGATGTTTTCCCATCCCGAGGCACAGTTGGTTAGTTCCTCACTTTGTCTCAAATCTGTTGTCGCTGAAGGACATTAGTTTGTTACAATATGGAAATAAGGGGAGGGGGAGTCCTTAAAGGTCAGATAGTTATTAATGATTTGAACTGAGGAAAGGATTTAAAAATTGCCTCCATGGTAGGGCATCTTTTGAAGTCTTTACCTCAATGATCTGTTCTAAGCATTTACACTTATAAGTGACAGTTTTCTCCCCTAGCTGTCAAAAGGCAAGATTTTTTTTCCCTCCTTATTATCCTGTGGCCCAGATGCACTAGTTATGGTTCATCTCATTTCGTGATAACACATACATCACATTGGTGCAAATAATCAAGCAGGCACCTGTTTCCCAAAACGGGGCCAACACCACCCATTCGCTAGCAACCAGTAGAGGGCCAAGAAAGGTTTGATGGTGATGGAGGGTGAAAGCCATGAGAAGCAGAAGAAGGCAGCAGGGTGAGGCAGGGGAAATTCCAGCTAAACTCGTGATGTGCCAGTTGACATAGAATTCTCCCAGGAGCTTTCCTTTACCTGCCACCTGTGTCCCTGTGTAACTATATGGCAGGGTAACTCATTGGTCATTCTCAAACTTGATATTGTCTGGGGTTTGGAGGCTGAAATCCTATTCCTGATCCACTTCCAGCTGGCCAGCCACTCCTTATCAGTAATCACCATTTGACCATCTCAATCAGGTCGCAAGAACAGTGTTTCTGGTTGATCTTTAATGCTAGGACTTGGATCCCTTGGGCCTGGGGTTAGGTGAGTAAACAGGAGGAAGGCTTTTGGCAAAGCCTAGGAAAGGAACGCATAGGCATTTCACTGCAAAGTTCATGCCTTTATAGGAAAAGGTGGGGCAAAGGAAGGTGGTTGGGAAAATGGCATGTTGTAGGGTTATCAGAGTCTCTAAACTTTTCATCCTATTTCTGCTAATATTCTTCCCCCATTCCACCACCGAATGTTGGGTTGAAAATATTAGAAAAGATAAGACAGGTAATAGTTTCACTTTGGATATATTTAGAAATTCATCACTTAAACTCACGGAATTCATGTTTAATATAAAGTGGAAATTTAGAGCCTTGAGTCACCAGATATGTTTAGGGCCATTGTTAAGATCTCAGCTGCTGGGGCACCTGGGTAGCTCAGTGGGTTAAAGCCTCTGCCTTCGGCTCAGGTCATGATCCCAGGATCCTGGGATGGAGTCCCACATCGGGCTCTCAGCTCAGCAGGGAGCCTGCTTCCTCCTCTCTCTCTGCCTGACTCTGCCTACTTGTGATCTCTGTCAAATAAATAAAATCTTTAAAAAAAAAAAAAAAAAAAAAAGATCTCAGCTGCTTTTTCTCACCGTATTTCTTCTGCACATTGACTAGCTAGGACAAAACATAAAACCAAGAGCAGAAGGGCTGGTATTTGACTAATCTTTGTAAATAATCACTGGCTCTGCATATCCCTGGCAGAGAACATCCTCAGCAGAACAGTTTTTTGGATACCATAACCTGGTAGAATTTGCAAGGCCTAGCCACACTGTGTAGTTTAAGCCCCTAGGCTCCCGTCAAATTATTCTCACGATTGATTTTCACACAAGCATATTTGTGTGTAGACATAAAACCTTCCTATTTGAATCCTTGGCTCATTTGCTCTATTAATACTTACAAGTTTTTCACCCTGCTTCATATACTAGTTCAACAGTGATGTCAGAATAAAGCAAGAGACTTCAGTGAAGAAGCAACCTATGAGGTAGAGATACACAAGTCACATTACTCCATCTCAGAGCTTCCCACTGCACCTAGAATAAATCCACACTGCTTACCCTGGCCTTCCCAGCCCTAAGTGCCACAGCCCCTGTCTATGGCTCTAGCCTCATCATACACAATTATCTTTGTTCTTCTTACACTCCCACTGACCTCATTTTCTTTCTTTGATTCCAGTGCTCCAATCTTCCTATTTTATTGCACCCTAGATCTTCACATGGCTGACACTTGAACTTCAGGTCAAATGCATCCTCTTTGGAGAGACCTTCCTTGTCTGCTTTGTATAGTGTCAAGCTCTATGTGTGTGTGTGTGTGTATATGTGTGTCTGTCTGTCTGTCTGTGTCTTTCTTTTTTGGGGAGGCGGGGATTCCTTTTTTATATGTTTATTCTCTGTCTTCTCTCCCAGAACATACCTTTATGAGGATGAGATCCTTACTTCTCTTATCCATCCTTATATCCCCAATGACGGGGGCATAAATGTGCTTAATACTACCAAAGAGTTGAATGAGCTGGAAGTCTACGGTCTGTTCCATCTCTCCCATTATTAAGTTGTGTTGATTTCTAGAACTCTCTGGTCTTCAGTGTCAACTTTTGTAAGATGAAAAAACTTAACCAGATTCCTAAGTTTAGTTTCACATCTGACTTGAAGTTTTTACATTGGTTGTGCCTCACTGGATTCTATTTCACTTTATGAGTATAGAAGAGTTTTTACACAAGTATACCCGTATTTATATTTGTAAACAGCTTTCATGACTGAATCTTTGACATAGTTCTTAGGACAACTGTGTAATCTGCCACTCATTTCAACAACTGTTCTTTGAGAATCAGGCACAGTGTTAGGCTTCAGGGCAATAGCAATGACCAAGACTTTCTCTGCCTCAGGTTTTTTACATTCCCAAGAAGTCAACAGTTAACAATACCAATTTCAATATAGTGGTAAGTACCATGATGGAGGATTATTGATGGTGGCCCACAGGCAGAAGACCTAATGCAAATATGAGACACCAGGGAGATTCTGTGATACTGACAGTTCAAACAAGACCAGGAATGTAGTGTTGCCCACATAAGGATAGGAAAGGGAAGGGTGTACCAGGGAGAGGCACTAGCATGTGTGAAGACCTGTAGGGGAGTGAGAATGTGACATGTTTCAATAAACTTTGTAGTTAGAGTGGCAGAAACAGAGGCTGCAAAGAAGGAGATGACTAAGAAATGTAGCTGATCTGGCAAAGCAAAGGAGAGGTCATCTCAGGTGGTTTTGTTCTCTGGTTCCTAAAGGGGACCTTCCTTAATGCCTTAGCAGACACAAGGTCCAGAATAGGATAAATTGTTTGATCTATGTGGCTGTTAAATTACTTATTTTCTATGATGTTAACATGCGAAGTCTATTTCTATAAAAGAGAGATTAGTACTGCCTTGCTCTTTCATTTGACTTTTATAATACCTTTCACATAACCTCATACTTAACTGAGATCATTCCAGGGCACTATTTGTAGGAAAGTTCCTCCTTTTTCCCTTGTGGAATATAGAAAATAATTCCAGATAACACAAGTGGATTTTCAGACTGTGCCCCTTCCCAATAACATGTGCTTATTCATTAGGTTTGTGACATTTGGCTTTTATCCTGCTTGGTCTGTTGTGTCATATTCCCCAGGTTCTCAGCCCATGTTGTCATGGTACTGGGAGTGGGTACTAGGCAGTACATACATGGTGGGGGAAATGACATTTCAGGGATTTCTTTTTTTCCCTCAAAGCCTTGATCATGATTTGAACAGGAAAAAAAAAAATAAAAACAAAAAACAAAACAAAAAAAAAACTTTTCTTGTGCTAATTTGTAAAATTCTGATAACTTGAAACATTTTTCTTAAGATAAAGAAATATAGTTCTACTACGGACTGGGTGTTTGAGGGCTATGCTCCCCGCCCCTCCAAATTCCTATGTTCAATTACCTCAGAATATGACTTTATTTGGAGATAGCCTTTGAAGAGGTTAAGGTGAAATGAGGTCATATGGGTGGACCCTTATCCAATTTAACTGGAATCCTTAGAAAAAGAGATTAGGACACAGTCAGAAGGAAAAAAAAAAAAAAACCACAAAAAAACACCAGGTGAAAACAGAGGTGAAGAAAATCATCTGCAGGACAAGTGGCCTCGGAAGAAACTATCCTGCTGATGTCTTAGTATCAGGTTTTAGCTTCTAGAACCCTGTGGAAGTATATTTCAGTTTTTTAAGCTACCTGGTCTGTGCTACTTTGTTATGACTGTCCTCACAAACTAATACATACACTATTCCATTTCTTAAATGAATAAATTGAAGATACCTTGTAATTCATTCATTTATGAACTAGCCTGGTGTATCTTTTATTAATTTTGGAAAAAATGTTTACATGGATCTTTTAGGAATTTATTATCAATGTTTGTTGTCAAAAATGTTACTAGCTTCCCTTGACAAGCCTGAAAGACCCCCTGAAGGAGCAGGGGATCAGAGAATATAAGAAGGAGTAAAACAAAGAGAATCATCTAGTTATTAGGAAAATGGTACTTACTGTAATGTATTAGTCATTCATCACATCTTCAGGGCATGGTCAGGATGGAGAACTCCTGTGATCTGAAATTACAACATAAGCTTTGGAATGAGCATACAGTTTATAACTTAAAGATTTATAAGTACTCTCCCTTGAATGGACAGGTCATCAGAGTGTAACTGGTTGGTGTTGTAGAAAGAACATTGGTAAAGAAATCTAGAGAGCCACATTCTGGTTTGAGGTATGTCACTAGGTCTGTGGAACCTTGGGCGCTGCTTTTTCTATGTGGATTTCACAGTCTTTATCTGTGAGCTGAAGGGATTGGCCTCAATGACCTTGTAGGTCCCTTCTATTCATAACATTAAATGTAAGTAAGTGTCCCCAATGGGCTAATGTGGTTGAGAAACATTTTGTAACTATATGAGTTTTGGGGGTGTTTAAAAGCCATCCGTATGGTTGAAAGTTACAGAAGTCAGCATTTAGAAAAACTTTTCTCTGCTTCCAAACTTCCACGGTGTTAAGTGTAGGTATTTTAAACTGTCATTTCTTCAGTGTCCCGCTAGTTATTTCTTCTGTATTTTCCTCTCGGTGGGGTCAATGTTATAGAGTATTGTAAAATAATCTACTATTTGATAGTATGAATAATGCTACATACCCTCAGAACCCAAATAGGTTGTCATAGAAACTGATGACATTTCTATCCTGCAGTGTGCACTAGGAGTATACAGCCTATGTATCCCTGCACAGTATTTCAAGTTATTTTTGCAGTGGGAAATCTGGAGCCAGTAGTAGTGTGAAGACAGGAAATTATCTAAGCCAAATCTTCACTTTATAGGTTTAATTTGGGCAGAGAAAATGTCTTCTACATCATTGAATCCCTAGGCCTTACGTTAAAGTATACGCTTAATACATGAGTTTTGCCTAATTCAGCATGAATATCAGAATCTTGCTGGTACATGGACTTCAGTATAAAAGATAGTCATTTTAAATCTGGAAGGTTTTATTTATCACAGGACAGTGGACATTCGTGGGTTTTACTGACACACCAATTTTCTTCTGGGATATCACTCCCTCTCCAAAGCTTTGTCCATGTGTTTTAGGTTGAGGTCAGTTTTCCACTAGCAACAAAAGTGGGTTTGTGATTTACATCTAGCCAGCCAGCACATTGTATCCCTGTGACCACAATAATTGGTTAGACATATGAACTAGTTATTATTTTTTTTAATTTTTTTTTATTTTTTAGCATTTTATTTTTATTTATTTTTAATTTAAATTCAATTAATTACATATCATGTGTTATTAGTTTCAGAAGTAGAGTTCAGTATTCACCAGTCGTCTATAACACCCAGTGCTCATTACATCATGTGCACTCCTTAACGTCCATCACCCAGTTATCCCATCCCCCTACAACCATCATCTCCAGCAACCCTCAGTCTATTTCCTATGATTAAGAGACTCTTATGGTTTGCCTCCCTCTGTGATTTTGTCTTGTTTTATTTTTCCGTCCCTTCACCTATGTTCCTCTGTTTTGTTTTGTTTTTTAAAGATTTTATTTATTTATCTGACAGAGAGATCATAAGTAGGCAGAGAGACAGGCAGAGACAGGAAGGAAAGCAGGCTTCCTGCTGAGCAGGGAGCCCAATGTGGGGCTTGATCCCAGGAGCCTGAGACCATGACCTGAGCCAAAAGCAGAGGCTTAAACCACTGACTCACCCAGGCGCCCTGGTTTTTTTTTTCTTAAATTCCACATATGAGTGAGATCATATGATAATTGTCTTTCTCTGATTGATTTATTTTACTTAGCATCATATTCTCTAGTTCTATCCACCTCGCTGCAAATGGCAAGATTTCATTTTTTTTTTAATTTTTTATTTTTTATAAACATATATTTTTATCCCCAGGGGTACAGGTCTGTGAATCACCAGGTTTACAGACTTCACAGCACTCACCAAATCACATACCCTCCCCAATGTCCATAATCCCACCCCCTTCTCCCAAACCCCCTCCCCCCGGCAACCCTCAGTTTGTTTTGTGAGATTAAGAGTCACTTATGGTTTGTCTCCCTCCCAATCCCATCTTGTTTCATTTATTCTTCTTCTACCCACTTAAGCCTCCATGTTGCATCACCACTTCCTCATATCAGGGAGATCATATGATAGTTGTCTTTCTCTGATTGATTTATTTTACTTAGCATCATATTCTCTAGTTCTATCCACCTCGCTGCAAATGGCAAGATTTCATTTTTTTTTTAATTTTTTATTTTTTATAAACATATATTTTTATCCCCAGGGGTACAGGTCTGTGAATCACCAGGTTTACAGACTTCACAGCACTCACCAAATCACATACCCTCCCCAATGTCCATAATCCCACCCCCTTCTCCCAAACCCCCTCCCCCCGGCAACCCTCAGTTTGTTTTGTGAGATTAAGAGTCACTTATGGTTTGTCTCCCTCCCAATCCCATCTTGTTTCATTTATTCTTCTTCTACCCACTTAAGCCTCCATGTTGCATCACCACTTCCTCATATCAGGGAGATCATATGATAGTTGTCTTTCTCTGCTTGACTTATTTCGCTAAGCATGATATGCTCTAGTTCCATCCATGTCTTCGCAAATGGCAAGATTTCATTTCTTTTGATGGCTGCATAGTATTCCATTGTGTATATATACCACATCTTCTTGATCCATTCATCTGTTGATGGACATCTAGGTTCTTTCCATAGTTTGGCTATTGTGGACATTGCTGCTATAAACATTCGGGTGCACGTGCCCCTTTGGATCACTACATTTGTATCTTTAGGGTAAATACCCAATAGTGCAATTGCTGGGTCATAGGGCAGTTCTATTTTCAACATTTTGAGGAACCTCCATGCTGTTTTCCAGAGTGGCTGCACCAGCTTGCATTCCCACCAACAGTGTAGGAGGGTTCCCCTTTCTCCGCATCCTCGCCAGCATCTGTCATTTCCTGACTTGTTGATTTTAGCCATTCTGACTGGTGTGAGGTGATATCGCATTGTGGTTTTGATTTGTATTTCCCTGATGCCGAGTGATATGGAGCACTTTTTCATGTGTCTGTTGGCCATCTGGATGTCTTCTTTGCAGAAATGTCTGTTCATGTCCTCTGCCCATTTCTTGATTGGATTATTTGTTCTTTGGGTGTTGAGTTTGCTAAGTTCTTTATAGATTCTGGACACTAGTCCTTTATCTGATATGTCGAGGATCCCACCAAAAAAGAGAGCTATAGACCGATATCCTTGATGAACACAGATGCGAAAATACTCAACAAAATACTAGCCAATAGGATTCAACAGTACATTAAAAAGATTATTCACCACGACCAAGTGGGATTTATTCCAGGGCTGCAAGGTTGGTTCAACATCCGCAAATCAGTCAATGTGATACAACACATCAATAAAAGAAAGAACAAGAACCATATGATACTCTCAATAGATGCTGAAAAAGCATTTGACAAAGTACAACATCCCTTCCTGATCAAAACTCTTCAAAGTGTAGGGATAGAGGGCACATACCTCAATATCATCAAAGCCATCTATGAAAAACCCACCGCAAATATCATTCTCAATGGAGAAAAACTGAAAGCTTTTCCGCTAAGGTCAGGAACATGGCAGGGATGTCCATTATCACCACTGCTATTCAACATCGTACTAGAGGTCCTAGCCTCAGCAATCAGACAACAAAAGGAAATTAAAGGCATCCAAATCGGCAAAGAAGAAGTCAAATTATCACTCTTCGCAGATGATATGATACTATATGTGGAAAACCCAAAAGACTCCACTCCAAAACTGCTAGAACTTATACAGGAATTCAGTAAAGTGTCAGGATATAAAATCAATGCACAGAAATCAGTTGCATTTCTCTACACCAACAGCAAGACAGAAGAAAGAGATATTAAGGAGTCAATCCCATTTACAATTGCATCCAAAACCATAAGATACCTAGGAATAAACCTAACCAAAGAGACACAGAATCTATACTCAGAAAACTATAAAGTACTCATGAAAGAAATTGAGGAAGACACAAAGAAATGGAAAAATGTTCCATGCTCCTGGATTGGAAGAATAAATATTGTGAAAATGTCTATGCTACCTAAAGCAATCTACACATTTAATGCAATTCCTATCAAAGTACCATCCATCTTTTTCAAAGAAATGGAACAAATAATGCTAAAATTTATATGGAACCAGAAAAGACCTCGAATAGCCAAAGGGATATTGAAAAAGAAAGCCAACGTTGGTGGCATCACAATTCCGGACTTCAGGCTCTATTATAAAGCTGTCATCATCAAGACAGCATGGTACTGGCACAAAAACAGACACATAGATCAATGGAACAGAATAGAGAGCCCAGAAATAGACCCTCAAGTCTATGGTCAACTAATCTTCGACAAAGCAGGAAAGAATGTCCAATGGAAAAAAGACAGCCTTTTCAATAAATGGTGCTGGGAAAATTGGACAGCCACATGCAGAAAAATGAAATTGGACCATTTCCTTATACCACACACAAAAATAGACTCAAAATGGATGAAGGACCTCAATGTACAAAAGGAATCCATCAAAATCCTTGAGGAGAACACGGGCAGCAACCTCTTCGACCTCTGCCGCAGCAACATCTTCCTAGGAACAACGCAAAAGGCAAGGGAAGCAAGGGAAAAAATGAACTATTGGGATTTCATCAAGATCAAAAGCTTTTGCACAGCAAAGGAAACAGTTAACAAAATCAAAAGACAACTGACAGAATGGGAGAAGATATTTGCAAAAGACATATGAACTAGTTTTATTGAAACACACTGCTGAGGGTCAAAAGCACCCATTCTGTTTGAGCTAATCTTAAATCTGAGTGTTGGTTGGTCTGAGCTGTTGGCAACCATAATACCATAAATGCATTCCGAGGGTGAAGTTATTGTGGAACGGAGGGGAGCTGTTGGGAAGAACTTGGACTTGGTGGCTTTGTTTGAGCCACACCCAGAGTTCCTTTGGTCTTAGAAACTCTCTGAGCCAGTAAATTCCCTTGTTATTTAACACAGTTAGGGTTGCATTTTCTGCCACTTGTAACAGAAAACATGTCCATAGAAACACACCCCAAGGAAGTTTTGAGGAATAGTGGAAAGAATCCTAATCCATGGATAAACTCTTTACTATTTGATTTGGGGCTAGTACTTCTCTGAAAATTGGGCCAATTATCCTAGACCACCCCATTTCTCATGGTAATTAAGAGGATTAAACTTGAAAATATATTTTGAAGTGTTTTGTGAAATGTAAAATTACTGCTGTTAGCTATAAAATTTTTTTTACAGTAGATATTACAAATGATGCTGAAAAGCAGTGTTTTGACTGGAGTCTGTTAAGTTCATGATATTCAAATAAATATCCCAGGTGTTTCACAACTCAGAGCTAAAGGAAACTTTTGTGATACAGAACAATTGGGTGCTGAGTGAAAAGAAATTAAAGCTCTTTTTAGGCAATTTCTGATTATATAGATGCTCTTGTAATGAAAGTAGGTGGAATTTTAATAATAGTAATAATAAATATCACTTAGTACTAGCCACATCTTTTACACACTTGATCTTTTAATCCTCTCAACAGACTCTATGAAGGAGGTGCTATTACTTCTTCTGTTACGTAGATGAGAAAACTAAGATTTAGGGACACCAAGTAACTTCCTCAATGTTGTATGATCAGTTAGGAAGCAATAGCAAAACACAAACTCGGGCTGTACATCTTCAAAATAGTTAGCTTTTTCCTTAACCCAAATGTTGATTAGAGAAATACAGGTGTAGGCAAGCATTCTTCCTTATTGAGGTTCACTGTTCCGGTAAATTGAGTTATGCTCTAGTTGGAAGATTAAAAAAAACAGAAAACAGTAGCCCAAAAGTCAGCTTTCTATTCTGGACTCTCCCCAAACCTGGATAAGTTACAGCATCATTCTGAGACATAGTCTCCCAAGGAGAATGCTATGAAGATTAGTTGATGCACACCTATGGTAGTACAAAAAGGAGGTATTTTTATTAAAGGTATTACTGGTTCAAGGGGAATCTGGGTGGCTCAGT
Organism: Mustela lutreola; assembly: GCF_030435805.1. NCBI lineage: Eukaryota > Metazoa > Chordata > Mammalia > Carnivora > Mustelidae > Mustela > Mustela lutreola. Next base: position 81,801,456 of record NC_081294.1, read on the forward strand.
TAGAAAGGTGTCCAGCTCTTAGTTTTGGCTCACGTCGTGATCTCATGGGTTGTGGGATTGAGCCCCACAGTGGGCTTCGCACTTAGTGGGGAGTCTGCTTTAGGATACTCTCCCTCTGCCGTTCCTACACACGTGAGTGTGTTGCTCTCTCTCTCTCTCAAAATAAACAAACAAATAAATAAATAAATAATTTTTTAAAAAAAATTTTTATAAACATGTATTTTTATCCCCAGGGGTACAGGTGGTACAGGTTTGTGAATCGCCAGGTTTACACACTTCACAGCACTCACCAAAGCACATACCCTCCCCAATGTCCATAACCCCAATCCCCTTCTCCCAACCCCCCTCCCTCCATCAACCCTCAGTTTGTTTTGTAAGATTAAGAGTCACTTATGGTTTGTCTCCCTCCCAATCCCATCTTGTTTCATTTATTCTTCTCCTACCCACTTAAGCCCCCATGTTGCATCACCACTTCCTCATATCAGGGAGATCATATGATAGTTGTCTTTCTCTGCTTGACTTATTTTGCTAAGCATGATATGCTCTAGTTCCATCCATGTTGTCGCAAATGGCAAAATTTCATTTCTTTTGATGGCTGCATAGTATTCCATTTTGTATATATACCACATCTTCTTGATCCATTCATCTGTTGATGGACATCTAGGTTCTTTCCATAGTTTGGCTATTGTGGACATTACTGCTATAAACATTCAGGTGCACGTGCCCCTTTGGATCACTACGTTTGTATCTTTAGGGTAAATCCCCAGTAGTGCAATTGCTGGGTCATAGGGCAGTTCTATTTTCAACATTTTGAGGAACCTCCATGCTGTTTTCCTTTTTTTTTTTAAGATACTATTGGTTCAAGTCAGTGCCTCTCCACTGAGGAACTAAATTGGCATTATTTTATAAATGACCAAGTTCTTTTACTCTTTTTAAAATTGAGGTAAAATTTATATAACATAAAATTAAACATTTTAAGTGAGCAGCTCAGTGACAGTTAATACATTTATAATTTTGTGCAACCCCCATCTCTGTCTAGTTCCAAAACATTTCCATCACTCCAAAGTAAAACTCCTTACCAATTAAACAGTCTGTCCCTAATTTTCCCTTCCCACCAGCCCCTGTCAATCACAAATATATACTCTGTGTCTATAGATGTATTTGTTTTGGATATTTCGTATAAATGAGATCGTACTATATGTGATCTTTGGTTTGTAGTTTCTCTCACTTAGCAGATGTTCATCCACATTGTAGCACGTATCAGTACTCCATTCCTTCTTATGGGTGAATAATAGTCTATCACATGTATGTACCACAGTTTATTTATCCATTGTCATCCCTTGATTGATATTTGGGTTGTTTCTACCTTTTGGCTATTGTGAATAATGATGCTATGAATTTGCATGTACATGTTCAGTTTTAGGGGGTCTATACCTAGGAGAAGAATTGCAGAGTCACATGGTAATTATATTTTTGACTTTCTGAGGAACCATCAAACTGTTTTTAAGAGTGGCCAAACCATTTTACATCTCCACCAGCAATGCACAAGAGTTCTAGTTTCTCTGCATCCTTGTAGACACCTGTTATTTTCTTTATAAAAAAATTATTGTCACACTAATGGGCATAAAGTTGTACCTCACCGTGATACAGATTTGCATATAATTTGCATTTACTGGCTAATAAAACTTAAACATCTTTTCATGTGTTTTTGGACTTTTTTTTTTTTTTTTTTGGAGAAATGTCTGTTCACATCATCTCCTCATTTTTAAATTGGGTGTTTTGGGTTTTTTGTTATTGAGTCATAAGAGTCCTTTTTATATTCTGGATGCTAACTCATATCAGATAAATGATTCACAATATTTTCTCCCCTTCTGTGGATTTTCTTCATTTTTTTCTCATAATGTCCTTTGATGGATAAGTTTTTAATTTAATGAACTGCAATTTATTTTTTCTTTTGTTTGTAATTTTGGTGTTACAGCTAGGAATCTATTGCCAAGTCAAAGAACCTAGAGATTTACCCCTGCTTTCTTGTAACAGTTTTGGTGTTAGCTCTTACATATTAGGTCAGTGATCCATTTGCATTAATTTTTGTGTATTGCGTGAGGGAAAGGTCAAACTTTACTTTTTTGCATGTGGATATCCAGTATTTCAGTATCATTTGTTGAAGAGGATATGCTTTTCTCATTGAATGGTCATGGCATTCTTGCCAAAATTCAGTTGGCCTCGACTTATGAATTAAAGGGTTTTATTTCTGTTATTCCTTTTCACAATGTTGGAAAAAAAGAGGAAAGTGGTTATTGTTTCTCTTTAACCACTGGGGAAATAGAAGCTGAGAAGTTAACTATATTAATGATAAAAAATATCTTCCATTTGCTACTTTCTGTGTGCTAAACCATGCTGGCAAAGATCTACATCTATGAATTCTGAATTGCACAACGGTACAGAATAATGACTGTGATGTAGAGAAGAGGTACCATGAGGTGAAATCATAGATACTAGCTCATATAGTCCATTAATATCATGGTCATCTTTGGAACATAGATCCTTCAACTATAAAGCTCTCACAATCCATTCCATTGTACCACAGTGTCATTGGTTATACAACTAGTCATGTCTTGGCTTCTTATTTCCTGCTCTTTAGTAGAATTGGAGGGATCTGCCTAAAAAACAACCAAGTTAAGACACTTTGACACTTAAAATACTGCTCTTTGTAGTCCTGATTAGATTTTTTTCCTCACTGTGTCCATTTGATATGTGTTTCTTGCTCAGTTTCCAGTATATTTCAGAGAACAAAAAAAATATTACACTGTTGCATTTTGACTCCCTAATATGCCTAAATCTCAGACTGCCTTTCAAACTAAACTTTGGAAGCTTAGTAGGGCACTCTGTTGCATGAAACTTTTTCTGAATTCATTTGCTGGGTTTAAAATGTCCTTTTAGCCCACTTTACCTGCTTTTTCTTATGACCAAAACAATAAAAATAAGTAACAAATTCTGTCACAAAGGGGTTTGCTGATTTTCCCACCTTCAGCCATTAAGAATATTCCTCTGGTAAACAAGATATACCCTTGGTAATTCATCATATTTCTCTCTTGTTTGTGTCTAATTTGAATGGGAAAGTTTCCCCCACCATCATCAAACATTGTGTTTCTTCCTCTTTCTCTGCTGCAATCAGGATAATGTCCTAAAGGCAGAAGTAAAATGCGTTTTATTTCTAGTTATTTTTTATGAAGATGAAGGGGGAATAACCCACTTCATGTCTATAGATGAGCACTGTCCAAGAGAACTTTTTGTAGAAATGGAAATGTATGTCTGCTATCTAATATGGTAACCATTAATTACATGTGGCTGTCGAGCACTTGAAATGTAGCTAGTGTGACTGGGGAATTGACTGAAATTTTGATTTTATTTAGTTTTAAATAATTTAAATTTAAAGTAGATAGCTGCGTGAGGCTAGTTACTATCATTCTCGTCAGGGAAGCCTTAGAAATTATGACCCCTGAACCAGATAAAGGTAGGAATGGATGTATAGAAAAAACATAGGTAAAAGCAACCAGGATAACTGATGAGCAAGAAGCACTGTAAGAAGTAACTGAGGGGTCACATGGGTGGCTCAGCGGGTTAAACCCTCTGCCTTCGGCTCAGGTCATGATCCCAGGGTCCTGGGATCAAGCCCCACATCTGGCTCTCAGCTCAGTGGGGATCCTGCTTCCTTCCTCTCTCTCTGCCTGCCTCTCTGTCTACTTATGATCTCTCTCTCTATCAAATAAATAAATTAAAAAAAAGAAAGAAGTAACTGAGGAGGAATTACCAAGATAGAAGGCAAATGACTTTTTGTGCAATTCTCCCATGTGCTTTTATTCATTCATTGATGTATTTCATGCTTTTTGAGCATGGGTCATGAACGAGGCACTGTTCTGGATGCTGGTGATATTGTAGAGAAGAAGACAAATTTCCTGCCTCAGTTCTTATATTCGAGCGCAGTGTTTCTCAGCCTTGGCACTATTTGGGACCAGATAATTTTTTGTGGTGAGGGGCTGTCCTGTGCATTATAGAATGATTGGCAACATCCTTGCTTCAACTTACTAGAAGTCGTTAAACACCCTCATCCCAGTCGTGATAGTCAAAAATATCTATAGACATTACTAAATGTCTCCGGGGCGGGGGGGCACAAAATACACTCTACACACACCCTGAGAGCCACTGGTCTAGTGGTTGAGTAGATAATTGTACTTAGTTTAAAAAAAAAAAAATGGACACATTTAATCAAAGATGTCATTAGTTAAATTAATCATCACATTTTATGGAGCATCCATTACATCTCTCTAATGGACTAAATGTTTGTGCCCCCCCCAAGTGCCTATGTTGAACCCCAAATTCCCAGTTTGATGGTGTTTGGAGGTGAGTTCTTAGGGAGATAATTAGAGGTAGATGAGGACATGAGGTGGGGACACCGAGGAGCTTGCTCTCTTTTCTCCCTGTGCATATGTGTAGAAGTCACGTGAACATGCAGGCAATGGCAGCTGCCTTTAAGTCCAGAGAGACAGCCTCAGAATGAAGCCTACCTTGTGGGTACCTTTATCTTGGACTTGCCAGCCTCCAGAACTCTGTGAAGTAAATTTCTAATGCTTAAGCCAGCTGGTCTACAGTATTCTATTATGGCAGGCCAACTACCTGGTATAACCTCCCAGGCCCTGACCTGGGCTCTGGAGATAAATAAATAAAACCTAGTCCTTTCTCAGCATACATATACGTGTAAAGACACAACTAAAACATAGTCTATTTAATGTTATCTTCATATGTGCCCATCCTAGAGTGGTCAAGCAGGAAAACAGTGGGGGACTGGCCTGTGTCCATATGGAGTGATAAATAGGACTAAGAGCGGTGAAACAGGTGATAAAGGCATTCCAGTCAGAAGGTAGTGTGTATGCAAAGCCCTGGTGATGGAAGAAAACGTGGAATTTCTGGGAATTATAGTACCTGATCTGGCTGGAGTGAGCAAGGAGAAGTGGAAGTGACCAGAGCTATGGTTTGATCATAGCTTGTAGAGGACAAAGGCCTGGTGGTAATCAGCTGTGCTATTCTGAGGAGCACAGACTCCATCCTGTAAGCATTGAGGATCCTCTGAAGGGTTTTAAGCTGAACTGTATCTTGGCCAGATTTGTTCTTTATTATCTGGCTATAGAGTGGAGGATGGGCTGGAGAGGACATGATTGCTTAAGAGGCTGCTGCAGTCATTTAGTGAAAGATACCATAGCTTGAGCTAAGGGCTATGGCAATGCGGACAGAGGTAGGTCATGGTGATATTTAGGAGGTGGCATTGACAAGCCTTGATGACTGATGGGATCTGGGAGATAAGAGGATAGGAGGAATGGAAGATGGTTCCAAAGTGACTTCCTAAAATGGGTGCATATATTCCTCTTCCAGATATCATGGTTAAAACAGGGCAGCTGTAGTTTCCTTATGGTGACTGAGAGCTGAATCCATGCTTGGGTGTCCTTAGGGAGGGACATGCCTTTAATTCCCATTTTGGGAAGGGATTGCACCTCAAGAGCCCAGTGCATCATACATAGTTGTGTATATATGGGCAATGCCTCCACGTGAAGACTGGTTAACATACAAAGAGAAAATGTCTTGCTTATAGCATCCTTGAATGAATGTGTGTGTGTGTGTATGTATATGTACATAATCATATTTATATATATATCATATTAAATAAATATCTTATTATTACTATCAGCAGCATTGAGGATGTGCTTACTCCAGTATGTGTGTCTGTATACACATACTGTGTGTGTGTGTCTGTATACACATACTGGAGTAAGCACATCCTCATGTGTATGTATGTATGTATATACACACATACTGATAGTAATAATATGATAATATGAAATATTAATGTATCCTGGAAGGCAGTATTCTTAGGAACCCTATCAAAGGAGACAGACTGGGGTGAAAACAGTTTTCCTGGGCTCACTGATAACCCTCAAGGAGCCTTTACTCATGACAGTGGTTTGGATTTACCTGTGAATGTGAAATTCATGCTTGATGTAAGTAATCTAAAAACCAATGGAAGGGATTTGGGCAGAGGTGATGAGATCTCTTTCACTCAGCATCTCAAGCTTCTCTCTTCCCCTTCTCTACCTTAGTGGTTTTAAGCTCTGCTTTGTATTCCAGTTTCTCAGATCATTCCCCAGCTGTCATTTGGCAGGCTACAAGGGCAAGTATAGGCATGTCTTGGTTACTTGTTTTTAGTTGGAAAATCTCATTCAAAATATACGGGAAGAATTTTTTTTTTTTTTTAAATCCTTAACTCCAAATGATTTAATGTGGGTGTTTCCTGACTTAGATTTTCAAAATCAGATAAAGCATTTCATCTTAAAGTGAAATCAAATGATTCTCTTAAGCTTCACTTCTCCCTGCAAGGAGATGATGTGTATTAAGAGGGTGTCCTTCTGAGCCCAAACTTTTTATAGTTAAGGTGTGTATGAATCTGTTGGTCTGAGAATTAGTCAGGCATCTGCTTGCATGAGTTGACTTATAAGGGAGATTGCTATGTGTAAAAGAGTAGGAAGAAGTGTTTGTATGAGACTAGGATTTAGAACAAGGTAGAATGACATATCTTAAGTAGTCCCCCTGACTACTTGGACTAGGTTTGAATGTCAGTGGAGTAAGAGTGTGAGCCAGACCCAAAGGGATTTGTTTTCAAAGACTTAAGTGGGAGAGTGTGGCAGAGAAATGGAGAGACAGCCTCCTGTCTCTCTCTGTCCTTGCACAGACATTAGAGCTGCTCTCACAAACTCCCACTTTGGGGCCATCCAGAGCTACCATACCTAGCATGGATATTGGTTGTACAAGTGATAAAGATGAAAATTATTAATAGACTCATTCTGGACCCCCAAGTCAACTCTGGGGATCCCAAAGAAGTAACAGAGATACTCTGTTGGAGGATGCCTGAAGCCTCCTAAAGTAAGTGGACAAAACTTGAATAAGGTTTGGATAATCTTACCTCCTTTGTCCTTAAAGGCGTGTGTGCCCCAAGATGTTGGATTAGCCATAAAAACCCTGGGCAGGAAGACATTCGTCTATATATGTGGTGAAACTTCAATCTAAAACCTGGAATGGGTCCCCTGGTAGAATTTTAGTCAGTGTCCCTCATCTACTCATCACATTGTCTGACTCTTTAAAGTCATTAAAATCTCTGCTTTCTGAGTGACAAAGCAGGGCATATGAGACTAGAAACAAATTGTCTGGCTATGTAAAACCTGAAAGTGCCATTAACTTTGCTGAGCAGATAATCATCAGAGCTGCGGTCTAGTATTTGTGTAAGAGAAGCCAGAACCAGGCTCTCTGAGCTGTTGATTTCCATCTAACTGTTTCTATTTGATTGTGTGTTGATTTGGGAATCTGAGTGGTATGCCATGTACTAATCTTCCCACTTACACAGGCAGCTTGAAAGTTAGAACATCCACATTTAAAAAATTTCAAACAGATCCACAAATGGAAGTATTTATGTTCTCCCTATTTCCGTGAAAAATACAACAGGCTGTACTGAAAAATTTCAGCAAGTGCTATTTATTCTTATTGCTTGGCTTAGGTCCATTTCAGTTCTGTCTCTAAATAGTACAGTCCTATGTGTTTGATTTGGATGTCTGGTTGGGGAAGTGAGTGGCACTATTCAATATCACAAGTAAAATTCACCCATCATCTTTGTCTACTGAATGAATGATAAAGGAACTTATATAATGAAGGGAGAAGAGAAATCAAGCTAATACCCAACAATAGGGAATTTATTAATGAGATTATGGGTATTCTGTAGAATAGTATGTTATCATTTAAAATGAAGACATGGGGGCATCTGGGTGGCTCGGTGGGTTAAAGCCTCTGCCTTCAGCTCAGGTCATGATCCCAGGGTCCTGGGATCGAGCCCTGCATCAGGCTCTCTGCTTAGCAGGGAGCCTGCTCCACCACCACCCCCCCCCCCCGCCTGCCTCTCTGCCTAATTGTGATCTCTGTCTGTCAAATAAATAAATAAAATCGTTTAAAAAAATAAAATAAAATGAAGACATATTTAAAAAGAATAATCACATGGAAGATACTCATAGTGTAATGCTAAGTCAGAAAAGTAGGTTGCAAAAATGAATATATACCCCCAAATGGGATGTTCCCAACCCTTGGATATATGGCAGCCTTGAGGATGTACTTACTCCATTTATACATTTAGTAGGTCCTTTTTTCTTTCTTAGACCTAGTGGAAGGATAGCAAGTTAGGTGACAATAACTTCCAGTGCTCTGTACTGCAAGTACAATTCCCTCATGCATTGCTACCCATTCTGACTCAAAACCATGTGAAATAGAGAAAATGGTGGTCAGCCACCTGTTGCTCCTGCTTTTCTGTTACTCAGCATCTTGAAAACAATTCTGCACACCAGTATTGTGCTTGTCTTCCCAATGCCAGCACTTGTGTAACAGCCAATTACAAGGCATTTGTCACCGATTTTACACCATAACTCGGTAATTTTATTTAGACAGGAGCATTTTCTGTTGATAAATCTAGGTGGATTACCAAGTCAGAATACATTTATTAAAGCACCAATTAGATCTTCCTCCCTCATCCATCACAAGACCTTTAATTCTTGTGTCATTCAGCGGGGTGTTCCAGGAACCATGTTTGCCTGAGTGAATGACTTAAATGAAATAGGTATTTTGCAAGAACTTCCTTATCTCAAAATTTCAAAGCAAGCCATTCTTCTTTATGTACACTATGAATAATGAGCAATATTGTTTTCAGTCCTTAGAGTCCATTGTTGGGATACAGCACGGGAAATAACAAGTCCAGACAATGGAAGCCAAAAGGTGATTATTTTCCAAAGTGAGATAATCTCCAAGGCACTTTTTTTTTGTAGTTGGGAAGACTGTACCAGAGACATGCACACAGTGGAATGCTGAATGAGCAACAGTTAAGTTCTGGAAAAAGAGATGGGGCCAGGGCGCCTGGGTGGCTCAGTGGGTTAAGCCGCTGCCTTCGGCTCAGGTCATGATCTCAGGGTCCTGGGATCGAGTCCCGCATCGAGCTCTCTGCTCGGCAGGGAGCCTGCTTCCCTCCCTCTCTCTCTCTTTGCCTGCCTCTCCATCTACTTGTGATTTCTCTCTGTCAAATAAATAAATAAAATCTTTAAAAAAAAAAAAAATTAAGAGATGGGGCCAGTGAGCAGAGCAGATGCTATTTCCTAAATACTTGTTTTGGATGTTCTTAAGCTGAACCTAGTATCTTCACCTGCCCTTTTCTCAGCTTTTGTTTTCCGACATCAGTGGACAAGAATAATATTTCTTTTTTCCTGAAATGTCTTTTCAGGATTAGGTATTCTGCTGCATACTGCCTGCTCTGACATCTTGCATGAGAATGTCTATAGCAGGTGGCACTTAAAGAGCTTCTCCAAAGGAGAAAACAGAAGAGAAGACAGGCGTTGGGCAGGAAAAAAGGTACAGTCTGAGAAAGCAGAGATAAGACCAATAGAATAGACTGACCTGGAATAAAAACCCCTCAGTAAATCTTTATTAAGCGTTTACTTAGGGCAAGGCAGTATGAGTGTAATGAGTGTATTTGTCAGGAACTTTTGGTTGCAAGTCAAAAATCCAACTTGAGGGGCGCCTGGGTGGCTCAGTGTGTTAAGCCGCTGCCTTCGGCTCAGGTCATGATCTCGGGGTCCTGGGATCGAGTCCCGCATAGAGCTCTCTGCTCAGCAGGGAGCCTGCTTCCCTTCCTCTCTCTCTGCCTGCCTCTCTGCCTACTTGTGATCTCTCTCTATCAAATAAATAAATAAAATCTTTAAAAAAAAAATCCAACTTGAGCCGACTTAAGCCAAAGATAAAACTTATTGTGAAGATACTGGTGTAACTTACAGAATGCAGAGAAGAGAAGAAAGCTGGGTTCCCTATGGCTTCTTTGTCCCTCTGCAATTTGTATCATTTTATTTAGCTACAGGATGTTTCCTCCTTGAACAAAGGAAGCCGCAGGCAGTGAACTAACACTGTTTTATTTGACTGACCCAAGATATAGAGCCAAGATTTGACAGCCAAACTTAAATAATTTTGTGAAGGACTCTGGTCCAGTTTGGGTCACATATATATACCTCCCTTTAACTGGTCATGTGTCATAGTGGTGATGGCAGGCTGTGCTTGGCCAGATCTGAGACACACACTTGTCTTTGGCTGGTAGCAGGGTACAGGGATTGGTGGTTGGCAAGATAGCCATATTTTTTAGTTGAAAAGGTATTCCCCAAGGAAAAAAAGGATAAGGTTGGAGTAGGGACGGCAGGGATGGCATGTAGACAGATTTTCTCTAAGGCAATAATTGAAGAGAACTAAAGTAAATAATACAAAGGTGCATAAGGCAAATAGGGATATATACTGCCCTTGGGGAACATACATCCTTTATAGGGATCTAAGATATGTTCACAAATAACTTTAATATCTAGATATCAAAGAAAAAGTGAGAGAGAGAAAAAAGAGAGAGAAAGAAGGAGAAATGGAAAAGAGAAAAGAAGGAAATGGGCTTAGGAGAGACTCCATAGACCTGGCTTTTATAGAACAACAAATGCACGAGGTTGTAGGATGACTAAAATGATAGCAGTGGGGGAAACCAGGAAATACAGTGTGAAATATACAAGTTCAGCTAGTCAGTATCTCAGGGAACGTGGTCCTTGTGCAAGCCCATGTGTGTGTGTGTGTGTGTGTGTGTGTGTGTGTGTGTATTAATAAAGCAAAACAGTGAAACTAGAGGTCTCATTTTTTTCTTCCAATTTTGCAAACATGCTTCTCTTCCAGTTACTAATTAATTTTATGTTATATTCCATAGATATAACCCACTGTTTCCTTAAAACAAAGAGATGAGAAAATTGAAGTGGGAATTGCAGGAAAACAGAGATGGCAAAGAACACTCTGTATAGAATGATAAAGGAAGGGTTGAGGCTGGGTTCAGAAGAGGTGAGGGAATGCAGTCTCAGTGTTTGTCAGTTTGTCTGTGGCAGGTGTAATTTAGTTCCAGGCCTGGCTCTGACACCAGCTTGTGATTTGGCCTCAGGCAAGTTGTATTACTTCTCTGAACCTAAAACTTCTCATCCCTAAAGTGAGAGAGATTGAATTGAGTCAGGGATGGCAAATTGTTTCATCATATGGGATAATTCTGATCAACTAGGAGTAAGAAGAGTTGTGTCTGCATTCAGTGAAAGGAACTTCAAGTCATGAGACAGGTAACATGTTGAGCCATCAGCTATCAGCAATGCTTTGGTGGAAATTGGTTTGCTCGGATTTTTTCATGTAATAGATGAGGCATTTTTCCTTCTTGGAAGAATATAAGGAAACTGGTCCAGATTCTCATACCTCCAGAGGGTCTCTCCGTCTATATTGACAACATCTCTGGAATGACTTTTCAGCATATTGCTTTCCCAATTTTCATTTTGTTGTGGTTTGCACCTGCTTTTTGATGCATAGACCTCCTTGAGAGTCTAATAGCCATGGATGTCCTACCAAAGAACATAAATACCCATGTTCTGTATAAAATTTTAAGGGTTTGTTAGTCCTCCTGAAGACCAAACATGTGGCCCCGAGAAACCTTTCCAGGATTGTTGATATTAAATGCAATATTAGTTTATCATCATGTCAAAACATTTCTCATTATGAACTGTGAAATTAGAAAAAAAACTCATTGTGTATTTAAATGAAGTTGCCTGTGTCAACACTAAGTAGCAGCCCACCTGCATATACATAAATCATGCTTAGTCTGTTTAGTAGAAAGAAAATCAGGCATTTTTTTTTCTTTTTTAAGTAATTGGTCCAGTCACTGAAGTATGATAGCAGGAAAGTAGTCAGTCATTTTAGAGGGGTGAAGAGATTTGACTTGGTTTAAAGGAGGTGGTTGGATGAATGACTTAAGGTTGGCCTCAGTTCTAATCCTTTTTTAAGTTCTAGTGTGTAGTTAAATAATTCACCAGTGCACCACTTGCTAATGGAATGGAGTTTAGCTCTTTTGCTCAGTTGGTATCCATAGATAATTGATTTTTTGGCCTCAGGGATTGTGCACTCACCAGGTGTGTTAAAAAGCAAGTTGCCAGGTCTAGATCCAGAATTTTGAATTCCTGAGTCTGTGAAAAGAGGCAAAACATATACATTTGTAAATCATTCTCCTGATGATTCTGCTGCAGAGGGTCCCAGGATTATACTTTGAGAAACATTGTACTAGAGGGTTTGGTAGCGTGAGGGAAAAAGATCATTTCTTGTTTTTATTCTGATGCAGTACCTTGTATACAACAGATACTTAATACATGCTCATTCACTTGAATTATTCCTGCTTGAATGAATCATGGAGAAATTGCCTGGGCCCAGAAATGTTTTGCAGAGCACTGTACACCATAATACATGAAGGAATGGGAAATGTTAACACCAAACCATATGTCTTAGGAATCACAGCTAAATCTCCTATATGATGTTTTTTCAATATGTTGATCATTCTAAGCTGCTCATTTTCTGATCCTGTGAAAGTTGTTCCATAATTCAACAAAAATGAAATAGATGATGTGGCAACTTCCTTCTTTATTATTCTAATTCACCCTGCAAATAGATGCTTTTAAAAATATGCACATTTATATCATTGTAATGCAATTTCATCAATGTTTGAAATTACTCGTTTTCATTTAAAAATAAAACCAATCTCAATTTTTTTCTTTTTAAATCTGAGTCGGATTCTTTTCAAATGAATCATTAGATTAAAGGTAAATGTGTCCCACTCCTTTTATGTGCTAAGAACTTTAAGTGCTTTACAGACATTTGCTGACTAAGCCTCACCACACCCCTTAAGAAGCAATGATTATACCCATTTTACAGATGAAAGCACAGATTCAGAGAAGTAAATTGCTCAGTCTTGTAGCTAGTAGCCACTAGAAATAGAAGTGATTTTTACCTAACATTTTAATGATCCTTTTCCAGCACACATGTTATCAGGACTTACTGAAATGATTCCTTTGGAAAAAAATTCAATGCTTCAGTGACTGTAATTTGTCAGTGGTCCACGTGGGCCAGTGAGAATGCTTTACATCAGATCACGTTTATACCATAGTGGAAAGGTCCAACACAAATCTTGATTATATAAATCCTTATAAAGCCCCTGGATATTTGGGAGAAAAACTAGATTACTAAGCCTCTGTAGTTCATCCAAATAAATTGCTCTTCTCTGCTAATCTAATTTTATTGTATCTTGTAAGTCAAGCCCAATTTTTCCCGAATTACCTCAATTTTCTTTCTCTGTCATTTCTTATGTTGTCACCTATGTGTGTGTATATACACACACACACACACACACATACATATATACATATAGTTAATCTTTATAGTTGACATAAAGGGTAGATATTCTTGCCATAATTGTTTCCATTTTACTCATGAAAAAACAGATTTATAAAGAGTTCAAATGATTTATTCAAGGCCAAACAATATTAAGTGGCAGAACCAGAGATTGTTTCTAAGTCTATATGACTTTGAAAGTTTGTTCTCATGTTTTCTTACCAACTATAGCAGGTGTCACAAACTCAAGCACCTATAGAGGCCAGACTAGTCATAAATATGATCATAGCAGGTCAGGAATAAAAAAAAGAAATTATTTGGCTCTCTTGACTACTCTTCTGTTTTCCCACTTTGTACAGAGAAATATTGTTTACAGAGAAATATTTCTCTGCTATTAGGAAATAATAGTGCAGTGATGGTCTAGTGTAGTGTTAAAGTACAACCAGCATTCATCCCTGGTATTGAAAAGCAGTAGGGAGTAGCGCAAACTATGGCGAACTGGGGAGCAGCCATTACTCCTCTCTAGCCAGCTGCTGCATGAGCACATAATGATCCAGAGGGACCAGATTTCCCGAGTTTCAAGAAAAGTTGGGACTCTGAGTTTTTAGGTAATATCTCCTAATTTTTAAAAATTGGCTTGTAGGCTTTTTGAATTTTGTTTTAAGCTGCCACCTAATTAAAACATGTATGGAAGCCAAATGAGGGTTCTAGACCATTTGTTTTCTACCGCTATGATTATTTCTTCTCATTTAAAAAATGAATAGCAAACAGCATATGAAGTGGCACCCAGCATTTCTTCCCAATTGGGAAGGATAAGCTTCTCCAGTTTCTGTTATTATGTGCCCTCATTCCTTCTCACAAGCCTGGTAGAGTTAACATGTCTACAATAATGATGATGGTTGAAGTTCTTAAAACTTTGTCTTTCCTGTTGTGAATACTGTGTCACACCTTCCCTATTACTTATGAAAAACAATGCAGTGGTTTCCATTATTGCCTTTCAGTGTAGCTGCTGTCCTCAGGTTTTCCAGATAATGCATTCTGTCAGTTAAGAGCCTGTCAGTGGCAGCAGCTGCCCTGTGTGTCGCGTTATCATCTGCTGATTAGGCTGGCCCAGAAAGAATGTGGGAAGTGGGTCTAGCCATACACCGACATCACCAGCAGACAGAGCCCGCAGCTCTACTAATCTGTGAAATTGCTTCCCACTTTCCAGCACACTAAAAGCTAATTGCTTTCTTCAATGAAACAAAACTATCCACTGAGCCAGTTTGTTGAGTTCGGAGATTACTCTCCTGTGGCAGTCTGCTTATCTCTGGGTAAAAAGAAATGATAAGGGAACGTTTACTGTTCTGATGTAATTAACCTTCAAGAGTGAGCTGACCATCTGGGCACCTTTACCTTTCTGGCTGATCTTTGTGTTTTCTTTCAAAACTTGAAATCCACTCCCCAGCTGAGAAGTGATTTCCCTTGGAGTGATCTCCCTTCACTTGATGTTCAAGTAGTCATGTATTTATGGTTAATGTAAGAACAGAGAGCTAAATTGATTGTATTTTGCAGACAACATAAAAATATTCCCATGTGGATGTTAAGTGACAAAGGGATATGTAGTTCATGGAATACTATTGCTGATGTGAATGATGGTAATCTTCTTAGAAGGCCAGAGGGGAAGATTAAGTCCCATTGGCCCGACGCTTCATCTCATTTACTTACACCCCTGTTTTTCAGTTTTGATTTAATGCTGTGCATTATACCCTTTTGCATGTGGTACAAGGAGTTAATTGCAACTGGACAACCCAGGTCATGATTTGAAAGCATCACCCAAAGCTGGCTCCTTCTTTCTAGTTGAAGTGATTAGAATATTGGCCTGATCAGTACCTAAAATATGTTTCGTAACACAGTTGGATCACAGTGGTAGTTATTATTCAGTAGGTCACATGAAACACTCTGTTCTGCGTTTTTAATGTAGTGCACATTGTGGGATTCAACTGAGCAAAGGATCCTTTAGTCTGAATATCAATGCCTATTTCCTATGATGAAGGCTATTAGCTGGTGGGATCACCTCTGAGGAAATAAGAACGGAGTTCTTTCTGTCACTTCAAAGTAGAACAAGGGTGCATGTGAGTAAAGAAGCTGAGAAATGTTATGGGGCTGGAGGGGAGGTGGGCAGAAGTGAGTGTAAGATCTGTTGGTCCCTAGGTTTTTGGTTTCTTTGAAAGATTTTCATGGTATTGGTTTTCTTTCTTACTTTTTTCCCTAGCTTCATTAAAAAAAAAAAAAAAAAAAAAAAAAAAGCTCATTCACTGAAGAAAAATAAAACCGTATGGAATGGTAGAAAGGAAATGCTGAGAGTTGGCCCCTCACCATCTCCATTCTGTTGAGCAGCTATAACCTTGGTTAATGTATTTTACCTCTCTCTGACTTGCTTCATTTCCTTACCATAAAGCAAAGATAAAAAAAAGTATCACCATCATAGGTTTGTTGTGAGGTTTCAGTGAACCAATGTACAGAAAGAGCTGCTGGCACTGTAATTCCAGATCAGTAGATCTGTATGTCTGTTGATCTAATTTATCTACTGTGACATTTCTTCACTTGCTTTCCCCACACCAGTTTATCAGGAATCTCATCTCATATTATCCTGTTCTTTTATCTATTTTTATTTTTTTAAAGATTTTATTTATTTATTTGACAGACAGAGATCACAAGTAGGCAGAGAGGCAGGCAGAGAGAGAGGAGAGAGGAGGAAGCAGGCTCCCCGCTGAGCAGAGAGCCCGATGTGGGGGCTCCATGCCAGAACCCTGGGATCCCGACTCGAGCCAAAGGCAGAGGCTTTAACCCACTGAGCCACCAAGGCACCCCTATACCGTTCTTTTAAAGTCACTTTATGTTCCAACATTTGAAAGTACTGTAAGTATCCGTCCCCTTTTAATGGATGTTTACATTATTACCATTAAAAACAAAATTCTACAAAAAATATCCTTGTACATATACTCTTCCATATTTCCAGAAAGGTGATTGCTAAGAAAAGGATCTATGGATGTAGTTTGATGAATATTGATGATTGCCTTTCAAAACAGTTGTGTTGATTTACATATCTGTTAATAGTAGCAGAGAGTTCCCTTCTCCCCACACTTTTGCTAGCATCAATAGAAGTGATTTTGTTGTGTGATGGTTATTGTTTTTGTGTAATTGTATGCTCATGAGTGCTGTGTGTGTGTATGTGTGTGTGTGTGTGTGTGTGTATGTGTAGTTTTGACTCCACTGCTTGACACATTGCTTTCAGCCATCCACACACCCGAAGGGCAAGCAGCAACTATGTTTGTAGATGAGTATTTGTAGAGCTGCTCTGTTTGGCTCCCCATGGAAACCATTTTGGTTTTAACTGGGTGAGTTGTTCAGTTGTGACTCCGAAGTAGAAGCTGTCCAAGCCTTGACTCTAATCTTCCTTTCTTTTGGACTAAAGCTGAAGTCCTGTGGGACTTTAATGAGTGTTTATACTTTGGGACAGGCAGACCTTGTGTAGTGGCAGATAGAGTTGACTGCCAAATGCCTATTATGATTATCTGGTTCCCTGAATATCTCTTGTGCTCTTCCCACAGAGTGTTGAACATTTTCCCCTTAGGATTTGATTTTTAGGAACCATATTTAGGAACCCAAAAAATACTTTATTTTTTTCCTTTGTTCTCATTTTTAAATGTCTGTTGTTTGTAGTTTAGGGAGTTAGCATCATGGGAAAAAGCTGATCTTGGAATCAGGAAACCTATAATCTGGTCCCATTTTAACAGATAAAGACACTAGAAGTCTGGGTCCAAATTCCACTCTGCCAACTACTTCCTAGGCAATACTTGGCAGAATATTTAACTTTGTAACATTTAGTTTCCTCCTGCATAAAATGTTTATAATAGTATTTCCTATTGGTATTAATCAACATTCTTGATTGTAGATAATACAGATAGACTCTGGATGTTTTAAGCAAAAAGGCTTTATTGTAGGGGCACCTGGGTGGCTCAGTGGGGTAAGCCTCTGTCTTCAGCTCAGGTCATGATCTCAAGGTCCTGGGATCGAGCCCTGGGATCTCTGCTCAGCAAGGAGCCTGCCTCCCCATTTCTCTCTGCCTGCCTCTCTGTCTACCTGTGATCTCTCTCTCCTTGTTAAATAAATAAATAAAATCTTAAAAAAAAAAGGTATTATAAGGTATTATTGTATATAAAATTTATATATTATTGTATATAACAAAGGTATTAAAAGGTATTATTGTAAGGGTATCACTGTGACTTCTCAGATAAATAGAAGGCTATAGATTCAGTCTAGGAAACAAGCAAAATTTCAGGTTCTTGGGAGGCTAGGCCAGAGGTACAGTCTGACTAGGGTACCCTAGCTGCTGCCATTGGCTTCTACTGTGAATAAATTCTCACATATCCTTTGTATTTGTGCCATTTCGCCAAGGTTTGCATTCCTGAGTGAGAGTAATCAGTTGGCTAAACCCAAGTTCAGTACTCATGCTCAGGCTATCAAAGACAAAGAGAAAGAGTAACTGTTTCAATCGGGTTCTGTAGTTGGAAACATACTGCTACCTCCAACGGGTTCTGTAGTTGGAAACATACTGCTACATACTGCTACCTCCAACAAGACCATAAAGGAAGAATGCTATAGTGATGACTAGTGTGAATCTGGGACCCACATGTCCTGATTTATTTACATTCTAGCCCCACTACTTAATCCATTTGTGCTTCATAGGTGAAATGAAGTTGGTTAAGATATTTACCTCATTAAGGTTATTCTGAAAATTGAATGCGTTAATATGTATAGTGTTCTTAGAACAGTATCTGACATATAGTAAGCTCACCACACATTTTCTTTTAATATCATTAGTTTTTCCAGCTAGGAAGGAGTTAATACTGAATTGCCAAACATAAGCACAAAAACTAACAAACCTACCCCACCAATATCAATACACATAGTGTGCATTTGGTGCTGATAGTTGTTTTTTCTTACTGTTTTTATGAATTTCAACTTGGAACTAACTTATTCTCATCAGTCTGGGCTGTTACTGCTTTCTTCATCTGTAATATGAGAATTTGGACCACTTGACATTGAAGTTATCTGACAATTCCAAAATACAATGAATGAAATTCAGGATAAAGCAGAAAGACTTTGGCAGGAAAAGGTAGAGAATGGCCTAGAGTTTATTGCCCAGTAAGATAGTTAGCAACCACAGAGGGCTATTGATTACTTGAAATGAGGCTAGTCTGAATTGAGATGTGCTGTAAGAGTAAAATACACAGTAGATTTCAGAGTCCTCAGTAAGGAAGAATGTATTCTAATAATAATTTTTAAAATATTAATTACATGTTGAAATTATATATGTATACACATATGTATGTTAGGTTAAATAAAAAATATTTTTAAAGTTAATCCTCTAGGGGCACCTGGGTGGCTCAGTGGGTTAAAGTCTCTGCCTTCAGCTCAGGTAATGATCTCAGGGTCCTGGGATCGAACCCCGCATTGGGCTCTTTGCTTAGCGGGGAGCCTGCTTCCTCCTCTCTCTCTGCCTGCCTCTCTGCTTACTTGTGATTTGTCTGTCAAATAAATAAATAAAAATGTTTAAAAAAATTTAAAGTTAATTCTACATATTTCTTTTTATTATTATTATTATTATTTTTTATGTGGAGGCTAGAAAACATTAAATTACACATGTGGCTCACATTCTATTTCTGTTGGCCAGTGCTGGGCTGGAGCAGGTACATGGTTGAGTACTCTGGAAACAGTTTAATGTTAATATATATTTTAGTTAATGTATTAGTTAATATATTTTCATTTTCAATTGACAGAAATCCAACTCAATATGCTCTTTAAAGAAAAAGTAGTAAATGGAATATTATGGCTCACACATAACTAAAAAGTATGGAAATAGCCTATCTTTAGATCTGACTAGATCCAAATCAATGTCATTAGCAGTATGAGCATAACATGTGGGTTCTGTGTGTCGGTCTCTCTTTTTTCTGCTGTGTTTCTTCACTCCTTGGCACACTGTCATTTTGTGTTTACCGCAGTAGTAATATCTATAGCTTTATACCTCCTACTCTAGGAAAATAAGACTTGGTCTCATTCTCTCAGTTCCAACAAATCTAGCTTGGTCATGTGCCCGTACTGCACCCATCACTGTGGAGTGGCATATTATGCTTTGATCAGCCAGTCCTCTGTCCCCAGGGTCTCCCTAGAGCACAAGTGGAGACAGTCATTTGAAACCTGTGGCCTGAGAGTGAGGATCACCAAGAAAAATCAGTATCTGTTATCAAGCCAAATTGGAATGTCCCTTGAGCAGGGAAAATCAATAATCAAAGGCTGTAGGAGTGGAGGAGAATTTTCTGCTCTTCATCTCAAGCTCATTGGAGCCACAAATCCATAAGTTGTTTTCTTCTACCTCTTTCTCACACACTTCATTTGGTCACCGTATCACAGTAGTTTGCCTCTAAACAGTTACATAAATACCCTAACTTCCCCTGTCTCTTCACTCGCTTCCTATCTGATCTTTCTAGTTCTAATTTTGTTTTGCTGAAATCCAAAATCTATTCTCCACCATACAACCAGAGTAATTATGTATTTAATAAAAACTATTTTTAAAAATCCATTGATATAGAAAATTATGCAAAACAGAATGTGTGGCAATGAAGTATTCTAAGACAAACATTTTTTTGTAACCACAGCCAGGTCAAGAAATAGAACACTGTTAGACAGTGTAGAAGCATGTTCCATGCACTTCAATCCAAGCAAAACTCCTTGGTGCCCTTCTAAGTAACTGCCACCCTAACTTTTATACTAAATATTTCCTTGATGTTTGTATAGTTTTTGCTCCATCACATCCTTTGACTTACAAATAATCAGTTGAAAATTCAGGCTGTTTAAACTGTGGAATTTCTGGGATGCCTCGGTGGCTACATCAGTTAAGTGTCTGCTTTAGCTCAGGTCGTGGTCCCTGGAGTTGAGTCCCAGATCCAGCTCCGTGTTCAGTGGGGAGCCTGTTTCTCCCTCTGCCTGCTGCTCCTCCTGCTTGTGCTCTCTCTCTCTCTCTCTGACAAATAAAATCTTTAAAAAAATTAACTGTGGAATTTCTCTGAGTTTTGAATGTGGCTGAATGCAAACACATCATATAATTCAATGCACTTTTCTATCCTCTGCAAAATAGCAGCTAGAACCAGAGACTGGCTCCAACTCAGAGAAAAACTCCTTGGCTAGATTATGGAGACACATATCTGATTGTCTCCCATTTTGTGAAAAGTAGCCATTGACAGTTAATGCCTATATTCTATTCATTAATTCTGATTTGTAAATGATGACATGCTAATTCTATTATTTCATTTATAGTTATTATAATAGATTTTTAACCCTTTACTGAGATACAACTC
Source organism: Mustela lutreola (assembly GCF_030435805.1). NCBI lineage: Eukaryota > Metazoa > Chordata > Mammalia > Carnivora > Mustelidae > Mustela > Mustela lutreola. The sequence continues at coordinate 81,822,194 of NC_081294.1, forward strand.
ACATATCATACAAGTCATCATATGATACAAAGTTTAAAAATATATTCACACAGTTGTGAAATCATCATCACATTCTTAGAACGTTTTGTCTCCCTTCAAAAGAAATCCTTACCCATTAGGAATTAGTTCAATTCCCAATCCAGCTCACCTTCAACGTGTAGGTAACCACTAGTCTACTTTCTGTCTCTATAGATTTGCCTATTCTGGGGCGCCTGGGTGGCTCAGTGGGTTAAGCCTCTGCCTTCGGCTCAGGTCATGATCTCAGGGTCCTGGGATCAAGCCCCACATCAGGCTCTCTGCTCAGCAGGGAGCCTGCTTCCCTTCCTCTCTCTCTCTCTCTCTCTGCCTACTTGTGATCTCTGTCAAATAAATAAATAAAATCTTTAAAAAGAAAAAGATTTGCCTATTATAAGCATTTCAGAAAATGTAATCATGCAATATGTGTTCTCTTGCGCTTGATTTCTTTCACTTGAGCATATTTTTTTTTTAAAGATTTTATTTATTTATTTGACAGACAGAGATCACAAGTAGGCAGAGAGGCAGGCAGAGAGAGAGGAGGACGCAGGTTCCCTGCTGACCAGAGAGCCCGATGCGGGGCTCAATCCCAGGACCCTGGGATCACGACCTGAGCCGAAAGCAGAGGCTTTAACCCACTGAGCCACTCAGGTGCCCCGAGCATATTGTTTTTAAGGTGCATTCATGTTGGAGTACTTCAGTCATTTTAAAATATAAATAATGTTCCTTTGTATGAATATAGTAAGTTTTATTTATTCATTCCAATGGATATTTGAGTTGTTTTCATTCTTTGGCTATATGGAATAATGTTACTATGACATTCATGTAACACATTTTGATGTGGACATGTCTTTCATTTTCTTTTGGTTATATACCTAGGAATGGATTTGCTATATCACGTAGTAACTTTATGTTTAACTTTTTGAAGAACTGTCAAACTATTTTCCAATATGAGGGTTCCAATTTCCACACATTCTTGCCAACACTTACTAACATATTACTTTTTGAATACAGCTATTTACTAGGTGTGAAGTAATAGTTTTCTTTTGTATTTCTATAATGACTAATAATGTTGAGCATTTTTATGCATTTATTGACTATGTGGAATCTTTTTGGAACAATGTGTATTCAGTCTATTTTTTAATTTGTTTACTTCTCTTTTTATTATTGAGTTGTAGGGGTGTTTGTATATTCAAGAGAATAAAATATATATTCTATATATGCAAATATATAATTTGCAAATATTTTATCCAAGTCTATAGATTGTCTTTTCACTTTCTCAGGGCATCATTTGTAGCACAAAGTTGGTCATTTTGATGTAACTCACTTTTCCCTTTCGTTGATTGTATTTTTAGTGTCATATCTAACAAACTATTGCCCAACCCAAGGAAGGCAAAAAAGATTTCCTGCATGTTTTCTTCTAAGAGTTTTATATTTTTAGCTCTTATATTTAGGGCTGTGATTTGTTTTGAATTATTTTTTGTATATGGTGTGAGATAGGAGTCCAACCACATCCTTTTTGATGTCGATATCTAGTTGTCCCAGGACCATTTGTTTGAAAAAACTACTTTTTTCACATTGATTGTCTTGGAACTCTTATAAATGAACAAATATAAAGGTAAGATTTTATTTATGTACTCCCAATTTTAATCCATTAATTTAAATGTCAGTAGGTATGTGCTACTTCATTGTCTGGATTATAGTAGCTTTGTAGGAAGTTTGAAATAAGGATGTATGAGCCTTCCACGTTTGTTCTTTTTCAGCATTGTTTTGCTTATTCTGAGTCCCATCCATTTCCACGTGAATTTTTATATCCGCTTACTAGTTTCTGGGAAAAAAATCCCATCTGGAATTTTGATGGGATTGCAGTGCATCTATAGATTGATTTGTGGAGTATTGCTTTCTTAATAATATTAAGGCTTCCATCTATGAATATTTTGACATCATATTAAGATATTCTTCAGTTGCTTTCAACAAATTTCCGTAGTTTTTAGTATGGAAGCCTTACAACTTCTTTTGTTTAAATTTATACCTATGTGTTTTGTTCTTATTGGTGCTACTGCAAATTAAATTGTTCTCTTACTTTTGTCTTTAGATATTCATTGCTACTATATGAGAATATAATAATTTTTTTGTGTATTCATCTTGTACTCTGGCACATTGCTGAACTTGTTCATTAAGCTTCATTGTTTTGTTTTGTCTTTTCCTGGATATCTTAAAATTTTTATATACAAGATCACTTCATCTTCAAATATAGATATTTTTACTTTTTCTTTTCTAATCTTTATGCCTTTTATATCCTCTTCTTGCTTTATTGCCCTGCCCAGAACCTCCAATACATGTTGAATAAAGTGTGAAAGCTTAAATCCTTTTCTTTTCCTTGGTCTTAGGGAAAAAGCATTCATTCATTCTTTCTCCATTAAGTGTGATGCTAGCTAGGGGTGCCTGGGTGGCTCAGTGGTTAAGCCGCTGCCTTCGGCTCAGGTCATGATCTCGGGGTCCTGGGATCGAGTCCCGCATCAGGCTCTCTGCTCAGCAGGGAGCCTGCTTCCTCCTCTCTCTCTCTCTCTCTGCCTCTCTCTCTGCCTACTGTGATTTCTCTCTGTCAAATAAATAAATAAAATCTTTAAAAAAAAAAAGTGTGATGCTAGCTATCCTTTTTTGTTTTTTTGTAGATGCCCTTTGTTTTGAGGAAGCGCTTTTCTTTTTCTCATTTGTGGAACATTTCTACCATGAAAAGACTGGATTTTGTCAGAAGTTTTCTGCATCCGTTGAGATGATCATGGGTTTTTATCCTTGATCCTATGAATTATATTAATTGATGTTTGGCATTTTGGGGGTAAATCTGAATTAGTTGTAGATATAATGCTTCTCTATATGTTGCTGGATTCAGTTTGCTGGTAATTTCTTAAGGCTTTTTAGATCTGTAATTATGAGATATTTTCTGTAGTTTTCTTTCTTGTGATATCTTTGCCTGGTATCACAGAAATAATAGCCTCATGGGTTGCTTTAGGAAGTATCCTCTCCTATTTTTGGAGGAGTTTTTGAAGAATTAGTATTAATTCTTCTTTGAATATTGGCACAAATTATCACTAAAGCCATCTGAGCCTGGGCTCTTCTTTGTGGGAAAGTTTTAAATTAGTAATTTCATCTCTTTCACCTGATATGAACCTATTCATATTTTCTGTTGCTTCTTGAGTCAGTTTCCATTGTTAGTGTCTTTCTAGGAATTTTTTTACTCAGTGGCACATAGTTGTTCATAGTGATACATTATAATCATTTGTTATTTCTGTGATACTGATAGTGACATTCCTTCTTTCATTCCTGATTTTAATAATGTAAATCTTCTTTACTGTTTGTTTGGTAGAGCTAAATATCTGCCAATTTTGTTAATCTTTTTTAAAGAAACAACTCTTGGCTTTGTTGAGTTTTTCTCTGTTCTAATCATTGTTATTTCTTTCTTTTAGCTTTGTTGGGTTTTGTTTGCTCTTCTTTTTCTCATTTCTAAAAGAGAAGCTTAGGTTACTGATTTGTGCATAGATGTAAATTTCTCTCTGAGCACTGATTTATGTGATGCTGTATTTTCATTTTCGCTCATCTGTAATAGTAGTCTCTACTTTTCCTGGTGATTTTTTTTTTCTTTGACCTATTGGTTGCTTAAGAACATTTTATTTAATTTTCACATATTGATTTGTTATTAGATTCCACTGTGGTTGAAAATATGCTTTGTGTGATTTTAACCCTTTTACATTTTTCAAGACTTAAATTTCAAGACTTATTCAAGACCTAGCATACATGCATCCTGGAGAGTGCTCCATATGTGATTAAGAATGATGTACATTCTGCTGCTGTTGGTAGAATGTTCTATAGATTTTTAAATTTTTAATTTATGTGTAGTATTGCTTAAGTCTTCTATTTTCTAGTTGTTTTAATCATTATTGAAAATGGGTTTTGAAGTCTCCAACTATAATTGTTCACTTCAATTCTCTTCATGTTTTTGGGGACCGTGCTGTTCATTGCATATATGCTTATAATTGCTACATTTCCCGAGGTCCTGAGGTCCTTTTACCTTTATGAAATATCCTTCTTCATCTCTAATAATTTTTATCTGTTTTAAAGTCTACTCTCATTATTTGAGAAGAATGTTTTTAGAATGCTCATATTATATATGAGGATAATAGTATTTTCATATTATTGTAAAATACATTTTCTCATGACAGGGTAGCTATCTCAGCTCTTTTATGGCTGTTGTTTACTTGGTATACCTTTATCTATACTTTTTTTACTATTTGTATCTTTGCATTAAAATATGTCTCTTGTATAGAGCATATACTCAGATCTTTTTCTAATCTCCAGTTTCAGAATCCTTGACTTTGATAGTGCTGTTTAAACCATTCACATTTAATGTTTTGGTGTTGGTTAGATTTACATCTACCATTTTGCTTTTTTTTTTTCTCTATGTCCCAGGTATTTTTAAAAAATATTTTTCTCTGTTACTGCCTTCTTTGTCTCAAGTAAAATTTTTAGTGTAACATTCTAATTCCTTTTATAATTTTTAAATTTATCTTCATAGTGGTTGCTATAGGCCTTTTATTTTTATTTTTTAAAAGGTTTTATTTATTTATTTGACAGAGAGAGAGATAACAAGGCAGAGAGACAGGGAGAAGGGGGGGAGCAGGCTCCCCACCAAGCAGAGCCCCATATGGGGCTCGATCCCAGGACCCTGAGATCATAACATGAGCCGAAGGCAGAGGCTTAACCAACTGAGCCACCCAGGTGCCCCACTAGAGGCCTTTTAATACACATTTTAACTTACCAGAATCTAGTTCAGATTTATTCTCAGTTCCAGAGATATATGCTAACTTTACTTTTGTATAACTCCATTTCCTGCCACCTCTTTTGAGTAGTTACTATTGTACACTAAACCAATATATACTATTATGTCTAAATATGTTATAAACCCAACAATGCATTGTTATAATTTTTAGTTTGCATAATCATATCTTTTAATGAAGCTAAAAGAAGAAAAGAAAGCAAGTGTATATTTATAGAGTTTGTTATATTAGCCTTCTTATTTACCTTCTCTGGTTAACTTCATTACTTTCTTTGGATTTCAGTTACCATCTAGTTTCATTTTCCTTTTCCAATACAGCTTTGTTCTAACCAGTCTTCTCTGTGCTATTATTGTCGAATATATTACATTTTTTGTGTTAAAGGCCCCACATTACAATTACTTTCATATTTTTTATGCAGTTGCTTTTTAAATAAATCAGGAGAACAAAGGAAATGAAATATGTAATCATATTATCTTTTGTAATTACTAGATGATTACCTTTAAGAGCATCATATGGATTCCAATTACCATCTGGCATCACTTGCTTTTTAACATGAAGCACTTTCTTTAGTTTTTCTGGCGTGGAAGATGTGTTAGCAACAAATTCTTTCAGGTTTTGTTTAATATCTTTATTTTGCCTTCATTTAAAAAAACAGTTTTGCTGGGTATAGGATTCTTTGTTGAGTTTTTAATTTCAGCCCTTAGGCTATGGCTTCCCACTGCATTCTGACCACCGTTGTTCTAGTGTCAACATTTTGTCTTTACCTTTCAACCCTTTTACAGTAATATGTCTTGATTTAAATTTTGTACTTATCCTGCTTGAAGTCTATTGGAGTTCTTGGATATGTGACTATTGTTTTTAATTAAATATGGAAAAATTTTAGCTATTATTTCCTCAAATGATGTCCCTTCTTCTCTTCTTTCTTTCTGGTATTCCCATTATACATATTTGGTGTCAAGATACCACATTAGATCCCTGTCCTCCTCCCTTTTGATGAATTACTAATTTTTTAAAATTAAAATCACCTCCTGGATTTAAACTTATTTGATGGGTTCAAGTATATTGCAATTATTATCATTGTGAAGCTCAAATTATTCTATATTTGTCCAATAGGAGCATCTTCAGTTTGCCTGTTGAGTCTTTTTAACATGACTTTCATAGTCATTGACCATTTACTTGCTGTCAGGTATGATGAGGTGTTTCAGGTTCATCTTGTATATGTCCTACATCAGAACCTGGAATTAATCCTCTCCAAGGAGGTTTAGTTTATTTTTGTGAGAAATTGCATTTAAAGATCACAATCTGGGTACTAAGAATACTCATTGCTATTGGGGTAGCCTGTGTCTATGTATTTTTGGTGGACAAAGCTAAAATACAGATACATATATAAAGATAAAACACCTCATTAATTCGTATTGATACTTCTAATTCGGATTAAAAGCTATAGGCTTTTTACTTGATTCTTCTCTAGGATATTTGATCTCCTTTGTTCCATATCAGAAATCATGGCACATAACCAGTACATACTATACTCTGTTCCTCTTAGACTTCAGTTAATTTTAGTTCTGTAAGTGTGTCACTTAGAGTTTGATCACTGAAGCAGACAACTCCAGGTGGTATGGTGTAAGGGATGGGTCTTATGGATTAGATTTATATAATTGTGAAAGCTGGTGAAAAATTCCATTGGATGTTGTTGGATGTTGTTGGATGTTGGATGCTGTTCCTCTGATTCCAATGTTAGGTCTGATGCTGGTGTATATCAGTAGTGAAGAAACACAGTACATGAAGCGGGGAAAAATGAGGGAAAGATGTAGCCCTATAAAGAGAATCTGGGTCTCATGTCTGTTTCTCACTTCTTGACCCCAACAATGTAGGTGATCTGTAGAAGAGACTGGTACCCTTTGCCAAAGAGTTCCACACATGATTAGCTGAGGACTTACAAAAGTTGAAGAAGGGTATTTGATAGTAACTGAAGCATTTAGGATCTGACTGATGCTAGAGACCAATAAGGCGAGCTAGCAGAGGATAATTATATGGTCAAGTGGTAGTAGAACCTGGAATCCTGTACTGACATTCACAGAATAATGGTTTCTTTTTCATTTCTGCTTTCTAAATCTTAATGCAAATTTGTTTTATACATAGCTTTAATCTAGAAATATACAAAGAAAGGAATTCTGGAAAGCACAATTCCAGCTTAGCTAAATTGACACAGTAATAAACTACCACTTCAAATAAATATGTATTTAATGCTAACTAGAAGTCCTTATCTTGACACCTCTCAAGTCATTTTTGTTAGCTAAATCTTGTTCCATTATGTATTTCCCAGAAAGCTTTCAAGAGGAGAATAATATCCCCATAGTTATTAAAGTTGATAACAGTTTCTGCCACTTAAACCTATGTAAGTTATTTTGCTAGATATAAAATCCTTGACCTACGTTTTCTTGCCCTGAATATATATAGTATTCCATTTTCTTTTTTGCATAAAGTATTGCTGTCAAAAAGTCTGATGATATTATTTCCCTGAAAAGCCACATGATTTTTCTTTTCCTTAAAGATATAAATGCATAATGAAATAATAGATTCTATTATATTAACAATTTTTAACATTTGCACTGTTCCCTTGCTTCAGTTTTCTTCTTTAGGAATGCCTAATATCTGTTCGTTGATTTTTTTTTTTTTTATAAGCTCACATTCAGTGTGTGTTCATCACTTTCTCTAGAATCATTTTGATTTCTTCCTTTTTTTGAAAAATTTTTGTAAGTATTCTTTTTTCCTTTTTATTTCTAGAATGTTATCTGTTATATTTTTGTATTATCTAGCTTAATCTTGATTTTTAAAAGTATTTATTCTTTCATTTAGTTTTTAAAGCTCTTATTTACTTATTTATTTATATATATGAGTGGGAGAGAGAGAGCCAATGTTGGGGGGAGGGAGCAGAGGAGAGAGATAAATGGACTCTGTGTTGAGTGTGGAGCCCCACATGGGACTTGATCCCACTACACTGAAATCATGACCTGAGCTGAAATCAAGAGTCAGATGCTTGATTGAGCCACCTAGGGGCCCCTATTTTTTATTTATAATTCTTTAATTAATATTGTTGTCGGTATCCCAGTCTTACTAATTCCTGTCAGTTTCTTAATGTATTTGTATTTTGAAACAGTGAATTATAGCTTTAATATTCTTTGTGTGCATGTCATTCTGGCATGGATTCACTGTCTGCAGGGAGGTTATTCTGCTCTTTTCAATGTATATCTTATAAAAATTGTTATTCTGTCACTTAGTTTCACCTTTCTTTATCTTTGTGTAAAATTTGAGTTCAACAGTTTTGTATTGTTTATCTTTATGGAAAATTATCTTTCCTGAACTTTCCGAATAAGGTGAGATTCGGGGATGTTCTAATTTTACAGAACTCCTTTTCTGTTGTTTTTGGTATAACGTTGAAAAATGTGGTCACTATTTTCTGAGATTTCTGCTATGTTTTCCTTCTCATTTTGGCCAACACTTTCCTCTTTTTTTCATTTCAATTTGTTCTATTCTCTTCTGTTTTTATTCCACTCCCAGCAATTTCTTCTAAGTAGGAGCTTGTCTTAAAAAGAAGTCATGGTTGGGACGCCTGGGTGGCTCAGTTGGTTGGACGACTGCCTTCGGCTCAGGTCATGATCCTGGAGTCCCAGGATCGAGTCCCGCATCTGGCTCCCAGCTCCATGGGGAGTCTGCTTCTCTCTCTGACCTTCTCCTCGTTCATGCTCTCTCTCACTGTCTCTCTCTCAAGTAAATAAATAAAATCTTTAAAAAAAAAAAAAGAAGTCATGGTAGGTCATAACTAGGGTTTAAAGGAGCTAGACTGCTCCAGTCTGTTCAGTCTACACTGTGGGCCCTCCTCAAATACTGAGAGGGGGACACTCTCCCAGTTTCTGCTGCTGGTCTCAGATGGCTCACTGTGCTTTCCAGTGCATGTGTGTTGGCTCTTTTGGGACTTTCCTGTTCTCAAGTCCTTTAGGTCTCACCTTGTTTCCTCTTTCCATACAGATAACATTATCATACAAGCCTTATAACTATAGGTGGTTTTTACCTTCCTGTTTGTATTTGTTACTTTCAAGAATACCTTGTCAGCTAATTTTGTCATAAATGTCCATGAGTTTTTCTTTCGTTATTTTCTTTTTTTCTTGGATTTTATTTTATTTTAAGTGTCATTGACAAATAAAATTTTAAGATATTTAAAGTATGCATCACAGTGGTTTGATATATATATATATATATATATATATATATATATATATATAGTGAAAGGATTGCTTCCAACTAGTTATGTAACACATCCATTATCACCCCCCCCACCTTTTTCTGAGAGGATATTTATGCAGCTCCTCCAGGGCAAGAAATTGGGAGGCACCATGTTCATTCAGGTCCTCCGAAGCTGTAGGGAAAGCTTTCAGAGAACAAAAGCTCCCAAAAGCAAACCCAAGCAGATTACTTAGCCTGGCCCCTGGCAAAGGCAGTGCAATTTCGCCTCCAGCAAAGACATTTGAGAATCACTCCAGAAGATTCTGGGGGAGAATCCCCTCCCCCAGAAGATCAGCAAGAACATCCAGTCAAGACCAAGTTTACAGATCAATGAGAACTGCAAAACTCCAACACTAGGGGAATAGAGCACATAGAATTCATGACTTTTTCTCATGATTCTTTAGTCTTTCAGAGTTAATTTCTTAAATTTTCTTTATTTTCTTATTTTTCAATTTCCTTATTTTTTAATTTTTCTTCTTACCATTTTCAACCAATATCTTATCAATTCCTTTAAAAAAAATCTTTTTAAATTTTCATTTATATATTCATATTCCATCCCTTCATCATATTTACCCTTATTTGTATATATATCTATATATATAGATATATATATGTAAGTTTTTCTTTCTTTAAAATTTTGGAAGGTAGTTTCTTCTAACAGAACAAAATATACCCAAAATCAAGTGTGTGGCTCTGTTCTATTCACCAGCCTAATCATTCATATATATATATATATATGAGAATGTGGTGAGAAAGCAGGACACAACCGTAGTAATGGATTCATCTTTTCCTTCAAGTGGATAATGGGGAAATTGTCAATAAAGCATTACTTTGGGGAAGAAAAAAAAAGAATTTTATAATTTTATAATTTCCTTTCTTCTCCCCCTGTCTCAGGTCTCTTCTGATTTGTCTAGTGTATATTTTTCTGGTTTCATTGTTACACTTTTAGCATTTTGTTCTCTAATTCATCTATTATTCTCTAGACAAAATGACAAAAAGGAAAAATTTTCCCTCAAAAAAAAAAAAAAAAAAAAAAAGAACAAGAGGTGGTACTGACTACCAGCGACCTAATCAACATAGACATGAGTAAGATGTCAGAACTAGGGTTCAGAATGACAATTATAAAGACAACTAGTTGGGCTTGAAAAATATACTAGAGAATCCCTAGAGATAGGATATCCTATCCCTGCTAGGATAAATGAGGCAGAAGACCAAATGATGGAGAATAAAGAAACTGAGAAAAAGAGAGATAAATAACTACTGGATCATGAGGGGATAATTTGAGAGATAAATGATACCATAAGATGAAGTAATAGAATAATTGGGATCCCCGAAGAAGAAGAAAGAGAAAGAGAGGAGCAGAAGGTATACTGGAGCAAATTATAGCAGAGAACTTAACTAATTTGGAGAAAGAAACAGGCATCAAAATCCAAGAGGCATGGAGAACTCCCCTCAAAATCAGTAAAAATGGGCCAACACCCTGACATCTGATAATAAAACTTACAAATCTCAGAGACAAAATCTTGAAACCAGCTTGGGACCAGAGGTCTGTAGCTTATAGTAGTAGAAACATTAGATTAGCAGCAGACCTGTCCACAGAGATCTGGCAGGCCAGAAAGGACTGGCATGATTTATTCAGAGCACTAAACAAGAAAAATATGCAGCCAAGAATACTGTATCCAGCTAGGCTGTCATTGAAAATAGGAGAGATTAAAAAGCTTCCAGGACAAACAAAAACTAAAAGGATTTGCAATCACCAAAGCAGCCCTATAAAAAATATTGAAAGGAGTCCTCTAAGCAAAGTGAGAGCCTAAAAGTAACATAGATCAGAGGCAACATACAGTAATAGTCACCTTATAGGCAGTACAGTTGGCACTAAATTCATACCTTTCAGTAGTTACCCTGAATGTAAATGGGGTAAATGCCCCAATCAAAAGACACGGGGTATCAGATTGGATAAAAAAAAAAAACAAGACCCATCAATATGCTGTTTGCAAGAGACTTATTTTAGACCCAAAGACACCTCCAAATTTAAAGTGAGGGGGTGGAAAACCATTTACCATGCTAATGGACATCAAAAAAAGCTGGGGTGGCAATCCTTATATCAGACAAATTAGATTTTAAGCCAATGACTATAATAAGAGATGAGAAAGGACACTATATCATACTTAAAGGGTCTGTCCAACAAGAAGATCTAACAATTGTAAATAATTATGTCCCTAACATGGGAGCAGTGAATTATATAAGCCATTTAGTAACAAAATCAAAGAAACACATCAACAATAATACAATAATAGTAGGGGACATTAACACCCTCCCTCACTGAAATGGACAGATCATCTAAGCAAAAGATCAACAAGGAAATAACGGCTTTAAATGATGCACTGGACCAGATTGACATCATAGACATATTCAGAACATTCCATCCTAAGGCAACAAAATACACCTTCTTCTCTAGTGCACATGGAACATTCTCTAGAATAGATCACATCCTGGGTCACAAATCAGGTCTCAACAGGTACCAAATGATTGGAATCATTCCCTGCATATTTTCAGATCACAGTGCTTTGAAACTAGAACTCAACCACATGAGGAAAGTTGGAAAGAACTCAAATGCATGAAGGCTAAGGGCATCCTACTAAAGAATGAATGGGCAAACCAGGAAATTAAAAAAGAATTAAAGAAATGAAAATGAAAACACAACGGTTCAAAATCTTTGGGATGCAGCAAAGGTGGTCCTAAGAGGAAAGTACATGGCAATACAAGCCTTTCTCAAGAAACAAGAAAGTTCTCAAACACATAACTTAACCCTACATCTAAAGGAGGTAGTGAAAGTAAACCCAGCAGGAGAAGATAAATAGTAAAGATCAGAGCAGAGATCAATGAAATAGAAACCAAAAGAACATTACAACAGATCAACAAAACTAGGAGATGGTTCATTGAAAGAATAAGATTGGGGTGCCTGAATGGCTCTGTGGGTTAAAGCGTCTGTCTTCCGCTCACGTCATGATCCCAGGGTCCTGGGATGGAGCCCCACATCGGGCTCTCTGCTCAGCAGGGAGCCTGCTTCCCTTTCTCTCTCTCTCTGCCTGCCTCTCTGCCTACTTGTAATCTCTTCCTGCCAAATAAAATAAAATCTTAAAAAAAAAGAAAGAAAGAAAGAATAAGATTGATAAACCCCTGGCCAGATTTAACAAAAAGAAAAGAGAAGGACCCAAATTAACAAAATCATGAATGAAAGAGAAATCACAACCAACACCAAAGAAATACAAACAATTATAAGAACATATCATGAGCAACTATATGCTAGCAAATTTGATAATCTGGAAGAAATGGATGCATTCCTAGAGATGTATAAACTCCCAAAACTTAAGCGAATCTGAACAGACCCATAACCAGCAAGGAAATCGAAGCAATAATCAAAAATCTCCCAAAAATCTAGAGCCCAGAGGCAGATGGCATCCCAGGGGAATTCTCCCAAACAGTTAAAGAAGAATTAATACCTATTCTTCTGAAATTGTTCCAAAAAATAGAAATGGAAGGAAAACTTCCAGACTCATGCTTTGAGGCCAGCATTACCTTGATCTCCAAACCAGACAAAGGGCCCCATCAAAAGGGAGAATTACAGACCGATATCCCTGATGAACATGGATGCAAAAATTCTTACCAAAATACTAGCCAGTAGTATCCAACAGTACGTTAAAAAGATTATTCACCATGACCAAGTGGGATTTATTACTGGGCTGTAAGGTTGGTTCGCCACCTGCACATCAATCAATGTGATACAGTATTTAATAAAAGAAAGCACAAGAACCATATGATACTCTCAATAGATGCAGAAAAAACATTTGACAAAGTGTAGCACCCTTTCTTGATTAAAATTCTTCACAGTGTGGGGATAGAGGGTACATACCTAAATAGCATAAAAGCTGTGTATGAAAAACCCACAGAAAATATCATTCTCAATGGGGAAAAACTGAGAGCTTTTCTCCTAAGGTCAGGAACATGGCAGGGATGTCCACTATCATTACTGCTATTCAACATAGTACTAAAAGTCTTAGCCTCAGCAATCAGACAACAAAAGGAAATAAAAGGAATCTGAATTGGCAAAGAAGTCAAAGTCTCACTCTTTGTAGATGATATGATACTTTATGTGGAAAACCCAAAAGGCTCCACCCCCAAACTGCTAGAACTCATACAGGAATTCAATAAAGTGTCATAATATAGTATCAACACACAGAAATCAGCTGCATTTCTATACACCAACGACAAGACAGAAGAAAGAAATTAAGGAGTTGATCCCATTTACAATTGCACCCCAAATCACAAGATACCTAAGAATAAACCTAACCAAAGAGGCAAAGAATCTGTACTCAGAAAACTATAGAATACATATGAAAGACATTGAGGAAGACACAGAGGAATGGAAAAACATTTCATACTCATGGATTGGAAGAACAAATATTGTGACAATGTCTATGCTACCTAAAGCAGTTTACACATTTAATGCAACCCTATCAAAATACATCAACTTTTTTCAGAGAAGTGTATCAAATAATCCTAAAATTTATATGGAACCAGAAAAGACCCCAAATAACCAGAGGAATGTTGAACAAGAATAACAAAGCTGGTGTCTTCACAATTCTGGACTTCAAGCTCTATTACAATGCTGTAATCATCAAGATAGTATGGTACTGGCACAAAAACAGATACACAGATCAGTGGAACAGAATAAAGAGCCCTGAAATAGACCTGCAACTCTATGGTCAACTACTCTTCAACAAAGCAGAAAAGAATGTCCAGTGGGAAAAAAGACAGTCTGTTCAACAAATGGTATTGGGAACATTGGACAACCACATGCAGAAGAATGAAACTGGACCATTTCCTTACACCACACACAAAAATAGACTCAAAATGGATGAAAGACCTAAATGTGAGACAAGAATCTATCAAAATCCATGAGGAGAACACAGGTAGCAACCTCTTCGACCTAAACGCAGCAAATTCTTCTTAGAAACATGGCCAAAGGCAAGGGAAGCAAAGACAAAATGAACTATTTGGACTTCATCAAGATCAAAATCTTTTGATCTTGATCAGCAAAGGATACAGTCAACAAAACCAAAAGACAACAGACAGAATGGGAGAAGATATTTGCAAATGACAGATCAGATAAATGGCTAGTATCCAAAATCTATGAAGAACTTATCAAACTCAACACCCAAAGAACAAATAATCCAATCAATAAATGGGCAGAAGACATGAAGGGACATTTCTCCAAAGCAGACACCCAAATGGCCTACGGACACATGAAAAAGTGCTCACCATCACTTGGCATCAGGGAAATACAAATCAAACCCACAATGAGATACCATCTCACACCAGTCAGAATGGCTAAAATTAACAGGTCAGGAAACAACAGATGTTGGTGAGGATGCAGAGAAAGAGGAACCCTCATATGTTGTTGGTGGGAATGCAAGCTGGTGCAGCCACTCCGGAAAATAGTATGGATATTCCTCAAAAAGTTGAAAATAGAGCTACCCTGTGACCCAGCAATTGCACTACTGGGTATTTACCCCAAAGATACAAAAGTAGTGACCTGAAGGTGCACATGCATCCCAATGTTTATAACAGCAATGTCCACAGTAACCATATAATGGAAAGAGCCTAGATGTCCATTGACAGATGAATGAATAAAGAAGATCACACACACACACACACACACACACACACACACACACACACACACAGGAATACTATACAGCCATCAAAAACGAAATCTTGCATTTGCAATGACGTGGATGCAACTAGAGGGTATTATGCTAAGCAAAATAACTCAGAGAAATACATTATCATATGATTACCATATGATAATTACCATATGATCTCACTGATGTGTGGAATTTGAGAAACAAGACAGAGGATCATAGGGGAAGGCAAAAATGAAACAAAATGAAACCAGCGAGGGAGATAAACCACAAGAGACTGTTAATCTCAGGAAACAAATGGAGGGTTGCTGGATTGGAGGGGTGGGAGGAATGGGGTAGCTGGGTGATGGACATTGGGGAGGGTGTTATGGTGAGTGCTGTGAATTGTGTAGTACTGATGAGTCACAAACCTGTCCCCCTAAAACAAATAATACATTATATGTTAATAAAAATTTTAGTTTAATTGAATTTTTAAAAGAATATTTGTTTTGGTCTCCTAGCAGATTTTACTTACATGATACAGTGTTAACAACAACTATAGTCACCATGTTATAAGTTAGATCCTCAGGCTTAACTTACTATGTTCTAGCTAAAAGTTAATAACCCTTTTCCAGTTTCTTCCTTTTTTAGCCCACCCCCAGCCCTGATAACCCCTTCCCCACTGTTTCTATGAGTTTGACTCTTTTTTAGATTCCACGTATCTGTGAAACCAGGCAGTATTTGTCTTTCTCTGCCTGACTTATTTCACTTAGTGCAGTGTCTTCCAGGTCCACCTGTGCCATCACAAACGGAAGAATTTCCTTCTTAGTCATAGCTGAATAATCCTCCATTATACTATATATTATATATATCCATTTTCTTTATCTGTTCATTTACTGGTGGACACTTAGGTTGTTTCCATATCGTAGCTACTGTAATAGTGCTACTGTAAACATTGGAGTGCAGATTTCTCTTTCAGATCCTCATTTCATTCCTTTAGATATATTCCCAAAAGTGGGATTGCTGGATCATATGGTAGTTCAATTTTTAATTTTTTAGGAACCTCCATATATTTTCCATAGTGGTTGTTTCCATTTACATTCTCGCCAATAGTATGCAAGGATTAGCTTTTCTCCATATCCAGAGCTTTTTATCTCTTGTCTTTTTGGTGATAGGTATTCTAACATGTGTGAGGTACCATCTCATTGTGGTTTTGATTCACATTTCCCTTATAAGTAGTGATGTTGAACACATCTTCAGTACTTGTTGGTTGTATGTCTTTGGGAAGATGTCTATTGAGGTCTTTTGTCCATCTTTAAATCCTTTTTGGGGGGGGGCATGAATGTGTGAATTCTTTATTTATTTTCAATATTAACCCCTTATCAGATATATGATTTGTAAGAATTTTTTTTTTCCATTATGTAGGTTGCCTTTTTATTTTCTTGGTGGTATACTTTGCTTTGCAGAAACAATTTCATTTAATATAGTTCCATCTATTTATTTTTACTTTTGTTGCCTTTCCTTTTGGTGTCAAATCCAAAAAATCAGTGCCTTGATGGATGTCAAGAAATTTACCCACTATATTTTTTTCTAGAAGTTTGAGGTTTTAAATATGTCTTTAATCCATTTTGAGTTGATTTTTGTTCATGAAGATAGAGGGTCCAGTTTCATTGTTTTGTGTGTAGCTGTCCAGTTTCCCCAACACTATTGAAGAGACTGTCCCATCCTTATTGTGTGTTCTTGACTCCTTTGTTATAAATTAACTGACTGTATATACTGCTTTTTCTCCTTTTTTTTTTCTTTTTGTGTGTGGGGGTATTCACAGTGTTTAAAATATTTTTAAACATTATTAATGTTTAATGTTTCTTTTCATATGTGTGTTTACAGTGTTTAAAATATTTTTAAACATTATTAATGTTTAATGTTTCTTTTCATAGCCTAGAAGAGTGGTTCTTCAGCTCTCTCTGTATTAGAATTACCTAGAGTGCTTTTAATAGTCCTGACACCAAGGGGTGCCTGGGTGGCTCAGTTGGTTAACCAGGTAACTCTGGCTCAGTCATGGTCTCAGGATCCTGAGACTGAGCCCCCACATGGTGCTGTAGTCCCTGCTCAGCGGGGAGTCTGCTTTTCACTCTGCCTCTCCCCAACTCATGCTCTATCTCTCTTTCTCTCACTCAAATAAATAAATAAAATCTTAAAAAAAAAAAAAAATCCTGATGCCCAATTGTACCCAAGACCAATTAAGTTAGAAACCATGACGGTAAAAAAAAAAAAAAAAAAAAAAAAAAAAATCTAAAAAAAGGGGCGCCTGGGTGGCTCAGTGGATTAAAGCCTCTGCTTTCGGCTCAGGTCATGGTCTCAGGGTCCTGGGATCAAGCCCTGCATCGGGCTCTCTGCTCAGCAGGGAGCCTGCTTCCCCATCTCTCTCTCTGCCTGCCTCTCTGCCTACTTGTAATCTCTGTCTGTCAAATAAACAAACAAACAAACAAACAAATAAATAAATAAATAAGAAACCATGACGGTGGGATCAAGTGTCTGCATTTTTTAAAGCTCCCCAGATGATTCCAGTGTTTGAGAGCCATTGGCTAGGAGGCCCTTTACAATCTAATCTAGTTCTTTTGGAATTCTCTAACTCTTCATGTTGATATTCACTGGTAAGCTCGCAAATAATTCTTTTATCTGTCATATCAAACTAGTTATAGTGTTAAAATTCATTGCTTCTCTTGTCTCTTTACTTATCCTAGTCTCTTTGCTAGAATTACTCCTATCTAAAATGGCTATTCACCTATCACCACCCTCTAGCTTGTAGGTAAAAGATCTAAAGGTTATTACAGGTATATGGTCTTAACATTAGGGAAGAAAAACGGATGATTCACTGTTAATTTAGATTTTCTTGCATCATACTGAGCCCGTTGTTGAAATCTAATTGCTTGAAATTATGAACGAGTTCTTCCTCAGAGGTGAGCCTTCAGCTGTCTCTGGTTATCTCCATGAATTCCTAGAGACTAAGTTTGGTTCTTTGGAAAGTTTATTGAGAAGGATGAGTTGCTGACCAGGACCTGTATTGGATGTTTGCTTCTCTGTGTGATGATTTATATTCATAATACTAAGGCTGCAGTTGGAAATTAGACCTGCCACTTTAAAATATGGTTGGTCTGGCTCTGATAATGTGAGGAGTGGATTCTTATCAGTGGTAGCATTAAAACAGCATCAGAGACAAGAGTGGGCATATTTTTTAAATGACAGTTCTAAGAGGCCTTCCTGTTTTAGATTAAATCATGATCCTAAAAGGCTAAGCCCTGGATTAAAGATTTTGATTTGTCTCCATATTCTGTTAATCAAATCTCCTTTACTTAATGCTTCCACCCTTAGGAAAAATGAGAAACCACTTTTTCCTTATGGATTTTATTGTATCACATGAAATCCCAGTAGACACCAAACAACTTATCTTGGTTTGAAATAAGATAAACTTTCAGTACAGCCAGTGAACTACCATGAAATTGTTCAAAATAATGTCATAGATTCATCTTTTATAGTTGTGGACAGATGATGATAGAAAGTCTGGAGGGGTTCACACCAAAATAGTAAAAATGGTTACCTCTTTGTGATAGAATCACAGGTTGTTTTAACTTTTTTGAGTGTTCTTATCTACTTTTTTTTCCAGTTTCCTTACAGTGAGTATGTATATGTACATTTTAAAAAGGTAAGTGTAGTTTGAGACTTTTCCACTAAGACAATAGAGGTTGCCTTTTAAAAGGTTTTATTGAAGGATCTGTAGAATTTGTTACTCTTCATTTATTTTTTATCTGAATAGCAGAAACTAAAGAGTCTCTCAGAGCAGCTTAACCTGCCTCTGTTCACTCCTCAATTCTGTAGAGGTCTCAAGTTATGATTTTCAATTAAAGGAGAGAGAATATGTTTTTTTTTTTTTTTTTTTTTTTCAGCAGGGTAGTTAATTTATCAAATTCGTCTGACTCTCCAACCTATACCTGGGGTAGAGGGCACAGGAGGATGCAGAAAAGGCCAACTGGTGATTCTGTGTCTGTTTTTGGTATGGTGTGGATCAGGTCATCCCATCAGGCTCAGGTTTGATTGTGCTGGTTCTGCCCCACTGAGAGATAATGGCTAGGAGGGAGACATTAATTACATGTTAGAAAGGACAAACCAGTGCACTAATAAGGGACTGAAACACAGATCTCACTTTTTTTTTTTTTTTAATCTCTATTGAAATCAAACTTTAATCATGAATTGTGAAATAGAACACAGGCAGTTAGGGGCTGCTAAAATATTAACACATCTATTGAAACAGAAATCCAGGCACTTTATTATCCTCATGACCAGCTCTGGGATTTCATAATTAAGTCTTTCAGTTTGATTTATTTAGACTCTAAGCAAATTTTCAAAGTGAGTTTGAGGGGCTTTGTACTTGGAACATGAATGCATTGCATTTCCTGAGGCAATTTTGAACTGGGGTTTCATCACTTCAATGCCGTGGCTCTGAAGCAGGTATTCTGAGAAACTTCTCTAGAGCATCCTTACTCATTATCTCACAAGTACCTCACACATCTCCCTTAGTAGTGTGAATATTCAGGAGAGAGGGAGAGAGGGAAGCATGTTAGATTTAGGAGTGAAACTGTATTAGTCTTAGCATAATTTTTCTTGGTCTGTTCTCTTTGGTGCTACAAATGGACACTTCTCTCCTATTTCTTAGCTAATCCTTTAGCTGGTTCTGAGTATTTACCCATAAGCCACAGCCATTAGAAAGATGCACCCCTTCCATATTTAGAAACACTGTTTCTTTTACCCTCCAAGAGGTACTTTAGTATTGAGGAGCATTGGACGTAGCATAATCCTGAGATTTAACATGTGGCAAATTCTTAGATAATCTGAGTTTGAACATACTGTGGAAAATTTAAGCCATCTCAAGAAACAGGATATGTGAATCAAGAGAATGAAATCTCAATATAGTACAGACTTAAGGGTGGCAGTTTTGATATAGTGACACAGAAGAAACTTTGTTCTAGGCAGAGAGGGGAGAAAGGGAATGAGTCACATGGAAGTTGTACCTAATTATTTGTTAAAACAATATAAGAGAGAGAGAAAGAGGTGCTAGGGTGGAGAAAAGGAAAGAGAGGAAGGAAGGGGAGGGGAGGAAAGGGGCAGAGAGGGGAGGAGGGGAGAGGGAGGGAGCATTGCTACAGGAATGTGCAGTATCCAGGTTTTAAAATATGGGGTTTACTTTAGGATATTCACTTTGAGCATTTGAAAATCACTAGTTAAGCTTGTTCATTTGCCAAATCAGCTGCCAAAACTGGACCACAATGAAACCCCACAGCCTTTCATCATTTGATGATAGAAACAGCATAAAGGTTGAGTTCAGCACCTGCATGAACAACCAGCATGTTTTGGCTTCCTAGTCTGCTTACCTTTCCCCTCACCATCAAAATAGATGTGAAATACATCCCAATCTAGTTTTCTTCTCACCTTGATGTTGAAAAGAAGCTGTTTCACCCTGAGATGTCTGTCTGCTGACCACTTCATGATGTCTTTATGGTCTGTGTAGATTCTCAGATTTCTCATTTTGTTCTTAAAAACAAACCTTTCTCATTTTGTTCTTAAAA
Organism: Mustela lutreola; assembly: GCF_030435805.1. Lineage (NCBI taxonomy): Eukaryota > Metazoa > Chordata > Mammalia > Carnivora > Mustelidae > Mustela > Mustela lutreola. Next base: position 81,842,633 of record NC_081294.1, read on the forward strand.
ACAAAATGCCTTAAGAGAACTGATGACAGGATTTAGTGTCAGAAGCTCCCAGTCTAAGTCCACGGTAATTGGGGAGCCCTGGAAAATTTCCTTAGTTAATATGAATCACAATTTATTAATTGGCAAATGGAAGGAAATATGATTTATTTCACAGGATGAAGAGTAAAATGTGATGATAGCTATATAAAATCCACTAATAAAATCCTTGAGTATTGAGTAACTGTTGTTTGGGTTATTACTTTTATCATGGTAGAATCCTTGAAAAGCCAGTAAAAGAAGTATTTCTGGCAGAACAGGAGGGGTGCTGCCATCAAAATTCTAATAGCATATCCTGTAGTACTACCCACTCTACTGGTTTTAGCCTACCCTCAATCTGGGACCAAGATACTAAACTATACCAACCCTTTACAAGAATTAATTTTGGTAAGGTCTCAGAGGTGACCACCTCTGACTCCAGTATAACCTGGAAAAGCTATCCCTGTAATATTAAGCCCAACCAAACTCAGTAAATTTAGCTGATGGGGATGAGATACGTACTGAGATCAAGGAGGATTGACCTCTCAGATTTTTTTCAGTGATAAATTGACACATCATTGTTCCAACTAGTGTTCTGGCCATCCTGGAGAAATCAAAAGTGAATCAGTAGACCCCGAGCCACATACACACATATGTCAACTCTGTACTTATCTTAAATCTTTATGCTGTGCATTATTTTGCTACATAACTTAGAATTCAGGAAGTTCCCCATGCAAACAATTGCCAGCTTTTGTATTTCAGTTTAAAAAATATCTTAAAAAAACAAACACACAACTGAAGTTAAGGGGGCACCTGGGTGGTACAGTCAGTTAAGCATCCAACTCTTGATTTCAGATCGATCATGATCTCTGGATCATGATATGGAGCCCTGCATCAGGCTTAGTGCAAAGTCTGCTTGAGACTCTTTTCTCCCTCTGCCCCTCCCTGCTGTGCACTCTCTCTTTCTCTAAAATAAATAAATCTTTAAAAAATAAAACTGAAGTTAAAGAAAGTTACCCATATCTTTCATAAAATTAAAGTTTTCATAGAACCAGAGGTGCCTGTATCAACTTTTAATTTTTTTTTTTTTTGTCATATGGACACAAAGTAAATTAACTTGTGGTTTATAGGAAACTTATTATTAATACTACTCTGTCATCTTCCATGGTAATATCCAGGAAATGTTGGTTTTTCTTTCAGCCAGCATTTTAAGATTAGGGAGTTTTTAGGGCCCATTTTTAATATGGGCCAAGTATTGACAATTACATAAATATCAAATCTGGAAAATATTTTCTCATAGAAGCAATGTTGAAGTTTGTGGCTGGGGTCTTAATTGGTATCAGAGGCTTTTTAAAAAATCATTACAGTTTCTGTGGAAGTCGTGGGCTTTCGTATATAAAGATCCCTCATTGATAACTCAATTTTGAGAAGGAAGCTCCTGTCTTTCTATGCTGTCCTAGGTGTGTGGGTTTCCTTTTCCCTTTCATGATGGGATAGGTCTTTTTTCTGGGTTAGACTACATTTTGATTCCTTTTAAGAAAGTGTTACACCTGAACTTCATAGTCTTGATGGAGAGATGTTCATAGTGACAAGTAAACAGACAAAGAACAACAGACCTACATTCAAAAAATATAGAGTCCATTCAGGGGATGATTGTGCTGCCCTTTTATTATAGATCCCAACACTATAATACCACATTTGGAGGTTACCACATTCTGAAGTTATCACAGCAGTTTCAACCATCTGCTTCCAATTTCCTCTTTTTTCTTATCACATATCTGAGATAATGTGGACTGTGGACTGAGGACCATATCCCCTAAGGGATTTTGTTCACAACCAGGCATCTGCCTCCAAGCTGGTGGTGACCTATTCTCATCCTCCTTCCTAGTCACTCTGGGTAACATCCACTTGGAGCTCCGTTACCTCATTTGAGGCACATTGAGTGCCTAGTACCACTCTCTGTGATCTTCAGGAGCACCATTACATGGCAAGTAGGTGAACTTCTGAGCATATTTTTCAAGCAACCTTTAGAAATATTGGATATTTCTTTTGTTGCAGTTATGTGGGATACATATGCCTGAGAAAGGTGCACACGGATCATTGTTTATCCTTACTAAGGTTAAAGTTACTATTTAATTCTGTTTTACCCCCAAAGAAAAGAAGGTATCATTAAATATTTGGTGACTCCTTTGGGGATATTTAGAGTTATAAAAGGCTACTCAACCTGAAGTTTCCTAGAGTAGGAATGTGGTGATGGAGATATATAATGACCAAAATTAGTGCAGTACACTGATTTATTCAGTTGGTATTTTGGGGTTAGTGTCTACCTTGGGCAGATATTCATTTCGGCCCTGAGGATACAGCAATGGATAAGATTAAAATCATTTGGTCTCATGGAGCTTATATTCTAAAGTATATCAGGGGTCTTAAGCTTTGGGATGATTGGTATAAGCTTTAGTGTTCTGGAAAGCCCCAAGAGGTCACAGGCTGCTTGCTATCTGGAGTGGCCTTTCCCCTAGCTTTTTCATGTGAGTTTATAGCAGATCCTTCTCCTTTCCTTCAGCACGGCACCATTAAGGAGTGTGCACACCTCTGAGTGTGGAGCATATGGGAGAGAGGCAAGTGGGGAGTCTCATCTAATTTTCTACATGACTTCCTTCTACATGACTTCCTCCCATGGAAAGTGAGACTCCCCCTCCAGGTTAGCCAGAATACATTTCCTTACTTAATTGGTTACTGGAGTGGTTCCCCAGCACCATTTGGCAAGAGGGAGACACATTCAATTTCTGTAGTAGTACCTAATTTTACTAGATATTAGAATATTCTATTACTGTGGTAGAGATCACGGTGGTAGATAATTTGGAGACCAAGAGAAGGGAAGAGTCAGAGAATAAATGAGTTTGCTGTGGGGCCTGGAGGCATGTCCTACCTCTTATCCTACATCTTGCTCAACCCTCTGGCTGAGCAGTGGCATGAAGGCAGGATCAATTGAACCAGTAGTGTGATGGAGAGAGTTGAAGTGGGAGGATGGTTAGTTGGGGAGCAAGGGATTATAGTGGTTTGAAGATTAGTAACAAGGTGAAGGAAGGAGAAAGAATGTTTCTAAGTAGGATAGCAATGATAGCAATTCTTTGAACATAGCAATGTTCAAAGAGAGTGGTTAAACACTGAAGTGGAGGCTTTCTCAGCCTATGATTTTTAAGGAAGGGACTTCCGTAAATTGAGAGTGACTCACTCTGAGAATATCTGAATACAGGTACAGTTCTCCATGTACAGTTGTGTTGGTGCCCTGAGTCCATGCCTGATTGTCCTTCAACAGCATCACAGAAGGGAAACCTATGCCCAACATAAAGTGTTTACATGTGTTAAAAATGTCATCTTGATTCAAAGATAAACTGTAAGCCATTGCCATGTCTCATAGTATGCCATTTTCAGATTGTACCAAACTTGCATGATCTTCTATCCATAGCAGTTCATATATAGTACACATGTCATCTTCAAGTAATAGGAACATGATTGCAGTTTTAGAACTTAAGCATTTTCTCTAGGTATAACTGAAAAGGTACATATGCCATCACAAGACATGATACAAAACCCATGCTTTCACTCTGATATAAGCAGATTGAATAAGATATTTTGAGATGGTATTTCAGGCTGCTTTATACTCCTTCAATCATAACTGTAGATAACTTCTAATATTATGTATTTATTAGTATTTTAATTAATGTTGATGATGGTGGTACTTATCCCTTCAGGACAGAACAAATGTTGCAATTTTGAATCTCAACTAAATAAACCAGGCTTGTAGTGATAAAAAAATAAAAATAAAAATAAGAAGGCAAATATAAGTCTTCATATACATTCAATTTTAAATTCCTTATATATTTTCATTATTTTAAATTATTTATATATTTCCATTTCCACACACAAAAAGAAAGTATAATTTTGCTGGGATTTTGAACAAGAGGGATAGCATGAGAATAATGTACTCTTTTGTTACCTTTATTACTAAAACTTTAGCTTAAGAGATAAGATCTGCATGCTTTTAACTAAAATTAACTATAACTGAAAACTCAATATGTACTTTTTTTCCTCTTTGACTTGCTCTGTCACTTTGTGATATGACTCTCCCATCATTTCCCCCCCCCCCCACATACACAGACTAGGGGCATATTACAGTGCAATTTGGTATCAGACTACTTCTGCCTGTTTTTCATTCAGTTGAGGAAGGTAAATTGCCATGGTCTCAGGCTTACTATTCATTTTCCTTAATGTGTGATTCAATGATTTCATTTAACTGGGGAATATATTTTTGAGTGATACATTTTTAGCTGGGTAGATCTAGGCTTTTGAATTCATGTTGGCAACACTGTCTTTGAGACTATACCACATCTCTTTTTTCCTGGCACATGTAAAAACAAACAAGAAAATCAACCTCTTACAATAACTGTAACAATGAATATTTGAAAAGTTTGACTCTTTAAAATTGTCTTTCCCTCAACATTCTCTTATACCTTATGCTATACAAACTGTTTTTATTCATAAGTGGTCTCTAAATATCAGAGAGAAGGAGAATACAGAAATTTTCTGAATAAAATATACATAACTGTAGACGAAAAGTTTAAGCTGCCAGTGACATATTCGGGAAAACAAATGAAGCTGCGCTCATATGAAATACAAACTTGTAATGAAAAGGTGATGATTGCTAGACAGTATGTGTTTAAATATAATAAATATGTAATGAATCTGTGGTCATATAGCCTCATTGATAAAAAGGTGTTTCATTTATTTGCTCACTCAAGTGACCAGTGTGGGGTGGTGGTATATGCCAAATATTTTGCTCTTCCTTGGGCATAGAAGATGAAAGAGGATGGCCCCTGTTGGTGAGGGCCCCTGAATTTGATGTAGGGTCCACTCAGAGAGTACAACATGGTGCTGTAATTGCAAGAGAGATGTGCCCAGGTGAAAAGTGAGAGGACAGAAGAGAGGTCAGTAACTCAGTTTCTAGGGCCACCAGGGTTGGTTATGGTAGAAATCAGAAGACTTTCTGAAGAGGTACAACTACACTAACTCTTCCCTGATGAAGTACCGAGGCAGCAGGACAATGTGAGTTGTCAATGAGTATTTTACTAAGGAGTAAATATGGACAGCGGAAGGAGACTAGATTAAGGAGAGGCTCAAATACCAGGTCAAGAATTTCCCGTCCTGCTAGGGAGACTAATCCGATGCCAATGAGATCAACCTGAAGACTGACAGTGAGAATGATGGTAACACCAAAGATACAAATTTTCCCTCAAATTTATATGCTGTGATATTATTATAATTTTGTAAAATATATTCATGAATAGCCTCATTTGAGAGAAAGAACCTAGCAAGGTGTAAGGAGGGTAATAATACTGTCAAAAGTAGGAATGAGAAAAATACGGGGATTTTAGGAATTTGGCCAAAGTTATAGAACTTGGTAGGGCCTGGGACAGATAAGGGCCTGGGACACAAGTCTCATACCGTAGCTAGTATGGCATGCCACCTTCCCATGTAACAGAGGCACCTTTGCTCAAGGCCTTCTGAAATGTAGGCCAGCCATCTTCTCATCTGTGGGGAAGTTCAGTGGGACTTCTGTTCAGTAGAGTAGGACTGGGTCAAGGGTCAGCCCCATTGATGGGTAAAGAAAACTCATATCGTATGTATAATTCATTCTCTTTACATGAGGGAAACAGATAAGGAATAATCTGTAATAATTAGTAATAGGTCGGTAGTTATTAATTACTTATAGTTAGTAATAATATATATTGCTAATATATTATCTGTAATAATAATAATAACTGGTAACAACAATGACAAATATGTTTAGTTCAGGGGCCAAACACCAAGGAAAGTACTCTGCATTTACTTCTCAACCTCATGAGGCAGGTACTGCCATGGCTCCCGTTTTCCAGGTGAGCAAAATGAGGTTTGGCACTTGCACAAGTCACGTGAGTGGTAAGTAGAAGTGTGATTGGTACTGGGATCTATCTGATGTCACAGCCCAGGCTCTTCACTACCATGTGAATCTGCCACTTGATTTACACAGCACCTATACTCTACCATATGTGAATTGTTGGTATTTAATAAACCATATGGAAACTTCTTCCTCTGTTCCAAGAATTCTGCTGCAGAGGCTGTTATTCTGTAGATGAAGGAACCCTGTCCTAAAATGTTTACTAACTACTACTTGGTCCTGCTGTTAAAAAAAAAAAAAAAAAAAAAGGAAAGGAAAGGAAAAAGAAAGATGCAGAATGTCTTGGATGCTAATGCAATTTGGTTCACTGTTTTGTTTTGTTTTACTAATCCAGCTTCATGGGCTGGGATGTAATGGAAATATATTAGGAATCCTGTTTCTTGAATAAAAATGCACAAACCAAAGGAATAATATAAAGCCGAACATGTTGAAATTTGTTAATTTTCATTGGTGTTTGAACTCCAGGTTTTGCTTCTGTTTCTGACAACCCAGAGGATGCAGAGCTGTCTTCCTGCATTTCAATGTGTTTGCAGCTATTCTCTCTCTGCCTCTGGTAGGGAACGCACAATCAGGTACTCAGATGTGACAGGATGATGGAAATGAGAAAGTGAAGATGGCACATGGGAAGGAAGTAATTAAGCAGAATGCATATTTATCATAGTCTGTCATTGTTTACAAACAATATAATGATTCCTGATTGTAGAATTAAACTCCAGGCTCCCCGTTTGTGAAGTCAATCAAATAACCCCAGCAGGTGTGGATCAGCTGAAGGACTAACCAAGGAAGTCTTCTGATACACAGGATAGGGCTAGAGACAGTGAGAACATCTTCTGTCAAAAACAGATTGCTTGTGAAAGATTTCAACAATCCATGGATTGGGATGTCTTTACTGACATAACCATGGCATAATGGGGAAGAACTGAATTTATAAACAGAAAAATTCTCTGCTCTTATACCCAGCTTAGACCCTTTGCTTTCCTGAGCCTCACTTTCCCAAGCTGTAAAGTGAGAATAAAGAAATGTATGTCATAGAGTACTTGGTCTCTACCTCTACTCCTAGAAGTCACTGTTACCTTTTGCCTGGACTCTGGAATAGCCTCCTAACTAGCTTCCCTACCTCCATTCTTGCTCACCAATAATCCATCCTCTAGAGAACAAGAAGATTAAGCTTGTAATAAAGATGAATTAAAGTCGTGTGATTCCTCTGTTAAAACCATCTATCGTGAGACACCTGGGTAGCTCAGTTGGTTACATGTCTGCCTTCAGCTCAGATCATGATCCCTGGTCCTGGGATAAAGTCCCAAATTGGGCTCCCTGCTCATTGGGAAGCCTGGTTCTCCCTCTCCCTCTGCCCCTTCTCATGGGCTCTCTCATTCACTCTCTCTCTCTCTCTCTCAAATAAAGAAGTCTTCTAAAAACAAAACAAAAACCCATCCATCTTAATGCCCTGGTATAAAACCCTAACTCTTGATTGTAGCCTTTGCAGTCCTACTGGGTTTGGTCCCAGTCTGTTTCTCTAACCTCATTTTCTATACTTCCTCCTCTCTCACCACATTCAAGCCATGCATACTTCCTTTCTGTTCTCTGTACATGCCATCTTATTCCGACCTCAGGACCTTTGCATTCAAAGCTCCTTTTGCCTATAATGACAGCTATATGATCTTCACAGGCTGGATTCTTTTGGACGCTGGGTCTCTGCTTAAATGTTACCTTTTCTGGAGTTGTCAACTGGACACTCCATCTGTTGATTTCAACCCTCTCTCCCCAACTCTCTACATTATATTATCCTGTCTTAGTTTCTTTGCAGCCCTCAACACTATCTGAACTTTTATTATCTTTTACTTGACTATTGTTTATCTATCTTATCAGAATGTAAATCCCTGTGGCTAGGTCTGAACCCATTGCTTAGACAGTGTCTGGTAGAGAGCCATCAGATATTAGTTGAGTGCTGATTGAATAAATACAAGGATCAAATGAGGTATAATGAATGAAAGTGGTTCTATAATCTATAAAGTATTATACAAATAGTAGGTTTCATAATTTATCTCCTAAGTCATGACTCTTCTCAAATCTTTGTCAGAGTGGAATGAGCATAATTTTCAGTCAGAAAGTCTCTTTCAAATGGGAACTTTTATTTTATATTTTATAAACTTATATTTTATATATATATATTATATATATTTATATATATTTCAAATGGGAACTTATATTTTATATTTTAAGTTCCAGGAATTTATATTTTAATGAAAGACAAGAATAACAGAAGACTAAAATTGAATGTCTTATAAAATATGTAAAATATCTTACATTCATATTGCTGAGGTCACTTTTCTGTTTTACACCATGCTACTCTGTACAAGTGTATGGATGCAAGCATGTCACATGGAAGTGTTGAAACAGACATCTTTATGGAATTAGAGGAGAAGCATGGGGAAAAAATGGAATTCGAACTAGTGTTGTGAGGAGAGAGATCAGGCTTTATCAGTTTGGATCTTCTAGAGGCCCATAAGAATTCCCAGATATAACTCATTACCTTTATGTTCCCCTAGCTACCAACCTTTTCCTCATTCTGGCACCTTTTCATGTACTTGGCTTTTTGTATATTTTCTTTGGAAAAAAGTATTCACCTCCTCTGCCCATTTTTTAATAGGTTTTTTTTTAAATTATTGAGTCATAGGAGTTCTTTATATATTTTGGATATTAACCATTTATCATATACTTGGCTTGCAGATACTTTCCCCCATCCCATAGGTTGCCTTTTCATTTTACTGAATGTTTCTTTAGCTGTACAGAAGCTTCTTAGTTTGATATAGTTCCACTTACTGATTTTTGCTTTTACTGTTTGTGCTTTTGGTGTCATATTCAAAAAATCATTTCCAAGACCAGTTGTCAGGGAGATTTTCCCTATGTTTTCTTCTCCAAGTTTTATGGTCTCAGGGTTATGTTTAAGTCTTTAATCCTTTTTGAGATCAGGTAATCCGTGTCAAAATTCCAATGGCATTTTTGCACAGAAATAGAAAGAAAAATCCAAGATGCCAGGCTGGCTCAGTCAGTGGAACATGCAACTCTTGATCTTGGAGTTCTAAGTTAAACCCCCAAACTGGGTGTAGGGTTTACTTTAAAAAATAAATTAATTAAAATTAAACAAAGAAAAATCCTAAAATTTATATAAAGTCCCAAAATATCCTGAATAGCCAAAGCAATCCTGAGAAAGAACAAGCTTTCTGACCTCAAACTATGTTACAAAGCAATAGAAATCAAAATAGTATGGTAGGGGCGCCTGGGTGGTTCAGGTGGTTAAAGCCTCTGCCTTTGGCTCAGCTCATGATCCCAGGGTCCTGGGATAGAACCTCGTGTCGGGCTTTCTGCTCAGCAGGGAGCCTGCTTCCCCCCTCTCTCTGCCTGCCTCTCTGCCTACTTGTGATCTCTGTCAAATAAATAAAATCTTAAAAAAAAAAAAAGGTATGGTATTGGCATAAAAATAAACTAATAGTTCAAAAGAACAGAATCAAGAGCCTAGAAATAAACCCTCACATATATATGGTCAACTAACATTTGACAAGGGAGCCAAGAATACTCCATGAGGAAGGTATTTTCTTCAATAAATGGTACTAAGAAAACTGGATAACGACATGCAAAAAAAAAAAAAAAGAAAAAAGAAAAAAAAAAAGAAAGAAAGAAAGTAAGAAATTGGATTCCTATACCACTTTTTTGTTTCTCTCTCTCTCTCTCTCAGAGATTTATTTGGGCACCTGAGTGGCTCAGTCAGTTAAGCAGCTGCCTTTGGCTCAGGTCATGATCTTGAGGTCAGGGGACTGAGTCCCCCTTTGGGCTCCCTGCTCATCTAGGAGTCTCTCCCTCTCCTGTTGCCCCTCCCCCTCGCTCAAGCTCGCCTCTCTCATGCTCACTCTCTCTCTCTCTCTCTCTTTCTCTCTCTCACATTTATTTGAAAGGCAGAGAGATAGGGGAACTTAAGCAGACTCTGCTCTGAGTGCAGAGCCCTGTGCAGGGCTCAATCACAGAACCCTGAGCCAAAACCAAGAGTCAGAGGCTTAACTGACTATGATACCCAGGCACCTCTGTTTGGGGTTTCTTTTTAAAAAGTTCTTTTCCTTGGGGCACCTGGGTGGCTCAGTGGGTTAAAGCCTCTGCCTCCCACTCAGGTCATGATCCCAGGGTCCTGGGATCAAGCCCCCCATCGGGCTCTCTGCTTAGCGGGGAGCCTGCTTCCTCCTCACTCTGCCTGCCTCTCTGCCTATTTGTGATCTCTGTCAAATAAATAAAATCTTTTAAAGAAATAAAAATAAAATAAAATGAAGAATAAAAAGTTCTTTTCCAGCCATTTTCCAAATGTAAACAATTAAGAATGTGTTGTTGCAGATCTGATTATCAGTTAAGAAGAGGGAATATATTTAATAACCAGAGACCAAGAAATGTAGAATTCAGATCTCTTTCAGCCTAATTTCCCTATGATTATCAGAGGGAGAATTGTTTTCCATCCCTTGCTGTCTGAAAGTCATTAGTGCCAATTAATGTTGGTAGCTTTTGCTTTCATTTATATTGGATATACCTGTCAAACCACTTCAAAGACTGTTTTAAGTGAATTAACCATGGAGGTAATGGTGGGTTCCATGATTTTGGGGGGGGGGGTGGGCTCTGTGATTAAAGGATGTTTCTCCCCATCACGGAAGAGTGAGTTAGGCAATTTTATGAGGTTGTGCATTTGTGTGTAATTACTATGACTTAAGAGAAACAGGAAGGGGTGCCTGGGTGCCTCAGTCAGTTGAGCACTGGGTTCTTGATTTTGGCTCAGGTCATGATCTCAGGGTTATGAGCCCCAGGTTGGGTTCCGCATTTAGCAGGGAATCTGATATTCTTTCTCCCTCTCCCTCTGCCCCTCCCCCTGCTCATGTGCAGTCTTTCTTTCACACAAACTCTTTCTCTCTAATAACTAAAATCTTAAAAAAAAGAAACAGGAAAATCATATATAAAGGTGTAACAGTGAACTATCATTACTGTTTTATCCTCTTTCGAGAATTTACCGTCTTTCAGGAATTCTTACTGCCCTTAGAGTCACTGCAGCTCACTGGGGCAATTCTTGCCCCAGAGCTATTGGGGGGGGGGGGGCGGATGGGATGAGAGCTTACCTACTAATTGTTCTTCAGTGATGTTTTCCTAAATATTATCAGTCTGTGCAAACGGGATCAATGCTTTGGTAAAGAGCCCATAATGACACTAGAAAGCAGAGATCTGGGTTATGTAATAGGAAAACAAAGAAAAGCAGAAGAAATAAGAAGTTACCTATCTGGTTACCATTATTGAAATTACCTTTTAAGTATTTCATGACTGTGACTGCTATCAACATTGCCAATTTAGGTATCAAGATAAAAATTTAAATTTTTCTTTAAAAAAAAAAAACATTATTCGATGGGCATTGAATATATTCTAGGCACTGTAGGCATGCTGTGGACAAATAGCATTTAATTCTCATCCTCCTACAAAAGAAGTACTGTTATATCTAACATTTATAGATGAGGAAACTGCAAGTCACCAGCCGAGTTGTACCCCATTGTGGTGTCTTTGATTCTAAAGCCCAAATTCTAAACCACGGAGTTTTAAATACTGCCTGATTTGTTATGATGGAAATTCCAAGCCTGCATCTCAGCTTGTCTCTTGAAGATTGAGGTTAGTTGTTTACCAGCTCTATCCCTTAGTTAGCTCTTCTGTAAAATGTAACAGTAGAGCCTAATCCATAGGGGTGTTTTAAATCTCAAATGAGATTCTGCAAGGAAAGTATAGAACAACACTTGGAATGTACTAAACACTCAATTTAACTTCGTTTCTTATCCTTACATGATTATTAATATAGGCTGTAGCTGTGTGGGGAAAGTCTTTGGGTAGAACCACCATTGTCCCATTTTGAAATCCTAGTGAAAGGAACAGTAATGAACCAGTGGCCAATTAGCAGAGATAACATGTTCAGACAGAGCTGCTAAATTGTGTAAATCTTACTTTGTTATCTGAAGATAGCCTGGTGGAGATGAAGTGTTTTTTCCATTTTATGAAAGGTGAAAAGGCAGCTCAGTTTTCTTCACTTCCTTTTATTTGGCCTCTTTTGGAACTTACTGTGAATGGAAGGATTGTTTCTGCCCAGTAAGCTCCTTTCAGAGAAGCAGTGTTTCATAGGAGCATCAGAGTATAACCGTGGAACAAGTAATAGTCTTGGAGTCAGATCTACCAAAAATCAAATCCTAGTTTCACCTTTTACTAGCTTTGTGACTCATGAGCAAATTAGTCAAATTTGTGGAATTCCATTTTCTTACCATAAAATAAGAATACTACTTACCTTAGAACAGTAGTTCTCAACTAGAGGTGATTTTGCTGCCCAGAGGACATTTGGCAGTACCCAGTGCTTTTTAGTTCTTCACTGAAGAAGGGAGTAAGTAGAGAGTAGTGATAGAGGCCAGGGATGGAGAGGCCAGGGATGGTCTGCAGATACAGATCCTGTGATGTACAGGAGAGCCCCCAGAGCAAAGAACCATTCTGCGCAAATGTCAATAATGGGAAACCTTGCCTTAGACTGTTGTTAGAGTAAAGTATTTGTAAAGCACTCAGCATACACATGACACGTGGTACGTTCTCGTTTTTCATTAATGCCTTTTGTGAATTCCTAGGCTTCCTCTGTCACGTCCAAACATTGTGATAAACTAATTCACACTGAGGTGTCAGACTTGTTCTCACACCGTGGGTACAGGCACTTTAAAAGAAGGCCTTTGAGATGTGGACTCTGAGTAAATCTCTGGAATTTGAGTCTTCCTGAGAGCTGGGGAAGTGTGGTCCTTTGGAGCCTCCTATTCAGGAGGTGGGAATTAGGTGGCGGAATTCCTTAAGTCCCTTCACTGGTTATCATGATTCAGTGAGTTGGTGCAGGTAAAGTGCCAGGCCCTGTGTCTGGCTCAAAGTTAGGTACAAACACAGCTCTGCATTATCCTCAGGTAGAGGGACCATTCATGCTCCCTCCTTCTTTGTCTTTGCCTCTCTGTCTATCTTGCTCACCATTTCTCTCTCTCTTTACCATTTTTCTCTCTCTGACCATTAGGTGTGTGATCATATGGTAGGAATCTGCTCTCTCCAGACCCTTCTGTCTTGTGCTCATCTTGACTGTACTCGGCAGTGGACTCTTGCTGTGAGTTTTCCCACCCCAGATGAAAGATTGTCCAGATATGAAACAGTCAAAAGTTGGAGGTGTTATTTGCTTGTAGCGCTCCACACCTTCCAAGCTGTGTCTCTGGCAAGATCTCAGACAGGGCTCCAGACTTGGAGTTTGGCTTTGACACTTACTCTTGGGCTCCTTTCTTTCTCCTCATTATAAAACGAGGGTACTCAGGGGCCTCTGAGGTCCTTTCCAGGTCTGGCACCCCAAGGATCTGTGTGGGCCTGCTTGCAGTGAGCTCTGCACCATCATCCAGGTGATCCTTCTCATGGCTGGCCGTGCTTCTCACCGTCTAAAGTTTTCTGGTCAACCTAACTCCCTTTAAAGTAATTTATGACTTACAAATATCTTTAAGACACTTTTATGTTATCCGTGACTCTCATAAATTCTCAGGGTTCTCTAGCCTGTAAACAACTTCTCTGGGTTAATTTGGCCTTTTTTTTTTTTTTTTTTAATTCTACCAGGAGGATCAATAGAAATTTAGGTTTGTATTTGCCAATAAACAATAGATCATTGTGTTTTGATTTTTTTTTCCCTTTTGAGAAGGTATCGCATATTGATTGGTTATTTAAAATTCATTAAGCAGGGGCGCCTGGGTGGCTCAGTGGGTTAGGGCCTCTGCCTTCGGCTCGGGTCATGGTCCCGGGGTTCTGGGATCGAGCCCCGCATCGGGCTCTCTGTTCGGCGGGGAGCCTGCTTCCTCCTCTCTCTCTCTCTCTGCCTGCCTCTCTGCCTACTTGTGATCTCTGTCTGTCAAATAAATAAATAAAATATTAAAAAAATTCATTAAGCAGTATTAGCAACTATTCTATCTTAATTAACTGGCAAAGGGTTTTTTTTTCTGTACGAATTGGGTGCGTACTTGAGATACTGCTGACTGCTTCCAGGGCAGCTGTGGTGGCACTGATGCATGGTGGAGGGAGACAGCGTGCCCACACATCAGGAAGAGCAACCGTGACACTTCATTTCGCTGCTTTCAGTTCTTTCTAGTCAGCTCAGAGAGCAGAATTAAGATTTCTTATATAAGTATAATGGTAACAGTCCTGTGGATTTTCAAGTTGTTTAGTTAGCTGATTACTTCTAAAAGTGACTGAAGTGCTGAAATCACTGGGGCTATCATGTCTTAAAGTCAACACTTCCACCTTTGGGGCCTATTAGAATTTTTAGTATTTCTGATAGAAAACTCTCGTGGGGGGTGCCTGGGTGGCTCAGTGGGTTAAACCCCTGCCTTCAGCTCAGGTCATGATCTCAGGGTCCTGGGATCGAGCCCCGCATCAGGCTCTCTGCTCAGTGGGGAGCCTACTTCCTCCTCTCTCTGCCTGCCTCTCTGCCTTGTGATCTCTCTCTCTGTCTGTCTGTAAAAAAGTTAATAAAATCTTTAAAAAAAAGAAAAGAAAAGAAAACTCTTGTGGTATTGAATACTGTCCCCCCAAAAGAGCAGAGGCTTTGTACTAATAGATCTGAATTGGAATTCTCAGTTTGTCACTTGTCCACTTTTTAACTGGATTGGGTAATTGGCCACTTTGACCTACAATCTCCTCTTCCATAAAAAGGAAAGAAGAACATCCACCTCATATAATATTGTGAAGATTATATATGGTGTTGAGCACTATAATCAGCACAAAGGGGGCCCTCAATAAATTAGATCTATTATTATTATGCTAAGTTTCTGTTTTTGGAGGTATAGCTGTTACCCATGCCAAGATTGGCTGTGTACAACAGGTGGCAGGAGAGCCTGAGTGTCTCCTGAGAGTGTTAGTCAGCTTTGTTGGAACTAGGTAGAGAAGAGGTACCATTCACTAAAGAAACTATTTACCTATAAAGTAGTTTAGCTATGTGGGAGTACTTGCCCTTGAAGAACTGGCCAGCGTTAGTGCTAGAGTTACACAAGTGCTAGAGAATGACACAGGTAAATTAGACAGTCAGTTATATGAATGTGATGTTGTGTTCAAGACTCTTACCATATTTAAGACAAAACTAACTCATAGAAAGAGAATTTCGGGTTTATGAAATTATAAGCCTAGGAATGGGGCCAACTTGAGACAACACAGACACAAGTTAGTTCTATCTCTTGACTATGCTCAGTTTTGCCTGTCTTGCTTGGCTTCTTTGTGCATGAATGTCCTCTTGCCAACCTGTAGGGAAGGTGCCCAGTGAACTCACGTTCCCCTATCTTGGCAACAGCCCGTATCATAGAATATATATTACCCATAAACTCCAGTGGCTCAGTTTCATTGAAGACTCAGGTTCACATAACTTGGGTCTCATGGTTGAAACATGGGAAGTTCACATATGGATCAGATGTCCTCCCCTTGTGGCTAGGCATGGCAGTATGGGTGATGGTCCTTTCAGGACCACATGGAGTTAGGAAGAGGTAGTTCCCAAAAGGGAGAAAAACGGTGTTTCGGGCACCTGGGAGGCTCACTTGGTTAAGCGACAACCTTTGGCTCAAGTCATGATTCCAGAGTCCTGGGATCGAGTTTCCCACCAGG
This sequence comes from Mustela lutreola, assembly GCF_030435805.1. Classification (NCBI taxonomy): domain Eukaryota; kingdom Metazoa; phylum Chordata; class Mammalia; order Carnivora; family Mustelidae; genus Mustela; species Mustela lutreola. The sequence continues at coordinate 81,858,351 of NC_081294.1, forward strand.
CTCCCAGCTCCATAGGGAGTCTGCTTCTCCCTGTGACCTTCTCCCCTCTCATGCTCTCTTTCTTAAAAAAAAGGGGGGGGAGTGTTTCTACTGAAAAGGGGACAAACAACCCCTATAATAATGACATACACATTTCATTCTATGAGACAGAAGACCCTTAGATGTTGATTGAGAGGTGTTATGCGGGGGGGTAGGGGGAGTTGTTCGGACCCCTAGTTCAAACTCTTGAAAAATCAGTAAAGAAAAATGTAAAGGGAATGGCCACACTAGAGGCCCTGGGTAAGAAAAGGGATCAGGATGGGCTGTGGGACTTGCCTATGAAACAGGGCAATGAGGACTTTGGGGGCAGGAGTAACTATGTAGGATCTTAACAGAGAAATGCTGAGACTAGGAGGAGGAAATACAGTAGGCAGGAAGAAAGGAAGAAAAGGGCAAGAAGCGCCTGGAAAATGAGGTAGGGGTGTTATCCAGGAACATTGGAAGAGCAAGGCAATAGGCCAGGAGGCCAGAATTCAGGATTTCCTGCCTTATAGCACACCATCACATTGCTTTATTCAGAGGGAAACCCCACAACTGAAAATCCTGAGCTGGGAGGGTATGACTGAGCATCACCACATTGGAGAACAGTTATGAATAGAGAGACCCATGATAGAATGGTTAGGAAAGTTAATTTTTACTGAAGCTGTATAATGGCTCTAAGGATTTTTTCTGTGTCTGTGTCAATAAAATAATTGAATGATGATCAGTTAAAAAATTATATATGTATGTATACACACAAGCACATACATACATTGATTCAATTCTGGATATGCCTGTGGATCCTGCTGTTAACCTATGCCGGTCAGCACATTGTTGTTACATGCCTAGTGGTATGCCTAAATATTTTCCATTTTAACTACTTCGGCATGTCAAGATTTCTCTTTCCTCCGTGTGTGTGGAAGCTTTACTGTCTCTTTCACACACCCTAAACCAAAATTTATTTTCTGTGCCATCATCCATCTCCTCTCCCGTTCACTTGTCATGCATCTACTACGATGTGCCCGGAAACGCTAGTCTGTATGTGGCTTGGAGTTTGCCAGAAAGGAACAAACATGGACTCTATAGTCAGGTGTGGGGAAACAGACATTGAACAAATAAATGTAGAAACACCTCCCTAATTACCCATGGTGATGGTGCAGAAGAGGTAAGCTGGAGATTGGGACTGGCTTCAACTGGGGTGGGGGGTAGAGGTGAGGCTGCTCTGAGAAAGTGATGTCTAAACTGAGCATTGGAGGACAAAAAGGAACTAAACAGGTGAATATCAGAAATACAACTGTTTGCGGCAGAAGGAGAGCAAATACAAAACCCTAAGGTATAAGAAAGGGCAGCAGGGCAGGAACTGAACTCAGTGAGAGCTTTCTGTTGTTTCCATTTCCCAACTCCTGTGTCTGAGCACAGGTTCTGGCAGGTCAAGAACTGTCTTTCTTTTCTTTCCCATCCCTGGCAGGGTCAGCACACTCTTATTAAGCTGTTGTCTCTCAGTTCCAAATCCACTTCTTGATTCTGCCTTGTGATGCTCGGGCTGCGATTCAGCTAACCACACTTTGCATTGGCCCAGCACGCTTCCCCTTGGGGTCTGTGCTGTCACAGGGTTTGCGAGAGAAAGGCTGGAGGACAGGAGCAGAGGAGGGACTCCTTGTCAACATGCTGCTCATCAGCATCAACCCAGCCTTTATTTGTTTATTTTATTACCAGAATAAACTTTATTTGTTTATTTGTTTATTTTATTCCCAGTTCGCAATTTTGTTTTGTTCTGTACCCTGCAGAGCCAGGCCCTTCAGAGATACCAGGACCGACAGGCAACGTGCCCTCCTTGGATGCCTAGGCATAACCTCCACATGGTGGCTCTTGCAAGCTTCCGGGTTCTGATAACCCCGTCTTCGATTTGTCTCCCCAGCCCTAGAAGTGGTGGCTGCCTCCTGCAGTCTTTCTGCATCTTTTTCACCCCTCCAGTACCTGTTTTACCAATGCCTTATATTAAATTCTCCCTATGAAGATTACAGGTACAATGCCTGTTTTCTCGACTGGCCCTGACTAATGTATGAGTGATTTTAACCGTCTGCTCTTACCCAACTTTGCCACCTCTTAATGAGGAGCCCCAGCTGGGCCCATCCAAGGACAAATGTCCAAGAGTGGAAAGGAAGCAAGAGAGGATGATTATCAAGCCGGAAAATGTATTTTCTCAGAAGCTTACACAGCCTGCCTATTCCCAGTCTCTACTACGAAATATCTTCTCCAAGGTTAGCAGAATTATAAAAACATCAATTTGGCCATTATTGACTTTTCAGCTGGGATACCAGGAAAGTCTTTCAGCAGCCTCCATAAATTAGATCTGGCCACCTAGCTCCCAGACTGGCAGGCTCCTCCATCATTGACAGAGAAGACAGGGGAAAGCAGTTTTCCCAGCTGTTGCTGTAAATGATGTGCATTGTGTTCACAACCATTAGCAGGTGGAGAATTTGAAGTGTGGGTAGATTGCAGAGCTGCCTCTTTTAAAAATGCATAAGCACTTTTGTGAGTTTGCTAAGTCATGTTTCACTCAGCTTGGTTTGAATTTTTCATAGGGGAGAAGTATTCTGTAGTCTCTCCTCTTTTATTCCTTCTTTATCAGTAAGGACATCTGCAGTTAGGACTATGGTCCAAAGGGGCCACATACAATCATACAACTTGCCTGACTGGTCCTCAGTTTTTCAGAGTTGTAAAATGTTGGAAGATTTGAGCTTTAAGGACTTAGGGTGATTTAGGGTCCTGTTCCTCCCCCCCCACCCCTTAATCCAAAATACAGATTATTCCTGGCTCTGGGTTTGAATTTAATTTATGTGTTTTCAAGCAAATTCTTATTTCAGAAGACTCATCCATTTGTGAAATTGTAAGCACTGTGCAGTAAAGGAAACTTCTTTCCAAAACTGTCCCCTGGTCACATACTGTATGCCAGACACTGCACATGCTTGCAGCTACTCTGTGCTCCCACAGCAAATCCAGGCATTAGTAAATGTCATTATACATTTTCTCGATGAGTCTAGCGTCAGCATCAGTGCCCTTCCTCACATGATGTTCCAGCCAGACCTAAGAATTGATTGTAGAGCATATTGGGGGAAACATACCAAATCCTGTCGAACATGCTCCTCCTTTGTGTGGTTTATGTAGGTTCGTGCCTGGCTTTTAGTAGAGCAAATAGGTATGAATGAATAGAACATTTACTGGGTGCTTCAAACCATGAGACACCTTTACATTAATTGTCTCATTTCATTTTTCTAAAACCTCTGTGAGGGAGATACTATTATTACTTTTAAAGATTTTGTTGATTTATTTGACAGAGAGAGAGATATCACAAGTAGGGAGAACAGCAGGCAGAGAGAGGGGGAGGGAAGCAGGCTCCCTGTTGAGCAGAGAGCCTGATGAAGTGCTCGATCCCAGGACCCTGAGATCGTGACCTGAGCCAAAGGCAGAGGCTTAACCCACTGAGACACGCAGGCACCCCGGGAGATACTATTATTAGCCTCACTTTTTAGATGAGTAAATTAAGGCTCAGGGAGGTGAAGAATTTTTTATCCAAACTGACAAATTGTGGGGCCTGATTCTGGAGTCTGCAATCTATGCTGCTGCATTATGATTTTGATACAATTTAACACCTGTGTTTGGGTCATCCATTCATTCTGCAAACAGTTATCAAACCTCTATTATGTGCCAGGCACCAAAAGTGATATAATATCCAACAAATTAAGCAGTGGTTTATTTAAAAATAAAGTAGAGGGCTGCCTGGGTGGCTCAGTGGGTTAAGCCTCTGCCTTCAGCTCAGGTCATGATCTCAGGGTCCTGGGATAGAGTCCCTTATCCGGCTCTCTGCTAAGCAGGGAGCCTGCTTCCTCCTTCCTCTCTCTCTCTCTCTCTCTTTCTCTCTCCCTCTCTGCCTACTCGTGATCTCTCTCTGTCAAATAAATAAAATCTTGAAAAAAAAAAAAGTAGAGCTATTGTGCTTTTTGACCATTAGCCTGTTAATAAACCCTTCAAAAGACATTAGACTTTTTTTTTTTTTTTTTTACCCTTTTAATATCAATAAATGAGACTTTCCTTGGGATGAAATGGTTTCTTTCCTACATCTGGCTAATCAGTTGTAACCTGTTTTCTCTTCAAACGGAGAAAATTATTCCAGTCGGTATTGAAAAACCTCAGCTGATGGGGAGCAAAAGTATATTGTAATGAGAACATAATTTGCTATAATTGGAGAGATTCTAGAATACCTTGAGTTACAGAATTGGCCCTTCACAGCTCCTTCCACATCTGCCAGGACTGGTGAGCACATGTCAGTGGGGCCGCGAGGGCAAGTGGGTCCACAGCCCACACACGTTACTTCTCTGCTATGGTTTAAAACCTCTGCTCTGGTCAAGTTCTTGGGAAGGGGGTAATGAGACAGACAGTGCTCCCCCCACCCCAAAAAACCAGAGTGGTTATCTTCTCACATTTAACTGGTTTTAAATTTCATGATGACTCTTCACACAGGACCTCCAGCTGCATTCATACCATCTTTTCCTTGATTTAATATATGGACTTCAGAAGCCTCCTTATGAATTGTCTTGCTGAAAATGTTAAAACATTCAAATGTTCTCATAAAATATTGAAACATGTTGTAGTATAACAGGCTTCACTAAAATTAAGTTGTTCAATTTCCCTTTAATAGTGATAGCTCCTAGAATAAGTAGAAAGTAATATTTCTATTTGCCTGGAAGCTGGAGGATCCCAGCTGACATTTAAACCCACGATCATCGTGGCAGTTCAGGGAAGATAGCTGCATCTGCTCTGCATTCTGGCCTTAGACATGCAGTGGAGGATTGTGTGCAGTTTTTCACAGAAACATGCAGGGCTCCCTCCCATGGTGGTGTTTGTGTTGTTAAATTGCCCTTTAGAAAAGCCTTAGTGGGGGGGCGCCTGGGTGGTTCAGTGGGTTAAAGCCTCTGCCTTCGGCTCAGGTCATGATCCCAGGGTCGTGGGATGGAACCCCGCACCAGGCTCTCTGCTCAGCAGGGAGCCTGCTTCCTCCTCTCTCTGCCTTCCTCTCTGCTTGTTTGTGATCTCTCTCTGTCAAATAAGTAAATAAAATCTTGAAAAAAAAAAAAAAAAAGCCTTAGGTTTCCCTAAGTCATGAAACGACTTTACAGTGGGGAAGGTAACTCTTGGGGAGAAAAACACAGACTTGTCTTTCTACTGGTTCAGCAGGGTTTATGGCCAAAATAGTTCGTCATCTTGTTTTAAGGTAATGCGCAGGCATATCTCAGCACATATGTCTTCTTCCCCTGTCTCCTCCTTCCTCTCCTTTTTTTCTTCTTCTATTTTTTTAAGGCTTAGGTTAGTTTCTGAACTTTTCTCATAAAGGATCAAACTAGACCAGGTCTGGATTGATAATGATTACCTTGTTTTGACCCAATGCATTGGAGCCATTTCTCCATCAAGTCCTATTAGTCTAGGGATGGCTGGGTTTGGAGAGGTAGAGGCAGATTCTGCCTTTGGAAGAAGAAAAACGATACCCTCAGAATCTGGACTGGCAGAGAAAAGATTTCCTATTGCTGATATTTGCCGTCAGCAGCTGGTACATGTTGAGCAGTTTCTCTGTTGCATGGAAGATATTTACTGGTAATAGCCAGGGATAAGTAGGACGTTATTGCTGTGGTGATTCCTTTTGGCTAATTGGATTGTTGCATTTCATTTAATGGGTCTATAAATACAATGATTACTCAGTCACATTTTAAAAAGTGGGTTGAAAGAGTGGATATACTTTAGAGATAATTTTGGAGTTGCGATTTATAAGGGACTTCTTTTTACTCCTTCTGGAAAATACGTAAGTTTCCATAAATAGTTAAATCATTCAGTATATGGATGACAGGCCTTTAACAAGAAGACAGGATATAACTTTCCTATTAGTTTCCATTCTAGGTTTCCTCTACTTTGGCCATATTAGAGGTGCCAGTAAAGTAGGATCTTATTATAATGTGATTGATTGATTAGGAGAGTAAGATATAGCACAAATCAAACTGGGTCTCCTTTTAAACATATGTAGATACTACATTATCCTTGTCCTCAATATTAGCATTATAAAGGGGATTCATTTCCTTTCATTTTTATGGCTTAAGTGCAGTGAATTATATGAAATAGCCTAGCATATAATGTATGATAAGTAAATAGTATCAAGTTCATGACCTAAGAAGACTGAATGTTCAGGGGATAGAAGGCTGGGAGAAGTGACTTATGTTCAGGAACTTGCTTTGTGCCGTAAGTGTGGATTTTCTAGCTCAGGGAGCCACTAGCTGTGTATCTGAAAAATGGGTCTGTCTCCAAATAGCTGATTACAGTGCGGTGAATCAATACTGAGGGGAAGAGGGAGCGAGGTACTCATGCTGGCTTAAATATAAGATAGTGGGATTATGTAACTTAAAAGTCCACTGACAGGACCAGCTCCAGGTGTGGCTGAATCCAGGTACTTAAACATTACTAGAAGGATACAGCCTTTATTGAGTTTCTATACCATACTCTGAGCCACTTGCTGGAATTACAACAATGGACACTTGACTATGCCCAGCTTGGAGAGTTCATGGTGAGTAGCTGAAATGAATAAAGTGAAAAAGAATATCATAATGTGATTTGTGCAATATTAGAAGCCCTTACAAAACAAAACCATAATTCAGAGGAGGAAATGATAAATATTTTTGAGGAGAGGTAAACAGACACTTCAGAGAGAGAAGTTAAACCCTGAACATTGTTTTTAAAGAAAAGCAGGAATTTTACCGTCCCACAAGTTGAAAAAACAAATGGTTAGTTGCTTTGGTTGTGGTACTTGGGAAATCTGCACTCAAATCCCAACTCTGCCTCTTACAAAATGTGCAAACTAGGGCAAGTTTCTTAAATTCTCAGGGTCTTAGTTTCCTTGTATGAAATCTAGGAGTGGAGCTACTCGTAGAATTATCATGAGGCTCCGGTGAGATGATGGGTACCCAGAGCTTACTTGGGGGGCTGGCACAGAGTAAGCGCCCCCTGACTCTTGTAGACTGCCGTTGTTGTACTGGACTGCAATAACATGGAGCTCTGGATCCAGGCTTAACACCAGCCATGGTAAAATCAGGTAGCATTTATTGAGAGTGTGCTATGTACCTCGTTAAGAATTTCACTTGATTTATCTATACTCTCTCTACAACTCTAGGAAGTAGGCAACTGATAATCCTCATCTCCCAGGGGAAGAGACAGAAGCTTTGAGAATGTAAGGGGACTGCCAAGGTGACAAGATTGGTACATGGTGTAGCTAAGTAGCTGGCTGCAGTGCCTGTGGACTGAAGCCCAGCATGCAGTTACGAACTTCCTTCTTGCAGTGCACTTGACTTTTAGGTGCTCATGTTGCAGCCTATCCTGTGTGCCACCCCACTTCTTGTAAATACATGATTGTGGACACTTGTAAGTGTGTGTGTGTGTGTGTATGTGTGTGCATGCGTGCAGGTGCTGTGCGCTCTGGGCTGAGCTGGCTGGCATTAACCCGTTGGGTACTGTGCTTGCTTGCAGGTGAGCCTTCGAGGTGGTCACCCTCCCACTGCGACTGTTGCTGCAAGAACGCCACAGGTGACAAAGAAGGGGAGAGCGGCACATCTTGCAACGACCTCTCCACCTCCAGCTGTGACAGTCAGTCTGAGGCCAGCTCTCCCCAGGAGACGGTCATCTGTGGGCCCGTGACACGCCAGACCAACATCCAGACTCTGGACCGTCCCATCAAGAAGGGACCCGTGCAGCTGATCCAACAGTCCGAGATGCGGCGGAAAAGCGATCTGCTCCGGACTCTGACTTCGGGCTCCAGGGAGTCGAACATGAGCAGCAAAAAAAAAGCTGTTAAGGAAAAGCTCTCAATTGAGGAAGAGCTGGAGAAATGCATCCAGGATTTCCTAAAGATCAAAATCCCAGATAGGTTCCCTGAGAGAAAACATCCTTGGCAATCTGAACTTTTACGGAAGTATCATCTATAGGGGAGGGCTGGGGGTGGGAGAAGAAACGAATTGTGTCACCATTTGGAAATAAACCTCCTAACGAAATTCGTATTCGGAAAGGAAAGTAACAACTAACAATATGTTTGTTAGAACACAGTAGCCCATTGATATACTACTGCCTATTGACCTAGTTCACCTTAACATTTAAATCCACAGGGTAGATTTCTTTCCAGATGTGGAATGATAAGAAAATCTCTTTTTGGTTCCTTGTTTGTGTGTTTACTGGATACCATGTGCTGAGTATCTTATGTAAAATGAGAGCCGGCTACCGAAGAGTAGCTGAGAGGCTTTGGGAGTCCTTTATCCCAAACTGGGTTTTTCTCTCATCTTCTACCTCCCTCCTTTGAATGAGAATGTGGTAGAAAGAGATCTGGCCCAATGGCATATGTTTGGGTTTTTTAATTTTCCTTTTCCCTTTTGTTTATGGGGTAAGGGGGGAAATGGCAGATTTATATGACTTTTCACTCGAATCTATTACGTGCCAGTTTATATTGATGCCGTATGCATGAGTATTTGTGCAACACAAGCACAACGATGTCTGTACATACACACAGCACACATGTCCCCAGGGCCTGGATATACTAAGGGGAACACCCCTGCTCCCAGCAGCACTCTCTTTGACTACTTTAGACACAGATGAGCCTCTGCTCCCTTCTTAAAACCCTTCTGGGAAGATTTCCCAGCCTCTCTTGGCAACACTTTCCAACATCGAGTAACCCTGGTCGTCAACAAATTGTCTTCCTTATTTTGAAATTAACACCCTCAGGCTCCATTTTACAGTTTTGCTCTTTCTCTGCACTAGGAGAGGGTGAGAAGAGCTTAGTAAAACATTCTTTGTATTAAAGAAACAAACATTCGTATCCACAAAAATTATGACTCAGTGACCCCACACTCAGCCTTCTCTACCCTGAGCTGAGTTACCTTCCGTTTCTCAATGTTTTCAGAGTACTTACTACCCATGTTTTAATGGTGTGGCCTTTTCATGTGACCCACATTCAGTTCTCTGCATCCCTGTGTAGTTGTGGAAGTAAGAACAACACACAGTACTTGAATAAGGGTCTGGCCTTTTGTTTCCTTGAGAGGGAATTGTATTCCACACATCGCCTAATAATTTCTCATGACTTTTTTTACAACTACAGTGCTACGTTGTTACTTTCTTATAGCCAGTTTTGTCTGTGGGATTTGGGGATTTGGCTGTGCCTATACTATGATTTGGCTGTCATTTCCCTGATGTCTGTGAAAAGCCCAACTAGATAACTAAAACTTCAGAATTAAGGTTTTGGCTTTCTAAACTATCTTTCTCGAATACATCTTTGACCTGTATAGATACAGCCAAACAGAAACTGTTGATAGCCATCTATCCGTATGACTCTGTATTCTACATGTACCAATAGCTCTTTCATAGGCTTGTGGTAAATGAAGATTAAAAACCCATTTTTATTTTTAGCATTCCTCATGCATTTCAGTGGGAACTTAAAAAATGATTTTTCAAGCATTATTTGTGTGCCAAGCACTCTTAATATTTTTTATTGTGTGTGTGTGTGTGTATGTATGTATATATGTGTGACAGGTAATAAAGGCAACTAGATAATGTCTGTAGGAGGGAATATAATAACCAATTGCTTCCTCTTGAAATATTTTGTTGATGCACATTTATTATGTAGGAGGTTCTCTCATGGTTCCTGTTATGAGTGACCATGAGTACATGGTTATCTTCCTGAATTTTTTTAATTCTTACCCTCACATCTGGGCCACAGACTCAGCTGATGTTTTCTGATCCTAAGACTCAAATGGAATTTAAAGGTCTACTTGAGTGAAAAAGAAAGTTCATTTGGGGAGTTGAGTTGTCAGGAGAATTATCATTTATGATAATTTAATAATTCATTTATGAATTTAAGTGGTGTTCTTTTATGGGTTAATACATTAGCAGGCATTTGTTCTTAACTACAGCATAGTTTTTAAGGCTCTACCAATGTGTCTTCTTTCCTTTCAATGTTTCTTAATACCACATCATCCTGTTAATAGAGGATCCTGCAAGAATCACAGAATTTAATGGCTCAAATGGAAGTTGAAGATAGATAAAATATCTTCAAACTTATGTAGATCAGATGATGTTTGTGGCCCTATTGGAGTCTGGGATCTGCATAAAGTGGCCAAGTTCCAATTTCCTTAAATTTCAGACCTAACTCTAATGGTAGTAAGATAGAGATACACTGGTAAGAACTAAAGAAGGAGGAAGAAATCAGACAACCCACTACTTCCACTGCCTGCTTTAAACAGGAAACCGAATACTGCAAAGACGATGTTCTGGCATACTTTTTCTGTCCCTTGACACCTCATGAATTTTTTTCTGCTTAGGTATTCCTTATACCCTCTAGTGAATAAAACTAGTGATAAGAAATCTGATTGAAACAATACTAACATTTTCAATTTGGACCATCTCTAGATGGACACCCACCCAAATATCCCAGATAGCTAAGACAGCAGCTAGATGTTTATTTGTGTGGGTGTTGGTAGAGAGATGAATATAGACCTGGTCAGTAAAAAGCTCTAAGGAGAAGTCAGTGGAAACATTCAGTCCTAGTTTGAGTGAAGTTATCAAGTAGGGTGTAGGTGGCTTACCACATTGAAAACGATTTCTGGGTAAGTGAAGTGAGTTAAAGAATTAAGTGCTCTATTAATCCTGATTCATGCCTATTTCCCTGAGCTTAAAAGTTTTAAGAACTTTTAGTTCACTTCTGGACAGAACCATATGTGTGGTTCACTTCTTGAATATTGGTTATGATGGAGGTCATAATTTGCTGATACAAATAAACTAATAGCAGCAGATGGATCAAATGCATGAGGAATCATATACGTAGAACCCTGAATTAGGTGGCCTGGTGGGTAATCCTGAAATGCTAAAATCTGGTGACATTGGGAGGTCACTCACTACAGGTTAATGTGGATCTCCTGGAGTCAGGAATATATTTATCAGTCGTCCTACCCACTATCAAAAACAGTTCAGCAGGAAAAGGGGAAGAGAGGAAAATAAAGCTGTGAGATTGCTGTGTTGGTGTGCTCTCCCTCCCCTCTAAGAAAAAGCTGCACTGAGATGTAGTCACAAAAACAATCCAGTGAAGTGGCCTCCGCTATATGCAGTGGTGTTACCCTTTGTGATCGTAGGCAGCTATCTGACTGGAAATGCATGCACGGCAATTTAAAACAAAAGGGAACAATGCACAAATCATGTGTTCCCTTCGCTCTTTATTCCCCCATAGCTATGTCTACCCCCACCTGATTCAATTTAGGGAGAAAACAAATGGATTTTTCACTTTTCAGATGCCCCTGTGTGATTCAGAGGCAGCTTCATTCCCAGGCACAGATGCGTGCTCTCCATGGTGGGTCCTCTTCGTTGTCAACTCCTTGTGCTTCTGGATTACTTCTGCTTCTCTGGCCTTTAGATTCCCTTCTGATGGTCCTTTGTCTCTGCCAAGCAAAACATGCTCCAGTGACAAAAAGAAAAGGCATATATGGTGGTTTGCAAAAGTTGTTTGACACCAACTCCCATAATGGGAGCCGAACTTTGATTCTTAGACATTTTCCTTTGTTACAGATTTAACCTTCCACCTTTGCATTTACCATAATGATTTAACCCGGAGAGCTTGAGCGCTGGTATTTTCTGCCACTAGATATCATGTTGTGGAATCTTAATAACCTTGATCTTCCTAGATAATCTTTGCTAGAATTAATAAGAGTCTTTCTGTGGACTTTTAGGAAGAATTCTTTGTCATCTCCACTTGACATAGCCATTTTCATAGGAAAAATGAAGAGAGTTATTTTTTCCCCCTGGTGACTCTGTGGCAGATAAATGTTTTCAACAATTTGCATGCTGGGTTATAGGTTTAGCATGCGCCATTTCTCTCTTTAATGTCTTGGTATTGTTGGCATCTTGCAATCTTGATGGCCCACTGTTCCAATTTATAGAGTTTTCATTTGTATTGTCAAAATAATACACTAGAGAAGGAATCAGAGTGAGTATTCTGTATTATGAGTTAAAATGGCGTTAATGTCATTTGTATAGGACTGTACAATGATTAATATCTGCAAAGAAATTAGACCAAATGAAACCTGCCGGAATGGGTTTGATTTATATTGCCTTCATCTCTCTGGTTTTAGATGAAATGGTTATTGCTCTCCACCCCTGCCGAAAGAAAAGAGTCTGAAACTTTAATCACCACCATGTTGTGATGCAACCACAGAGCTTCTATGTTTGAAATGTCTCTATTTCTCATCTTGCAACATGCATTAGAACAGAGATTCTTTCTTCGTGAGCCTCACTGCAAACTTTTTAGCAGTGTTTTTCAATACTCACCATGCACAAAAATCATCTGTAGCTCTTGTAAAAATGCAGATGCCTTTACCTTAGTCCCAGAGAGTCATTCAGAAACTTTGAGCTGGTCCAAGGAATCTGCATTGGGGTCCACCATTTCTCATGATTTTGATGAGATGGTCTGTGGACCTTCCTTTAAGAAATGCTGCCGTTGAGGATTTGAGTGTGCAGAGGCCCACATTTTCTCACTTCCTTTCACTTTCTTTCCACGACAAAGAAGTCAGAGTTTGCTTTATTCATGAAGAGGAAAGGCCCAAAGAAGAGCATCCCAGGACCAGGGCAGAGGAGCGTCATGACTCCTCTGTCCCTTCATCCTCCTGTCAGCCACCTTTCCATTCTATAACCCAGCATGCAAATTGTTGAAAACATTTATCTGTATTTGTACATTTGGATTTTGTTTTATTTTTGGTTTTTTTTTTGTTGTTTTGTTTTGTTTTTTGACAAACTGAAAACCTGCATCAATATAGTTTTATCTAGGGGTCCTCTGGGTAGATGGGAGCACATCTCTGAGTGAGATATATCCTTATGATACCCATCAAGGAAGGAAAACATACGAACTTTCCCAAGGAGAGGTGTTCATTTCCAGGCCTTGTACAGTGTGAATCAGAGGAACTGGAGAACAATGCATAACTTAGTGGCGGTGTATAGGGCCCCAAAGGTGGTTCCATTAACTGAACATACAAACACCACCAAAATTAATATGGAATGATTAGTGAATTTAACTCCTGAGTCATTGAATGGCTAAATTTGTCCAAACTGACTCATGCAGGATTCTGAAACTCTCAGATAGCTGAGGATGCTGAACTCCAATATTAACTAAAAACTGCAAGCAAAACCCATGAGAGAAATATAAAAGAAGGAAAGGAAGAGTCCATTCAAAACAGTGGTCATATTTCATACGCAGCGACAAGAAGGAGATGAAGTTCTATACTTTTCCACTCTGGCCAGAAAGGAAGGCCATATTCTATTCAGATAGAAATGATTCTGGAGAGTTTCAATGATCCAGTTGGTTCTATGCATATAACAGAATAACTAGGCAGATAACAAATTCCCACATGATACGAGAAAGGAAGAATGAGTGGCTTAAATACATGCTTGTGGTGATCCTCCGTGAATATTTTAGTAAAGATGACTGTCCCAGGAAAGGGAAGAATGGCTAATGAAACTAATAAACCTGAATCGCTGATTAAGATTATTCGGCCAAGATTTTTTAAAAATGATAAACTTGATTTCGCTTTTTTCCCTCCTCGGCTTCCCAGGTGGGGTCCCTTTACTGCCTCAGTTTCCTAACCTTTGAAAAATTCCTCTTGTGAACAAAAGGTGGTGTTTACTGGGTAAAGAATTTTTAGTTCCTAGACTGTCACCGTTGTTTTATTTAGGGAATCTACTTTGAAAAAGCTGAAGAAAAACGTGCCCTGGTCCTGCAGCTCTCAAGGGGTCTGTCCTGGGCTGAGGAGTGGTGATTCTCCTGTTAATCAGCCTCCTACAAGAGCTTACATGCCAAGTAGAGGGTTTAGTGTCTCCCTTTTCCAACAACCCCTTCCATCTTGTCCGTTTATTCTTAGAATCAACCTTTAGCTCATTTACCTGCATTTGCACAATAAAAACTAGCAGCCCTTCAGACTCTCTCTGCTGCTGGTGGTTGGCTCCAACCCTCACAAATGGAAGTAGGATTGATGCACAAGAAAGCAGTGGAGAAGAGTTGCTTTCTCCTTGCTCCTCTGTGTGAGTGGATGTGAGTGTGTATGCACACTCGTGCCATTTTTAGGTCGATGTCGGGTCAGTGGCTAATGCCCATGGTAACACTGTGTGAACGTGTGGGAAAAATCTGGTTTCAAAGTTTCACAGCTTTGTCTTTACTGTGGGTGTCAGTGCTTGAGAAGGTGGAGTCTCCTGATGTGAAATTTAAGCATTACAGTCTCCTGATGTGAAATTTAAGCATTACAGATTTCTGGGTAAAAATCAAACCCATTTTTATTCATATAGTCCCTAGTGGCAGTGGCATTTATTCAAAAAAAGTTGAAAAGGAAAGGAAAGAAAAAGAATGCATGCAAGCTAAAATATACGTAGAATTTACAGTGATCACTAGCAGTTTTTCTCAATTGCAGCCAGTGGTCAGTGGTTTATTCTTGTACGTGAGAGACAGAACCAATTTCAGGAAATACTCTTCTCTGATTTGTGTGTATTTAAGGCAGCGGCTCTCATTCAGGAGTGATTTTTGCGCCCCGGGCACTTTTGGCAATACCGGGAGACATTTTGATTGTCACGACTTGAGAGGTGCTAACTGTCATCTAATGGGTAAAGACCAGAGATGTTGCTGAACATCCCAGAATGCACAAAATAGCCCCCATGACAAATAATTATGCAACCCAAAATATCAGTAGCACTGAGTTAAGGGTTGGCTCTAATTTTCCAAAGCATTCTTACCACGTAGAGAGAAGACATCTGGGTCAAGGACAAGATGAAATGGCACAATAGTAATTAGTAGTACCTTAAATCAGTACAGGGTTTATTTGAGATTAGATACAGTTGTCCCTTTATACAGATGTGAATGCTGAGATTTAGAGAGAGAGAGGTCCTATTTCTCAGGGTTTCAGTAGTGATGGGGCAGGTGTGTGGTCTTCTGTGTCAGTTGCTTTTTGCCTCAGAAAAACGATATTTCAATGAAGTCATCAAACTTATAACAACTAAATGTGTTGTGTGTAAAGTGTTTTGGGAGCATTTTCAGTTCACGTGACCTGATTGGGGATGTTTTTCAAGCTGAGCAACCCTAAATAACAGGTTCTCAGAAATGAAACAGGAAAAAGGGGGGAAAAGTGCCAAGAATAGGCCAATGATTTCATCCTCTTGAACTGCTCATTGTATACTTGGTTTCTTTAGGTTCAAAATTCCCTCACTAAAGATGACACCTAGATCTTGGACAATATTATTGTCGGACTCATGCAGGAGGTCCCTATGCCCTTATTTTCAAAGATGTGACAAGTCTAAGAATAAACCTTGACTACTCAGCCGCCTTCTATCATTTGTATGTACTGACTTCATTAAGACACAATACATGTGGGTGTCTTAATATTTGACATTTTTCTTTTAACTTACCATACCAATATCCCAGTGAAGGAATCAAGGTCAGAACCTTACATCCTCATTTTCTACAAGGGAAAATGTAACTCAGAGACTTTAAGTCATTCATTCATTTTTTCATACATTCATTAAACGGGTATTTGTTGCATGCCTACCATCTACAGGTCACTGTCATGAGCATTATAAACTAGGGAATCAAATTTGTGATACAGAACTTGAATTCAGATTACCCAAATCCTAGACTTACATTATTTTTGTATGTAATTCTGACCCACATTCTAGATTTCTAATTTAAATACTATGTTATAAATAATGTATATTAAGGAATGTGTGCACATAAGTGATATGTGCCAGAAACTCTAATAAGTGATTTACATGCCTTATCTCATTTAATCCTGTAACAACCCAATGGAGTAGGGCCTGTTACTCTCCTCTTTTTACAGAGGTCAATGAGATGCAGAAATGTGAGTAGCACGTAACTTGATAGTGGCAGAGCCAGATTTTCCTTTGGGTTTATTGGACTCCAAGTCTGATGGTTTAACCACCTCATCATTATATAATGTCTCTATTCTCTGGATTTCACCTGTTTCTGGTTTCTGCTACTCTAACCAAAAGATAGCCAGGAGGAATCCATCCAGACACCCTTCCCGAAAGTCATTAGCTATTTTAAATTGCAAATTCCATTAGACATTCATTTCCTTAGGAAATAAAGGGAAGACATATCTGGAGGGGTGATTTTGCCTACTACAGACTGTACTTCATGACACAAGCCCTATCAAAGGGCAACAATGTTACAGAACAAGTGTCTGGTGAATGCCGATATCCTATGTGTATCAGTATTCATATCCAACGTGGCAAGATAGATTCCAGGTTAGGACAGTGGCACCTATGCCCGCTTGCTGTGCTGGTTAGAGGTTACCAGGGAAAATTTCATGAGAAGTAAAATAGGTGTCTGTGCGTGCACGTGTGTGTACGTGTGTGTATGTACTACTTTCACCTTTTGGCCTTTTGAACAATATCGATGTTTGTTCAAGACAGGTCAGAAATCCAAACATGATTGGCTGCCCCCAGCATTGTATCATTACTGTTCTAAGTTGAAAAAAAAGGCAGCTACAGAAAAGAAACTGCACTGAGATATGTGTGTGTGCATGTATGAAGAATGTATACACATGTGTGTTATGTATGTGTTTATATATAAATTTCATGTATATATGTATATATGTGTGTACATCTATCTAAATGTATATATATATATATCTATACATACATAAATACACACATAAATCTCATAGTTTGAAACTGGGATTTTGAGTTGGAGGGGTTATTATTATTTGTAATCGGTTTCATAGATAGTTTAATAGAGTTCTGTTTTCCAAAATTCTCTCCCACTATGAATGTATATATTTATGATACAGAAAATATGATTAGAATACCTTGGTATAACAAAACCAAACAGAAGTGCATTTAAGGAAAAGCCAAACTTGTAAAAACTGGCTTTCTTATTTCAACCATTTGTTGGAATTTCAAACTATGTGTTTTCAAACATGGTATCATTCCAAAAGAAAAGGAAAGAAAAGAAAAAACAAAAAACAAAAAGCAAAACAACCCACCAAATGAATATGATGATGTTTAAGAAGAAAAGAATAAGAAAACATAGGTCTGTGAAAGCACAAATTCAGTGGTTATTGCACTAATGGTACTTCACCTACTACTGGTTGGTTTGTTCTTTCTTCCTGATTTCACTTCATCATTCAGGGGGTTCCTGTGACCCTACACAGTTTGTAGGTGGAGCTAATTATCTGTTTAATTATTTTAAAGCTATAGTAAATAATTTATAATATGCACTTGTAAATATATACGAAATCTTAAGGGCACGTTGTAATAATAACCAAACACTTTCTAGGCTCCTGCAAATAACCCAGTAAGCCTGTTCATATAGACACCAAAGTAGCTGCTCAGAAAAGGAACAACATACAGTTAAATGAAAACAATATTGCTTACGTTTTGGCATCTGATAGACCTTAACAGCCAAATGACTAAAATTGGGATACTCTAAAAGAATATGGTAAGGTATATTTTCATTCATAACCATGTGCTTTGCATATTTTGGAGAATGTGAAACTTGTTTTTAGTCGACCTATGCAAACAGAGCTTCCCTGGTGCTCTCTGGGGTCAGTTTGTATGCACAAAAATCCACACCCTCAGAAGCAGTCTGACTCTGAGTCCAGGGACAGGCTACTAGTCCAAGCACAGATTCCTTCTCCCAGGGACCTGTCAGGTTTGCTCATACAATCAGAAGCGTTTGCAAAATAGTTAAATACGGCCATTTTTTTTTTCCATAGGCTCCCTGCAGATGTGGTCTTGAAAGGATGTGAAAGAAAATCAATTATGTAGCAACTAGATGCTTTAATTAGGTTTAAGAACACTTGAAGAAGGATTGGTTTGTTTTTCCCAAAATTTTTGGAGCAGGGGGGAAGTTTTACTTCATCCTTGGCTTCATGTTCCCCTATCACTTTCTCTCATTTATTTATTTTTAATTCCAAAGGAGAGTGTTGAATTAGGAGAATTTTGCTTAAAATATTCTGGTTAGTGTCTGAAAGGACGGACTAATATATTTTTGTAAATCATGAGGGGTGGAGAAATGGGGCTCCCCAAACCCCTGATTACCACATTTCTATTCTAAGGAAATGGATTCATGAATTCCTGGAGTGGTATCCTTCTTAAAACATGTAGAAACACAAACCTAGGCAACTTGCATTTCAGAAAGTCCTAGTGAAAGCTGTTAATAGGATCTGCTGTAAATGAGTCACCATTTAGATTAGTGATGGAGTCCAGCTTGCTTCCCTTTGAGGAACATACTCTGTAGAATCAAGAATCTTTGTGTTGGCTAAAGGAATTGATCTTATGATCTCATTTGAATTCTTGTTCCCCTCATCTTTCAGAAACAGCAGAGCACTGGGTTGAACCTAATGAATAAAATAATTTGTCCAAAGTAAATGGCCTTCTTTAAATATTATCAGTACCACCCTCGACACTTAAAAATAAAGACCCTGTTCATGAGGTTACCTGGAGATCTCCAAACACAGTTTGCCAGGGATTATCAAGCTCCTCTTACATCCATTACTGATGCTTTGAATGTGAATGTCAACATGGAGGAGTCCGAATTTTGCTGGTACTAACATCAAGTGGTGATCTATGGGGACCTTGCTCGTGTTACTTTTTCCTGACCTCATTCAAGTGCTTGATGACTTGGGTCAGTTTGTTACACACTGATGTATACCAAGTGACACCCACTGAAATTACCTCTTCTCCTTTCCAATGCAGTTCGCTTGTACATAAGTGTAATGTCAAATTGTTTACAGGTTCTTTTTGTGTATAATTGTGATAGCAGATTTAGCTCAAACTTTAAAGGAATCTGTTTACTGAATGGTGTTAAAATGAATGTGCTTATTACAGTATAAACATCATTAATTATGGACTCACACGAATGCATGTCTACATGTTGTCAATTTCCAGCAGCTCGGTTATCCAGCAAAAAGTCTGCGGTCTGTGAATAGCAAATATACATAAACTACTGTGACTCTAATAACTCAGTAACTGTTTTTACCTTGGTATGTAACACTGTAGATTTTAGCCTGCTGTATTACTTTCTTACCTATTTGTTTGGGGGAGAGAGACTTAAAAGATAGTACTACTAATTGTCCCAATGGAATTGCACACCATTTTGGCAACCATTGGTCCACCTAAAAGGCAACCGCCTATTAATGGAACAATGACCCTAGGCAACATATAAATATATACATACATATCAATGTATGCAATATCTACAATGCTAATTACCACCATCTATTTTCACTGCCAATGGAAACTACTATTTTCTTTGGAATCATTGATGATATAAAAAATTAATTTGCTATTATCTGCTTTCATATTCTGTTTAGTTCATCTAGTATGGTAAATGATACAGGTGCAGTATCAGTATTGTAAAATTGTGTGGTGAAGACTACAAAAGTTATTCTGTGGATATATTTTAAAAGGCAGACCAGAAACTATATTTCAGATTCTTGTGTGAATATAATTACAGAAATAGCAACTATTTTTTATGTGTTTCCATAAATGACTCCATTTCATATACATTGTAACTTAGCACCAATCATAATAAATCATTTGGTAACATTTAGTTGTTATATATATATCTATTTTCAGTAGACTTAAGAGACTGATGATTCAACATCATTTCATGTTAACTCAAGAATTTTAAATGGAAGGTAATTACCATTGCAATTAGTTTATTTCTGGTTTGTTGTGGCAGCTTGCTGGATTGGGGCACAAGAAAGGAGACAGTGACTTGTTATTTAAAATTCTTAGAATGAGATTGCAGTGAGTGGAGGCCTTGCTTCTGCCTCTCCTTAATTGTGTGGCTTCACATTAGTTATCAAGCCTCTTTAAACCTCAGTTTCCTTATCTGTATATAGGAAACAAAAATTATGGATACGTCCTAAGGTTAGTGTGAGAAATAAATCAGATAATCCAAGTAAAGCTTCTAATACAGTCTTTAGTACATAAATTCCTACTTAATAATCCCTACCCATTCTTATTGCTATTATCCAAAATGCATATTTTAAAGAGGAGTTTGCCTTTAACCCTCTGAATATGTCTATATATTTCTTCTTTTTTCCTCTTCAGCCTTTTATGGCATTGCCTATATAGCACAATATTTTTTAATCAAAAGGAGAAATTATACAGAGGAAAAAGAATTCTACAACTTGGAGAGGCTTTAGAAAAAAAATTTTCCTTTTGCTGTTAGAAGGGTATTCAGCAGAACACTTGCCCCATGATACGTGCTGAAAAAAGGAAGGGAACTGGATGATGTACAGTTGGGGGAATACAACATTATACACATCCCATTCTGTAATTTTAAAATGTTCTTTATCATATTTAAAGTTCTGGGAGTTAGGCAGTAAAGGAACTTCCAAACTCTATTTAACTGAGACTCTTCCAGACTTCTCTCACTAAGGATGCTTCTGTTACTGCCTGAGCAGTACAGCTCCGGTTTTTAGCCTTCTCCTCATGGGAAAGAATTCAGTCAAGAGACTAAACAGCATGAGCAAGCAGAGTTCACAGAGTACACTCACAACACAGGTGAGTGGTGGAGGTTCAAGTGCCCCAACACAATTCATCCCAGTGTTTTTAGTTGTTAACTAGAAGGTGGAATATTCATTACTTGGGGCAGGAAGCAGGTTTTCACACCTTTCTTCCTAATTTGGTGAGGGGTTTCCTGTCACGATGTCTGCCAGCTTGGGTCTGTGTGGTTTGAACCAGCTCCTTACAGAGTACTGTCAAGAAAGGCCTTTGACATTCCCAATAACTAGTCCTGGAAGAAGACACCTTCCTTGTGGTGGTGTGCCCATGTGAAGTTCTTTGGTTCTATTACTTAGCATCCCTTAAGAAAGCCCACCAGGAGGGGGCAGGCCTAATCACAATGCTAGTGTATGTCCTGTGGCTTCCGTATTGGAATTCCTTTGGCCAGCTGGGCAGGGTACGCCTAACAACAGGTCTGGGATATCTCTGGCACAACATCTTCCCTCCCTGCTCCCTTCCTGTGGGACCGGGGCCTCACACAAATACCTAACTGCCTACCACACTTCTACTTTTGAGGTACACAGTTTGGGAAATGCTGATTTAACCCATATCCTCTTTGAATAGAAGGGAAACCTGAGCCCCAGAGAGGGGAAGGGATGTGATCAGGGTGTGGTGGTGCTGGGTCTAGAACCTCATCGATGACCTCAAGCTGGGACATTCCTCCTAAACCACGCTCATGAGATGACTGACAAAAGCAGTGGAGTTATTCTGAAAAAAACTTTCCTAAATTCACAACAACCATCCTCCATGGAACTAAAGAGTCACATGAGATACCAAAAGCCAAGCAGCAGAGATGAGATCCCAGTGTCAACAGTCCTTTTAGTTTTAGTCCTGCCAGATGGCTTGAGGCAGGCCCAGGGTCTGCCTGGGCCCCCCATGCTGTCATTATAGATCATCACTGCTAAAACACAGATGCTGGACCATGCTGTCCCTCAGCCCAGCAGAGAGATAAGAGCTTAGATAGACCAAAGTAATGGAAGGGTTTGGGGAGGGGAAGATTTTCCTATGAAAAAAAATTTTTTAAACTAATGTCTACCCATAGCATGGGTCTTAAACTCACGATGCCAAGATCAAGAGTCACATGCTCTACTGACTGAGCCAGCCAGGCACCACCGCCCTACAGAAATTATTATGTAAGATATTGTGAGCTTTCCTCCAAAAAACTTAGGACTACCCCCTGTATTGAAAAACTGTAAAGTCAAAGACCATCACTGCCTCAGAAATTGCTTAAGTAGAGCCAAAAACTTCATTAAATGCACACTGCAGGGCAGAGTTTGCTTCCACTGTTCCAAAATAATACAGACAAGTGAAGGATCAATGTCAAGAGAAAAAGTCAGCTGCAGGCTTACAGGTTACAGCTTTAAAGAATGAGAAACAGCAAGGAATTTATTTGTCACTATTGTTCTGCCTAGTCCAGCAGCTAGGCTCTCCATAAATCAAGGGTCCGGAGATTGCTCCCTAGAAGCACTTGATGTGAGCAGTGAGGATGTGAGGCTGCTCTCTCTACTTGCCGGGGAACCTGTGTAGAAAAGAGGGTTTGCAGGGACCCAGCCAGGAATGTACTGATGGTGAATCAGGACTCCGCCTTGAGCTCTCTGGAGAAACTTGGGTGAAATATTTCCTCCTACATCTTAGCTCTGAAGTTGCAAAGAGCTAGCGGTTACATACAGCCACTGTCCAGAAACTCATCCCTCTGACAAATTGAGTTGAACAGGACTCCATCGTAAGGATCACAGCTTTAGAAATGAGGGCACTGAAGTAGGGAAAAATACCACCTTCTCAGACAATACTCCTCCCCTCCAATTTCAACCTAAAAGCAGCGTTCCTTCCCGGGGGAGGAGCACAATATGGGAGCCTTGTCAATCTCAGCCCTAATGGCAGCTGCCACAGAGACAAGCCTCCATAGGCGTTTATCCCAGTAGGGGGCGGGGGGGGGGGGGAAGGTTACAGCTCCCAGCCAGGCAGAACACCGTCAGCTTTTAATAAGTGGGACTCACCTTGCAAGCCTTAAAAATAGCAATGTGTCAGCAGCAAGGGCCCAGGAGGGCAGGCTTTCCAAATGTTCAGAATCCCACAGAGCTCCAGATTCCCCCCGCCCCCCCATGGAGCTGCTGCTTAGTCTTAGCAACCATGTCGTGGATGCATGCAAAGGAAATCTGAGCACCAAACTCCGTCTTTGGTCTATTATTCCGGTTCTTCTAGTTCATCGTATCCCTTATGTTCAGGGTAGTAAGAAACAAAATACCCTGTGTAACTTGAAGATAGCAGCTACACTGAAATGAGTTTGCTATTTCTCTGCTAAGTACTGGGCCTGGGCTGAACCTTGCTGTCCAGGCGTATACCACCCCTGGTGGAAGTGAAACAATTAAACCCGACGTCCCAAGACAGAACACACCAAGCCGCATGTGCCTCCCGACACACAAAAAAGCTATTTTCTTTCTTTCTTTCTTTTTTTTTTTCCTTCATCTTTCTTGGTGTTTCTGCTTCTGCATCTCTGCATTTCTGTTTCTTTTTGTTCTGTTTGCCTTTCAAACGTCTGATACACACAGTAAACATGTTGATTACATCTGACGACCCCACCCCCACTGCCACACTTTTCTCTAGGCCTTAGTTTCCTCAGCTGAACTGTGAAAGAGGGGTGCCTGGGTGACTCGGCCGGTTAAGCGACCCACTCTTGGTTTCAGCACAAGACATGAAATCCGGATTCTGACATCTAGCCCCACGTCAGAAACCACGCTGGCCAAGGAGCCTACTGGTAAGGTCACTGCCCCTCCCCTACGTCTGCGCGTGCATGTGAGTACGCATGCGTGCTTGTGTGTGCTTGGGCATGCTTGCGAGGGGGTGCGCTGGCAGGGGCGGGGAAGAGGGCTCTGGAGGCGGTGCTTTTATGCGCCTGTCCTGTTTGTCCGTCCCCCCCACCCCGTCATCTACCTTATCTAGGAACTTGAGGTTAAGAATGGGCTAGATTAGAGACTTTGATGGCTCCTCCAAGTTAACCATTTCTGACGTCTTTGAGAGAAAACAGCTGTTCTTTCTAAGAACAAAGGACGAGAGGTATGGTGGATGCAGGTGGATCCTTTCAGATCGTGTTGTTCTTTTTTTTTTTTTTTTTTTTAAAGATTTTATTTATTTATTTGACAGAGAGAGATCACAAGCAGGCAGAGAGGCAGGCAGAGAGAGAGAGAGGAGGAAGCAGGCTCCCGGCTGAGCAGGGAACCCGCCAGGTGGGGGGGGAGGGGGAGGCAATCCCAAGACCCTGAGGTCATGACCTCAGCCAAAGGAAGAGGCTTAGCCCACTGAGCCACCCAGGCACCCCCTGATCGTGCTGTTCTAAAGTTGCTGTGACTGGGTGGGCTGTCCTTACTCTTCCCTCCCACGGTGGGCCTCGGGTGGATGGTGTAGGTACCCAAGCCCTTTTACTGCTGATTTCCATACATGCCCAGGTTTAATGATTCATCTCCTGTGAGACCCAGAGCTACAGACTCTGTCCCAGCAAGTCCAGTGCAAATTTCCATCTTTCTTTCCACCTGGAGAGATGGGGAAGGATGGGCCATGGTGGACAAACCGTCAACGAATGGGTGTTGGAGATGGGAGCACCACAGTTGGCAGCCAAATGTTCTTCTTCCCCCACCCCCCACCCCCCACCCCCGGGAAAGAGTGTACCTCGGGACCCAGAAATTAACTGTCACATCTTCGTTTTCAATAAGGAGATGGACACGGGACTCTCTGGCACCTGCACTGACACATGAGAGAGAGGATGAGGGGGGAAAGAGGCAAAATAACACTCAGGACTACGAACTGGAGGCACGAGAGGTTTTTGTTTGTTTGTTTTTTCCTGTTGGAGTAAACAAATAGCGTGGTACTTATCTCGGTCCACTCTTCAGGGAGCTGCTACCTGTTCGTCCCTTTTCAAAGCCCCGTTTCTATGTTCACCATGGGATTAAGCCCGACTCAACCTTGAGGTTTGCAGTCCTCGTGCTTATTCATCTAAAGCTTCTGATGGCAGAAGCCAAAGGTCAGGGGTGTTTGGCAAGGTTTGCACCATTTCCCCTTTCTATCCACCCGTTAACATAACTTCACATGGGTTCGTTAGTTGTCGAGTAGCTTACACTAGTATTTATGAGGCTGCGAGGAGTCGCTGGAAATAGAGCAGAATAAAAGTTAACAAGACAGCACAGGAACATGTTCAGTGCAACTGTTTCCCATATTTTGTAGTACTCTTTTGCTAATAAATGTCAGCCAAAGACAAAAACACACAAGGGGTATCTCCTTATTGAGTTGGGGGGAACACTGATGGTTCTGAAGACATGCAGGCTGTGGAGATTCCATCTTCTTTGTCCCCACATAGTGGAAGCAGAAGAGGCCTCTGAAATCCACAAGACCCAGACCCAAGGAGACCCAGAGTTATTTCCACAACCCTCAGGGCAGCACCAGAGGAAGTCAACACAAGTGTTGAGCTCCAGGGGTATTTCTTTAAAAGCCATGCGAAATAGAGCAAACTGCAAGTGGTCAAACAATTATATTTCCTACAGCTATGACACCTTGGGATGATTCTCATGGACCCAACTTCATTGACCTAACCTCATCAAGTTTTCCTTCTCCCACTTCTTTTCCTGCTTTGGTTATTACTGCTGTTTCTGCTCTGAAATTCCCAGAGGAGCCTGGGGGAAGGGGAGTGTCAGGGGTGGGGTGGGGTGGGGTGGGGTGGGAAAGGGAAGACAGAAGGAGGCAGCAAGCAGTTGGAATGAGAGTGAGTCTGGGAGGGGAAGGGAAAAAGAGGTCTGGACACTTGCTTCTCAGTCTGTTCCATGCATGTGCAGTGTGGGCAGCATCCAGGGCCAGAGTCTCAGGGCCATGCCCACATACTCCTACTAAATCAGAATCTGAGTTTCAGCAGAATCCAGCTTGTCACATGCACTTTGAGGTTTGAGGAGCATGGGTCTATAAGGCTTGGCAGGATGTGTAGAGAGAGCCTTGGGGGCAAGGAGGAGAGGGTGAAGGTCAAGGGATGTGTGTGAGGTGGTTGGCTCCGGTGGACCATGCAATTAGGTGCTGTGGAGTTGTGTAGCAGAAATTAAAAATACCCTTTACCCCTGTGGGTGGAATTACACTTCATGTTGGAGTACAGAAATCTTGATTAGTAATATTTGACAGTTTCTTACCTTGCATAAAAGATGTTCAGTGTAATAATTTGGCAGCTAAATACGAACATAAAGGGCGCCTGGGTGGCTCAGTGGGTTAAGCCGCTGCCTTCGGCTCAGGTCATGATCTCAGGGTCCTGGGATCGAGTCCCGCGCGTGGGCTCTCTGCTCAGCAGGGAGCCTGCTTCCCTTCCTCTCTCTCTACCTGTCTCTCCGTCTGCTTGTGATTTCTCTCTGTCAAATAAATAAATAAAATCTTTAAAACAAACAAACAAACAAACAAAAAAATAAATATGAACATAAAGAAGACAATAAAAGGTATCTGTAATTGCAACCATGAGATATAACCAGAGGTAACATTTTATCCTTTCTTCTACTCTCTTTGCTGTGTGTATACATAGCTACATATTTATATGTAGATAGATACACAAAGATATATAGATATAATTTGTGTAGGTAAAATATTTATTAAGAATAAATTAGTTACAAAATATGTAAATAAATGATAAACAATATATTTTAAAACATATATAATCATTTATGTGTAGCATTGATTTTATAGGAATGAGAATATAAATGCTATGTTTCAACATTCATTTTCTTTTTACAACATATTTTGATATTTTTATGCACATGAATTTTGTGAAGGGTTATTTTTCATTAATACTTTTGATCTAAACAAACAAACAAACAAACAAACAAAAAAAGCACTTTAAAACCGAAAAGACTATCCTAAATGTTGGTAAGAATGAAAAGCAATGGGAACTCTTCATACACTGCTGGTAGGGGAATTAAGTATAGCAGAGCTACTTTGTAAATCCCGTTAGCATTATCTGTTAAGTATCAGCATAAATTCCACACTAGAAACAACCTAAATGCCATTCCTTAGTAGACTGGATACAAACAAGAATACATATTAGATGATTCCATTATGTAGTATCCTAAACAAACAAAAATAAGATTTGCTCTTAGACATCAGGGAAGTGGTTTCCATTCAGGAGGAGCAGATGGGGTGGCAGGAGATGCCACATGGGGGGGGGGGCTTCCGGAAGGCCTGTTGTGTTCATTTTTTTGATGTGGGTGCTCAAGAAATCGACTTCAATGAAGTAGTTTAGCAAACATTATAAAATGTCTCCTATTTTTAGAACATTTGACATAAGAAAAGTGTCAATTGCTATTATCGTTTTGATAAATGTCTCCCTAATTTTTTCATTTCTTTAAAAAATGCCCCTCTTTTCTCCTAAATCCATATAATATGTACTTATTAAAATAAAACCCTGGGAGATCAAAATGTGTGACCTAGGATGGGAAAGACCAGTGCGATTCCATCCCACAGAGGTACGCTCTGTTAGAATGTAGTTCTTGTTCAGGAAGAGTTTGGTTTTGAAGCGGATCTTTTATTTTAGTAAAATAAATGGGGTTTGATAGCTTCATCTTTTTTTTTTTTTTTTTTTTTTTGGCTTGCTTATTTTGTTTCATCGATTTCCCTTTGCATGCTTCCCCTTACATTAAACTCTCTACTGTTAAAGAAATTGAGCCACCGTCATTTAGACTGTCCACATCACTTGCTGGCTTGCTCTCTGGCTCCATTATCAAGGGAAGGAAGAGAGAAGAGATTAGCTTTGGCTGATGGGTCCTCAGGTCATCCCTTTAGGATGCTCTCTCTGGCTTTCTCACAGTCCTGGCCTTCAGGGACTTGCTTTTCTCCTACAAAAGCCAAGAATCTTCTTTTGATACTAGACTATTCTGTGGTCTCGGGTCAGCCTATAACTGAAGGCTTCAAAGTAAAGAAGCAATTGGTGACACATGTCTCCCCCATCTTCCCTCAGTACTGGGCTGTGGAGGGCAGGTGGACTCTGACAGAAACCAGTGGTCAAAAGATCCTATGAAATCTTGTAAGCCAGTGGTTCTCAGCTGGGCCAGTATTGCCCAGCCTCGCCCCCAACCCCAGGGAAATGCTTGCAATGTCTAGAGACAGTGGAGACCCTAGGATAGGGGATGCTTGCTGCTGGCATCTAGTGGGTAGATGCCAGGGTTAATGCTGATTAGTAGATGCAGTTAATACTGATTAACATCCTGCAGTGCAGGAGACAGCCTCCCACAACAAAGGGTTCTCAAGTCCAAAATGTCACTACTGCTGTGGTGGATTTGCTGTTGTGAGTGGGGTGTGTGTGTGTGTGTGTGTGTGTGTGTGTTTTGGGGGAGCTGTTAGTTTCATCTCAGGCTTCCAAACAGGTATGCAGATTAACATCCATTGACAAATGTTGTTAATCCCCAAGGACATTTTGTTGATGAGGGGCAGCTAATGATTTAGTTCATTCTACAGTGATTTGGGGCACAAAACCCACATTATTCAAATCGCTTGGCACTGGGTTGCAGAGTGGGAACACACACATAACATTTAAGATATGCCAAAATTAGGCAAAACAAACAAAAAAACACAGCCATGGTGGTCTTGTGGGGAAAGAAACAACTTGATTATCCCAAAGAGGCAGTTTGACAGAGTGCCCAAGCTCTCTGTGAGGCCACATGGAAGTACCCCAGAGAAGAACCATCAGCTGAAATGATGCTGAGCAGGAGCAGACAGTGAGGAGCATTGGAAACAGAATGGTGCCAATGGTCAGGAACTCAATTCTCTTGGCAACACACAGGACTCACTGGGAGACTTGGGCAAGTCTTTTACTAGCTCTAGAACTCCCTTCCCCTTATTTGTGAGACAAAGGAGAGGGAAAGAAAATTGACATTTACTATGAATCTGTTATTTACTAAATACTGATATAGGAAAGACGTTAGGGTATGAAGCTGATGGCCAAGAAAGAATTTTTGAAATGCCTTTGTAAGGACCTATTTAACCAGAGCACTTCCATCCAGTTAAACAATAACTTTGTTGTTTAAAACTTAAACTGTCCCTGCCCCTCTTCCCTCAGGGGACTTATTTAAAAACAAGTCCCAGAAACCAGTCCCAGGTAACAAAGCCCAAATACAAGGGTGGGTCAGGCCAGCTGGAGACATCTGATGGAGGAGGGGGGTGGGAGGGGAGGTGCATACTGTCTCCCTAGTTACCAAGGAGTATGAGCCCCGCCCTTTGGGCAACTTTTGGGTGCCAATTCCGACCAAGGAGATAGGCTGGTTCAAATATCTACTAGGGTAAATTGTAATTCAATTGGTCACTTATGTGTGACCTAACATGACTGTGCAGCTTTCTGTGTGTGTTACAATCTCATTGACCACCTGTGCATGGCCAAGCCCAACCACATGGCCTTTGCCCTTAAAAGCTAGTCTGTGAAGCAGAGAGAGGTCGCCCTCTCTGTAAGAGGCGCGGCCCGGAACGTTCGGTTTGATTCTTGATGCTTGGTGCGAAATAAAGCTTTGCTTGACCTTCGCTTTGTATCAGTCTCGCTCCTTTAATCACGGACCCATTATTGGGGGACCTAACAGCCTTTAGTGCAAAACGGCGATTTTATTAAAGCCTGGGGACAGGACTCATGGGCAGAAAGAGCTGTACCTGGATCATAAGGAGTGGCCCATTATATGCTTTCCCAGTTGGGAGCGGTTTAGGGATACTGTGAATCCCTAAGGAACTTTGGAAGCAAGGTTTCCAGGACCTTGAAGGGGCTAGCTATTGTTGGGAAAAGGTCATTTATTACCTTCTAATCAAACCTTAGTCATGAGACCTGTCAGATATATATCGGTGGGCCATCTACTTGGGGGATGATTTCCAACACATATCTTGGGGGTTTAGAAATAAGGAAAATTTCTAAAGGAATTTTTATATGTTAAAGTAGACTTACAGGATTCTGTTGGTGGTCGGGGAGGGAGTTGGGCTAGGATTGCCTTTTGTGCACAGCAAAGTGTCTACACTGAGGGGATTGAGTCTCTAAGGAATGTCACTCTGCAGGTTTTAAGGACTTGTCAGTGGGCTCTAGGGAGAAAGGAAATTTAATAATTTGTCTTCTGCCTTTGTTTCCCACATCAGATACCATTATAATTTTCTTTTATTTAGTCTCCATCATAGCTTGGTGGAGTAGATATTGGTACCTCCATATTATATATGAGGGTCAGAGAGGTTAGTTTACCTGCCCAATATCACACAGCTAGAAAATAGTAGGGCCAGGATCTCAGCCTAAGTGTCCTGATGGCTTTTTTCACTTTTCCATAGATCCACTTTCCTCAGCCTGTAATATAGATGACACATAGATTTTTGTGTGAAGATTTATTGATTTAATGCACACAGCTTCAGAAGAACAGTAGACAATAAATGCTGATCATTATTTTTTATCATTATGATTATTTAGACATTTTTCATGTTCAAAGAATGTCCTCTTATTTGAGAGAAATGACTGCTTAGAAATGAAATTCACTCACTGTTATTAGGTACCAATTGCAAAGCAAATGTATAATGTTCTTTTGGAATAAAAACTCCCTTGATTTCTCTTTTTCTGACTGACTCCACTTGCTTAGGACCTGAAGTCCTGACCTGGAGACAGAGATCCGGGCTTGCCTGGCTTCAGCGTGCCATTCAGCAAGCCGGCAGGCAGGCGGCAGGTAAGTGGCCCCAGTAACCCTGACACTCAGCTAAGTGCCTCCACCAGGACTTCAAAAGTTGCCTCTCTCCTTGGTTGGCAGGCTTTCAAAATACTCTCTAGAGATTCTCAACTGTTAGGGTAAATGATCCCAATTCAGTGTTGGGGGTAAATTTAGAGGAAAACTTAAGTGTGGGAGACACTGAGGCATTAGTTGCTTATGGAGGCAACATGTGGTTTTAGACTCCTTTAACCCACTAGCGCAGCCCCTCCACCAACACCTCTCAAGTTGGCCTGCAAGCCCCAACCTCAGGATTACACCTCCTGTCAGGCTTCCAAGGCTCTTATTAAAATGCAAATGTTACTTGGGAGCGACAAATACATGAATTTGCTAGCAGGTATTAACACTGTATTTGTTTATCTGATTAGCTGCCCCTCTGAGAGCAGATCTCTAGGCGCCTAGGAGCTATTTAGCAAATTATTGCTCCAGAGGAAGACCACCCAGAGGGTTTGTCTCCATTTAGATTGAGTGGAAGCAGTATCTGTTACCACCATCCTTTGGAGTTTAAAGCTTGTTCCAGCTTTGGCAAAGATCAGAGAGTTGAGGACCTGATCCCAGGTGTAGATCAAGGTAGAGCTGGGCCTCTGCTCAAGGCTGGGAGTTCCAAATCTAGGTTCCACAGGGCAGTTTAGTGGCTAATTCATAAGAAGGCAGGGCACAACAGCCATCATGAAAAAATTCCTGGAGTTTTGGCACATGGGTCTGAATGTTTGGGTTTGGTAAATATGGGGTTTAAGAGAACAAGTTACTTTGCTTTGCTTTAAAGACAGTGGTAAAATGAGGATGGGTAGTTCAGAGGGGAAGGTATGAGTGTGTGGGGGGACCTCTTTTTTCCAGAAGCTGATGGGGCTTTGTTTACTATCACCTGAACCAAAAGCAACGTACCTTTCCTCCGGGCTCTTGGTCCTTTTTGGTTTGTTTTTTAAAGATTTATTTATTTATTTATTTGAGAGAGAAAGAGAGAGAGAGAAAGCAACCACACAGAGGAAGAGGGAGAAGCAGACTCCTCGCTGAGCAGGGAGCCCGATGTGGAGCTCAGTCCCAGAGCCCTGAGATCATGACCTGAGCTGAAAGCCGGCACTTAAATGACTGAGCAACCCAGGTACCATGTGGGCTCTTGGTCCATTACAAAGGGGGACCCCTTGCCTTTACCCCAACCTCTGTCTCATGGGTGGGGGAGGGAGAAACTGGCCTTAAGGGATCTCTGCCAGCCCTAGGATCCCTGCCTGGACACTATATGACTGTGACTTTTGTATATACAACAATGTGAAAAACACCTAGCTTTTTATATGTGTTGAATTCTGATCTGAAGGGTTTGAGCCTCACTGAGGCAATTAGTCACTAAATGTACATTCAGACCCACCCCTCATGTTTATAAAGAGTACACAGAAGTCAGTGTGCCATATGTCTACCGTTTAAAGATAATAAATCAAGCTTAAAAGCCATTAAAAAAAATATATTCTATCATCCTAACTTCACTTCCATAATGATAAAGTCAAAATGTGTAAAGCTTTAGCTTTTGTATGACTGGAAGTCTGCAAAATACCAAAGAGGATGAAATTTAATTATTTTTGCGTACATCTGGGGGTTTTGTTAATAGGCCAGCAACATGTGAGAGTAATAAAGACATGCATAACTAATAAGTTATTATATACTCATTCCCTCAACCTTTTTTCCTGATTTATTTCAGGAAATTTATTTCAAAGCACTAACAATGCTGTTTTTTTTTTTTTTTTAATTTTAAAGATTTTTTTATTTTATTCTTTTTTCTTTTTTTAATTTGAATTCAACTAGCCAACAAATAGTACATCATTAGTTTCAGTATAGTGTTTAATAATTTATCAGTTGCTTATAACACCCAGTGCTCATCACATCACATGCCCTCCTTAATGTCCATTACCCAGTTACTTCACCCCCCACCCACCACCCCTCCACCAACCCTCGATTTGTTTCCTATAGTGAGAAGTCTCTCATGGTTTTTCTCCATCTCTGATGACTTCCCATTCAGTTTTCCTTCCCTTCTCCTATGTTCTTCTGTGCTGTTTCTTAGAATATTCCACATGAGTGAAACCATATGATAATTGTCTTTCTCTGATTGACTTATTTTCCTCAGTATAATACCCTCTAGTTCCATCCATATCGATGTAAATGGTATAATTATTCATCCTTTCTGATGGCTGAGTAATATTCCATTATATATATATATATCCCACATCTTTATCTGTTCATCTGTCGATGGGCATCTTGGCTCTTTACACAATTTAGTTATTGTGGACATTGCTGCTATAAACATTGGGGTGCAGGTGCCCTTTCGTTTCACTAAGTCTCTTGGGGGTAAACACCCAGTAGTGCAGTTGCTGGGTCTTAGAGTAGGTCTATTTTTAACTTCTTGAGGAACCTCCATACTATTTTTCAGAGTGGCTGTATGAGCTTGCATTCCCAACAACAGTGTAGGAGGGTTCCCCTTTCTCCGCATCCTCATCAATGTTTGTTGTTTCCTGTCTTGTTAATTTTAGCCAGTCTGACTGATGTGAGGTGGTATGTCATTGTGGTTTTGATTTGGATTTCTCTGATGCCAAGTGATATGCAGCATTTTTTCCATGTGTCTGCTGGCCATTTGTATGTCTTCTTTGAAGAAATGTCTGTTCATGTCTTCTGCCCATTCCTTGACTGGATTATTTGTTCTTTGGGTGTTGAGTTTGGCTAAGTTCTTTATAGATCTCAGATACCAACCTTTTATCTGATGTGTCTCTTGTGAATATCTTCTCCCATTCTGGAGGTTGCCTCTTAGTTTTGTTGACTGTTTCCTTTGCCGTGCAGAAGCTTCTTATCTTGCTGAAATCCCAATAGTTCATTTTTGCTTTTGTTTCCTTTACCTTTGGAGACATGTCTAGCAAGAAATTGCTATGGCTGAAATCACAGAGGTTGTGCCTGTGTTCTTCTCTAGGATTTTGATGGATTCCTGTCTCACGTTGAGGTGTTTCATGCATTTTGAGTTTATCTTTGTGTATGGAGAAAGAGAATCATTCAGTTTCAATTTTCTGCATGTGACTGTCCAGTTTTCCCGAAAGCATTTGTTGAAGAGACTGTCCTTTTTCCATTGGATATTCTTTCCTGCTTGGTTGAAGATGAGTTGACCATAGAGTTGAAGGTCCATTTTTGGGTTTTCTGTTCTGTTCCATTGATCTATATGTCTGTTTTTGTGCTAATACCATACTGTCTTGATGATTACAGCTTTGTACTAGAGCTTGAAGTCTGGAATTGTGATGCCACCAGCTTTGCTTTTCTTTTTCAACATTCTTCTGACTATTGAGGGTCTTTTCTGGTTCCATATAAATTTTAAGATTATTTGTTCCAGCTCTGTGGAAAATGTCCATAGTATTTTTTTTAAGATGGTTCTTATTTATTTATTTATTTATTTATTTGACAGACAGAGATCACAAGTAGGCCGAGAGGCAGGTGGGTGGGCGGGGAGCAGGCTCCCTGGTGAGCAGAGAGGAGCTGGATCCCAAGACCCTGGGATCATGACCTGAGCTGAAGACAGAGGCTTTAATCCACTGAGCCACCCAGGTGCCCCATCCATAGTATTTTGATAGAGATTGCTTTAAGTGTGTGGATTGTTTTGGGTAGCATAGACATTTTCACAGTATTTATTCTTCCAGTCCATGAGCATGAAATGTTTTTCCATTTCTTTGTGTCTTACTAAATTTCTTTCATAAGTGTTCTGTAGTTTTTAGAGGACAGATTCTTTACTTCTTTGGTTAGGTTTATTCCTAGGTATCTTACAGTTTTGGGTGCATTTGTAAATGGGATCAATTTCTCTTCTGTCTCATTGTTAGTGTATAGAAATACAATTGATTTCTGTGCATTGATTCTATATCCTGCCACTTTATTGAATTCCTGTATGAGTTCTAACAGTTTTGGGGTACAGCCTTTCGGATTTTCCACATAAAGTATCATATCATCTGCAAAGAGTGGAAGTTTGACTTCTTCTTTGCCGATTTGGATACCTTTTATTTCTTTTTGTTGTCTGATTGCTGAAGCTAGGACTTCTAGTACTATGTTAAATAGCAGTGGTGATAGTGGACATCCAGCTCTCAGTTTTCCCCCATTGAGAATATTTGCTGTGGGCATTTTGTGGATAGTTTTTATGATATTGGGGTGTGTTTCCTCTCTCTCTCCACTGTGGAGAGTTTTGCTTTTTTTTTTTTTTTTTTTTAGATTTTATTTATTTATTTAACAGACGGAGATCATGAGTAGGCAGAGAGGCAGGCAGAGAGAGGAGGGAAGCAGGCTTCCTGCTAAACAGAGAGCTTGGTGCGGGGCTCGATTCCAGAACCCTGGATCATGACCTGAGCTGAAGGCAGAGGCTTTAACCCACTGAGCCACCAGGTGCCCCACTGTGGAGTTTTAATCAAGAAAGGCTGCTGTACTTTGTCAAATGCTTTTTTTACATCAATTGAGAAGATCATATGGTTTCACCCTTTTCTTTTATAAATGTGCTCTATTACATTGATTGATTTACGAATGTTGAACCACCTTGCAGCCCAGGAATAAATCCCAATTGGTTGTGGTGAATAAACCTTTTAATGTACTGTTGGATCCTATTGGCTGGTATCTTGGTGAGGATTTTGGCATCCATGTTCATCAGGGATATTGGTCTGTAATTCTTCTTTTTTAATGGAGTCTTTGTCTGGTTTGGGGATCAGTTAATGCTGGCCTCATTGAATGAGTTTGACAGTTTTCCTTCCATTTCTGTTTTTTAGCAGTGCTGTTCTAATCAAGATTTTTCCAAATAATTTTGTTCAGTAATAGGCACTGTTTAAAGGTTAAAAAGTATGATTATATCCAAAATGTCCACAATTTGATTATATTCTCCTCAAAAAAATAAATTAGAATAAATGAAAAAAGTCATGAACTATGAAAATATTTTCCATACGCCTTCAAAGTTAATTTTTTCTAAATTAGGCAAAATTGTGAAAATTAAAAGAGAAAATTCAAATTATTAATAATGCACATCAATGCTTAAAAATACAGTTATTTAAATTAAAAAGTTGTAATTTGATTTTAATTACATTTTGAAAATGCAATTACCTCTTATTAAATAGTTTTATGTTAATTACACTGTTTACAATTCTAGTGTTCATTCATCTAATTGACAAGGGAAGTGCTGGCAGCATGCTATGGGAATTCAGCAGTAATAAGAGTTGTTTAATATGGCAGAATCTTCCTTAGGCCACCAGTTTGGAATATTGCCCTAATTCCCAAGTACCTCAGGAACTCTGAATTGAAGTGAGTAAATGGACTCAGCTCTGGGGAAAGGATACTTTGTAATGCAGGAATCTACTGCTTTCATACTGTCTCAGAGAAAGGATTTGATGAGTTAATTAATTTGCCTTACCTTTTACCTACGCACTTCCGCTGCTCAACTCCCACTGAAGCAGCCTGTCTCTAACACCAGCAGCAGGAAGCCACAGGTGTTCACAGCTTTGGGACATAATTGCCTTTTTAGAGGGACTGGGACAGGAGAGGTGGAAAGAGCTGTTTCTTTGGCCTGAACGGTATCAATCAGGAGAGTGGAGCTTTGGGGTCACAGGTTGCCACGCGTGAGTACTGGATTCTGAGTGCCTCGGTGCCTCTGCAACCTTAAATTTAGTTATGTGTTTTTATCACTCAGGTCCCTCAGAGGCATGGAACCTGGAGCAGGTCCCTCTCTGCCAGGTCCCCCTCTGGCCTGGCTGTGAGGGTAGTATTAAGCATTTGGGCAGGTCATTTTTGTAAGCATTGCTCCTTTTCCTTAAGGAAAGGGAACATTACCTCCTCATGTACTTACCTCAGAGTGTTCTTGTGATAAGTAAGTGTGTTTGCCTGCTTTTTATTTTTTTAATTTTTTAAAAGATTTTATTTATTTATTTGACTGACAGAGATCACAAGTAGGCAGAGAAGCAGGCAGAAGGTGGGGGGCGGGGAGGCAGGCTTCCAGCTGAGCAGAGAGCCTGATGCGGGGCTCCATCCCAGGACCCTGGGATCATGACCTGATCAGAAGACAGAGGCTTTAACCACTGAGCCACCCAGGCACCCCTCGCCTGCTTTTTAAAAGAATATATTTTAATTTTGGTAAAAAGCTTGGTGTCGAAGGAGCATGGACCTTTGCAGAAGTAGTATTGTTTGCTTTATTTCTTTCTTGGGTCTATATAATTTTTTTTAAATAATTTTTTAAAAAGATTTTTATTTATTTATTCGACAGATCACAGGTAGACAAAGAGGCAGGGGGAAGCAGGCTCCCCACTGTGCAAGGAGCCTGACTTGGAACTTGATCCCAGGACCCTGAGATCATGACCTGAGCCGAAGGCAGAGGCTTAATCCATTGAGCCACTCAGGCACCCCTTGGGTCTATATGTTAACAAAGGTATCAAAACGAATAAAGAGACACTTATCAGTTGGTATCAAAGGGCAATCAGCTGGCAGTTGCTATTAAAACAAGCTTTCATGCTTTGGATTCTGGAAGGGTTTTCTTCTTTGTCCTACTTATATTCTAAAGCACATTAAAAATTCTAATATCTGTACAAATAGAATGGAGATCGCCTTTATCCCATAAAGTCAAGGCATATATGTTCATTTGCACATGAGGACAACATTACCAGTTCAAGCTTTCTTTGTTTTTAAAAATATTTTATTTATTTATTTGAAAGAGAGTGTGTTTGTGTGTGTAAGAACAGGAAAGAGGGACAGCGGGAGAGGGAGAAGCAGACTCCCCACTGAGCAGGGAGCCCAACTAGTCCTGGGAATAGATCCTGGGACTCAGATCATGACTGTAGCTGAAGGCAGATGCTTAAGCAACTGAGACACCCAGGCAGCCCACCAGTTTAGTCTTTTAGTGGGACAATTCATTGAAATCTTGCCTTCTCATTTTTTCTTTTTTAATCTTGCTCATTTTTTTCTAATAATACTCACCAGGTTTTGAGAAGACATTTAGTGCCAATCTTTGGGTTGACTCTTTTATATGTAGCATTTTGTTAAGTCCTCCTAATAGCCAGGTTCTATTACTGTGATTCCCATTCTAAAATCAGAAAACAGAGACTAAATGATTTGCTCAGGATCACATAGGTAGTAACTGAAAGGACGGGAAATAAGATTAGCCCGATCTGAAAGCCCAAGCTGTAAATGATTGCATTGTACTGTCCCCTAGAGAGGCTGTGGGAGATGTCAATCCAGGTTCCAGGATTCCACCTGCTCTGGAAGACTTCCCTGTTTGGATTAGAGTTGTTGTCCTGATAGCTCTGGCAACAGGAACCCATACAGGAGAGTCTATGTGACCCAGAAATCTGAGCGGAAAGCATTCTCACTTGGCATGCAGGTGTCCTGTTGTGTTGAGATATATAGAGTACTGATGCTGGGGTCCTGGTCCAGGACATTGTATAACTTTGATGTGAATGAAAACATCAGTGTGCCGTTTTGGGCACAGCTGTGTAATCAAAGCCACACAGCCTAGATGGATTTCAGCTAATTGGTTCAACAAAAACTTACAGCTGGAATGGGACGGAATGGAGCCGTCTGCCGGTGCACATGCAGACCAGCCTCAGTCACGTTCCCTGGCCGTCACCGGAACAAATGCCCTACTTTGTAAAAAGGCTCGGAGTGGTGGCCCATAAATAGCTGAGCTGTTTAACATTTGCAGACATTCACGGTAATATATCTGCTGTCAATACGCTGCACACACATTAGGGGGGATTGTGACAGTCTTGCTGACACACTATTGATTCATGGCAGAGGCTGTTTATCTGTGACAAGAAAACATCAGTTGATATTGACGAATCATCTGAAAATACTCACCTACTTGCACTCTATCAAGTTGAGTGAAATATGCAGTAATCTGACTGCTTGCAGTCAGAATGGATCCACAGGGAGAGAATTTCTGTATGCTATCAGATATTCTTTCTAAATCCACAGCCCCGGTATAGTGCTGTTAAAGGAATAGCTTTCTCTCTGTAAGGCAAAAGGCTGAAAACCAACTGTGTTAATAACGCGAGTGAGCTGTGAACGAATTCGAAGTGGGGCTTGTGTATGCAATTCTGCCCTGCCTGTTGACCTAAAAAAATGAGTGTGAGAAGCTGCCTGGTGTGTCATGCTGAATCGGTGAAAGATTCTCACTTATTAGGGAGATGAAAGTGTGCTGTTATTTTCAAAAAGCCACTACCAAGACAGAGGTTCTAATTAAACTATAGTTTATGAGCACATTACAGAATTCCTCACCTTTTCTGTTGGGGCCAGAAGTCAACCAAGATTTTTAAATGGTGGCACACAGTCTAGCTAGAGTGTTCCATATAAATTACCTGGAAAAAAATCACCATGGGTGTCTAAATGCTGTTTCAAAAAATGTATTCACCTACCTGACCAATATATATTTTTTAAGATTTTATTTATTTATTTGAGAGAGAGAGACAGAGAGAGATCACAAGTAGGCAGAGAAGCAGGCAGAGAGAGTGAGGGGAAGCAGGCTCCCTGCTGAGCAGAGAGTCCAATACGGGGCTCTATCCCAGGACCCTGAGATCATGACCTGAGCTGCAGACAGAGGCTTAACCCACTGAGCCACCAGGTGCCCCCTAAACAAGATTTTTAAAGGCATAAGTGAGGGCAAGAGACCAGTCTCTGACCTCATGGAGCTTGTATTCTAGTTTGGGAAGGAGACAAAAAGAGTAAATATAAAATAAAGTAGGTAGATATTAAAATAACTTTAAGTTATACTAAGTAACATGTCAGAGATAAAGATAGTTTGAAATCATTTCTGCCGTATCAGGAAAGTCCTGCATGGAAACAGTGAATTGTGTTGGGCATATCTAGGTATTTCCCAAGTCCTCCGTGGGCACCCACCCAGGGTGACATAGGGTTAGGGAGAGGAGTTTGCACTTATTCAGTAACTACTGTGAGCAAGCCCTGTAGTAGGCACTCTTGTGTATAGTAAGGATTGTAACTAGCAGGTTGGTGGGAATAGTTGCAGGTTTGAAGTCAGATTATCTTCACTATGAACTTGATCTCTACTATATCCTACAACTGTGGCCCTGAGAAAACCAAATTTTTTGACCCTCAGTTTCTTCATCTACTAAAATAGGTAATACCTTGTTGGATTGTCATCAGGACTTAAATAGAAAAATAAAATATGTGGCATGTAATAGAAAATCAGTCAATTCACTGAGTCTTCATAATCTTCTTGAGATGGAGACTAAGTACCACTGTACTAAGTCACAGCCTATCAAAGGCTGTGCGATATCCTTAAAATGCTTAGTGTTTTCAAAAGTTTGAATGAATGAGGCTTGGGGTCCTCATCTTACCGACTAGATCTTGACTCTTTTTGTGCCCTTTAATGTGTATAGCATTTACAATGTATTTCTACTAAGTGCTCCTACTACAGTCACCACCACTGCTGTCATGGTCTCCACCCTGGCCACCTCAAGCATCTTACCCTTGTTGAGCCCTCACAAGGTGCCAGACACAAGGCTAAGCCCTGGAATACATCGTCTCCTCTGATTCTCACCGCAGCCCCAAGGGATGAAGTTACAAGGTCTTCTTTTGTAGGTGAGAAAATGGAGGCATGCTGTAGGTTAAGAAATTAATTCGACTTCAAGCAGCTGATAAGGAGTGGAATTGGATCCCAACTCAAATAGTCTAGCCCCCCAAATTCCTCACTTGATGTGTGCACAGTGTAAAACCCAAAGGAGTTTTCAAGGCATTCTGTAGTTCTTAACTTAGTTGTTAAGGCACCTACAGGAGCCATAGGCAGGCTGGTTACTGTGATCCTCACTAGGCTGGAATCAGCTAGCCCACCTAGCTGCCTGGTTGGCAGTGTCCCAGGCTGCTCTTTCCCCTCAGGGGCAGCTCAGGCCCAGAGAGCACTGGGCTCAACAGGTGCTAACTGGTAGTGTTAGCATAAGAAAAAAAAGCAGAAGGCAGATCTGTCAGTGAGGCAAGAACTTGGAAGTAACATGTTCCATTAAAAAGCTTTCTCATGAGTTATTAATGAAAGTCAAGAACTGGTATTTCCTTATTTGATCCGGTCCCCTGTTAAGGATTGATTGAGTTCATACATTTGCCAATTTACTGAAAATAATCTGAAGTGTCATTAAGTGAATTTCCATGGAGTCCAATTTCAACCTGCCCTATCTTTTTGTTTATAGCCACTATTTTCTGGGCTACTGCAGGGAACATTCTTTCTCTCCAATAGATGTAATAGAAGCAGGAATATGTTTTACTGAATTTATAGGAATCCTTTTCCCTAGCTTGTCTCAACTTAGCTCAGTTGCCTATTGTTTTTTATGGTTATTTTGTGTATGATGTTAGTGGTGTGGCTGTATGTCTTAGGAATCAATTCCTTTTTCAGTGATAAGCCTGTAAAATCTTTGGGGGCTGCCTCTGAAGTGGGACTATTTTATAGGTGAAAAAAATGTTACCTTATAATAAGTTCCTTCTGGAATTTTGACAATAAAATTTGTAGTGGATAAGATCTAAGGCCGAGGTCACACAGAATCCCAGGTTAGACTAGGATTTCCTTTAATGAGACGTTGTTATATTAGGGATGGGTGTATTGGAGAATAAACTAACTGAAGTGACCATGAAGTTAATTACTCATTGCAACTAAGAAAAGAGTTTCTAGTTACATCATTTATACCTTTAAAGCCAGCTGGCTTCTGCTTGGGTTTTGGTGTGACAGCCACAAAATGATACAATGTGTTTTTCCTGCTTTTAATTAAATAGTGATTTCCAGAAATAACTAAGTAGTCGAGTGTAGCAGCTTTTCCAAATTGGAATTTTAAGTCAGTAGGTTTCCCAGGGTGACCCGTCCACACAATCCTTAGACATTCAGGAGGCCAGGATTTGGTGGTTGTATTTTCTCATTTTACACACTGAAGAAAAGACCTAGTAACTTGTGAAAAATTTATGTATATTAAGTGGTGGTCCTAAGATTTGCATGAAGATTTTTCAGACTCTAAAATTTAATTTAATTTTTTTTTACCCATCATAGTATTCTGACATCCCATGACCCAAATAAAGAATTCAGATGCTTCTAGTGTTCTATTTAATTCGTGTATTTGAATTGTAGTTTTTGAGGGGCTCCTGGCTTGCTCAGTTGGTGGAGCATGCAACTCTTGATCTTGGGGTCATTAGTTCTAGCCCCACGTTGGGTATAGAGATTACTTAATAAATACATAAATGTAAACAAAGAAAAAGAAATGTGCTTTTTTGAACCTTAAATGTCTCCTTGTCTCACAGATATTACAAGCTTTTATTTAAAATTCCATTCATTTTATTTGCCAAATATTTATAAAATATTTACCTTATGTCTGCAGATGACAGAGTTAAGACATGGTAGTTGCAATTAAGAATCCTGTAGGCCGCTGCTGTATATCCTCTTATAAGTTCTGTATGTCAAAGTTTTCATCATTATATTTTTAACAGAATGCTGCAATGTTTATTCTGTTTTTTATTTCATTGTTGGTATATGAGTAATAGCCTTTTTAGGTCTTACCTTCACAAGTCCCAGATCAGATATTTAAATGATAAAAAATACTGCTTCACCCCCATGGAGTTACATGATCTTTGTTTTCTCCACATTTTATTTTATAATAGTTCTATCCTAAATCTTCATGAAAACTTTATTATATTTCTGAGGGAATATTTGCATAGTTATTAGCATATAATGTAGCATCATAGTTGTCATGATTTTCACTGGAGCAGCTAATCTAAACAGAATGGATAACTGGAGTGGACTGAGCCAGACATTTAAGGAGGGACGTTCTGAAAAGCAGACAAAACAAGATATTGTTTGCAGAGATCCTTCTCAATATGTTTTTTATTGTGGAGCTCATGTGTTCAATCTTGTGTCTAAATATTCTTTTGTAGAGACTTCGGAAGCTGAAGAGCTATGTTTTTTTTTTTTTTCCCCAGTAGCTTTGAAAGTTAGACTTATCAGCATGGCATAGGATATTAATCGAAGCTGACAGCAGCTTGTAAATTTTAATTTTCAAAT
This sequence comes from Mustela lutreola, assembly GCF_030435805.1. Taxonomy (NCBI): domain Eukaryota; kingdom Metazoa; phylum Chordata; class Mammalia; order Carnivora; family Mustelidae; genus Mustela; species Mustela lutreola. Next base: position 81,900,750 of record NC_081294.1, read on the forward strand.
GATGCATCTTGGCTGATGCTTGAGTCTTTGATGACCCAACTTAACAAGAGCATTTCTAAATACATAGGGAGAAATACGGAAAGGGTGTAGAATTTGTAGTCAAAGACGCTCGGAGGCAAATCTCTGTTGTTGGGGTTTGGTGCTCCGACAGACAGCTCGCTAGTAAGTGTCTCTTGAGTTTGTGTCTCAGTTTTCTCACTTGTAAAGTAGAGAAATAGCAAAGCAGTAGCTGTCTTCTGGGTTGGTTACATCTTTGTTGAGGAGGAGGATGTGGTCAGGATTTTTACAGCTAATTTGTGAGGTTAGGCACATCTCCATTTTTCAAAATTTTCAGCTACTCAGGCTGTTATCAGACTCTAATTTCCAGAAGCTAGCTGAGCTCCTAGCAAATGACTGGAACCTCTGCAGATGGGAGCTGTTATTATGATTAAAAACAGAGAAGTTCCAGCACAGGATCTTAAACCCTAGAACAGCACACATGACGTGAATTGCTCCTGTATAGGTTGGCTTTATTGTAATGGTGCAAGAATTCTATCTCCATCCATTTTCTAATTGGCTTATTCTATATGTACCTGGCCAAACATACTTAACAAAAGGAGTCAGTCCTGACAAAGATGAATGAGGGTACAAGCACTGCTGAAATCAAAATATTTGCAGATACAGGTAAGTGTTTTATTGAGCTCTATCCTCGTTGCTTCCTCTTAGTTTTCACATTTCCTCTGACAACACCTGTGCCTGACTGAAGAGGTAGTATAGTTTGTTATATTTGTCTTCCTAAAAAATAGTGCTTTGGGCCTTGATGTTTTTAAAGAGAAAGAAAATCACCAAAAATGTGTGCTAGAGATCACAATTTCCAGGTGAGGCGTTTTCTTGGGACCCAAGAGAACCTGACTCAAGGATAGCTCTTTATGATTTGGACCCAGGAAAGATGAGAGGGCAGTGGCTCTAGGAAATGTAGTGGCATCAGAAAAACTGGCTTCAGCAGTCATGGAAATGGTTGTGAATGGGAGAGAATGCAGGCCTTCTGCAGCTGATAAGTGAATCTTCTCGCATGGCCTTTGCCTACCAGCACCCATCAAGCTCCGGTAGGCTGAGGAACTTCTGTGATGTGCAGCAGAATACTCTGCGTTAGAGCATTAGGCACGGTGGTTCAGTTGGTTAGCATCTGCCTTCGGCTCAGGTCATGAGCCCAGGGTCATGGGATTGAGTCTCACATTGGACTCTCTGCTTAGTAAGAAGTCTGCTTCTTCCTTTCCCTCTTTCACTGCACTTTACTTCTCTCTTTCTCTCAAATAAATAAATAATATCTTTAAAAAAAAGAGTATTAGTCACTACGAATGCAGGCATGAGAACTTCACAAATGCTTTGGGTAAAAGAAACTTGATTTATTTGAACAGAATCATTTTTGCTTGCTCCCCTACAAGACATGGGATTTCAACTCCTATCATTTCAGTAAGGATTAATGGTAAGATGCAGCTCACCAATGGCATCTCACTTGTACATTTTTTTTTTTTTAAGATTTTATTTGTTTATTTGACAGAGAGAGACAGAGAGGTCACAAGTAGTCAGAGAGGCAGGCAGAGAGAGAGGGAGAAGCAGGCTCCCCGCCAAGGAGAGAGCCCAATATGGGGCTCGATCCCAGGACCCTGGGATCATGACCTGGGCCGAAGGCAGAGGCTTAACCCACTGAGCCACCCAGGTGCCCCTCACTTGTACATTTTATATCCTTATTTACCAATATATGGCTCTTACCCTTTGATTTATGGAAAATGTTAGGGAGCTTTGTGTATAACTAGGTGTCAATGGGAGAAAACTACTACTACAAATACTTTCCTCATTTTTTCCCCCTTCTTAGTAAAATAAAGAAGAATTCTAACAAGTCCTAACATTGCCTTACATAGAGGTATGGCACCCAATGGTGGACTGTTCTGGAGCCTAGCCATAAGTCTCTATATTAGAATCCAGGCTCTACTGCTTCTTAATTCTGCATATGTTACTGCTTACTTATGGACAGAGAATCATTGTAAGTATCAAAGAACATAATGTATACCTTACTCATTGGGTGGATCTGGGGAACAAAAGGTCCAAAAGGGATTGGAAAAAAGTCCCTGGCACAGGTGAATCTGTGTGGGGCAAGTGGGTAAGTTGGAGCCTGCAGGAAGCTAGGCATGTCCAGCCACTCGAGAGGATGTCAGGGGGCTGGTGTAGAAGTCTATGAAAGATTGCTGGCTCTGTGGCCATTGCTTCAGGAGAAGGAAATGGACTCAGCCTGGAAAAAAGTAAGAACAAATAGTAACCCTCCGCATCTCTCTCAAACCCAACTAAAATGCCTGGTGAGTCAGTGTTGCCATGATTATAGCTGATGTTTCTTGTCCGCCAACCAGAACCTGAAGTCAACATTGAAGGGAATTGTAGGAATTGTGGTTCCAAGATAGCTAAGTCAACACAGTATGCAGGTGGTATTCAGTGTGACTTTAGGTAATTCTTTAAACTTCCTGAGCATTTTTTCTCATCTGTACAGGAGACAGAATAATAGTACTTACTCTGGAATGTTATTTTAGGATTAAATGATGTGCTTTATCATATACAGTGCCTGGCATGTGCTGAGAGCTCAGAAAATCAGTTATTTTTTTTTTCCACATCTATATTCTTTTGTCAGGGACTGCATATGCCCTCCCACGCCTGCTCCATCAACCACGGTTTGCCTTTGCCCTTGAAGTTTTTTCTTTCTTTCTTTCTTTTTGAGATTGTATCAGCCTGTATTTATCTATCTATCTACCTATTTATTTATCAGAGAGAGAGAGACACACACACACACACAGAGCACAAGCAGCGGGTGGCAGCAGGCAGAGGGAGAGGCAGGCTCCCCAATGAGCAGGGAACCCCACAGTGGGGCTTGATCCCAGGATGCTGCGATCATGACCTGAGCTGACGGCAGTCGCTTAACCTACTGAGTCACTCAGGCATCCCTGTGTCTGCTTTTATTAAGCAGTCAGGATAGGATGTTCTGCTCTCTGAGGCTATTCTAGAGGGGGTTGGCTCTGGATTCAGAAAGACTAAATCAAAAAGATATTTCTCAATCAAAAGATAATCAAAGAGATAGCTTCTACTCTGCCCGGTAGGGGTTCCTAGATGATACGACCTGTTCTCTAGGTGGCAGCTGAAGTCACCCAGGAAGAACAATATTCTGATCTTTGAACTGTATCTGTGCTTTGTGTAAAAGCATGATTGTTCAAATGCTACAGTCTGCTCAAGATAGCACCCTGTCATCACCAGTCCACATATGATGAGTACTTTCCTGCTCTTCTGGAGTATGTTCATGCTGCTAATGATCTTTCTTTCCTACTGTGCCCAGTCTGGGGAGGGTGTTAGGTCACTGCTCTTTGCAGCTGATTCTAATTTTAACTGATTTGGGTAGACTAAGAAGCCCAGCTCACCAGGGATGGACTACACTGAACCTTACTTCAGATGCTCCTCTTTTAATAGGTGAACTTTTCTACTACTGGCAAATAATGTTCCCACAGAGATAAATCTACTGCTAGCACTAACCTTTCCACAGGTCAGAACACTGGGGCAGTGTCAACCCTCCATTGCCTGGATCTCCTAACGCCATGGTCCCATGGCTGTCCTATGCAGGCTGGATTGTCTTAGACACTGATCACGGTAGACATCTCAAAGGGCAGCAAAACTTCATTGGTCAAAATTAGTTTCAAGCTGTAGAAATGGAAAAACTGGAATTTAAGGACCCAAGAGCAGCAGTGGAGTAAAAGTAAGAAGGAGTTGGGAGCTATTAATCAGATCCAGCGTTCTTTGGTTTGCCAGGAAAGATGCAGTGTGTAGGAAGACCATGAGCCAGGGAAGACTAGAATTGGCCCTTTTCACATTAGTTCTACTCCTAGTTTTCAATTACACACTACAGCTGGAAGAGACACATTGAAGGCCTCTCTTAAGATTTACGTAACTGTTCATCTTCTCTTAGAAGTCTTCTTGACCATCATACCTTGCCACATTTCCAGTCTCCATTCCTTTCCCCACTTTCCCAATCTGAGTTGATAGAATTCTAACTTACTTTATGTGACAGTTAATTTTACATGTCAACTTGAGTGAGCTAAAGGATACCCAGATAGCTGGTAAAACATTATTTCTGGCTGTATCTGTGGAACTGATTCTGGAAGAGATTCACTTTTGAATTTGTGAACTGAGTAAAGCAGATGACCCTACCCAACATGAGTGGGCTCCATCCAATCCTTTGAGAGTGCAGATAAAACAAAAAAGTAGAGGAAGGACACATTATTTTTCTCTGCTTAAGCCGAGACATCCATCTTCTGTTCAGGACACTAGTGCTCAGGCTTTGGACTCAGACTGAGACTTACCCCATTATTCCCATGATTCTCAGGCCTTTGGACTCAGATCGAGTTCCACCATTGGCTTTCCTGGTTGTCCAGCTTGCAGATAGAGATCATGGGGCTTCTTGGCATCCATAATTGTATAAGCCAGTCTCTTTAATAAATCTTCTTTTATATGTATCTTTGTATATCTTATTGGTTCTGTTTTTCTGAAAAACCCAAATACAGTTTGTGGTTCAGTTCTTGTATGTGGATCACATTCTATCTTTATAGGCCTGCTTTTATTGTTCCACACAACTTAAATCTTTGTTGTAATCTACTCATGTGCAAAGGCTATAGCTCTATAGGCCAAATGCACTGTAATTGGCTGCAGTGGAAGAACTAGACCATCCTTCCATATCCTGTATTATCATTTACTCCAGTGCAACAACTGTGTGTCTATTGTATGCACAAATTTAGACTCCCAAGAACCTGGAGCCTAAAAATTTTAATCAAACTATTATCACTTGGCATGCCAAGGGACAACTTCATAAATAAAAGATTCAAAATCTGAATGCAGAATTGCAGAAGGTAATGCAGTAATACAAAAAAAAAAAAAAAAGAAAGAAAGAAAAACAAACCCAGTGCAGTTGATAATTAGATTCTTTACTTGCCTGTATGCAGAAGAATCTGTTCTTTCACTAGATCTTTTGGTTAATTGGCTTAAAGTAGCATCTGTGATGACTTACAATCAGCCCTGCATTGTTTAATCTGAAACTTTGGTTCTCATTTGTTTGATCAAATGCATAGAACTAGTAAAGATGTTAAAATGAAGGTAGTGTGTTTACCTACTACCCAACATGTAGATGAAAAGTAAAAAGTCTCTATCAATCAATTAGATGTTTCTGAAACCAGCTGTACACACAATGCCAAGTAGCTGAACATTTGGAAACATCTGGCTAATTGACAGAATCTTCTTTTAAGTATCTCGATGTTTGATATCACATTGACTTGATGAGCACAGAAGCTGCTCTCAAGATTTGGGGCTTGGAAATAATCCTCACTTAATAGAACCAACGCTGTGAATGGATATGATCTATATGAAAATGTAAAAAGTTTTAGAATTAAGACAGAACTTGTCCTTTAGTCAAAATCAGGTTTTAGGTTCTCAAAATATTTCTTGGGGAGTGCCTGGGTGGATCAGTAGGTTAAGCCTCTGCCTTCGGCTCAGGTCATAATCTCAGGGTCCTGGGATAGAGTCCCGCATCGCATTGGGCTCTCTGCTCAGCAGGGAGCCTACTCCTCCCCTCCCCCTGTCTCTGCCTGCCTCTCTGCCTACTTGTGATCTCTCTCTCTCTCTGTCAAATAAATATCTTTAAAAAATGTTTAAAATATTTCTAGGAAAATGGAAGATTTGTCTTATGGAAACCTGACTAGGTTGCCCTTGGATATGGCAGTGACTTTAGAGATAACACTAAAGGCATGATTAATGAAAGAAATAGTTGATAAGCTATACTTCATTAAAAGTTCTGCTCACAAAAGACAATCTCAAGAGAACGAGAGGGCAAGCCACAGACTGGGAGAAAATACTTGGAAAATATATATCTGATAAAGGACTGCTACCTGAAATATATGACCAACTCTAAAAACCCAACGGGAAGAAAACAAACAACTTACATAAAAACGGGGCCAAAGACCTGAGCAGATACAGCACCAAAGAAGACACGCAGATGGCAAATAAACATATGAGACGTTGTTTAAAGGTTTTCGCACCATCAGAGAATTACAAATGTAAACAGTGAGATACTGCTGCACACCTGTGAGAGTGGCCCAGACCTGCAGCCTGAATTCCACTCTGCTGGCAAGGACAACAAAGGAAACAATGACCTTAGAAATGTTGTTCCTTCTTAGTCCACCGTTGTCATCAGTTAAGGAGGGAAACTCTGCCAGGGGAACTCTTCACAGAGAGAATGCATGACTCCGGAAGAGTTACATAACCGTCAGTTAATGAGGTACAAAACTGATGTGCCTTGGCTTCCAAAGTTGTCCTCCTTCTCTGCTGTCAGGAGGCAGCGCGGTTCTTTGAGGCTTCCAGGCGCCCAGCATCCGCGTCCTCTTTAATTTCTTCCTCTTTGCCTTCAGGTTCCAGTCAGTGGGTAAGTGCTTTCTCTTGAGTCAACTTGCAGGTATATTTCTTACCTTTTTCCTCTGCTCCTGAGATAGAAGTTCAGATCATACCCTCTTTTTTCTCCAGAGTAAGTATTCAAGTTCTTTTTAATCATAAGAACCATTCATGTTTTTGGGGGTAACAAATTCAAACCAAAAAAGTGAGTAAGATAAAAATGGAAGGTTTCCTTTCCTCTAAAGTTCCTGCCCAACTGTTGTTAACTGACAGTGTTGTGTGGTTCTTTTTTTTTTTTTTTCTGATTTCCTCATGCTTTGTTTGTATAGTATTTATATTACCTCCATTTTTCAATGTCATATATTCATATCAATGCATGCATCATGATCACGAATTAGGTAGTATTTATTGAGGAATTGCTATGAGCCAGCAGTGAGCTCTGCATTTCACGTAAATTTTCTCAAGCAGTCCCTGTTTACTATCTGGTAAGTGACTAAACCAAAATGCTAACCTTACCTGCCAAACCCCTGAGCCTCAAAGTTTACTCTTACTGTGCCCCCAAAGTATTTGTTTTTTAAGAAAATAAAATCATGATGACATTATACTTGTATGCAATTTCCCTCTTTTTACTTTACAATGTGTTAGAGATAGTGAGCCTTGTATCAAAGTACCTCAGTCTTTTTAATAGCCATGTATAGTACTGTGTTGCATGGATGAATAATTACTTAGTTAAAATATCCCCTATTGGGGCACCTGGGTGGCTCAGTTGGTTAAGCGGCTGCCTTTGGCTCAGGTCATGATCCCAGGGTCCTGGGATCGAGCCCCATGTTGGACTCCCGGTCAGTGGAGAGCCTGTTTCTCCTTCTCCCTCTGCCTGCCTCCCTGCCTACTTGTGTCCTGTCTGTCAAATAAATAAATAAAATCTTTAAGAAAAAAAAAAAGAAAAATATATCCCTTATTAACTGACATTTCAGTGATTTCCTCTTTTACTAGGGTTGTGTTTCCGTTGGATAAGTGCATAAGAAGTAAAATTACAACAAATTCTCTTTTCTGTTCTTTCAAATCTGTCTTTTTCATCCCTTCCAGATTTGTCACATGGAGCATGGTTCTGATCCCACTGCTTTGCGGCTCTGGGCTGCTTGGACTTTTGGATAACGTATAAACACCTTGCCTCTTCTGGCTACCAAATCTCATGTTATATTTATTTATTTATTTATTTAAAATCTTTGGATGCAAGCATGTGTGTGCATATGAGAGAGGAGGGGGTGGGGCAGAGGGAGAAGAAGCAGACTCCCTTCTTAGGAGGGGTCCCTCCATCCCAGGACCCTGGTATCATGTCCTGAGCTGAAGACAGGTGCTCAACTCCCTGAGCCACCCAGGGGCCCCCAAATTTCATATGTTTTTAACCCAAACTCATCATACTCAATCCTCTTTCACCCACTTGGTGCTCTAATATTAAGTATTCCCATTACTGTCTTAGCCTGGAATTACCTTCTCCTCCACATTTTTGAGTGTGGTTCCTATTTGCCACCAGTTACTCCTTCCTTTGCATGTGTCCCCAGCTAGAGATTATAGCTGCATAGTTTCAGATTCCCAGAGCAATAGGTCTGTATCTCTGTCTGCACTGCTATCGGGTCCTACCTTGAAAAAAAATTTAAGTAAGCTTTACGCCCAAGGTGGAGCTTGAACTCAGGACAGAGTCCAGTGTCTTGTGCTCTATTCACTGAACTAGCCAGGCAGCCCTGTCAGGTCCTGCTCTGTAGTAGTGCTGATCTATAATACATCCTTCATCATTCTTTGGAAGTCCTAAAAAAGAAAAGAAAAAAGAAGAAGAAAAAAAAAATTCTTTGGGTGTGTTCTATGTCTAATATTCTATAATTCCCATGGCATCTCATATTGGCTTGTTAATTAAGTAGTTATTTCATCAATTACTTTGAATTTAAATATGAAGGCTACTATTTTCTCCACCTTATTTCTTTGCATACATACTAATGATATGGAGCCATTGGAACATGATAATTGGCACTGCATACCTTTCTATGAAATAAAAATTCACCTTTAAAGGAGATCTTACTGCCCCTTCATAGCTGGTATGCTAAACTTCTAAAAATTGGAACGTTTTGCCTGATGATTCACAAGGGGCTTTCACCTAGGTTTTTATACAGTATGGCACAGTTTGTAATCCTGATCTTCGGCAGCCAGAACCATGCCTCTCTCCTCACGCTCCAGGAGACCAGACTGGGGATCAACGCTTGATGTATGGACGGGCAACTTTGATGCTGGTCAGTATACAAGGGTCTGTTTCCTGAAATTTAAAAAATAAACCAGAAAGGTTCTCCTTCAGAATTTGGAACGGGGAACTGTGAATCTGTGATGTTATTTGGAAAGCAAAAAATTCTGCGGGAGTGCATCAGTGCCCTGCGATATCAGGCTGCATAAAAGATGTACGAGGGAGTCATGTACAAGAAGCTGGCCGCTAAAGGCGTTTGGTATTACAGGCTGTCAAACCTACCCTTGAAAATCCCTTAAAATGGTGTCACATTGGGACCAGCCTACTGTTTCTTGGTAAACTCAACATAGTGTGAGTTTTCTATAGCTCTGGAACAGATTCATGCATTTTCAGGAGAGCACCAGATGAAGGAATTGGCTTTCACTTCAGGGCCATGTTTTACTGAAAATACGTACCTTTAAATGATAGAACTATACTTGGTACAGAAAGATCTTCGCAGTGTGTGAGTCACCTGGAAACTGAAGCTGACTGAGGGAACAGCAGTTTCAGCACACCCATCTTTTGCTCATTTCTGTGTGTGTGTGTGCAGCACTGGGAGATGAATATGCATAAGTTAAATCCACGCATATTTTGGCTCCAGGGTAGAGAACAGGGGAGAAATCCAGCAGAGGGAGGAAGTGGAGGAGTTTGGAGGCGGGGAGCATTGCCATGAGGTAGAGGCTATGAAGGCCCTGAGGGGGACATGGGAGAGCAGGCGGTCCCTCAAACTGGCTTACATTGAGAACAGTCCCGTCGTGAGCTGTACTCTGTGCCTATCCTTAAAGGCCCCTTCCTTGAGATGACCTGACAGACTCCCTTCATTACAACTAAATTATCCAGACTCATCAGTTAAACAACAGAGGCACTGCTTCTTGATTTCTCCTGAAATTTCTATCCATGAACATGCTTCTGGGTGATAAGAACAGAAGAACAACTATGGAAAATGTTTACCGCAGTGTGCTCTCCAGAAGAATTATATACTGGCATTTCTGGAGCGATTATGTTTGCAAAGAGGTTAGAAGGTAGCACAATAAGAGAATAGACAATTCGTGTTTGGACAAAATAGTATTACCTTGCCCAATTTTGCTTGCTTGTTTGCTTTTTCTTTCTCTCTTTCTTTTTTGTACATAGCATAGCTAATGTGCTTTATAGGCACCCGAAGTTACCTTTCAAGGTAATTTGGACCAATATCAGTATTTTCAGCCATAGATGAATCATATTTTAGGTCTCCTCGTGCATATCACAGCAGAACAACTTTCACTGTAAAATAAAATGCTTTTTTTTTTTTTTCCCATGGAAAGCAAATGTATACTTTCAAATGGTCAGATGATAGTCAGCTTTGAATAAATCCTGTTCCCTGCTCTTTGTGAGAAGCTTGTACAGTGAACATTCTGGATTTAATCAGCAAACTGTAGTGGAGAATTAGCTTAGAAAAATAACCCTCTCCAACACATCTGCTCTTCAGACAGACACTGTGTACTGCAAGGCGACATCAGACCTCAGAAGGAAAAAGAGGAAGGCTGCCAGGGAAAGGATGGCCAATCTGGACTGCCTTGCGCAACATCTGCTGGGAGTCGACAAAGTGCCCGGCGAGGCACAGCCTGGATTACACCGATCACCTGCAGTGCCAGCTCCCTGGCCAGTGGGAAATGGTTTCTAGGTCTACTGGACTGGTGCCGAGAGCAACGCAGAAAATTCTTGGAGCAAGACAAGGAAAATAGCTTTGGATGTGCCTGGCAACAAAAAAGATCTTCGTGCAAACTTTCATTTTCTTTCCTTGGAGAACATTGGTCTTGTGATCTGGGATGAGATGGTTTTTCTTCATTTGCCAAAAGCTTAGATTGGAACCTGCACACACGCACTCACATTTCAACTGAGAGGTCTAACTGGCGCATGCTGCTTCATTTTCGAGGAGTTAAAAAGGAGCCTTCTCTCTGAGGTACTTTATAGTAGAAACATGTCATCAACCATAATAGCCTCTTTTGTTGCAATATCTCTCTCCTCCAAACCAATAACTTCTGTTTCCCATGAATGCACTTGTCCCCTCTTGCCTAAAATGAAAGTCGACCGGTCTTTGCTCTCCACTGATCAGTCATCACACTGGCTTATCATCTGCATTCAGACAGATTCCGTTGATGATTTTGGCGAAACTATTTTTGTTTAGGAAACCAGAATCCGGAAGTGTCTCTAGAATATTCACAGATGGAGTTTGACCAACAAGTGGGGAAGCCAGACTTTATCAAGGGGCTCATTTGAATTAACATACATGATTTCTAGTAAGAAAACTAGTCAGAAGACAGAGAAACAGGGAATGAAATGAATTGTCTATTGACATGGGACAGCAGTAAAATCCCACAGTGTGCCATTTCTTTGGTGTTTTGTGTAGGTTTTCTCATTAGTCCTCGAGAGTTCCTGTGAGGAAGGAATTACGATGCATTCTCCTGGCTCAGAGATACTGCATAATCTGCCTAAAATTAAATTATTTAGTAAGTATAAAAAATTTCTGTGATTCCAAATTTTAAGACTTTCCAGTGTATAGAGCATTATTAATTGTTCGGTAATCAAGTTATTGAGTGTCATTCTGGGCCAGGCATTTGTCCGCAGTGGGGAGAGAGTAGGGAGAAACAGTTCACATTGGGTTCTCAAAGTGACAAAGGCCCTGTGGGGAAATCTAATCTAATCTAATCTAATTCAACTCAGATGGGGAATCAACATACAAATCTCCTGCTAAACATTGAAGGTGCATTCTCTAAGCCATTAAAGCTTGGCTCTGAATCTCGGTATAAATCAGGGCCCTGTGGTTTCTAGCGGCAATCTGTTTTCTGCCTCTGGAAAATAGCATTCTTTTTTTTTTTTTTTAAAGATTTTATTTTTTTATTTGTCAGAGTGAGCACAGGCAGACAGAGTGGCAGGCAGAGGCAGATGGAGAAGCAGTCTCCCGCTGAGCAAGGAGCCAGATGTGGGACTCGATCCCAAGACACTGGGATCATGACCTGAGCCGAAGGCAGTGGCTTAACCAACTGAGCCACCCAGGGGTCCCTGGAAAATAGCATTCTTAATAATCGTACTTCCTCCAGAGGAATATTTTTTTAAGAATTTTTTTTTTTTTTTAAGGATGATAGTGCACAGTGCTTAGTATATCACCTTGCACAGAGGAAGATCCCCATAAAAGATTGTTATTGTTGATTGGGATAGGGATGATGATGAAGGTTCTGGACTATTACTACAAGCACAGAAGGACACCATTTTCATTCTGAGAGGAGAAGACTATCTGAAGCAAAACAGACAATGCTTCGCTTTGGAACCCAGGGCTCTATCACAAGGGGGGTGTACCTGGTCCCAAAGAGATACTTGAAAATTAGTTACACTAGACCACTGGGTAACCAGAAGGGTTTTCAGGCTGGGGACCACAAAGGCATGAGGCCCTTTTCTTGGCTCGTCTCTGCAAGTCCTTAAGCAGGTGTGTGACTTCTGCAGAGACCCAGGGACGGTGTGGAGACTCCGTGTTGCTTTGTGCAGCTGTGGTGCTGGAGACCTGACTTTCACCTGGGCTCTGCCGGTCCTCCCTGATGGAGGACATGAGGCGGGCTTGTGACAGAGCCTGGCAGCCCAGCCGTGAGATGCCAGATGGGAAAGAGGATGGTATAAAGACTGCTTGGGTTTGAGTTGGGACCTAGGGGAGGTTTAGAAATTTTGGCTCAATGGATGGATATAAATCTTCAGATTGTCTTGCTAGGTTGTCATGTTCACATTGACACAGGTTGTTGTGAACTCCCAAATTTGAAAAGACTGGGTGGGCTCTCTGCCGGCATAGCTCATAGATCCTGCCCCTTGTCACTGAGAGCAGCACAATCTGGCAGCTTCCTCACTTGCTAATTAATAAATACGTAGGTGTTAGAGATGGGCACTTTTTTTTTTTTTGGGTCACTTACCTTCCCTAAGTGAGTTATGGGCTTAGGACAGATTCACCTTCCCTGCAGTCTTTTGCTAACATCTCTGTTCAAGGACACGAGGAGATCTTGAGATCTAAAACATTTAACCTCCCTCTTGCCTGAGTCTCCTCAACTATGAAATGGAAACAGTCACATCTGTCCAGATGCTCTTGTGAGACTGTTTGAAAATAATGGATGGGACCCCTCCAGTTAGAACGAATATTGCTAAATTTTCAGAGAACTGATGGCACCATTCACTTTTTCTCTGTTATATTATAGTCATTTTTTTTTTTTTTTTAAATCCCTCTGTCTCACCTTCCTTGGCAGACCACAATACATCACTTGAAGGTTAGGGATCTGTTCCATTTCTATACCTTCCTCCCACAACTCTACCTGATTTTTAACTCTGTTTTTTTTTTTTTTCCCTTTAATAAACATTTGAGTAATTTCTATGTGCTATATCTGTGTAGCTGGAAAACTTGCTCTCATTTTGGTTTCTTCTCCTTCCACATGTATTGGCTGCTTCAAGGTCAGGCTGAGATGACGAGGAAGCTGATTGAGGGAAAGAGTACAACTTCTTACACAGCTGGTGTGTTGTTGCTGTTGTTGTTTATAAACTTTTGCTTTGGAAATGGTTTTCGATTTAAAGAAAAGTTGTGAAGATGGTACAGAGAGTTCTCTGTATTCCCTAATGCTAATGTCTTAGATTACTATAGAGTACATTAATTGCTATCCACCAAACTCGACACTTTATTCAAATTCCATGTATCTTCTTGCTAATGTCCTTTTTCTGTTGTAGGCTCTCATCCAAGATACCACTTACATTTAGCTGATAAACCTCTGCCCTGTGAAAACTTCTCAGTATCCCTTGCTGTTCATGACCTTAAAAAACAATGCCCCTCAACTTGGGTTTGGCTGAAATTTTTCTCATGACTAGATCGAGGTTATGCATTTTGGAAAAGACTGGAGAAGTGAAGTGTCCCCATTAGATCATTTCAGTGTATGTGCTATGGAGGGGACTTTTTACTGGTGATGTTAATCTTGATTGTATAGCCAAGGTAATGTTCACCAGGTTCTGCATTATAGAGTTGTTGTTCTTCCCTTTTCTTTATTCTTTGAAAGTAAGTCATTCAAGGAGGTGGGTAGGGGAGAGGTAAGCTTTCCTTCATAGTTCTTGTGTAAATTATTGGGAATTTTCCTGTAAAAAAAGATTTATTTCTTTTCCACCTTTATCTATTATGTATCTCTCATCTTTCATTTATCTACCTATCACATATTCATTCATTTATTTATATCTGTATGGATTCATGCGTATTTATTTTATACTTTGTGGCATAATGTGATGCTGCTACCTTTATTATTTATTTTGTTGCTCAATTGTTCCACCTTTGGCCACTGGCAGTTTCTTCAGATTGGCCCTTATGTCCATCTGATAAACCCCCATCCTTTTGATTTTGGAGTGCTTCTTTACTTATACACACTAAGAGATTTTTTTTTTTTTTAAGATTTTATGTATTTACTTGACAGACAGAGCTCACAAGTAGGCAGAGAGGCAGGCAGAGAGAGAGGGGGAGAAGCAGGCTCCCCACTGAGCAGAAAGACTAATGCAAGGCTCGATCTCAGGACCCCAGGATCATGACCTGAGCCGAAGGCAGAGGTTTTAACCAACTGGGCCACCTACGCGCCCCCACACTAAGAGATTTTTTAAGATCACCTTGTATTTTCCTGCCCTGACCTGATAATGAGCTATTTGTCCAAGCTGGCTCCTTTTATTGGAGAATAGTATTCAAAACCAGAATCTGGGTGCTCAGTATACTTAATTGGTACTGGGGTGTCACAGATTTCAGGCCCTTCAGTGCTGGTGTAATTTTAATCCAGCACTGAATTCTCTGTGTATTGGAAGCTTAACACATGTTTCTCTCTTGGAACATGCTCGTGTGTTCCTTAGCGGTCCTTCCACTGGTGTCAACCAACAATGACTTCATTATTGGCAATGGGGACCATTGATGATTTTTAATTAATTACTTATTTATTTTCTTACAACTTTTAGAATTCCTATTAGCATTCAGTGTAATACTAGTTTCAGATGTAGGATTTAGTCATTCACCACTTAAAGACAAGACCCAGGGCTCATCACAGCAAGTGCCCTCCTTAATACCCATCACCCATTTAACCCAAACCCTCTCTCACCTCCCCTCCAGCAGTTTATTCTTTACATTTAAGAGTCTGTTTCCCAATTTGCCTTACTTTCCCCCCATTTCAACTGTTTTGTTTCTTAAATTCCAGATATGAGTGAAATCAGATGGTATTTGTCTTTCTCTGACAGCCTTATTTCGCTTAGCATAATACACTCTAGCTCCATCAATGTAGTTGAAAATGGCAAGATTTTGCTCTTTTTTTATGGCTGAGTAATAGTCCATTGTATGTATATACCACATCTTCTTTATCCATTCATCAGCCAGTGGACATTTGGGCTCTTTCCATGATTTGGCTATTGTAGATAATGCTGCTGTAAACATTGGGGTGCATGTATCCCTTTGAATCAGTATTTTTGTATCCTTTGGGTAAATAGTAGAAAATTGCTGGATCATAGGGTAGTTCTATTTTTAACTTTCTGAGGAAACTGCATACTGTTTTCCAGTTTCCATACTGCACCAGTTTGCGTTGCTATCGACAGCACATGAAGGTTCTTCTTTCTTTACATCCTCACCAACAATTATTGTTTCTTGTGTTGTTGATTTTAGCCATCCTGACCAATGTGAGGTGGTATCTCATTGTGGTTTTGATTTGTATTTCCGTGATGTTGAGTGATGGTGAGCATCTTTTCATGTATCTCTAGGTCACACTGATGATTTTTAAATGTGACATGATAATGAAAGCTGTCTTTCAGTAACATCACTTTTTTATAAATTTGGGGGATAAAATGGAGTAGAGAATGGAGTAACCAGGCTGGTTAGGAAATTAATGTTTTAGCATTAGTGTTATGAAAATGAAGAAGTCTGGAAAGGATGATTATTGTGAAAACCAAAAGAAGGGAGACACACATAAGAAATGTTAATTAAAACTGTTGAAGATCTGGGTGTTCTCAGGAACTTCTTGCCATGATTGTATACTTGAAGGATCTTCTTACACCCAATTCTGCTATTACTGCAATGTGTAAGTTGGGACAGCTTCTAACCCCAGTCAGACTCTCAGGCCATCTACAATAGGAGATTCACAGAATCGTTCTTATAGTCTGGAGTTCTTGGGGTTCAAGTCTCAAGACTTGGTTGTTCTCAGCTTCTCCATTTTAGTAGTAAAGGTCATTCTGCTATTTCCATGTAGACAGTGGGTAGATCCAGGCAAGGTGTATGACTGGATACCAATGATGGTTCATAATTGCTCTTGTAATATTGATCCTCTATTTGGCCATTTTCTGTGTCTTCTAAGAGGAAGAATGAAGAAAAATACTTGAATAAGAGATGGATGATTTTGTGAGGGTGAGATTGTGCTATGTAAGAGCTTCTGGGTCTCAGGTAGTTCTTCATGAGAGATGAGTTTTTAGCTCTCTAGCCCAAGTGGACAGTTTTGTTTTGTTTTGGACTGATTGATATACAGGTCTTTAAAAACCTAGGAAAGGAGTTTATATTTGGTCCTCTAAGAGTGCTCTTGCTGCCCAAATGTAGACTGCAGGTTAGCAGCTGAAGCATCACCTGGGAGCTTGTTGGAAGTACAAAGGATCAGGCATCATCTACTGAATAAAAATAAGAATCTGTATTTTAGTAAGATACCCAAATTATCCATATGCATATTAAAGTTTGAGATGCCATGGTCTAGACTAACTTAGCTATATATGAGAATCATTTGGAGAGTTATAAAAAATACTGATGCTTGGATCCATCTCCAAAGATTCTGTTGCAACTGGTATTGAATGTGATCTGAGTATTTATATTTTTAGAACATCACAGCATTCAGCAAAATTCAGGAATCACTATTGTATGCCAGTGGTTCTCCATTCTGGTTGGACATTGCAATCTATTGAAATGTTTAAATACAACAACAAAAAAATGGGTGGGTCCCGTCATTTCTTAGAGGAGGTCATTGAGAGGATATTGACCTGTGAGGTGGAGCCGGGCAACTGGGGGCTCCTTACCCACTCCCAGTCCTTGGAATGTACTGCCTCCTGTTCCCACTCTGAAAGGTGTTTTTAAGGAAATGGTTTCAAGAGAGCACTGTATTGTTGAGATCATCTGAATTGTATATGTGACTGAAACAAGGTAAGTCCTTTATATAAATTATTAAGATTCTGAGAGTGGGTGTGGAGATGTACTTGTCTTGTGGTTGCCCAATACAGCCTCCTGTGTAATTCCCCTTGCTTATTAAACCTGCCACCTACCAATCTAGAATGGTCTGCCTCTTTCTTTAGTCTCTCCTGTCCTCCAGGTATCAGGTCCAGTTTGTAAACCAACAGTTGGCAAGCAGCAGGTAGACCAAAGAAATGGGTATTGGAAGAAAGTTACCCTTGGGGGAAATTTCCAATTGGTCTTCATCTTCTATGTGGGGAGAGGTGGCTAACCTGTTAGATATTTATGGACCACTGTGTGAGTACAAGGATGCCCTGAAAACACCAGCTGATCTAATATGTATGTTTGAGAGACTGTACATGGTATTGAGGCAAAGAAGGGAAACAAAGGGCTGCCACAGTGGGCTGGTCTTTGCTGTGGGCAGTTCAGCTGGCTATGTCCAACTAGAAGCTGAAGCTTGATTTAGAACATTTAAGAAGAGCTGACATTAGAGAGGGATGTGTGGGTGTCTACTACTCTAGCCTTGGGGTGAACAGATAAGGTGGGAGAACAAGGTAAGTTGGAGCTCTTAGCATGGCATTTTCCAAAGCTACAGGGGCACAGAGTGCTGGTGATTAAGGTCCATTTGCTTGTGAAGAGACTGATTGAGATACTAGGAGGCAGAATCCCTGGGAAAGAACAAAGGGTAAAATGCTATACCAATCTGCCTAGAAAATAAAGATTCTGTGTTTTACCAAAATAATTTCCTGTGCTTCAGCTTGTCTTTATCAGATCTTTCATTACTTAAGAAAAATGAATTCTCTAATAAAAGAGGGAAGTTTTCTTTTCATTTTTGTTCTTTATAGTTATGTAACTTTTTATACTTGCCTTTGAAGTATTTGTCACTTTGGTCAAATAGATAACTATTGTTTCACAGTGACTTATGATCGATCCGATTTAATCAAGTGTTTTTAAAATGCTTTAATATTTCTTATAAAATTCTCCCAAATTAAACTATCGACAAAGTCTTTTTAACATTGAGCTACCTGGGATTTTTGAGAGTCCCTGGCATATCTCAAAAGATTTACTGTCTTTGTTAATTAAAAAAAAAAAACCTGATATTAAACTAGATCTATTTGATAAGTTAAATTTCATGGGAAGCATTGTCAAATAAGAAGTGATACTAAACTTGCTTAGGTTATATTTGTATAGATATAAATGCTCCAGAGATTATATGAAGTTCCTAAAAATCTAATATGTCCTGAGATAATGTTATTAGTCATAATTCTAGTTATTGTTTTAAAAAGGATGACACAGAAATAACCAAATCCCCTTGTCGATTGCATTATAATAAACTCATCAGATCTCTAACCATGACCACTTTTTAAATCATTTGTCATTCACAAATCGTTTTTGTTTTACTCTGATGTTTTTGTAAAAGTGTTCCTGTAAAAATGATTCATCTTCAAGGAGATTCATGGAACGGACCAACGAGTGCAGGTTTCTGATAACTAAGATCATACCACTGAACTGAATTAAGAATTTATAGAACTCTAATGGAAAAACTAATGATGATGATTATAACTTCTATAACTTTTTCTTTCAAACATGATTGGTTTTTTTATGTTTTTTTTCAGATTTAAGAAAACTTTTTTCTTTTAAATTATTAGCAATTTGCTAACATATAGCTTTGTGAACAAAGATGAATCATTTGTTTAGTTTTTTGTCTTTTTTTTTCTCTCTCTCTACCTAATCCCTCTAGAATTTGGAAACTCTCAGAGTTGTTACTTTCATGGCAATATAATTATTTGCACAAGTTCAATTAAGAATCTGTTCTTGTAAAATAATGAATACTGTTTTTCTGAAAATTAATAAATTGGGAAAAAAAAAAAAGAATCTGTTCTTGTAATGAAAAAGAACTGCAGCAACCAGTGGTCTGAACTCGAGTGTTTTGGCTGGTGACTGCTCATATACCCTGGCTGCTAACAGTTGGCAGGGAAGATTGGGATGTTCTAAACAGATTAACCCTATAGTTTGGACAATGGAAAGGCAAGAAATGGATGACGCCCTTATGACATCAGGATATGTGGAAAGACATCTGGGCTCTCCTGCAAAAGCCTGAGGAGGTCCTCATCTTTTCCATGGCCTGGCTCAAAAGGTGTTGACACATCCTGGCCATCAGGAAACTGAGGTCCTATCTCAGGTATGAGATCTAGCAACTGATTCTTCAGTAGATAGAGTGAAGTGGGTGCATAGAAAAAGCAGCCACTGTAACACCTTGGTGGGATGGCATATTGTCAAGAGTGATAGATTGCTATTGAAATACAGTGTTGTGAATAGCATGCCCTGTGTGTTCTAAAAAACACCCGAGGCAACTACTAAAAGAATGTGAGCCCACCACCAGAGTCTCCAACCAGTGAGGAACTGGCAAACTGATGAGATGACCCTTGAACTACATGGGTCTGAAATGTGAGGGACCATTTATACACCTGTTTTTTCAATAAATACAGTCTAATAACATATATGTGTTTTCTCTTCCTTACCTTTTTTCCTACCTTTTCTTCTCTTCAGTTTGCTTTATTGTAAGAATATGAAATAATATATAATGCATATACCATGCAAAAGGTGTGTTAATTGACTTTCTCTTTTTAGTAAGGTTCTGGGCAATACTATGCTATTAGTAATTACGTTTTGGGGGAGTCCAAAGATATGTGTGACTTCTTAACTGTGCAGGGTATCAGTGCTCCCAACCCCTGAGTTGTTGGAAGGGTCAACTGTATTGGTCCTTTCTCTGAGAAAAGGTTTTACAAAAGTCTTCCTTGGTTTGTATGGATACTGTGCCTGGCCCAACCCAAGCTTCCCCCTTTGCCATGCAAAACAGACTGCCACTATTAGGGGATGTTAAGTACCAGGTACAGATCTTCTTGTTGAATAGATAATGATCAGGGTCACATTTCAAAGGTCATGATCTGGGAGATTGGACAAAAGAACACGACATTGAATGTAGGTTCCATGTCCCCTATCATTTGCAAGTAGCAAGTTTAGTAGGAAGAATAAACTATTAAAGCAGCAGATTAAATTATTTATGAGTAAAATCACCTTAACCATGTGGGAAAAAGTGCTGTCCCAGGCTTTCATACATTCAAATAATTAACCAGTAAGGCCTGTTGTCCCATATACCAAACTGGGGACCCCTACTGAGATACCCAGTACCATAAAGGTATAGAAATCATGGTAAACAGCCATTGCCCTGACTCTCACCAAGGATCAATATCCTATGCGCTGAGAACACCAAGTCCCATCCTGCCTGGGAAAAGCACTATGGCTGGAATTTACCAGGGGACATCCACCAGAATAGACGAGTTACTCTGTGACCGTGACTCAAGGAGGACTGTTTACCTCCCATGGGATCCTGTTGTCTTGTTGCAAGGCAGTCTTATTGAAATGAACTACACCTGCAATAGAGCATGCCCTAGTGGAAGAAGGGAGAATCGGAAGTTCTGGTCTTACCTATAGTCGCTCAGTCCCTCTCCTCACACCTCTCAACCCGGCCTCCCCTGCTCAGCATGTATAGCGTAAGCAACATGGTCAGATTCCTAAAGCTACAGCTATACTAGCATCTAAAGATCAGACCACAGGTGTAATTATTTTTTTTTTTAAGATTTTTTTGTGTATTTAATTTATGAGAGGAGAGAGAGGGTGTGAGAGAGCACAAGCCAGGGGAGGGGCAGAGGCAGAGGGAGAGAGAGTCTTTAATCAGACTCCCCACTGAGCATGTATCCCGACATGGGGCTCAATCCCAGGACCTTGGAATCATGACCTGAGTTGAAACCAAGAGTCAGAGGCTTAACCAACTGAGCCACCCAGGTGCCCCCACAAATTTAATCCTTACTGAAGGAGAACTCCCCATAACGGTTCCTACTAAATATCTGTCCTTTTGAGTTTGAACTTCTGCTACATGTGGTATCCAGCCATGGGACGGGCACCTGATAGAAATATCTTCCTAGAATGGGCCCACATGTATGCCCAGCAAAGGAATCAGTTTCACTTCTGTGTTTATGGGCAGCTGACCCACTGTAGCTTGTCAGGATTTCCGTGGCTGGTGTCACCACTCCAGGGGTGGATTTGGAAGCCCTGAAACAGTACATTAATGAAGAACAAGCTAAGACAAGCATTCTTTCTTTTTTTTTTAAGATTTTATTTATTTATTTGATAGAGATCACAAGTAGGCAGAGAGGCAGGCAGAGAGAGAGGGGGAAGAAGACTCCCTGCTGAGCAGAGAGCCCAATGCAGGGCTGGATCCCAGAAGGGATCATGACCTGAGCCGAAGGCAGAGGCTTTAACCCACTGAGCCACCCAGGCACCCCCATGGTAATATAGTCTTAACTGGTCAGTCAGGGCAGCACCCAGGGAGGAATCTGTCACATGGGCCCTCTCCATCCCCCAAAGACAGATGGAGTAATCCAGCTAATAAGACCTTCCTGCTTGTCCCACTAAGAAAAGGTATACTCAGGTCAGTGTTTGTTCTTTAATACTGGGAACAAAGAAATCACCCTAAACCAACCCAGCTGCACCAGGGATATAAAAGGGATATTGCCGGAATTGTGTAGTCATTCTGTCACATTAAAGGATAATGCCTGGGGACACCTGGCTGACTCATGCAACTCTTAATTTTGGGGCTGTGAGCTCAAGCCTCATGTGGGGTGTAGGGATTACTTAAACGTAAAATATTTTAAAAAAGGAAAAAAAAAAAAAGGATAGCAACTGGTGTGGCGCTGACTGGCCTTGCCTTTTGGGTATTTATTTGGTAGTCCCTGGTAGGACCCAGCTGTGTAGCACAAATCTTTGGCTGTAGCTTCCACGTGGGTGGTTGGCCACTGTACCCTGGGTTTTCTGTTAGCACGGGGGAGAATCTACCGTGTAGTAACAAAAATTACCAGCCTTCTTCTCCCCAAGGCAAACTGGGCACGTACCAGTTATCCACTGGTACAATAATTTTCCACCTTTGTCCCCTCCACTGGAGGCCATTATAGAGACATTGAAGTCCTTACTAAATACACCTGAAAAGCCTTCGGTGATAGCTGGCAAAGCCTGTCTGTACTGAACACGGAAATGTCTTCAGTGAGAAAAGCTGTCCTCTAAAATAGGATTATCCAGTTAGGGAAAGGGGAGGAAAGGGGATCCTCACACCAATTTTTTTTTTAATATAATTTTTTATTTTTTATAAACATATATTTTTATCCCCAGGGGTACAGGTCTGTGAATCACCAGGTTTACACACTTCACAGCACTCACCAAAGCACATACCCTCCCCAATGTCCATAATCCCACCCCCTTCTCCCAACCCCCCTCCCCCCAGCAACCCTCAGTTTGTTTTGTGAGATTAAGAGTCACTTATGGTTTGTCTCCCTCCCAATCCCATCTTGTTTCATTGATTCTTCTCTTACCCACTTAAGCCCTCATGTTGCAACACCACTTCCTCATATCAGGGAGATCATATGATAGTTGTCTTTCTCCGCCTGACTTATTTCGCTAAGCATGACACGCTCTAGTTCCATCCATGTTGTCACAAATGGCAAGATTTCATTTCTTTTGATGGCTGCATAGTATTCCATTGTGTATATATACCACATCTTCTTGATCCATTCATCTGTTGATGGACATCTAGGTTCTTTCCATAGTTTGGCTATTTCCTCAAACCAATTTTAATGCTCTCTCGGACTGTACCCCCCCTGCCAGCACCCCACATGTTCACCAACCAGGAAGCTCTCTGAATACTGTCCTGTTGGGTTGTTGTGGGTGTTTCATTACACAGGCACTACTGATAAATCATTGGCCACTGGTACTGATTCAATCTCCAGTCCTGGAGGACTCCCCTCCTGGAGGTCAGTGGGGGTGGTACTGAAAGTTCCAGCCTTCTAGGCAAGTTGTTAGTTGTCCTGGCAACCAGACCCCCCTTTCAGGTGGGGTGCATTAGTTACTTCACTAACATAACAAAAGACACCTTTCCTCCCCACCCATCTCATCATGTAGGAAAGTCCAAGAGTTTTAAGAGCTCGGTACTAGAAATCTGGGAGAAGATCAAATATATATTTATTATAAATTACAATGTTACAGATGGCCTTGGATATTATTACTGACTCACTGACCTGTGCTATTATCCAAACTGAATGTTGTGTTCATATCTGATGAATCTGCTAACGTTTCTTCCTTATTAACTCACCAGAGGACACAGGTGAACACCCTAAGGTCCTAAGTGGACACAGGTGAACACCCTAAGGTCCTAAGTGGACACAGGTGAACACCCTAAGACCCTAAGTGATCCAAGTCCCTCTACCCCCCAGTCCCCAGCCTGGAGAACTTAATAAGTCGTTGGTTCTCATCAAGGGACTCTTGGTGGAAAAAAGTGTTACTTATTTTGGAGATCATTATTTTAATTTTTGTTTTCTCTTATATATGCCAATACTGTTGCCCTAGTATCTGCCTCCAGTGCAGCCAGTTAGCTGCTGAAGGAGCTACTTCCCAGTGAATCCCCTCACTGACCACTAAGGGTACATTGTGGAAAATTGAGGAATGTAAGATTTTAAGAGCCAGTCAGGAGAAATAAAATGTTGGATCCAGTCATGGAGAGGGCATGACCTTTGGTTGACTCCTGGGCCGGAGCCCAGGCAATTCGGGTTCCTCCTTGCCTCCTACCTTTTCCCTAGCGGGAGCCATTTTTCAAGGACTCAGCTGAGGGAGAGCAAGGCGTTATTGAGAACATCTGCATGGTATCTGAGGCTGAACCCAGTTAAGGCTTCTACTTAAACTCCTCAGAGTGGGGGGGGGGATATGGGGGTCTTTTGGTCTTCTTGCCCTCTGGTCAGCCATCGTAGGTTTCCATGCTTATTTAACCTACCACCCACAAAGGTCGAGTAGTCTCTTCAGTTTCAACCTGCCCTCTATCTAGGAGGTCAGTTTCTTCAGCAACATCTTCTGAGCTTTTTAATTAGTTTTGAGGTGGGGCTGAGTAATTTTTTTTTTTTTTAAAGCTCCCTAAATTATTCTAAGCTGCCAACGCCGAGAAATATTGCTTTTAGGCTCCTAGAGCCCCTGCCTGGATATGTGTTTCTGAAAGTGGAACAGGGGCCTTGAAGGAGTTAAATGATTTGCCAAGAGAGACGGGACTGGAGTTGAGGACTTGGAAATTGCTGCTCTCACTACGAAACGAGGTTCCCTTCCATTTCCAGGATGAATGGGACAGCACTCCGAAAGTACTAAATATTATCATTCCTCATACAAGAATTGTATTAGTCATTTGACTCCACTGGGTGAGGTGAATCCTGTGACATTTGCGTATCTGGGAGGCACTGAATTATCAATACATTTCACATTGCCGCTTGGAAGCCAGGCATTCATCTCCGCGTGGCAGGACTCCCTCCTGGCCTCCCATTCCGAGCTTGAAGTCCCCCATCCCCAGCAGATTTCTTCCCCCCCATCCAGAGCTCTCCAGTGCATCTCTGCAAGCTTGACTTCTCCCATTGCTGCGGCGGTAGGGGCTCTGAGCAGTCTTTTCTCAAGTCTTTGCAATCAGCTCCTACTCTCCTTACAAACACAAGCTTCAGCTTTTATTTTTAGTCTTCTAATACATTCTGATAAATGTTCTCCAGCGAAGGGCTTGTCAGGAGCAAGGGTGATTGATAAACTGTTTCAAAGGAAAGAGAAAAATGTTCTCTCAAATATCTGCCATTGTGACAGATTATATAAATAATATTCTAAGGCTAATCGGTACCAAATGGATTTTGTATCTTAAGTGTTCTCTCTAGCCATCCAGGTATGAATCACAGTTCTCTATCAAAATCATTCAGAGGGCCGCTTTGACTTGTAAAACCAAGCAAATAAATACGGGAAGCCAAATGGTGCTAGGTCTGCGTGAAAGCATTATTAGGGCGTTGTTGATTCAGCAAGCTCATAAATCATCCCTCTGTGGGGGAAAGACTTGTCTTACAAAAAAAAAAAAAAAGAGAGAGAGAGCTTCGCCCTTGGTCATCAGCGTTGTCTGCTTGGAGAGGTGTTGTGTTCTCTGTGTCCCACCATGGGGACTTCAGCTGTTCACTTCTTGAGTTTCATTCTTTCTGCTTGTATTTCGGGACCAAAATTTTGGGGGGCAGAGGTGTCTGAAGGGTGCCGGGCAGGGTGGTGGTAGGTGGTCCGTAAGGCACTGTTGGGATTTTTGGTGGTTGTCTAGTTTTGCATCATTGTATCAAGTCTGCTGATGAAGTGTACTTGTTTCCTCTCCTTGCCTGCAGAGCCTTAGAAGCAGGAACTAGTAGAGAGACATAAAAGCGGGATAGAAAAGAGAGGAACTAAAGGAAGTGAAGAGAGAGAAGATCCAGTGCTAGAAGAAGGGTACTGGACTTTGGGGAGGGGGTGCGTGTTCTGGGGAAACACAAAGATTCAGAGATCAAGCAGTTTATTTATAGAGTTGTTAACCTACCTCATTGTGGGAAACCCTTGAACACCCAGCTAGAGAAGTCGGCTTCCGAACCCAGGTGTCCACCCTTATAATCAGGGGCAGAAGAGATTTTTGCAAAGGTGACTGAAGAGACAGATGGTCTGTGATACTGGGGGGCGGGGGGGGAGTTCAGAGATAGGAAACTAGGTAGTAAGATAGGGCTGCAAGATTTTTGGTACAATTAGAGGTTCAAGCCTGCACACCTCCGGAAGTGCGTGCACTAGAGAATTCCAGTAGGGCAACTTTGGATATATAAGGCAAATCACTGTATTAGAAAACATCGGTTATAGATATAATCCCCAGCTGTGTGTTTAAGTCTATGCTCTGAGACCAATATCTTTGCTTTGAGCTTCGGTTTTCTTCTATGTAAAAGGTAATGGTTAGAGTTTAAAAAAAAAAATAGGTTTCATGGCTATTTGTGGAAGACTAAATCCTATATCATGGTGTTTTGTTGTACCTGTGGTTATAGTTTTTTAAATTGCTTTCTGTTCATGGTAGGTGAAATTGGCTTTCTGTTTGCCTTTAGGTGAGCTTATTGAAGTTTAAATGGTTGCAATTGGACAAAGTCCATCATTCGAGTAGGAGTTGATGGTTTCATGATGTTTTTTTTTTTTTTTTCCTGTGTCAAGCTTTACATAGATTTGATTGTTATTTGATTGTTGGAATCTGCATGAAACAATTCCAGTTGAGGACCCTGAGTCAGAGGTAAAATAAATCTCAATGCCCTACAATTCTTAAGTAGATCCAGAATTCTTAATTCCATCCAGAATTAAGAATTTAATTCTGGATGGAATCCAGATATGTGGTCTCCAAAGTCAATGTTCTTCTGTTATAACAGTGTTATTCTCCATTAGCCACTACTGTGCTAATGGTTAGGAATCCATACAGAAGGAATTATATGGTAAAAACAGGAAGGACACTACCTAAGAGATACGCCTTAAATTTTACTTACAATCATGAAACTTTGTTTCTTACTTAGAGCTTTGTCTAGTTAGATGGTTACTCAAAAATGCTGTTGTAGATACATATATGAATTTGTGTTCTGTATCCTAATCAGTGGTATCTTTCTGAAGTTCAGATTCTATCCTGTTACTGCTCTGGGTGAACCTTTTTAGTGGCTTCTTTTTAAAGTTGCTAGATGAAGCAAATCAAAATAGAGGGTGCATAGTTAAGTTTAGATTTGAAATGATGAATTTTCTAGTATCAGTAAGTTGCAGGTGATATTTGAGACAAACTAAAATCATTCACTGTTCATTTTAAAATCAGATTTAGCTGGACTCTGATTTATGTTGGGATATTCTACACTCAATAGCCCTCAGAATAAAATACAAAATCTGTAATTTGTTTTACAGTTGGTAACCTCTTTACAGCTTGCTTCTTCTCCAACCTATTCTTAGACATTTCCTCACCAAAAAAAAAGTGTGAAATTTTGCTCTGAAGTCCTTTCCGTTTTGTAGTTTTCTAAGGCTCAATGAACATCTTTGTAGAATGGGGCTAATAGTGCTGACTTTTGGAAGAATGTTCCTTTGTAACTTTTAAAACATTTAACTTGAGCTAGATTAATTAGATGATGCTTGTCTTTGTGTCATTTGCCTGCCTACCTGCCTGTTTTCTTTTTTAGCATGCATGTGTACACACACACACACACACACACACCCCCAACCACACCCCCGGGATATTTGAGTGAAACCACCTGTGCTATCCAGGGATCAAATACTGGTTCAAAGCAACCATACTGGAGCTGAGCATGAGGGAAGACAGTCTCCTCTCTCATGGTTTGACAGCCACTCAATATTACTATTTCACGATATATCAGTCAATACCAAGTATGCCTAGTGGAACAGGACACCTGAGTTCAAATTGTTACCCTAGGTGACACCAGATGAACTGGACTGTTCTTTGTGATTCCTGCTGCTCTATGAATTTTGTAGACCTAGGAAGGACGACCATGCAAGCTGATGGGTTTTCTTGTAGGCCTTACAAAATCAAATATCGAAAATCAAATGTCTAAAATTCTGGGATGAGATCCGTCAACTGGGGTAATAGGTATGACAAACAGTATTAGCAATGACTAGCTCCTAATAATGAAAGTTTGGAAATAGCACCGGTATCTGTAGTGGGAACTGTACTCTGAGCAGGCCCTGGCTCACCTGGCTTCCCTGAAGACTGAGTGAATTAACCTCGAGAGGCATGTCTGAAGCCGGCTGGTGGCACACTGGATTGTTTGAAACTAGAACAAATGATGATAGAGATGTAAAAGTATTGCCATGAAAAGGTAATTAAACCTGATGGTGTTGAAGAAAAAATGGTTAGAATTGAGTATTTTATACTCATACTGTAGTTGATACAACTTGAATATATGTGCACATCTAAAATATCTGGAGGGACAGTGTTTTATTATTAAGCAGTAGGATTCTGGGTGTTACTTTAAATCTTTGAAATACATCTTTTTTCTTTTTAGTTTAAAAAATGACCACCATTAGTAGGTAGAATTTTCCCAAGAAGATAGTCCTATGCATTTTAAGATAGAAGTGGGGCTCTTCTACTGTTGGTGGTGTTGAGTTGACCCCCACAATCCTGCCTTTTCCCATTGGGTGACAGCTTTGCACTTGGCTTTGAGTGAGCCACAGTCACTCTAGGCCTGTTTTGTTAATTCCACTGTTTTCACCAGGGGTTAATTCAGGTGTTGTAATAAAATTAAACAGAATTTAAATAAAAAATAAAAAACAGGTCGGTTTTCAGGCCACAGGAATTGGTTCAAGTTTGGGAGCCTCGCGTTGGTGGTATAGTGGTGAGCATAGCTGCCTTCCAAGTTTGGGAGCCTCCATTTGGAAAATGGAGTTGGGAGTTAAGTTTACTCCAGAAGGAAAAGTTTTCTTGGTCTTAAAATAGAGACTTACTTGGGAGGAAACGGTTTCTGCTTTCTCTGGATTCTTTCTTTCTTTCTCTCTCTTTCTCTCCTTCTCTTCTTTTCTCTTCTCTTTTCGCCGTTGTTGATGGGCCTTTTGGCGGAGCACTGAACCTGAACCAAGGGAATTGAAAATAAACGGAGTCAGAGTCCCTAAATTAAGCACTCCAGAATCTTTATTTACTCAGTTTCCCAAGCAAATGCTCTTCCTATAGCTCAATGAACAGTCTGATTTTTCTTGTAGAAAACATTTCAGTGGATTCATTTGCTTGGTTAGAGACAAGAATAGTTATTCTCCCTCTGTGCCTGCAAGTTACAGAAGTTTGTCATTGGGTGTGGAGGTGTGTAACTCTGTATCCTTCATCTATATATCAGATGTAAATTATAGACACATACACACATGTCACTCTAATATAGGTGTTAAACAAAACCAGTGTCACAAATTATCCATCTCAGTGCTACAGTATTCACATGGCACATAGGTCATTTAAAAGAACAATGGTTGCGAGGCATCTGGGTGGGTAAGTGCCCAACTCTTGGTTTCTGCTCATGTCATGATCTCAGTGTTGTGGGACTGACTTGGGCTCTGAGCTCAGTGGAGAGTCTGCTTGTACCTCTCCCTCTGATCCTTCCCCAACTGCACTCATGCATGAATTTCTCTCTCTCTGTAAAATATATAAATAAAATCCCAAAGTGTTGCCGTATTTAAAAAAGTGGAAAAGGGGGTGCCTGGGTGGCTCAGTGGGTTAAGCCGCTGCCTTCGGCTCAGGTCATGATCTCAGGGTCCTGGGATTGAGTCCTGCATCGGGCTCTCTGCTCGGCAGAGAGCCTGCTTCCTCCCCTCTCTCTCTGCCTGCCTCTCTGCCTATTTGTGATCTCTCTCTGTCAAGTAAATAAATAAAATCTTTAAAAAAAAAAAAAAGAAAAAAAAAGTGGAAAAGGGGCGCCTGGGTGGCTCAGTGGGTTAAGCCACTGCCTTCAGCTCAGGTCATGATCACAGGGTCCTGGGATGGAGCCCTGCATCAGGCTCTCTGCTCAGCGGGGAGCCTGTCACTTATTTTGGTGTTGCAGAAATGAACCATTAATACCTATGTTCTGGGCTATATGGCTGGCCTATTGCAGATTGGGGGTATAGTCAAATTATGTTGCAGACAAATTCCTAAATGTGGGCCTGGTGGGGGCTCCTCCAAGAACAGCATAGTCTTGTCACCTGGTCTCGCTAGTCCTGAAATGGATGTTACAATCCTAATAGTCCTATAGAAGGTTCACTGTAAACCCCATGTGAATGGAACAGCTGTAACGCACTGATGTCTTCATAATCAACAGACTTATTTCTTGTTTTCCATGAGAAATAACTGATAAGGGATTGTTGGTAAAATATTTACAGATCTTAAAAATTTCTTTGGGAAAGAGGATAGTGTGGAAACAGAATTGAACAATAGAAGGTCTTCATTAGGCCTTCATCACGTGCCTGGTTTCTGTGAATTTGTTTTGCTTTGATTGCCGTCTGCCTTGTGTTTTCCTCATGATAAACTGTATCCACTTATTAAGTAATAATTCTCCATTCATGGGAAGGGGAGACCAGTGGATTTTCAGAGAAAGCAGAGCTAGTCCCACATTTCACAGTGGGTATAAACCTGGGTGCATTTGTCTTCTCCATAGTTATTTTTCTATTCATCTCAAACCTCCTCCTAACAGATAATAAACCACTTCATGAGCAGATGTGCCACTTATTCATCCAGTTCTGTAATGATAATGAAGAAAATTTAATCTGGAGTGTCTATGGAGGATGAACTAAGGCCAGATTGGAATGAATAATAAAGTCTCTGTTGAAGTGTTGGGCCCCTCATGAAAAGCCAATCATTATGTACTTGACAATGTTGTCTTTGATCAAGTCCAATAGTGTATAGAAACAACCATCTCTTGGGTGCTGGATTCCACATGGAGCTACTGTGTCTACAGATGTAAACATTCTAAGTTGCTTAGAGCATAAAGGATAAATTTTCTTGCAGCTGGAAGCAACATCTGACGTTGCAAAGTGTTGCAAATATGTTGGAGGGATTGCTTTATTCAGGCAAATTTAAGATAAACTGAAGAAACATATGTGGTGTAAGATTTTGGTTTAAAACAAACAAAAATACCACAAACTGAGACCACTGTCATTCCAAAACAAAAACAAAAACAAAAAACAAAAAACAAAAAACCAAACCAAACCAAACAAAAAAACCAACAAAACTGTAAGAAGATCTCTTTGGGTATAATGATTACTTGAAATCTGTCACACATTTGACCTTCATTTCATAAATGACACATGGTTGCTCTTTGCAGAGAAATAAGGTCTCTATAGGTGAGAGATAATTGTATGATCATTGAACTCCAAACAGAGCTTTATGTTATGGATGGTTTTAATGTCTCATTTCTTTCCAAATAGTGTACCAAAAAACTCCTTGTCAACTCTGGAATGTGTCTTTAATGTGTCCCACATTTTCAACGCAGCTACTTCCTCTGTCTTTGTGTCTCTGTGTTTTTGGGGAAACGGGGGTAAGACTGGGTATCAATTTGCCTTATGAATCTTTTGACCTGAATCTTTTTCATTTAAAAGTTGGAGTTACTTGGTGGCCTCTTATAGTAATGGGCACCTACATAATTCTTTTCCTGCTCATGCAGTGAAAAATTGTGAAGCATACACAATCCTGCTTTTGACCTTTGTATGCAGCACCATTCGATAATTCAATTAACAAACCCCATGAGGAACAGTTAATAATTATTTCTTAAAAGTCAACATGGTTGTAAAACAGCTTGCCAATAGAAGCAGAACAGGGAATTTATAATAAGTCCATGCTGTACTTAGACTTTCCAGTGAATTTAATATTAAGGTGTCCAAAACAGTAGCTCTGACAGAAAAGGGAAAGTTGTTGCATGGAGAACAAACAGACTATGAAGTTGTACCTCAGGAGAGATGTTTTATATTCAAATTTTACTGTTTAAGGATATTTGACCTTGAATTCTTCATCTTTACTATGGTCCCTCCCTTCTTCCCGCCTATTCACTGCTTCTGCGAATGGCTCCAATATGCACACGGACTTTCTGTGTGTCCTTGGCACTTACATGGTCCTACCAAGTTCCCATATCTACCCAAATACCACAGGTTTAGGACTGACATGGTTGCATTCGTGGCCTGGTTTTCGTGCTTAATTAGTTCCTCCTTCCTCTTTGATCTTTGGTCTTCCTTTGGCTTCTTTATGTGTAATAGGTCAGGTTCACCTCAGACAGCCCTTCCTTCGCCAAGCCTTCATTGTTTCTCCTTCTCTCCTGGTCTGGGTTATCTGTGCTCCTGTCCTCTGGTGAAATGAAGGTCCTTACCACTCGACACCACAGCCCAGTGTCTCTGTACCTGTCTTCTGTGTGATATAGGAGCTGCTTGAAGATACTGAATCCCATCAGTCACTGTATCTCACATCCCCAGAAGGATTCTACTATCCAGGAAGGGCTTAGGGGAGGCTCCTTCAAGGGAACATGAGAAAATGTGTGTTGGATGATAGGTGCCTTAAAAATAGCCCAAACTAAGTAACCCCCCTCCCCAGATGACTCTCCCATCTCTCTGTACCTCTTGAAGGGATTGAACGTCGCTTTAAGGCCTAATACTGGGGATGCCTAGACATTGGCTTATAACCTTCCTATAATGCATTTCATTAGCTCTGCTAATTGTTTTAGGATGTCCTGGCTAATTCCCCTTAGCCATGCTGCTTAAACCCTCTCATGGTTCTGAGGGGAGCGTGGACTCTGTTCTGTTCCATGGAAAGGACAGAGTATGGAGTCCTAGGGGCCGGAAGAACTCTGCCTGTGAGAAAACAATACGTCTATTTTCTGTGAATATCCTAAACACAACTCTGAGAAAGAGCCACCTTTCTTTTTGTGCATAGGAGGATGGAGTAGTGGATGATTTGGGGTAACCGACATTCATTTGTAGGGAGCTTGACATGAACACAGCGTTTCCTCTCTGGTCTTCAGACTTCACTATGAGGGAGACATGTTACTGCACCAAGTTACTGCCTGTCGGCTTTATCTGTTTGTTCTGGGTGACCTCTAGGACTTGTGCGATGCCAGGGTTGCAGTGGTCAGGGTTTTAGGGTTCTTGGGGTTTTGTTGTTATTTTTTCTTTTTGTGGGTGACCCTTCCTCTGAGAGGATATTTTAAGGGTGACTGTAGGACCCATCCAGGGCTCCTTAATGAAGGGGATGGCTAAGGGGAAGGGGCCAGAAGTGGCTCCCAGCCTGTTTCTGGTTGCCCCTTAAGCAAGATGTAGGCATCTTAAAGTCTCACATTGGCTTCTGTCGAGGGCAAGGTGAAACTCCTTCCTTTCAGTGAAGAGAGTTTAAGATGCTGTTGTATTCTGATCATGCAAAGTCAGCCCTTGTTAGGTATTTGCTCACATTTCTCTTATATCTTCACTTATATTTACTTATCGGAAGAGACTGAGTTCTTCATAGACCACTGTGAATCCTGTTTGGACTTGGTAAGTTTTGACAACCTAACTAACTCAGGTTGCTGTGATTTTTAAAAAAGCATGTGTCTTGACTGACCAGATTCAGTTCCATTCGGTAAAGCTGGGTGAGTGAGTACGGACTGTGTTCTGGACATTGTGTGTGTTCAGTGTCTGTCTGCAGCTCTCGCCTGCTTCTGGTTCTCATTCCACTCTTAGCTATTGTAGCTTGAAGATGGCATAGCACCAGCGTTTACTAACAATGATGGCATCAGCCAGATGTTCCAGTTCTCTAGTTCTCATTCTCTAGTTCAGTTCTCTACTCTGCTGTTTTATCAAAACAGCATATGATCAACATCTCTATGATGCCACGATAGTGTTCAAAGTTGCCTTTGCTCACTAAGCGTGAGCCTAAGCGTAGCATCCCAAACCCTGGCTGACCCAATTGTTTAATGAATTGACTCTGTTGATGTTGCAAAGACCTAATCTTTTTTAATCTGTAAGGTCACTATTTTTTCAAAAGATTAGTAGTTTTCTCTTAATTGGTGATTTTGATCAACCCCAATTTGGTTGAAAACAGTTTTGTTTTTTATATGACAAAGAATATTTTCAGTTTTTACTGGTTTTGGTAATGTATTAGGCTGAAGGAACAGTTTTGTTTTTTGTTTTTTTCACTACTTAGGTATCTTTAGCAAATTTTACTCAATTTTTTTTTCCAGAATATTTTTCTCCCTTCCTTTAAAATGTATAATCCAGAGTACCTGTTTGGTTCAGTGGGTAGAGTGTGTGACTCTTGATCTCAGAGTTGTGAGTTCAAGTCCCATGTTGGGTGTAAAGACTACTTAAAAATATAAGTAAATAAGAAATACTTTAAAATGTATAATCTATCTGAAGAAATATGTACTATATAGCAGCCCCCCCCCCCCCCCCGCTTTAAGATGTATTTGAGGGAAGAAAGAGCATGGGGTAGGGGAGAGGCAGGGGCAGAGTAAGAGAAGCAGACTCCCCACTAAGCAGGCAGCCTGAATACACATTCAGTTGTATTCTGTTCTTGCTCAGTTGTATTCCACAACTATCTACCACAATTTGTTTATTCTTCTGCCGCCAGTTGATCTCTTGGTGGCTTACTAATTTTGGACCATTAGTAAAACTGCTATGGACGTGTGTATACATCTTCTATGAATGTGTGTAGACATAGATTTTTCTTTATCGTGGGATAATACCTACGACTGGATTTGCTGGGTCATAGAGTAATTGTACTTTATTTTTATGAGGAGTTGTTGAGCTTTTCCAGAGACAGAATACCATTTTGTATTTCCACCAGTAGTGTATGAGCCTTCTGGTCTCTCCACATGCTTCCCAATACATGGTATTGTTAACTGTACAGTTCAAAATAGTCCCATGTTGTCCTTTCTATAGCTGTAGTTGTCTCCTTTCATTCTTAATTGTGGCACTTTACATCATCTTTTTTTTTTTTTTTAAACTGATCAATATAACTAGAGCTTTATCACCTATACTGCTACCGTTGTTATTACTGATTTCCT
Organism: Mustela lutreola; assembly: GCF_030435805.1. Lineage (NCBI taxonomy): Eukaryota > Metazoa > Chordata > Mammalia > Carnivora > Mustelidae > Mustela > Mustela lutreola. The sequence continues at coordinate 81,935,089 of NC_081294.1, forward strand.
TTCTGGTTTTCTGCCTTCAACTTCATTGCTTTATGCTCTTATTTGTTTTCTTCCTGCTGTTAACATTTAATTTGCTTCTGTTTTTTTCTCTAGTTCCTCAAAGTAGAATCCTAGATCACTGATTCGACACCTTTCTTTCTGCTCTTTTTAATTTTTTTTAACTGAAGCATAATAATGTGCAGTGTTGTATTAGTTTCAGGTGTACAATAAGGTTGAACAATTCTACACGTTATACTGTGCTCATCAAGATAAATGTACTCTTAATCTCTTGTATCTCTCTCACCCCTCCACCCTCCCACTTCTGCTCTGGCAACCACCAGTTCTCTGTATTTGAGTCTGGTATTTGTTATTATTTATTTATTTATATGTGTGTGTATCTTTTTTCCTTCGTTCATTTGTTTCTTACACACCTCATTTGAGTGAAATCATGTGGCACTTTTTTTTCCTGATAGATTTTTTTTTTAAGCATTATATTCTCTAGGCCCATCCATGTTTTTGCAAATGGCAAGATCTCATTCTTTTATGGCTGAGTCATATTCAATTGCATAGACATTGCACAACCTTATCCATTGATCTATGGAGGGATACTTTTGTTTCTTCCATATCATGACTGTTGTAAATAATGCTGCAATAAACATCTCTTTCTAATCCTTCTTCTTCTATAATCACTTAATGCTGCAAATTTCCCTTTAAGCTTCATTTTACCATAAATTTTAATAGGTTGTGGTTGTATTTTCATTTAGTTAAAAATATTTTCTGATTTTTCTTGTACTTTCTTCTTTGATCCATAGATGAGAAATGAATCTTAGGATTTTTTCCATATTTGAAATGGTTTATTTAAATAAAGCGGGCAGCATTTTCTTGGCTGGACTTGGGAGTCCTTGGACAATTCATCCTTGTGATACAAAGATTAATTCATTTAAATTTTGAGTGAGAGTTTTAAATCACATGAAACCCATTGACGTGAGATAATGTCTAAAGACATGTCACAGATACTAACTACATAGACGTATCTCACATTTGAGTTACAAGTAGAAGAATATCCTCTCTTATTTGAAGAATCTGATTTTTCGGTCCTGTGATTTTAAATGCTTTGTCCATTAAAGAATAGTCTTTGTTGGATTCAGACAGCTATTATAAAGAAATAGGTATATTGCACTCTGGTCAGAGCCATATCAGAAACACCGGATGAAGCAGCATAGGATTAGGACCCAGGCTTGCTCCATGTAAATAGGCTAAACAGACCAAGTAATTAGGTTCTGGTTCCAGGAAATGAAAATTCTATTTAAGATACCATGATTGGAACAAATATGTTTTCCTGTTTCATGCTCCTATTTTTGTTTTGCAGGCCCTTTATAGATAGACTCAAATCTAAGAATGCCTAGTGAGCACCATTTCAAGAAAATTTAGGACTGTGAAGGGCACATCCTGTCAGTTTTAAATTGTAATATCAGCACATCTAAATAATGTTTTGCCTAGCCCAAAGAGGGGTTTGATTATTATAAAACTGCCTCATTGATCACATTTCTTTTTTGAGTTCTAGATTTCTGATTATGGAGAATTCTTAAAATATTTTTTTAGAATTGTCTCCCCATTGAGAAGGAAAATGGGAATTTATAAAGCACTGGGCAGATGGAAGATGTAATGGCAGGATCATCTAACCTAGTGTCTTATCTTAGGGTAAAACGATCGAGCTGCATTAAACTATGTTAAAGCAATCATAAAAACCCTAATGTTAAAGCCCAGAACTTTATTTTTGTAGTGTCAGTAATGTCCTCTTTTTCATAATTGATTTTTGTAATGTGAGCCCACTTTTATTTTTTTTCTTGGTCAGTCTAGCTGTGGTTTGTCAACTTTACGATGTTTTCGGAAAAATGACATTGGTTTTTGTTGATTGGCTTTTTTACTCTGTTCGATTTCCGTTCTCCTCGTCCTTCTTGAAGTTTGCTTTGGGTTCCCTTTGTTCTTCTTTTCCTAGTTGCTTAAGTTGGAAAGTTAGCTTATTAATTTGAGATCATCTTGACAGAATTTTATTTAATGTGATAAAAACACTTTTGAAATCCTTCTAATTTTTAAGTGTACAATCTGATATTGTTAACTGTAGCTGCAAGGTTGTATAGCAGATGTCTAGAAATTACTTTTTAATTGAGACTTTATGTCTGTTCATTAGCATCTTCCCATTTGCCTGTCCCCTCCGTTCCTGACAACCAGCATTCTTCGCTTTGGTGCTGTGAGTTACACTATTTTAGATCTTCTGTAAGTAGAACCATGCAGTCTTTGTCCATTCCTGACGGGCTTAGATTACGTTTTCTTTATTCATTCATCTGTTGATGTACCTTCAGTTTGCTTCCATGTCATGGCTATCTTAAACAGATGCCTGCACTTACATGTTCGTCGCGATGTTAATCACAGTAGCCAAGATACAACTTTCATTTTTAACATGGATTTTTATAGCTATAAACTTGGCTCTGAGCAGTGCTTTTGCTGAATCCTTTAACTTTTGATATGTTTTCATTGTTATTTATATCAAAGTATTATTTAATTTCATTTATTTTTTTGATCCACTAGTTATTCAGAAATTTATTTACTTACCACATACTTTAGGATTTTCCAAAATTTTTTTTTCCAAAGATTTTCTTTATTTATTCGACACACAGAGAGCACAAGTAGGCAGAGAGACAGGTAGAGAGAGAGGGGGAAGCAGACTCCCTGCTGAGCAGATAGCCCCATGCGGGGCTCGATCCCAGAACCCTCAGATCATGATCTGAGCCGAAGGCAGAGGCGTAACCCACTGAGCCACCCAGGTGCCCTAAGTTTCATTCTTTTAATGATGGTTATTTCATCCCATTGTTCTTGGAGAACATCCTTTGTGTGATTTCAAACTTACTGAGGCTTTTAACATACTGTTTGGCCCAACATACAGTCTATCCTGGAGGCAGTTCCATGCACTTACAGTGTGTTTCTGTCTTGTCAAGTGGAGTGTATATGGATTTCTTGTTCATAGTTATTAGTCACATCTTAGATTTCCTTGCCTGTCTCCTGTCGAGTAGCCCTCTCCATTATTGCATATGGTGGTATTTGAGTCTCTAGCTATTACTGAATGGTCTATTTCTTCTAGAATCTATTTTTTTTTTAAAGATTTAATTAATTTATTTATTTGACACATCACAAGTAGGCAGAGAGAGAGAGAGAGAGAGGAGGAAGCAGGCTCCCTGCTGAGCAGAGAGATGTGGGGCTCTATCCCAGGACCCTGAGATCATGACCTGAGCCGAAGGCAGAGGCTTTAACCCACTGAGCCACCCAGGTGCCCTATAGAATCCATTTTAAAAGGCACTTGATTTTGCCTCTGACAAAAGCAACAACTAATGTGTTTGCAAATATTCACAAAGCATTGGACACAAATTGTCCCTGATCTTTGTCTTCAGAAGGGTAGCCTTAAGGTTTCCTTTTTTTTTTTTGAAGATTTTATTTGAGAGAGAGAGAATGAGAGCAGGGGAGAGCAAGCGGGGGAGAGAGCGAGAATGGGAGGGGGAGGAGAAGAGAGTGAGGGAGAGAGGGGGAAAGGGGGGAGAAGAAAGGGGGAGATGGGGGAGAGAGAATGAAAGGGAGGGAGGAAGGGAGAGAATGAGAGGGGAGAGGTCAGAGGGAGAAGCAGAGTCCCTGCCCAGCAGGGAGCCCCGATGTGGGACTTGATCCCAGGACTCCAGGATCATGACCTGAGGCAAAAACAGTTGCTTAAGCAACTGAGCCACTCAGGCGCCCCAAGTTTGTTTTCTTTCTTTCTTTCTTTCTTTCTTTCTTTCTTTCTTTCTTTCTTTCTTTCAGATTTTATTTATTTATTTGTCAGAGAGAGATCACAAGTAGGCAGAGAGGCAGGCAGAGAGAGAGGAGGAAGCAGGCTCCCTGCTGAGCAGAGAGCCCAATGCAGGGCTGGATCCCAGGACCCTGGGATTATGACCTGAGCTGAAGGCAGAGGCTTTAACCCACTGAGCCACTGGGGCTCGATTCCAGGACCCTGGGATCATGACCTGAGCCGAAGTCAGAGGCTTTAACTCACTGAGCCACCCAGGTGCCCCACCCCCAAGGTTTCTTAAGAAATAGTGCTCTTTGAGTTCTTTGACCAGGAAACTTAAATAATATAGTTGGGACACCTGGCTGGCTCAGTCAGTAGAGCATGCAACTGTTGATCTCAGGGTCATGAGTTTGAGCCCTATGTTAGATATAGAGATTAAAAAAAAGAGAAGTAGTATTCTTTGCCCTTTTTTAAACATAAGATTTTATTGATTTATTTGAGATAGAGTGAGAGAGAGCATGAGTGGGAGAAGGGGCAGAGGGAGAGGGAGAAGCAGGCTCCCCACTGAGCAGGGAGCCCTATATGGCACTCTATCCCAGATCCCTGGGATCATGACCTGGGCTGAGGGCAGATGTTTAACCGACTAAGCCACCCAGGTGCCACTTATTTTTAATAATTGAAGAAAAAGTTTAATAGTTGAAGAAAAAATTGATACCAAAATAAAATACCCTGACCAAGTTGAAGCTGGTGAAGCCTCAAGAACAAAGGTTTGCTCACTTAAAATTCTGTATGCTTTTGGGGCATCTGGGTGACTCAGTCAAGCTTTTGCTTTTGGCTTGGGTCATGATCATGGGGTCCCGGGATCTAGCCCTGCATCAGGCTCCCTGCTCAGTGGGGAGCCTGCTTCTCCCTCTCCCTCTGCACTTGCCCTGCTTGTGCCCTCTCTCTGAAAATAAAGAAATAAAAAGAAGTTGTTTATGTTTCCCTTTGTGCCATGGTGTGATCTCCCCATTCCCCATGCGTCAAGAGAATGCCCCTGTAACTGTCTTCACGGATGGAGCTCTATGTACCTTCCTTCTCTTCAGACCACTTGGTCTGCCTCTCTCTCAGCCTGCTGACTTTGCCAAAAAGTCCATGTCTGGCTCTCCCAAGACTCTAGGTCCTTAACCTGCATCTCGGATTGGCATCTTCTGTAATTAAAATTCCAGGTTTTTGGCTAAGAGCCAACAAGCTGTGGTGCTGATAGCCAGACCTACCCACATGTCCATTCAAACACTGCCGGTTGGGTAACATTTCTCTCTGCCAACCACCTGCCTTCATTCTTCTCCTGCCAAAGCACCTCTGTCCCAGTCCCAGCTCCAGATGAACTGTTCTTTTGGAACACCAGGAGGAATATGGCAGGCCAGAATTACATAGCAAGGCATTTAAAAAAATAATTGCATAGCAAATAAACGATCAAAGGCTGGGTCTACCTACTGAGGAAAAAACAGCTGAATGGAAAGTGAAGACAGTCAGCTATTTATAATATGCATTAAGTCAACAGAATTTTAAAAAATGGCTTACTTTCTTTTTGAATAAGCCATGTCTTTCCATGTCCTGTAGATTCAGGATAGTTCAGAGAAAAGGGGACATTTGACCTCAGCTCAGTCCATAAGGAGTTGTTGCAAACCAAGTCTGATGTTGGAATTTGATGATCTAGGAATCTCAGGGACTTATGTCTATAGGTGAAGCAGCAGGAAGACCAGGGGCTTGATTTGGCTCTTCAGTGTAACTTCAGAATGCCAGAAGTGAGCGAAAAGAGCAGGTTGAAGGGGACATAAACATTTTGCCAGAGCATATAGTTCTCAGTCTTGTATAGGTCTCTTTATTTAACAAACTCTTTGACAGATAAATAGATGTTAGGGTTCTTTTCTTTCTTTTTTAAAAGATTTTATTTATTTATTTGGCACAGAGAGAGATCACAAGTAGGCAGAGCAGCAGGCAGAGACAGAGGAGAAGCAGGCTCTCTGCTGAGCAGAGAGCCTGATTCGGAGCTCAATCCCAGGACCCTGAGATCATGACCTGAGCCAAAGGCAGAGCCTTTAACCCACTGAGCCACCCAGGTGCCCTGATGTTAGGGTTCTATAGACCAGTATATGTGATGGAATATGTAACTTGAACTGGAAGTATTGATCAGCGAGCAGGAAATTAAATCAAGCCCAAGGATGAGATCACTTTAAAGTCCAGGTAGACAGCTGAAATTGTTAGGCAGGACACGTTCGGGGTGTGTGTGTGTGTGTGTGTGTGTGTGTGTGTGTGTGTGTGTTCTGATAGGGAGACTTTTGGGACAGTTTTTAGAATATACATGAAGAGCCACTTCAGGATTTAATAATTTTGTGTATTTGTGTGTCAGAGTTGTTTTATCACCCTTGTAATTTTGATCTCTGTTTCTTCACACTGACTTGATTTCTGAGGCCATTAAGGAGTATGTAAGACAAAAATCCTTATTTGTAGGACAAATATAGCCACTGATCATTCCAGGATTACATGCACCTTTGAAATAGGATCTCTGTGAAACAGTTGCAGCAGCAGTCCCTGAGGAAGGTCCTTCCTGGCTTACTGAACCAGTACGACTTCTTGCAAGGAAGGAGTTCCATGATTGTCCAGGCCTGAGTCCTACCTTATTCACACAGTTGATGGAATAGGGAAGGCCTCAGAGATGGGGGGACCTGGCATAGTCGGGGGGTACAGTGTGCTCACAGGGCATGTGGGAAGGACAACTGCGAGTAGCAGAGTGGCAGCTGCCTATGGACTGGTGCCCCGGGATCAGCCAGAAGGGTCATGAGCGGTCTCATTTTTTTTCCCACATTGGAAGGAATGGGGGAACAGATGAAAAAACTTGTAGGCCCCAAATTTCCAAATTTTTAAAGGTTTTGCATAGGTAATAGAAATCCTTTGTCCTTTGAAGCTGCAGAAATTTTATATGTGCTTAACAGACTAATTTGGTCAGAACTTTTAAAATGAATTGGGGAAAGGAAGCATTAGTGGCATAGATGGCGATTTGAGATTCTTGGTAGCCTCAAGGTGGGAGGTAAGGGACAGATTTATGACTCTGAATCGTTCTTAATAGTGATTACAAAACAAAAGCAGCTTCACAGACCTGGGGATAAAAATATATGTATATAAAAAATATATGTTTATAAAAAAAAAAAAAAAAAAAAATAAAAAAATAAAAAAAAAAAAAAAAAAAAAAAAAAAAAAGGTCCCTCAAATTTATGAACAATTTGACACTTTCCCTTTCACTAACCTGGCCTCTATCCTTATAAAGGTATATCATAAAATGTTAAAAAAAAGAAATAAAAAGGAATAATGCTGTATCCTACCCTCAAAGATAAAAAAAAAAAAAAAAAAACAAAAAAAAACAAAAACAAAAGCAGCTTCAAGATTTGTAGAGTCGGTCTTTGAACTTTTCTTCTTCGTGCATGCCTCTTTCTGGAGGGGGTTTGGGCACTTCTTGGGAAGAAGTTTTGATTTTTAAATCAACTTAAGAAATACTCAGTAACTTTTTTCAGCTTTATTGAGTTCTAACTGACAAAGAAAATCTTCAGGTGCGTAAAGTGTGTGTGTCGTGATGACTTGATCCATCCACAAGGTAAGAGGATTCCTCTCCCTGGGTTAATTAATATCCATCATCTCCTATGAATAGATATATTTGAGGAGAATATTCAAGTTTGGCTCTTAAGAAATTTTGATTATGTCAGAGTATTACCAGCTCTAGTCACCACGTTACACATGAGATCGTCAGACCTCATTGTAATGCTGAAGATTTGTGCCCTCTAAACAACCTCTTCCTGTTTCCCTCGGATTCCCCTAGAAACAGTCGTTAATTCTTGTGGGCTGAGTGCTGTTCTGTGATGCCTGGGACACAAAAGTCAAAGTAAGTATGGGTCCTCCAAGAGCTTCAAATACGCCGGTGAGAATAAAAATGAATTCACTAAATAAAAGAAGACAAGAGGGACTATGGCCTGTGTTCTTGGTGCACCTGGTGACGGAACCGCCATGGCGGGTAGTCTGAAAGTAGGGGAACGAAGGTGACCAGTAGGCCACTGTGGTTCACAGGGAAATTACCCATTTGCAGCTGCACTTAGAAGATTAATGAAGAAATGGGTGTACATAGAAAACATCTAAATGACTATATTTTTTACATTTGGAAACGGCTGGTGACACAGGCCCACACCATCTGTTGGCTTGGCAGCTGTGGCAGTTAACAACATTGCTCAGCGGAGAAGCCAGTGTTCGCTTTTTGGGAGGATAAACACACAATTAAGCATTTCTGGGAAGGCTTGTGAACAAGTGGTTCTAGTGGCAAGCGCAGGGGGGGCTTCTTTGATACCTCGGCCCGTCCAGGGCTTGAAACTCTGAAAATTCCTCTGCAGCACTTTCTCTGTCCCCCTCACCCCAAGTAAACCTGGTCTCAACCTGAAAGCTATCAAGGTGTTCTTTCCAGGGTTCTCCTGCCTCTCTCCTCAGCTGTCTTCATTCCCTTATCTGTTGTTGCCCACTCTTTTTTTTTTTTTTTTTAAGCCTCCAACTGTTGCTCAGTCCATTTTGCTCACCTCTAATTCTGAAAAAAACTCCATTTTATGTTTTCTGGAAACACCTTGGTTTCTAGCTAGATAAATGTATGCGAAGTTGCTGAGTTGTTTTGTTCTAATTTTACACAAACAAGATAAATAACATTACGAATCTCAGTCCCTTCTGTTCTAGTCTAACATCAAAACAAGTTCTGAAAATGAATTGTTTTTTACTATTTACTTGGTGGCAAAACCAGGTCTGGCTTGAATTAAGTTGTCAATAATCTGATCTGACCTGAGCAAGGCTGGTTATTTCCTTCAGCTTCTTCTTTTTCTTTTTCTTCTTTTTTTTAATTAGACAGAGATCACAAGTTGGCAGAGAGGCAGGAAGAAGCAGGCTCCACCCGAGCAGAGAGCCTGATGTGGGGCTCGATCCTAGGACCCTGGGATCATTACCTGAGCCGAAGGCAGAGGCTTAACCCACTGAGCCACCCAGATGCCCCTTTAGCTTCTTAATCAGAAGATTAATACTTCACTGAAGAAATAGGATTATGGTGCTTCCTTTGACCCTGTTTGGGTTGACACATAATAGTTGTTATTCCTACACAGTTAAGTCTCTAAAACACATTCTGAAACACATTAAAAACCTAGATGTTTTAGTTAAAGAACTGTGGGCCCATACCCGCTTAACGTTATGGTTTATAAATTTAACTGTGCTCCCTTCATCCTTAGAGTAATCCTAAGATGTAATGAAAGCATGACTATACCCATTTTTAAGATGTAAAGACTGAGGTTTAAAAATGTAGGTGCCTGGTCATATAGTTAATCCCTGAGAGAACTAAGATTTGAAACTAGGTATTCTTTTTTAGTCCCTTAGTACTCATTCACATTTTTTTCTTTCCTTAAACAATTTATTTTTGTAATAAAATTAATTGAAGATTTTTTTATAAAGTAAAATGTGAGAAGAAAAATATACTGCTCTGAGATAACATTGTTGTTAATATCCTGTTACTCCCTTGCTCATCTTTAATATATTTTAAACAATACTGATATAAACCATATATAGTGTATTTGGTATTCTGATTTTTTAAAAAAAAAGATTTTATTTATTTATTTGATGGAGAGAATGAGCTCACAAGTAGATGGAGAGGCAGGCAGAGAGAGAGGGAGAAACAGGCTCCCTGCTGAGCAGAGAGCCCTATGCAGGGCTCCATCCCAGAACCCTGAGATCACAACCTGAGCCAAAGACAGATGCTTAACAACCTGAGCCACCCAGGCGCCCTGCTATTCTGACTTTTAATAATTTAAATTTTATACACACATTCTACTGACAAATGATTTTCTGCATCATGTTCTTTTTTTTATTAAAGTCTCTAGCACAGAGTCGGAGAGATCGGTGTATTCTCATTGTCAGAATTCATAGGGACCTCTCCTTCTTTCTTTTTTTTTTTTTTAAATATATATTTTTAAAGATTATTTATTTATTTATTTATTTGACAGAGAGAGACCACAAGTAGGCAGAGAGGCAGGCAGAGAGAGAGAGAGAGAGAAGCAGGCTCCCTGCTGAGCAGAGAGCCCGACTCAGGACTCGATCCCAGGACCCTGAGACCACGACCTGAGCCAAAGGCAGCAGCTTAACCCACTGAGCCACCAAGGTGCCCCAGGGACCTCTCTTTCAAGTCCACCAATCCCTTTCCACTCTCTTCCTTCCTCACCCCACAAACACACCTGCGCTGCTCTGATAAATGAACCTGGGTATTCTTTCATAAAGGAAAATGAATTACTTGTATGTTTTCTCTATTACTTAAGTCATAGTGTGGTAAGGACTGGTCTCATTTTGAATATATTTTAATACACTATTTTTAAAGTTTATCCATACAAATATTTTTCGCACTACCTTTAAGTGCTTCATAGTATTCATAATACTCATCCATTTACTTTTTCATTCCTCCTTTGAGAGGCACTTGATAGTTAAAAATCAAGTTGTGAGGAATATCCTTGAACACGCTCCTTCTGGAATTGAGTGAGAATTTCTCTGGGCTGTCTCCCTAGAGTGTGATTTCTCCATCAAAAGGTGTATGGAAATTGAATGCCTACAAATAATGGCAGGTAAGTTTGGGAGACAGCTGTATGAGTTAAACTTCCCAAACAATGCTTAAGGGTCTAATTTTCCCACATTAAATCCAAATATGACCCAACTTTTGAAACTTGCTGAAATCTAATGGATGTTCTGAGTTATTCTCATTTTCACTAAAGGCTAGTGAATTTGAGAGAATCTTGATATTCTGGTTATCCATCTGTGGTGTTTAGAAGTTGCATGTGTGTGCCCTTTGCACATTTTGAACTGGATTTCTATCTTTTTTTCAGTAGCTTACTTATTTATTTATTTTTAAAAAAGATTTTATTTATTTATTTGACAGAGAGATAGCAAGCAAGGAAACACAGCAGAGGAGTGGGAGAGGGAGAAGCAGGCTTCCCACTGAGCAGGGAGCCTGATGCGGGGCTCAATCCCAGGATCCTGGGTTCATGACCTGAGCTGAAGACAGACACTTAACAACAGAGCCACCCAGGTGCCCCTCAGTAGCTTATTTAAATATGACAAAATACTCTATTTTGTGTAAGTCTTAAAATTTATTTTACCTATTTGCAGTTGTTCAATATCTTGATAATTATTTGATACCATTTTAAATAATGGGGTGATGAGAATTCTAGTATATTTGTATCTACCTTTTAGTTCTTAAATATTTTGTTTGAAAAGAAAGTACAAAATTGTGGATGAATGAATTTGCTTAAAGTGTTAGGTAATTACTAATTAGTTTATATTAACTTAGGATAGTGTATGACATTTTTTTTTTTTTGTATGCCATTTCTTATTTCTCTAAAGTCTTGGCAATTGGAATATATCTTTATGTGAATAATTACTAGTTCAATTAGTGACTCTTTTGGTTAGCATTCCCTTAGTAATTAATACATTGTACATAAGAGTGCCATCAAACTTTCCGTATGTATTTACTTAGCAGTACTACAGAGTTTTAATTACACATTTAAGACCTGCTTTTACACACTATAGAGCTGATCTCTTACCATTTTTTTTAAACTCTTGCTGATTATTCTTACCTCTATTTTTGCTATTGAATTTTATAAGTACTTTTTCTCATTTCTCCTCACCAGATTTATTGAGTTTTGCTTAGTTTTCGTTTTAGTATTTTTCTTGAATTTTTAGATAACTTTAGCAAGGACCCACTCTTCTTCATAGGTTGAGTTGTCCTAGCTGAGAACATGGCATCCTTATCAATTAAGGCCTCTTATACATCTTTCAAGATCCTTTACATTTCCTTCATCTGGATTCTATATATTTCTTACCTATTTTTTTCCCCTGGGTATTAACTTTCTTTTCATTCTTTTTTTTCTTTCTTTCTTTTCAAAGATTTACCTATATATTTTAGAGAGGGCAAGGGAGAGCGTACGAGTGGGGATGAGGCCGAGGAAGAGATACTCCAGCATATTCCATGCTGAGCACAGAACCAGATATGGGGCTTGATCCCATGGCCCTGAGATCAGGTCCTGAGCCAAAAATCAGAGTTAGATGCTTAACCCATTGAGCCCTCAGGTGCCTTCCTGGGTATTAACTTTCTTTAAATGGACCGGAGAGTTGCAGTTTTAAATGGGATTTGATTGTCCATTATAAATTCTAGCTTGTTGGGCGCCTGGGTGGCTCAGTGGGTTAAGCTGCTGCCTTCGGCTCAGGTCATGATCTCAGGGTCCTGGGATCGAGTCCCGCATCGGGCTTTCTGCTCAGCAGGGAGCCTGCTTCCTCCTCTTTCTCTCTGCCTGCCTCTCTGCCTACTTGTGATCTCTCTCTGTCAAATAAATAAATAAATAATCTTAAAAAAAATAAAATAAATTCTAGCTTGTTGTTTCTATATGAAGACTATTGATTCCCTCTATTAATTTTGTATACTACCTCTTCATTAAATTCTCCATGTCTGTAATTGTTTCCAGCTAATTTGTTTATAAACTCATTTTTCCCAAAAATAGCCTCTTTAAGCAATGGTATTTTTAAATCCTATTTTTTGTTATCTCTAGTTTTTGTTTGTTAACTGGAGTTTTAATCTTCTAGAACAGTGTTAAATAATAATCGTGGCTATGGACACCTTTGTTGGATTCCTGATTTTAACTGAGAATTTTTCAAGTACTTAATAACTATGTAAAATGTTGACTTAGTTGAGATGGTCCTATTTTATGTTAGGAAGTAGGCATTTTATTCCTCTATTATTAAACACTACTATTTAAAGTATGTTGGATTTTTAATCTTCCAGCATCTATGAAAAGAAACAGAATTTTAGATAAGTTCTATATTAAGTGTCTTGAAGTTTAATGGTACTTGAATTCTTGGAAAAAGTTATGTATCACTTGGTCGTGGTACATAAACATTTAAATGTGTTGCTAGTTTCTGTCAGTTAATACTTAAGGATTTTTAAAAGGCATTTTTAGGCAATGTTCGTATATAGAATCACTTTGCTAAAATTTTCCTTTGTTCTAGAAAATTTTAAATAACATTGGAATTATCTCCCCCCCCCCCTCTTTTGTTAAGCCCTCTCTCTCTCTCTTTTTTTTTTTAACCCCTCAAATATTTGGTAAAACTTTTCCTCTGAAACTTGTGAGTCTGATGCTTTTGGGGCCAATATCATTCAGTTAATTTACTTTCTGTCTCTGTCTATCTAGCAGTGGCTCTCAACTGGGAGTCAGTTCTGTTTGGACTGAGAAGTGGACACATAGTTCTGAATGTAACATCTTTTCTTCTCTGCTTCCACAGAGACAATCTCATTTCCAACAGGTGGTTTACTCATCTGATGAGTTTCTATGTGCTGGTTGATGGGAATTTAATCTAGAGAAACCTCTTCTTTACCTGCCCACATACCCTTTTGGACCAGTGGAGACCAAGGATTCAGGTGTTGGTCCCTTGTGTGCCTCCTCTGACGTTCAGGAGAGTACTTGGAGCTAGGTTAGGGCCTGAGATAGTCTATGGCTCAAATTCTTCCCTCCGTGGTTTCTTGTTTTTTCTCTCTGAGGCTTTGGCAGTCCTTTGACACATTGTGAGACTTGAGACTAAAGTCTACTTTCTACTGAAAGTAGAATGAACACATTCTCTTTTGCTTTTAGATGATCTCTTGGAAGAACAGTATTAGAATGCACCCTTCATTTCAATTTAGAAAAATGCTTCTTGTGCATCTCTCATTTTGGTGACTTAGTATATGACGAAGAACACACAATCAAGAAGAACACACAATAAATTTTATCAGTGCTATTTTAGAATGTGCTACGATCTTAAAATTGTTTAACCTTTTGATGTGTTAATGCAATAAAATATATCAGTACACATTTAAAATTAAACCTTCCTTTCATTCATTAGATAAATCTATTGAAAACTGTAACAACTGGGTGGCTCAGTTGGTAAAACACCTGCCTTCAGCTCCAGTCATGATCCCAGGTTCCTGGAATGGAGCCCGATGCGGGGCTCCCTGATCAGTGGAGAGCCTGCTTCTCCCACTGCTTGTGCTCTCACTGGCTTGCTCTCAAATAAATAAAATCTTAAACTAAAAATGAAACAGTAACAACAGGAGAAGATGCTTTTGAGTATCTACTCAAACACCTTCAATAAATATCACAAAATGCTTTGTATTTTCTGTTGAAACCCTCACTGCAATGATACGGAGCCACTGCTATTTTATGGTTGAAGGAATGGAGACTCATTGAGTTTAAGTCCTGTAAGTTCACAAAGTTACCATTCATGCTCAACTCCAGTTTTAAACCAGGCTGACTGACCTCATATTCCACTGTCACATCACTTTAAGGTACTAGTGGGTTAAATTTACTAAAAGTTTATCAAAGACATTAAATATATTTTGACACATCTGTAAGATTTTGGAGTAATGGCTATTTTATAAAGTGTAAGAAACAAATGAAATGCAAAAATGCATTTCCTCTACTGTTGTATGAGGTGATAGAGAGTGGGAGTTCTCCCTGTCTGAAATATTCATTCGTTAACATTTACAAAACCAGGTAAGCAAAAACCAGGTGGGTGATTCCTATCTGAAGCAATTAATGATTCCTATCTGAAGCAGGTAAGCAAAACCAGGTAAGTGATTCCTATCTGAAGCAGTTAGTCACCATCTTGTTCTGGAGTTTCCTCAATGCTATCATTCTTTCCAGGCTGTTTCTTTGTTTTGTTTTGTTTTTTAGGTAGATTGTGATAATTCTGTTTTTCTAGAACTTGCCTTCTTGTATTTAAATTTTCCTTTTTTCTTAAACTACACACTTTAGAAGGTGTATACGAGTACGCAGCATAAGTATCTACCTATATAATAGATATCTAGATACAGAGATCAAAATATAAATACCTGGTACATGTGGCCACATTTTTCTCTGCTGGCTTCAGGCTCTTTTCTTGATTTCATCAGACCAAGATCTTACTGTACCGACCCCAAAACCACCTCTTAGACTCCTATATCATCTCTTGGCTTCTGTTTGAATGCATTTGATTATTTTTTGACTAATTTTCTCTTCCTCAAATGTTTTAATGTTTCTTCTCTAAATCTTGAAGTTAGAAGTTGCTTGAGTCAAAGGTGTGAATTTCTTCTAGCTTTAGTCATTCTCTATTTTACAGTAATCTTATTGTCAGTATTTCCTAAATAGCTTATAATTACAGTTTTGATTTTTCCTTTTTTGAAAAAGTTTTCTTTGGAAGGTGTTAAAAATATACTTTTATTTCTTAATTCTACCTTTATTGGACTGTTATTAGAGAAAGTAGTATATAATTTCTACCTTCAAAAATTTATGCGGTCTTATTATTGCCACAGAATATAACCAATTTTTATAAATGTTCCATAATCTTTGAAAAATAAGGTGGATTCTTGGTGAGTAAAACAACAACAACAACAACAACAACAAAACACAAAAAACCCAAAAACATTCTGTACATAATCATGTCTTATATTTGAAACCTCCCTATATTGCTTACATATATTATTTTTTCTGCTTGTTCTGTCAAAAGCTGAAAATGGTATATTAAATTTTCTTACCTCTTTTGTGTTGCTGACAATTTCCTTCTGTAATCCTGACAGTTTTTGATTACTGTATTTCAATTTGATATTATTCTCTACTTGAAAGTTCATGACTCACATCTTTAATGTCCTTACTGTTTTTAACTCTTGTCAATATAAATTACTTTTTTTTTCTTTTTCTTTTGATTTAAATCCTACTTGAATAACTTTGCCAACCTATCCCCCTCCCCCCGTACATCTTTATAAGTTCTTCTATTTGAATTCTGGTTCCCCAACCCTCACATCTGTAATTCTTTTTCTTTTAGTAGGAAATTGAAATCATTTACATTTATTCATATTTCTAATGAAGTTGAGTCTCCTTAGAGTCATTTTCATGATTTTTCTTTTTTTTTTCCTTGTTCATTTTTTCCCCTTTCTGTATCTTTTTTTATGTGTCCCTCATACAGAAACACACATACGTTTTTGCTTTTACTACAATAATTGGTTTGATTTGTTTTAAGGAGAGGGTAAAGAATCACCTCTGGTCATTGGAATTGGCACCCTTAGCAGTACACCAGTGTTGAGTTCCTAATGGTAGGCTCCCTTGGATTGGCAAGGCATGCTGGAGTTGCTGAGGAGATCTTCCATAAGAGGTTGGATGAGAAACGTGTTTGTCTGGAAGGATGCGTTTCTGAGTCCAGGAGGAGGTAGCCTGGAACCTGTTCTGTATTGGCACTTCCAAGAGGGGTGGGGATGACTTTCTGGAAGCTGGCTATATAAACCCAGGCAGCAGAGCACACAGAGCTATAGCCCTAGGAACTCGAGCCAGGAGTACCCTTGTACAGTCATGCCTGGCTCATGCTCTTGGAAGAATCAAGAGAGTTGGTGCAGTGATGCCTCTCATTGATGGGTGAGAATCCTTTACAGATTGTGAATAACCACTCTTCAAGACCAACACCTTGTAGAAGTGGGGAAGGGATAGCCATGATCAGTACACCTTACTTCAAGGCATTCTCTACTAGGTATGTATTAGGCTAACCTTCTTGGGTGTGAGTAAAGCCCTGAAGTTTATAGAACACTGGAGAGATGAGAGGCTCAAGAGGGAACTATAGAACCTCCTGCCAATGGGGCATTTGTTGGTTAGAGCAGTTGGGAAAGGAACAGATGAAACTGCATCTAAACCCCTCATTAGTGTAATACTTAAATCATAATTCATTCTAGTTATGGCTACTTCTAAATAAACTGAAGTTACATTTATTTACTAAGATCCATACTAAAATGTAAAAAATTGACTATGATGGGGTACCTGCCTGGCTCAGTTGGTAGAACATGAGACTCCATCTCAGGGTCATATTGGGTTTGGAGCCTACCAAAAAAATAAATAATGCACTGTATAAGATACAAATTTCAAAGCCATACATTTAACATTTTAAAGCCATATTGACAAAAACTCACTGCTACTTTTAGCTTTATTGTATGTACTTAAGCCTCATATAATAATTATTCCCTTCTGGAGGTAATTATTTTGCTTTATCTCTGGAGGGCTGCTATATATCTTCAAGTAAGTAAGTTGTTTTTCAAGAAGACTGTTTTGGGTGTTACACAAGTAGAATCTTTCTTCTTATCTATTTATAGCTGAGATCTTTTTATTCTTGAAATGATGGTGTAAGGTTTGTTTTTTTTGTCTCTTTATATAATACTTAAGGTACTTGATACTTAGAGTATTTTGTACTTAAAAAAGCCTCTTCATTTGGCAAATTTGTATACTTCCTCAACTTAGCAAAGTTTTCTTCTATTATTTTCTTCTGTTTCTTGCTTTTCCCCTTTTGTTTCTTAATTATTATCTTTGTCTTTTTTTTATTTTCTCCATCTTTTTGATCTTATTATACATCTATCTTTCATCACGTTTTTTTGGTATTATGAATTTTTTGAATTTGTTATGTATGTTAGTTTGTGTATCTAACTTGCAGTTTATTGCAATATTTAAAAATCCATAAAATATTTACTGATTTTTTTTTTAAGATTTTATTTATTTATTTGACAGAGAGAGATCACAAGTAGGCAGAGAGAGGAGGAAGCAGGCTCCCTGCTGAGCAGAGAGCCCGATGCAGGGCTTGATCCCAGGACCCTGAGATCATGACCTGAGCCAAAGGCAGAGGCCTTAACCCACTGAGCCACCCAGGCACCCCTAATCTTTATTGATTTTTGAAGATGTCTTGCAGATAAAACATTCACTTAAATCTTTCAGGCATAGTACATCGGAATTCTCTAAAATGCTGGTTTTGGTTTTTTGCTGTGTTAGAGAGGTTTCCTGTGATTTTTTTTTTTTTTTCTCAAGGTGATACTCCTTTTACTCTGCTTCAAATTTAGAGTATTTCCTGTTTCATCAGTTGGGAGAAGCTCAGGCAATTTTCTTATTTTCTTGTTGAAGTTTCATTCTTTGGGATGAAGTCCTGCCTCATACCATCCCTTCCAAGTCTGAGTCCAGCATTACTGCCTTTCCTCTGCTCTAGGTTAGGACATGTAATTGGGATTGAGTGAAGTCCTTCAGTTGTTTTTAAGGAAACCTCTCTCATGATAGAAGCCATCAGCGTTATCCTTTCTACCTGCCTTCTGTTACTTTCTGAAGATCACCAAGCAGAAATCCTTGAGTTGTTTGTTTTTGCTTTTATGGCACTAAAAGTGAAGTAAGAAAACTTCAATTTCTGGTCATAATTTTTCCCCATTAAAAAATCCATATGTGGGGTGCCTGGGTGGCTCAGTGGGTTAAGCCTCTGCCTTCAGCTCAGGTCATGGTCTCAGGGTCCTGGGATCGAGGCCCACATCAGGCTCTCTGCTTGGCTTTCCCCGCTCTCTCTGCCTGCCTCTCTGCCTGCTTATGATTTTTCTCTCTCCCTGTCAAATAAATAAATAAAATCTTAAAAAAAAATCCATATGAAATACTCATCTAAATGGGGAAATGAGGTACCAGTGCTTATCTGTAATATATGCTATACAATATTATATGTTACATATTGCATTACAATATATTTTCTATTATGTGCTATATGCACAACATAAGCTACACACGTAATATATTTCACAAAAATCTGAAATTGTTTGTTTATCTTTAGCCATGATAGTATCCATACTGTTTATTCCAGATATTTCTTAATCCCTTTAAGACCCCCGAATATTCTACTGAGAATACTAAGACAATCCACTATGACTTCCCCCAGCTTCCCTTGCTCTGCATCCCAACTTGGACTCTGATCTTTCATTTGTTCTCCCAACTAAGACATCTCTATCAATTCCCACATTTATCTTTCCCTTGAGCTTTGATTCATCAGTTACCTTTTCCTTCTCTTGAAATGTAACTCTTTACTCCTTAAGATGGAATATTTGCTTAAATCCTTCCTTTGAGAAGGTAGTGCATGTGTGATGCATCTTCTTCATTACCATGTACACATCCCTCAACCTGCAAGTTTTTCCTACTAAAAATAATTCTTCTGAAAGTAACTTAATTTAGCAATCTTTAGCTCCTTCTTCATGATCTTCCATCTCTTAGTAGCCCATGAAACTGAGTCATCTTTCCATATCCTAGAAACCCTTTCCAGCATGGAGGTCTAGGTTTACCGTGCTGCTTCTCCATACTTGTGATTAATTCTTCTCCACCTTTATTAGCTCTTCTGATTTTTCCTTCTCCCTAAGGTTTCCGGTGCTTCTGTGAACTTTTCCATATTTTCTTCTTTCATGAATTCATCCATTCTGAAAAATTTAGTAATGACTCTTGAATCTAGTAGATCTTTCATTTTGAGCACTAATTCCTGAGGCCCCAGCATTTCCCTCAACCACCTGATAGCACCTCCCAAAACTCTTATTTTGGATGCTTAGGATTTTAGAATTCTCTTTTCTCTTTCTGCCCACATTCCCCAGTAACAAAATTCTATCAGTTTTTGAAAATGCCTTTTGTGTTTTGGGCGTCGTTTAACCGCACCATCTTCACCTTGTGTCTCCTCTTCATACTGAAAGCCACCCTATATAGTACTTTTTCATCATAGGCAGTGATGGACTTCCTCTCCATCATTGACTTCTTGTAAGGAACAATACGGACAAGCCTATCCAATGCCAATTTCTGCTTTAAGCAAACATTCTGAAGGCTCTGTTAATAGTCATATATCTTGTAGAAATGTTGCAATGTCAAAATACCTGATTGTGTGATAATAGTAGGTTTCTTTCCAGTTCCATTCCTTTCTTCTCCAGGATAGTAATGTCGTAAGTATGTAAGCAGTACAAAGAGCTGACCTCCATATTTTTATTTTTAATCACTCCCAGGGAACCATGTTCTGAAATTTACTTATGCCTTATGACTGGTCAAAAATGAAAAATGATGCTCGGCATCTTTCAAATGAGTTACATAGTTCATTGTAACATCCCCTTGGAGCTAGCGAATTATCCAGGTTGGTAATTTTGTTTGAATCTCTGGTACGTGACAGAAGTAGTTGGAATATTTATTTAAAACATACTTTCACAACCAAGAGACAAAGTGAATTATGGGTTGTAAAATGTCATGATAGAGATTCTCTTAAGTGAAATTGGTTTGGGCACTGGGTCTGGGAGTTCCTCTGCCAGACTCATGGTTTGGTGATTAAACTGCAACATGCCGGGTTCAGCATAATTGTCTGGTCAGTGATGGCAGCTCACCTGTGCACGACACATAGGAGTTTATGATGTGCTTCTATAATTGTATTTCACAGTCTTTCCAATAACTCTGAAATGGGGAGACACTGTCGTACTAGTGTCACTTAATAGCCAAGGAAAAATGCGGGTTGGAGAGACTGAGTGGATGGAGAAAATGACACAGCTAGGAAGTGTCAGATTCTGGTCTCTGACTCTCCACAATCAGTGTTTCTCCCTTGTACGATATTATCTTGGATGTGCATATAAGACATATCTGCCTTTTTTTTTTTTTTTTTTTTTTTTTGGAGTTCCCTCTCTAATTTGGAGATGAGCCCATCGCTATTAGTGATCTATTATTTATCTTTGTATACCGAGGGACCATCACAGCCACAGTGAGCAGAATTGCCCATTAGGTTAGTATTTGATAAATTAATCAATACATATCAATCGTACCACTTACTGAGTGTTGGCTTCTTTCAGATGGTAATACTGACAATATTTTGCTTCAGATGTTAATCAGTTTATTAACTCATTTGATCCTTGCAATCACTTTATGAATTGGGTATGGTCGTTATTACTTCTCTTCTATAGTGGAGAAAACCGTCAGCCAAAAGTGACGTAATACACCCACAGCCAGTAAGTGGTAGAGTGGGTATTGAAACCCAGCACTGATTCAGTCACTATGTTCTACCGTCTTTCAATATTTGAGTCCATTTTATACAGATGAGGCAATAATGGTGTGGTGGTTTAAGAACATGATTACAAATTATTTGACAGTTCTTAAGTGGAAAATTCTGACATTATATCCTCTCCTCTTAAATCTGGGGAGTTGGAAAGTGATATTGTGTGGCTTCCAAGACTGGGCTATAAATGGCCATGCAGCTTTCACCTTGTTACATGGAGCATCTGCTAATGGAGCCCTGAACTTTCCTGAAAGTCTTTTAACTCAAGGATGCCAAACTGAAGAAACTCAAGTCTTGCAGAAAAGATCTGTATGGGCACCTTTGGTTAATTATCCAAGCTGATTGTTAGCTCTATAGGTTGAGTCAGCACTGCTGGCAGATGTGTAAATGCAGAAACCTTCAGAAGATTCCTTTCCTAGATGTGTGCAGCACTACCAGTCATTCTAGTGTTACTGGCTAAGGCCCCAGATATTGTATCTTCTTCTGTATGCTCAGTTCACAGAATCTGTGAGCATAACAAAGAGTTGTTTTATGCCACTACAGTAATCAGAATAATGGGATTTAATCATAGTTAAATAAACACACCCATATCCTGAAGCCACTTGGTCTTTGGCAGTATTATTCCAGGGCTGTTGGGTTGAACCAGTCAAATGTCATACGTTACACACATCATACCAGAGGGTGCATGTGTTAAGCTGATGAAAGTGTTTGAAAGGATTGGCCTGTTGCAGAGTGCTTTGCTTCCAGGAAAGCCACAGGAATATGGAATCTCTTGTTGATATTCTGCTGAGCTCAGTGGGTTGTGTGTTTATTTTTGGCTTCCTGCCCAAGAAGTCTTGGCAATCATGTCACTCCTTCCCTGATTATTTTGCAACTGGGTATGACTTATTGCTGCTGTACTTAGGTTTTATTCTCCACATAACTGGTGCATTGGCTATTTTTCTTGACTTTCTAAGACTCTCTCCACCCCTGTTGAGGACAGGCTAGACTTACAGAAATTAAAGAATGGCTAGTGTTAGCTCAGGCTCTCTTCTGAAGCCAGGATACATTCTCTTGGTTTTGTTCTTTGTATATCTTACTATAGACTGAGGTTATCAGTTTGCTCTTCCAGGTTCTAGGCATCACTAAAAACAGATACATGAATTCTGGATACATAAGACATCAAAGGACCTTATCGCTAATGCGTATGAGTAATTGCAGTTGTGATGTGTTCTGAGCCAAATTGCTATTTGAACCATTTATTTATTCATTTATTGAGAAATTATTGAGGTCTACTTGCAAGGCATTCTGCCAGATTTAATGAATCTATACCTAAACCGGAAATGTGATACATTGATTCCTTTTTTTTTTTTTTAAACTTTTATCATTTTAGTACCTGTACTCTAGAATGTTGTGACCTTATCCACAGTTTACCTGACACAATTCAGGGTCTCAGTTCATATTTATGAAATTACTATAACAGTGATGTTTTTCTTTGGAGACTTTATTCATGAATAAAGTCTTTATTCATGACTTTATTTCTTCATCTTCTATTTATCCTTCCTTCTAAGCTCCAGAAGTCTCAAATTTGTGCTTCTTGTAGTACAGAATCTGGATTTACTATCCCACTTTTATGTGTTCTGGTTTAATAAAGGCCTTAGCACACACTAAACATTTTTTAGGTGATGACACATGAAGCATTTGATGTTGGACAAGGCCTTTTTCTCTCTAGACCTCACTTTTCTTTAAATTAAAGGATTTGAAGTAGGTAAGAGGATTTCAGCTAGCATGTCAAGAACCTCTGGGACAGGATGGTGGTTGGTGGCACTTGCAGTGTCTAAGACCTTACTGGTTACATTTAAAATGTAATTTTTAAGAGACGTAGAGGGGGTCTTCACCTAGGCAGCTGAGGGTTACTTATCTGTTTGCAAATAATGAGCAGCCAGCATCAGCCTGTTGTGTAGGTCGCAAGCTAAAACTGTTTTAACAATAATTTTTAAAAAGTAAAAAACAAGCAACAAACCAAGAAGAGTGTGTGACAGAGATGATACTGTGACCTGCAATGGCTCCTATATTTACCTAAAATATTGCTCCATCTCCTTACAGGAGAGTTTGCGGATACCTCACACAGAGCAAGGATGGCATGCACGTGGCTTGCATGGGGGTGGTCCCTTCTACCGTCTGCTGGCAGACATCTTTTCTGGGTTACAGAATCGTCCTCCATCTCCTTTTAGAATCCCCATCAACTCCGTACTCCTGAATGTTAATACTCATTCAGTGGAGCTGACATTGTACCTCTCCAGTTTTCATTGGCTAGAATATCCATCCTCAGAAGGAGGAGTTCTGAGGCAATCTCTGTGAGTGCCTCCAGCCATCTTTCTAACCTTGGAGTGTATTCCTTGCCTGCCAACATCTGCATGTTGTATGCCCTAGGGCTTTAACCAAAGTCACTAAAGGTGGCACTGCTCCTACTCCTAGCAAGCCCCAAATGCCAAGGAATTAATTCCCCTGGGAGCTGCTTCATGTAGGTGTATAAATACCCCAGATCTCTTGCTTTTTGGATAGGATAATTTTGAGGCACCTTCAACAAAATCTGCACATTTCCCCATGAGTTTAAGTTACATTGCTGATGGTGGTCGTGCACTAAATAATGCACATGGACTAGCTCTCTTCCTTTTTCTGGGACGGTATTCTCTTTCCTACTGATGTTCTGTCCATCTCCCCCAATAAACCACTTGTATCCCAATCCTTATTCAGAATGTGCTTCTGGGGGAATCTCAGCCAAGAGTAATTTCAAACATATGTCTCTATTCAAGTAATGCTTTTACAAAAGCTTCTAATTTAAAACATCATGAGCTTCACTTGCAAGCCCTGGAAATTGCTGGCTATCACTATTCATTTTGAGGGCAGCCCCATTCTGTGTGGTCTGATGTCTCTATTGTTGACTCTGACATTATGGATGGGTCAACCAGTTTTCTGATTTCAGCTGATTTCTCTAGACTCCTCTATTAGAGAAGAAACTTCCTAGGTGCCCTTATAATGGAAAATTCACAACCAATAAACAATTGAATCTTAAAATTTACATTGGCCAGGCAGGTTGCTATACCAAACTCTAATAATAACTCCATTTTTTCTCACACCCTGGCAGAAAATCCAGGCAGCTGCGACCCATTATGCTGAGCGCAGCAAACTCAAACTTATTAAAGGTAGGAAACAGGCCGTTTCAGGATGTGAAAAACTAAACATAATCTGAAGATAATTTCTCAAGTGTATGCTTTAGTTGCTGTTTTTATTTGATTTCTTAACCAAGCTTTAAGTTTTTAGTTCTCAATGTAGGGCAGGGAGCCTGGTCTTAGTTAATACATAAAACTCAGAATGCAAATATATGGGCTGTATTTCTGGACCAACCGTCAACTAAATTGAATGATGTACACAAATTATGTGTTGCATTTAGTGTTCCAAAAATGCAATTAGTAGTGCCCCCTTGTGAGAGGAGTTTTGATGAATGTTTGTTTTGGGCTTTGAAATTGCAAATCAAGATAAGGAAAAGAGGAAGATGGCAGAATGTTGTAATTAATTGGCTCATGGGTCTGCATGACATTTTGGAGCAGTGTTTCATGAAATGGCTTTCATGATACTGAGAAAAAATTCATTTTTTTTGTTAAGAGGATTTTTTTTTTAAATCCCCCAAGTAACTTTCCTTCCTTTCACCACCTCTGGCATCCCCAGAGAAGTTGATTCCATAAGTGACTTGTTCCATCGTCATGATTCTGCTGTTTGCCAAGCTTTTAAATAGAGTTTTCCATGGTGTAACAGGAACCTGGTTTAACTTTTCTCCTTCCTCTAATAGAAATAATTGATCCCTCTGCTTGTTATGTCTAATGAGAGCCAGCCAGGGATCAGTCTCTCTCCTCAGTCTTCTACTAATAGACTCTTTTTCAGCACCATGTGGTATTTTACACTTACTTGCAGAACGATACCCAGAAGGTTTTTCATGCTGCCAAAAGCTTACCTTATTTTTCTATGTAGCTTTCCTGTTCACCCATCTCAATTAGTTCCTTTGTGATAGTTACTCATGTGACTGTGTGTTACCCCTCAAATGAGCTCTAGAGCTGTTTTTAATTGCATATTTATTTAGTTGGTTATGGGACTGATGTCTTGGTTTGCCTACTAGCCTATATGCCCCAGAGCAGGGATCATGTTGGTCTGTCTCTGTGTTCCCAGTGCCAAGTTTTTTCCTAAAATGATATTGTTAAATGACACTAATTGCATATTATATGTATTAGCACACTTACATTTATTAATTAAGAATTGTAATTATTCATTACTGTGTTCTATGAACATACTGAGCCTTGAGGGACATACAGAATATATACACATGCATATGTAATATGGAATATATAATACAATACAGTGTATAAAGCATAATGCAGTAAAATGTATAATACCTATGCATTGCTATATACTATATTATAAATAGACATTACTGTATACTACATAATATGTATGGATACTATATAACGCATATGTGTAGCAATATATATACACACATGTAGAAATACATGTGTGTATATATTTAGAGGACCTTAATCTAAATAGCTTTTTCTCTTTCAAAATGTCTAATTTTCAAAAGTTTTTTTTTTTTAATTTTCAAAAGTTTTCATCAAAAGGAATAAGAAGTTTATTGGAGTTTGTTGTCTAAATTATGTTTATTTTTAATTTTTTTTAACAGATTGATTGTTTTTTATTGTTTCAGACTGAGAATGTACAATGCACTGGCTACATTTATATTAGTTGCCATGGTTTCCAATACTTTAGAAATTGTCCAAGAAAGGAGTGGAATTTTTCTCACCATGCAAAGATGTTTTTTCCCCAACTTGTTGGTGCCCACGTAATGTACCAGTTTGAATCGTCTGCTTCTCTCTTCCCCATCTGTGCTGTTTGCAAGGGGTGGGGAGAAAAGAAAAAAAAAAAAGCAGGTGCAAAGAATTAGACACAGCCTTCATTCCAGAAGCAATTAGCTCAGAATTAGACTGCTTCCTGTATATGGAAGGTCTCTGTCTCTGCAGTGTAGACATGGCATCTGTAGTATATTTCACTTTGCTCAGGTGACTCCTACAGGAACGTGTAAAAGTTTCTGTGGAGAAGGGAGGGTGAAGGGCACTTGTTCTCCAGAGGCAGCACCATCAGGATACACTAGTGACTTTGGGGTTGAGGCTGCAGTTGTTGCTAGTTATTTTTTCTTCTGTGACCAATTGAAAGGATCTGCTTTAACAGGGATGACTGCCTTTGGCTCTGCTCTAATTGCTTATCTGTATTTTTATCTCAATTCACCCAAAAAGGAAAATGCATCTTTCTCTTGGGAAAGTGTTACTTACTCTGCATTCTCTAGCTTGTTTGCATTGCAGTCTGTCCTGGCATGACCCTCTGAATAATCCTTCTCATTTACTGAGCACTTCTTGTGCTCTTGGAACTGCGATTCATGACGGTATCAGTATTCACTTGACCTTCAAAAGAACACTGTAAAGTCAATGTTGTTATTGTCCCTCATTTTATACACAAGAAAACAGCCATGGACTTGGGACTTGAAAAGAGATCTTTCTAATGTCAGACATTTCTTAACTCATTCGCTTAAGAAATGGATTGAAAACTCGCTAGGATGTGGATAGTTTTCTAAGCATTGACAATACATCACTGAACAAAGTAGATAAAATTCCTTTTCTCGTTGAACTTCCATTCTCTTGGTCTTGAAACAAGCTTGTGCTTTTCTCATGTTTTACTGAAACCAGAGAAATAATTTGTCAGAAGAAAAGTGGTATATTTCATTCTGCAAATTACAGTCATACCTGTGTCAATAAGCTGGTTGAGCTCTGTCAAGGCAAGCAAGATCTAGGGGCTCCTGGGTGGCTCAGTGGGTTGAGCCTCTGCCTTCAGCTCGGGTTGTGGTCTCGGGATTCTGGGATCGAGACTATTGGGCTCTGTTCAGTGGGGAGCCTGCTTCCCTCTCTCCTCTGCCTGCATTTCTTCCTGGTTGTACTCTCTCTCTCTCTTGTCAAATAAAATAAAATAAAATAAAATAATTAAAAAAAAAAAAGACAAGTGATGTCTAATAGAAAAGTTTGCAGTACCTGCTTCCCCTTTTATTCTCTTCCCCAAGTTCTGCAAGAATAGGCCCAAAGAGTCAAGTCTTCTCTATGTCACATTATCCTCTTAACCACTGTGGCCAAGCTGATGAGCTTTGACCTTGGCTAGATAACAAAGGTTTTTTTTGTTTGTTTGTTTTTGCCTGGAATTTGGAATTAAAAATCATGCTACATAATAAGTGCTGGTTATTTGAAGAGAGATTTAAAATGATTCTTGACTGTTATTCTTGGCTGTGTACACACAGGAGTATGGGAAATTTGTATTGAGAGCCAGCGAGAGAGAAAGAGAGAGAGAATGGTGGAGGAGGGGACAATTGAGTTGATACCCGTAGAGAAGCAGTGCTACATAAGCATGTGATCCCAGAAGGAAGAAAACTCAGAGGGTACTTCTTCATACAACCCTTGAGATTCTTTTTCAGTTTGTGCTGGCAAGGAATGTGCCCATGAGTTTGGGTACCAGGAGTGGTCCTAGGAAGCAGCCTGCTAGGATGGAGTTTTGGAGGAGGATCTCTTGCCATCAGTTGGTCATGAAGACACTGTGACTGATGGCAGACAGCCTCAGCAGCAACTGCTAGCTTGAAGTTGGAGTGCATATACTAAGCTGAGACTGTAGCCTGCAATGAACCCATAGAGGATACAAGTGGAAGGGATGCTCCAATTCGGGCACTAAACCAAAGCATTTGAAAGACCTAAGAAAATACTGATTATACTGATATTGTGCTGTCCACCATTGATATTTTGAAGAGAAGACAAGCTCAGGATAATCAATAATTAAATTCAATTAAGCATGAGGGTCAAAGGGCCTCCAATGGAGATATTAAAGAGAACCTTATCACCTGCTGCAGGAAGATATAACCAGATACAATAACTAGGAGATTGGTAAAACTTTAGAGAAAGCAGATTCCGAGCCTGTGTAAGTCTCTTATGTCTAATCACAGCCAGTAATGTGTGGTCTTGGAGTGGGGGTGAAGATAACTGTGTAGGCATACTGGAGCAACTTGAACTTGCAGTTGTGCCTCACCCCTCTGAGCCTGCAGAGGTGTCTCTTCCCCTTGTTGCAAGATAGAGCTTATTCCATCCATCTACCTCATACCTTTTGCTTGAAGCTATAGAGAAATCTCAAATGAAGGAGGTGCTTCATAAGATAGGGTTAGTCTTCAGAATCTGCTCCCTGCTCTTCCTCTCCTGGTTACCAGACCAGTAATGATGGACAGATGGCAGGAAGATCTGCTCTGAGGTGTCCTAGGAATTACATGAGAAAGGGTCCACATGACTTGAGTACCATGCATTAACTAGAAGTACAGAGTTGGAGTTTGAGGGGGCAGAATCGAGGTGGGGAGCATAACAAATTGAATAAGGAGAGCTTGTTGATAAGGGGACACTTGCCTAGGGCACCTGATGGACACTGGGGCAGGACTCTGGAAGCCAGGCCTAGTAGGTTTCTGGGATAAGCCTTAGAAGCTCAAATAAATTGGTCCCATATTAAGTGACCAAGATATGGCAGAACTTCCATGACTGACAATGGAGGAAGGCACCAGAAGGCTTGGGGGGGGGGGCGCTAGAATGGTTCTACTGTAAGAGAACAGAAAACCCACCAGTTAGCTCTGTCTCCTGAGGGCCCTGAGCACACTCGATTTACTAAGGGGATAACTAACATAGTGGGGAGGAGAGTACCAGCATTGCAGAGTCCTTGAGAAGCTCAGTGGGGGCTGTCCGTATAGGCCAGAACTGACAGTTGGACATGTTGGTACAGAATTGGGATTCTGGTGGCATTGGCGATAATACTATTTTAGATGATCAGAGGCCAGAGAGCAGCACTTAATCATCAGAAGCAAAGTGGACTTACATATTTTATTCATTAATTGTGCTGTAAAGTGAGCAGCAGAGTTGGAATGGCATCCAAGGGCCCTGACCTACAGGAATCGATGAGATGTCTAATAAAGCCCTCCCTCCATAAATCTTGAGTTTCTTGTTACTTGTTACTCTACCTGTGGCATGATCATAGTATCATCATATTAGCAACTGCTCTTGTATCTGATCCTGAATCAGCATTTAGGTCATCGTGATCCTGGAGAACTCTGGCAAATCTTCATATGCTATCAATGCATGAAGTATGGGAGCATGCAACAAAGACCACAATTGCCTAGTGTTTTCACATCTGAAAATTCACTGAAGGTCAACACATTTGGGGTTTGTATTATTTAGACACATGTTTTAGCTCTGTATTTCATTCAGGATGTATAGATACATGCTTTCTAAGGATTTCTAACTCAGTTCCTTTTTACTTTCTGTTTTCCTGGGTCCGTTGGACAGATCTTCCCAGAATAGAGTAGAAAGGAAACACATGTTAATTATGTTCGCCTGGAGAAGGTGCTGGGAGCCTGTCTTCTGAGGGACACCTGCTCAGCTCTTGATCTGGCTTGCAGCCACACCTTCCCCAGACTGGGTCATTTCTGGGGAAATCGCCATGGTTTTTTAATTCCTCTGGAGTAGGGCCTAAAAGCAACATTCTAGTTTCTGATGTCGGTTCCAGGAGGTTCATTTTTCTCCTTTCACAGGGAGGTTCTTGAACAAGGCATGGCCTCAGTAGACTGGATTCCCAGGGCAGTGAGTTCTGTCTGTACTGGCAGCAGACCAAGAGCAAGAGAAGACAAGACCAACCATGCATTATTTGTTTACTTGCCATTGTGTCTTTTCTTGCTTACAAAGCTGTGGCAAAGCTAGTATTGTATGGCTGAGAGCAGGGGAAGGCTTTTTGCAGAAATTGTGTGTTGTCACCTTTAAAACTGTCTTATAGTTTGGTGGTTTCCCAGTTTTCTTTCTTGTTTGCTCCACCCCTTGCAAGGGCTGAAGGCATCTCTGTTACCTGCATGTACTCTGGAGCTGACAAGCTGCCAATTGTCCTAGCCAGAGTTTCTAGAAAGCCAAGCCATGAAATGGATACAGTCCCAGAGACGCTCACTGAAGGAGAAAGGGGTACGAGGCAGGGAAGGAACAGGGACAAATGAACAATATAAACCATATTACCAAGTGAGCAGTTACCAAGTGAGCAATCCCACTTAGTATCAAGTGGGATTGATTGTTCCATCTCAGGAACCTCTCAGGACAGTTCCTGCGAGGGAAGGAGGAAGACATTACTTTGCTCCCCCAAGATTTCCAGTGTCCCAAGGTTTCCCCTGTGGGGCATTAATGCCTTCCTACTTGCCAGCAGTATCCATTACCTCCACTTCCAAGAGAAAGACCTGAGGGAAGAGAGGAGCAGTATGCAGAGCACAGGTGTAACGGAAAGCTCTAGAACTATCTGTGGCCAGTGAGGTCCAGTTGGTTGCAGTTAGCTGTGGCTGGCACCAATGGCCAGAAGATATTACTATGTAAGTTACTTATGATGTAAGTAACACATAACAGATGTTTCGTGCAAAGGGTAATTTGCAAGGAGATCTTTTTCTTAAGGAGATAGTAATTGGTGTATGTTTACTTGGGGGTTGATATTGCACAGTGGCTGAAAGTCTGGCAAAGGGGATTCTAACAATAGATGTGCCACTGTCTGTGTGATCTGGGGACACACAGTATTCTCACCTGGGACATAGAAGGGATCTACTTGGTCTCATTCAGTGAGGATTAAGTACAGTAATTATTGTGTGTGACATTTAACACAGTATCTGATTTCTGATAAGAACTAAAAAAAATTGGTAGGTAGTGTTAACGTTTCCCCTGCCATTTGCATTATTTTGCATTTCTGTGAGAATAAGATTTTATTTACAGAGCCTTTGTATAACCTTTTCCCCCCAAATAACCACATGTTGGTTTAGGAGTAATTGATGGATTCTGTGCATAAATTGAGACCCTGAGATGGAAGAGGAAAAGTATGTTGTCAGAGAGGAGCAGATAGAGACTGTAGAGAATTTCAGAGATGAGTTACAGGGGAAGGAATCTATATTCAGTAAGTTCTTAGTGGGTTGTGATACAGACTATCCACAAGTCAACTCCTGGAAACTACCGGATACTACTTTGATAGATGACAGCTACCTCTAACCACAGGCTTGAACATTATCAGTTAAAACGATGGGATTTATGAACTTTTGGGTGGTGGTTTTCTTTTATAATCTCCCTAAGGTAAAATATCTCTCTCTCTCTCTCTCTCTCTCTCATACACACACACACACACACACACACACACGTTTTCATGGATTTTGTTGGGCTTTAGAGGGGTTGGAACCAAGGTGCAAAGGAAATAGTTTGAATGCCATAAACTGCTCGAGTTTATTTATTTTGGGGACTGTATAGAACAAATGACGAGTTTCCCCCCAAACTTCCCAACTCTCTCGTACATGTTCTTTTTTTTTTTTTTTAAGATTTTATTTATTTATTTGACAGAGACAGTGAGAGAGGGAATACAAGCAGAAGGAGTGGGGGAGGGAGAAGCAGGCCTCCTACTGAGTAGGGAGCCCAACGAGGGGCTTGATCCCAGGACCCTAGGATCATGACCCGAGCCGAAGGCAGATGCTGAATAACTGAGCCACCCAGGCGCCCCTCTCATACATATTCTTAGTAACTACAGTTTTTAAAAGTGTTCTGGGTAGAATCAGCTCTGTTATGCCCTACAGACGTAGTCTGTTTTGTGAATCATGGATGCCAGTTTTGTCTCCATGGCCGGCTGGGATAGCTGGCTTGCCTCCCCTCTGGGGAAAGTATATGTTTACCCAGGAAACAGTCACTCAGTTCTAACATTGGCCTCAGCAAAACCTGTTAGAAGGCAAATCCAGTGATCCTAAAAAATTAAAATCCGACTTGAACACCTTCCAATAGTAAGCTGAAATGGCTTTTGGATTATCCATGGTAGTGGATTATTCACACCACTGCTCTCCTATTAAGAAGCAGTATTGAGAGTTCGCCATGTAGACTGTCTCAAAACTGTCAATGTACGGTGCAGCTCAGAACTTGCCACCATGGAAATTGTATGAGGAACTGTGGTTAGACTCCTAGATCCGTAGTTCTCAAAGTGTGGTGTCTGACCACCAGCAGCAACCTCACTAGGGAACTTGTTGAAGCTCAAGAAGATCCTTTGCCTTTTTAAATAATCAGATAGGCATAATGAAAAAAAAGGGTAATACATGAACTGCCTTATGAGGGGGTAAATCTCCAACTTCTGGAAGTATTTAAGTAGGGACTAGAGAAACTAGTCAGATTTTTAGAAGAGATTCTTGCTTTAGGTGAGGCATTAGATGAGAAAGTTGCTCACGTCGTTTGCCACACTAACATTATTTGCTCCTGTCCACAGGAAGTGGGTGGTCAGAGTGTCTTACCTTGGTGTTGAAGTTTGCCACACTAGTACTCATTGGTTCCAGATTGTTGCAGATCTTCTTACCTGTGATTGGAATTTCTGAAGTTTAAAGACTTAAAAAAAAAGTAATGAAAACCCCCAAAATGAACCTGTCTCCGAGATGAGATAAAAATGTTTCACTTGATGATTTAAATCCACTTTTTTATTTTTATGACAAGAAGGTAGTTATTACTGACATCGTTAAAGAAATTTTAGTTGAAATTGTTATTGTCAGGAGTAGTAAGGAAGTAACCTTTGTGAGTGCTGTGGGAGGGTACAGAGTGCCTCCACACACCTCACACACATTCTCCTTCTACTGACCCTGTGAGCATTTAGGATTATTACTTCCATTTTTTTGAAAGAAGAACCTCGTATTGGGGAGTGCAGTTGCTTCTCAAGGATCACTATATTCTCTGTGTCAGTGGTTCGTAAATGTTTTTGCCTCAGGTCCCCAGTTACTGAGAACCCTAAAGATCTTCTGTTCACAGGGTTTAAATCTATAGACATTAACCACTTTGTAATTGAAACCTGAGAAAATTTTAAGATATTATTATTTAATTTCAAGTAACATTAATGGGGGGTGTCTGGGTGCTTCAGTGGGTTAAGCATCTGACTCTTGATTTTGGCTCAGGTCATGATCTCAGAGTCATGAAATCAAACCCTGTCTGGCTCTGCCCGCAATGGGAAGTCTGCTGGAGAGCCTTTCTCTCTTTCTTCCCCTTCACGTGCACGCTCTTTCTCAAATAAACAAATAAATGAATGAAGTTTCTTAAAAGTAACATTAATAAACCAATCACACTGTAATTCAAAATATGTATTTGTTATTTAAAAAATAATTTTTTAAAAAAGTGAGAGAAGTTGTTTTAGCTATCCTATACACAGGTCCTTTTTCAGTATAGTGCTGTTTTCTCCCATATTTTTGCACTTTTCACTGGTTATGTTGCTGTTTAAAATAGACCCCAGGGGAATGTGGGTAACTCAGTCATTTTAGTGTCTTTGGCTCAGGTCACAATGTCAGGATCCTGGGATCAAGCCCCACTTGAGCTCCCTGCTCAGCAGGGAGTCTGCTTCTCCCTCTCTCTCTTCCTTCCCTGCTGCTTGTGTTTTTTCTCTCTGTCTTTCAAATAATCTTAAAATAAAAAATAAAATGAACCCCGAGTACAGTGTTGTCTTGTGTTCCTCATTTCAAGAAGGCTGTGATATGACTTATTGAGAAAATGCCATGTATTAGAAAAGCTTGTGGGTTCAGTGTTAGTGAATTAGCAGTACATATGAAATAAGGTTTCATTAACAAAGACACAAACAGAACAAGGTTGCATATAGTGGATAAAAATGGTGTAACTAGGGGCTCACAAGAAGCTAATCCTGTATTTCTTGTTGGAGTAGTGGTTTAATATTTGCTGGTTCTGTATTTGTAACTATCTGATAAAACATTAACTACCATGAATGATGAGAATTTACTGTCATTATCTTAGGACCTTCATGATCCAGAATTCTGATGCTAGCTCTCCTACATACTTATTGTATGTAAGACCAGGAGACCTTCCAAAGGAACTTTTCTGGGTATCAAACAGAGCTCTGGCCAATCTTCTTTCCTTCTACCCTATGGGGTTTTGAACTGTGTTCTGCAAGGTGGTATGTTGAAGTTCTATCTCCCAGTACCTGTGAAGGTGACTTTATTTGGAAACAGAGTCTTTGAAGATGTGATACAATAAAGAGGAGGCTATATTGGATTTAGATGGCTCCCAAATCCAACAACTGGGGTCCGTATGTAGAGAAAAATTGGGCGATACCAAGACACAAAAGAGCCCTAGTGGAAAGAAGGCCACGTGCAAATGGAGGCCGAGATTGGATTTAGGGTGCTACAAGCCCCAGAGCACCAAGGATTGCTGGCGAGCACCAGAAGCTAGGGTGGAGGCATGAAACACCTCTTCCCCAGAAGGAACCAACCCTGTAGACCCCTTGCTTTTGGACTTCAGTCTTCCAGAACATTGAAATAATAAATTCCTATGTTTGTGGTACTCAGTAACAGTAATCCTATGAAAGGAATACCCTTTCACCCAGAAGGTAGTATCATTGATGAGATTCTGCAGAAAAGAACTGCAAATAGATCTACGAGAAAAGGGCATTTGATCAATGCATCATGGTAGTTCGCAATTGGCAAGTCCTCTGCTAATTAACTGGAAATTCTAGCCTCCAAATTTTAGGTGGCGTGTGTCACTGAGAAGTAGGACACTGGAGAATGAGCTCATGAGAAAGTTTCTGCGCGTGGCATTTCACACACTTAGATCAAATGCTCTTTAAAGGAGGAGTGATAAATATTAATGTGGCACCTGCTTCAATTACTTTCAACTAGCAGGAGCTGACAGAGTGCAGCATGCACAGTGAGACCCTGAGGAAGCAGCTCTTGACACTGGCAGACTCGCTTTAGCGAACCTTCCTGAACCAGACCCAGTGCCTTTCCTAATTGGTCCTCTGAGGTGGGAGATTGCACACCAGCCTGAAGGCCCTTGATGACTGGAGGGCTGTTTGCTGGCTCTCATGCCGCACAGGGGTTCTGTGCATTGCCTCTTAGGTAGGCTCCTGGGGAAGGGAGCTGCTGACCAGATTTCTTTCTTACTCTGGTTTCTGGAGATGGGCCTGTGGAAGGTTAGCTGCTGTGGAAGCTCCTGTGTTAGTTCCTCTGGAGGTGGAACAGCCACATTTCTTTCCAATTTTCCCTGGGGTGGAGTTTGACTAATTTGCCTCTACTTCCAGCTGCTGTGGGATTCACACGCTCCCATTAAGCTGGCAGGGTCACTTCGAGGGGATGTAGCTTTCCTGTGCTCTTGAGTTATTGATGGGGGCGTCAGGGTTCTGGAATCCTGCATAGGAATGAAATAAAATCAGGCAGGCAGCAGTAAGTACCTGTGCCTGTATCTGGGCCTGCCTCTGGCCACGTGAATTATTTAGAAATTGCTCAAATTTGCCCTCAGTGACAAGCTTCACCAAGAGATGGGGAGGATTGAGGATCTGATCTATTCTCCAGAACCTACATGGCAAAAAGAAAATCTCCAAGTGAAATTTTTTAGCCATAATTTATAGGGGATGGTAGGTAGGTGTGCCAGCTGCTACATGAAGTGCTTAGTAAGACTTAATTCTTTAAATTTTAGCAACTCTAAGAGGGGACTTTTTTTTTTACCATGGAACAAGTATTCCCATTATTGTACCTAGAAAGGCTCCTAAGAATAGGAGAAATGGAGTGAAGTTTCCCAGTGACCACTGGTTAGGTGATACAACCTACGTACAGATACTGGTCTACTTGACTCCTTTTCTGGTCTTACTTCCCAAGTGAATAACCCCTGACTGAAACTTGAAAAAAAAAAACACATACACTTCCACACACACACACGTACATACATACACATGTGTATTACAGCTTGAAATATGCATACACACGTATACATGCATATATACATATCTGTATGTTGGATTCTTAGGTTTGAATGATGGCTGTGCTTGACAGCCCACCAGTATGGACAACTCATGTAGATAGGCCAGGAGATGGACAGATCTCTAAGAACAGGGGCAGTTTCTCTTTTGCCCATCAGTGTGCACGCAGAGCATAGGATAGTGCGTGACACCAGTGTATAATCTGTGAATATTTGTTGAATGGATAAGTGAAAAGAATAGGGGCGCAGGTACAATTCTTCTCTTTATTGCAGATTTGTATCTTCTGTCAACTTTTTTACTTCCAGAACAGCCTCAGGAAATAGGCAGAATAAAAGTCATCATTCTTACCTTTGCAGATAAGGAACTGGAACTTGTATTCTCTGATGGCGGCGCTTTGTTCTCTCCATTCCGTCTCTTTGATGTGGCAGAGGGAGGGTAGGGATCTGTCAGCCTTGGGTTCAGCTGTTACTCCATGTGATCTTGGTGTTCTCATACGCCCAGTTGGAGGTACTAGACAGATGTCACTGACTACCAACAACAACAACAACAACAAACAGGCCAATAATCACATGAAAATCCCCCAAGTTTCTACTTTTATCCTTTAAAAGAATTGTAAACATGCTGAGATTTCCTCTTAACTTGGGAAATGGTAGCTTCTCCCATTTGAACAGTTAAATTTGGAGCTGACTACTGAGCAACACAGACATCATTTTATTTCTGGAACTAGGGACCCTTACGTGAATCCTAAAACACAGCCAAGCCACACTTGCCATTTTGTTGTGTCCATGGTGATGCAGAGATCTTTCTATCATTTGACAAACTCAAATGACTCAAGCACTTTAAATAATAAATCCCTGTTCAGTATTTTGGAAGAAGAATAAAAAACATAGGAGCACACCTCAAGTGGTTGATACAGAAAGATATATGAAAGTGCAAAGACCTTATGATATTTAACTATATACTCTCAGTTGTGAGTGATACTGGAAATTAGTAATGTGTGAAAATTTAAATGTTAAATATATATGTTAACTGCTCCTAGCTTTTTCTTAGTCTGTTCCGCATTATCTGCAGGTAGAACAGACCTTTCTCAACTGCTTCTATGGGGGGTTTCTCCTGTAGCCACATGCAAAGGGCCATGGTTGTCCATAACCTTCAGGCAACCAGAAACCAAGAAGCTAAACAGGGTCTTGTGTACTTGCCAAATATTGTAACAAAGAGCCCGGAGATGATAATGACCTACCAGAAACCACAATGATTGTTTTCGACCTGTTATCATTTTTTGCTTTCTCTGAAAAACTAATAATGGATACATATTAATTATATTAAGATAATAGAAAAGTCTAATAAACCTATTTCTCCATTTTACAGAGCAGAATTTTATCTCTTAAAAGATGCTGTTTGGGCCCCTGACACATTTTTGAAGTCCACCAGCAGGATGGACTCTCTGAATCTAATTTTTTCACATATATATCTGATACTGTAGACACTGGTCATTCCGTTTCGTTTTGGTTCCAAATCACAATCAAGTTTTTTTGGTCCTCTTTATGGTAATCTCTCCTTTGTGTTTGTTTGTTTGTTTTTTTTTTCTTTGTCTTGAGTTCGAAATTCTTAAATCCTTACTATCAGTAGGCCTTTCTTCTTTCTATTTATATACAATATCTGATGAGCTACTAAGATTGATAGATTAGGCCTCATAGATTCTCTTCTGTTTCTACTACATTCCCTCCTAGAGTAGTACATTCATTCCCCATTGACAACTAGTGAAATTAAAAACTTCTCCTCAAACCCATCTGAGAAGCCATCACCTTGGAAAAACCTTCTGGAAGTGCATCTTGCCCAGTAAAGTTTGATACTGCCTTCTCTTGAATTGCTACAGCATGCCTATTTCTTGTTAACATGTATTCTGTGTCCATAGTATGATCGTTATCAGGCCCATTCTTGTTCTTTTTACTGGAATATGGGAAGCATGGCTCAGTCAAAGCCCTCAAGGCTGGCAGTATACCACACCTATTAGCTTTGCTCATAATAGATAGTCTGATAGAGAAATTTCTGGGTTCTGTAGTCAGAGTGGCTAGATTTGAATCCCACCTTAAACACTTTATCATGTATGACCTTAGACAAGTCACTTAACTGTTTTGAACTTTAGTTCTTTCATCTAGAAAAGAACAACTATCTTTGAAGTATGTATTTTTTAAAAAAGATTTTATTTATTTATTTGACAGAGATCACAAGGAGGCAGTAGAGGCAGGGCGGGTCGGGGCGGGGTGGGGTGGGGATGGGGGTGGAGGTGAGGAAGCAGGCTCCCTGCTGAGCAGAGAGCCCGATGCGGGGCTCCATCCCAGGATCCTGAGATCATGACTTGAGCCGAAGGCAGAGGCTTAACCCACTGAGCCACCCAGACACCCCTGAAGTGTGTATTTTAATGTAAAGTTTCATTAGTGTTGCCTGCACATAGTAAGTACTTTATTCATTCAGTTCATTCACTTGATGTTTTTTGAGTACATACTACCATTATAAGTTCAAAAGATACAGTGTGAAAGAGATCAGTGCCTTGCTTTCATAGGGTATAGATTCTAGTGGGAGGATCTAGAGGGCTAATGTTACTCTGTTACACAATATCATGGCTGTACCAACTCCTGTTTTCACGGAGATTTCCATTTTGATGTATAGGTTCCCATGTCATATTATTTGTTAAAGATAGTGAATGCAATTTTGGGTATAGACACTTGATAAATTCCATTGAAATGGGACTTCTGGGTGAAACACCATGGTAATAAATGCCATACTCCAAAGTGAAATGAGAGGTCACGATATACACAACTTAGAAGTGGTATTGAAATCCACTTGCACATCTGTTAAAACCCTCTTTTGGAATAAGCATAACTTAAAGTCAGCCTTGAAGATAAGAGAACAAAATTTCTTTTTTCCTTTTTAAAATTTTTTATTTTTGTTCTTCAAAGTTTATTACCTTCTTGGGAAGATGTATCTCATGAAATTGTATCACTTGAGTGTCATTTACATAATCATCATTACTTATAATTACTTGTTCTGGAATGAATGAATTTTGAAAATGAGTGCACGAACAATGTATATATGCTGTAGTTTCTTTATTTAAATTCACTCAGCCAACATATAGTACATCTCATTTTTGGTTCATGAGCTGTGTACATTTTATAGATATACTTCATTTTAGTTCTTCTTTACTCTATTCATATATATATAAACTAAGTTTTGCTATAACTAAGTTTTGCTTTCTTTGCAATTTTGAGATGTAGTGTCTTCTAACAAAATTTATTTTGAGAACGTTTGGGATTCTTTGAGTGTTACTGTAAGCATGGGAAGGGTGAGGGGGTCTGCTTCTTTCTTCCTATTAAATTAAGAAAGAGGTATTTCAAGGAAACCATTCAGATTTTAATAAGATTTCTTCTTAGTTTGGAGAACACTATACACCTGAGTCTGATTCCTTCTGGAAAATCCAGAAAGTGAAAGATAATTTGGCTGGCTGCTGTGGTGGTACAATGATAGAGCACTGAGTGGCCTGCAGCCCTCAACTTTTTTGAGGAGTGTCATACTTAAAAGTTCCCCATGGATGTCGTATGCATGGAAACACAGGGGAGGGATGCGTCTGAGAGGGCTGCGGGAAGATGGAACAGACATCAGAAGAAAGAACTTGAGGTACAAGTGGATATCTGTGTCCAAGAAAGGAGTAAGTAGACATCTGTAGTTGAGATGCTTTCATACTTGGCAGTAATCAAGATTGGGAAGTTGAGACCCTTAAGAGTTTCCATTTACATTTATGTATACACACACACACACAGACACAGAATATATACATAGTAATATATACAGAATAATTTGTGTGCTAAAAGCTATGAGAAGATAAGTTAGGACAATTTAATAGAGACAGAGTAGGATAAAGCACAAGTAACTTGGGAGTGGATGCTCAAGGGAGGTCTCTCAGAACAGGTAATAACAGATTGGCAGGAAGTAGGAAGGTGGGCTGTGTTCTGAATACTG
Source organism: Mustela lutreola (assembly GCF_030435805.1). Classification (NCBI taxonomy): domain Eukaryota; kingdom Metazoa; phylum Chordata; class Mammalia; order Carnivora; family Mustelidae; genus Mustela; species Mustela lutreola. The sequence continues at coordinate 81,974,711 of NC_081294.1, forward strand.
AGACTGTTCTGTAGGAAAAGGGAACAGTAAATGCCAGGGCCACTGGGTAGGAATGAGGTTGACATACTTCAGAAACCCAAAGAAATCCAGTGCACAGAAGCTCTGTGAGTGAGGTGGTGGAAAAGTCTTGGATGCCATCAGGACTGTAGAGACAGATCAAGTAGGGCCTTGCAGGACATGGTAAGGATCTTGGGTTTTATTTTCAGGAGAAGAGGAAGGCCCTAGGGAGTTTTAAGTAGGGTGTGACAGGAAGTGATTTATAGTGTGTGTGTGTGTGTGTGTGTGTGTGTGTGTGTGTGAGTGATTTACATTTTAAAACTCTCCCATTTACTTCTAAGTGACAGAAAACTATGTATAATACAGGAGTAATGGAGTGATCAGCAACCTCCTGGGGAAGATCAGACTTAACTAGACTTGGAGCATTTGGACTGGATTTAGAAGAGCTGAGGAGAAAGGATGGAAGCTGGTCAGAGGAGCATATACAGGTACAGAGGCAAGAAAGTGTAACACAAGGCACAGTTTCCCTCCAGCACAAACAAAAAACCAGTCATTGGGTTCTAAGCTATAGGTTGGTTGCCAGGATGGATGAACACTGGCCAAAAGGACCAGCGGAGGGCAACAAGATACAGAGTACAACAAAGCCAAGCCAGGTGTCCAACTGTGACATCTGAACAATGGGAGCAAGTGAAAAGACAGAGTTCAGGAGGAAGGAAGCTCGATAAAAAGATTCCAAATGATGGGCTGTGGAGTCTGAGAGAGCGTCTAATGGGATCAGATGTAGTAACAGGTTCTACCTTGTCTGTGGCCATGGATGGAGAGGAAGCTGTTAATAGTATGGAGACAAAGTGGACCTATTATTGCTCGGCTGTGGGCAGCTGTTGTCACCTTTATTGGCAGTCTCATGTTTAGAGCTCCTGAAATCTAAATGAGCCACTCTGCAGCAACTTCTTGGCATTAGTCTGGGTTGTGCTTTTCTATTTGTGGGATTATTCAGCTAGCATCTGGTTCCACAACCAGACAGCTCAGTAAAACCAAGGCCCTTTCTAATTTTGCTCACTAATCTATCCCAGCATGGTGCCAAGCACGTCACAATTTCTCAAACATTTGCTGAATGAATGGCTAATGCTCCACCTTCTAAACATTTCATGAGTTTATCTTGCCTCTTCCAAATCCAACAGACTAGTACCCTTCTAGACTGTGAATGACAGAAAGACACAGACGTTAACTTCTTTGTTTATACATCCAAAAATATTTGATTGGCACCTGCTACTCATTACCCACTGTGAAAAGTGTACATTCATATAAGGATAAGTAGGACCAACATGCCTCCTATTTCTAAGGAACTTAACATTTAGTGGAAGATATTAAATATGCACAAGGTTATTTAATTACAGTTAAAATATGTGCCGAGGAGGAAAAATACAGGTTTCTATGAATAGTATAAAACACATTTTCTACCCTTAGAGGCAAAAAATACTATAATATTGAAGGAAGAAAGGAACCATAATTTTGGTTTGTACTTGAAATCTGTATGGTACCTAGCACAGGCCCATTCATAGCAATTAAATGCTTATCAGAGGAGAAAATCAGAGCTGACATATTGACGATACATGCTAACCATGCTGATCAGTGTGTTCTGTCAAAATAGCCCTGAGATCATGAAGTCCTTTTTCATGTTGTCCCACGGTTAAGGTGGTCAGGGAGAGACTGAAGAGACTTTCCATGGGGTAGGATGTTCGACACTTCTCTTCTGTCTATGCACCGAGAGATGTTGGTTCTTTCCCCGTGTCAGAAATCAGACTGATAAGTATAGAAGTGCTGGAACTAAATGTGTGCAGGGAATAGCTCTGGTGATTATTAAAAGACTAGAGTCTCCTTAGAGATTTCAAATTGGGACAGATGGTCATCTACTTAAAAACAGTGGAGAAATTCAGGGGGGAAAAAAGAATTTAGAGCGTAAGCAGATAAAAGTAGGAAAACAGAAATATCTAGGTGAGGGTTTGGTGAGTCCAGAGGAAAATTATTTTGTAGGTATCCTTAGGGATACAAGCCACTTCTTTGCCTGCATTTGTTGTTCCTTCTTCTTGGAAGGCTTTGCTCCTGCCCCTTTCCCTGTTTGCCATATTTATGCATGTGAGTTCTAGCTGAAGAGGCTGTCCTGGATGACCTCTTACATACTGGACGCTCCCATTTACTCGCTCATTGCCATCTTACGGCCTTCATAACATCACAATGTGCGTTTGTTTTGTTAATGAGTACACTTCTACGTTTATTTTATTTTGTATTTTGGATTACATTCTCTCTTAGGGAGAACCTCACTAAAATGTAAGCTTCATGAAGTCATCTATCCTGTGTTGATTTTGAACTCAAAAAGCAGTTGGGCCGGTCAAAAGTGCTACGTATTTATGAAGGCAGGAATGGTTGTTGTTTGGCTGTGGTGGGGATTATTAGGATGTCATTTTATGGTGGTGACAATGGCTTGGGTTTTCCAGGCTTAGAGAGGAAGAAACGCTTGAACGTTTCCCCTTATTTATTCCCTTATTTAAGGACTCTTAGTAGAAGGTTGTGTGTGTACACCTGAGGGTGCCTGTATTTTCTACCCCCTCCCACTCCCCCGCTTAATTAAGGTATAATTGACAAGTAAAAGTTGTATGTATTTAAGAACAATATGATGTCTTGGTACACATAAACATTGTGATAGGATTATCATAATCAATCAGTTAACACCTCCATCACTTCACATAGTTACGATTCTGTGTGCATATAACACTTAAGAGGAACCATAGGAAGCAAATTTTAAGTCTAAAATCTAGTATTACCAACTTCACTCGCCATGCTGTTCTTTAGCCCTCAGTCATCTCACACAACTGGATTTTTAAATTTTTTTTTTCCTATTTGAAATCTTCAAAATGTTTAAACTGATGCGAGCTGCCCATTTTCCTCCTCTACTGATAGATAAGAACCTTGACGTATTTATTCCATCCTCTAGTTTGCTCCGCCTTAAACAACTCACCTTCCCATCCCTCTCTTGTGAGGAAGTAGGAAGAGCCCTGGACTGTGTATCAGGGGGAAAAAAAGGATAATTTGCTGCTGAAATTTTGGTCACAAAACCGTCCTTAGATTTGTCACTTATAAAATGAGCAAGCTGGAGTAGATGATCATGTGAAGTGCTTTCTAATTCTAAGATGTAATGATTCATAGGTATTATTTTTAAATCTTTTATTCCTCCTTCCAGCTAATCTTTCTAGAAGTCAGAATTGGACAACATATGCTAAAAAAAAAAGGGCTTGGCTGAAGCTCAGGTTAAGTAGAAAGGTGATGTCAGTGTTAATTTAAGTCGTGACTTTGCTGACCTCATACAGGGAGCTCCAAATTCTCTAAATCATATGGAAACCTTAATTACTAAAATTTGCTCATCTCCATTGGGATGCTCTGGAAACTCAGACATAGTTTTCAGAAGAAGCCATGACTTTGGCTGAAGAGAAGATGCCAAGGAATGACTTTTCAAAAAGGATAACTTTTGAGAAAAGAAAAAAAAAAGATCCAGATCTTTCGTGCTTTATACCAGAATCCAACTTCTACTGGAAGCCTTTTTCTTTTCTTTTCTTTTTTTTTTAAAGATTTTATTTATTTATTTGACAGACAGAGATCACGAGTAGGCAGAGAGGCAGGCAGAGAGAGAGAGAGGAGGAAGCAGGCTCCCTGCTGAGCAGAGAGCCTGACGCGGGACTCGATCCCAGGACCCTGAGATCATGACCTGAGCTGAAGGCAGAGGCTTAACCCACTGAGCCACCCAGGTGCCCAAGCCTTTTTCTTTTTAACAAAATGCGTTTGCCATTGATCTAGATGGCAGAAAGAAGCAGAAAGAATGGTAGTGAAGACAGAGTATGCAGTGTTTAGGAACCTATACTCTGGGCTTAGGTCAGTTTCGGGACCACTTAACTCCTCTATAACCTTGGGCAAGTCATGTAACATCCCAAGTCTTGTGTTCCTTATCTGCAAAATATCGGTAACAGTAGTACTGTTAACCTAGTCCTTGTGTTTTAAATGAATTCACACATAAAAAGTGTTGATCACCATTGCTGGCTTCATTATCAGTGCTCCATAAAAACCAGCTATGACTCTGTTAATATAATACAATACCGAACCAATATTTGTAAAGAGCATAGGTGATAAGATGTAGTAAAGAGTCTCTGCCTACTATTGCCAGCCTTCTTCTCAGCTTTACACATGCACTGTTTGTTAAAACTACAAATACTTGGAAAAGAAGGCATACTTAGCACGTAACAGTATGCCAGCAATTTCCAACCTATTATGAATTATTTTAAAATAGGGAAGAGAGAGAACTTTTCAATGCTAGAATTCTCTCACCCAATCTATTACCTAAAAATTTCTGCTTTACTTCTGGCATTAAAATGTATTCATTCATTGTATTCAAATCATGATGAATAAATTATGGACTTAATATTTTCATCAGGTTCACTGGAAGATACGGAAAGAATTTAAGGTCCCATGTTGCCCTCAAAGAGCCTACAGTATAATGGTTAAGAGCACAGGCTTCACATTATACAGACCTACTATAAAATTCTGGCTTCCTTAACTCCTACCTACATGAACATGGGGAAATAATATAATTGTGAGCTTCATTTCTTGGGTATAAAATGTAATACCTTTATATGTTCTTATGAATTCATGTAATGAATAAATTCATGAAATAAATTCATGAGATAAAACTCATGTAATGAATATAAGTAATTCTTATAAGATAATAAGCAGAATTATTAACACATAAAAACACCTAATAAATAACTATTAACACTAAAACATGCTATGGTGTACAATTTAAAAACATCCCATTTTGATCATCCCATACTCAGATCATTGACATTTCTGCCCCTTTATTAGCTGAGTTCATTTAGGCTTATAGACAAGTCACTAAGAGCAGCCAACTTCAAATGTCAGTGGTTTAATACAACAAAGTACTCTATCTTGTTGACCCAAAGTCTTTGTGGTTCCAATGAAGCCTCAGACTTTTCTGTGGGTCCCAAGTATGAAAAGGGTATCAGGGAGTTCTAGTAATGTCTTTTACAACCTCCTTCTTTCTAATAGACTCGGAGGTGTACATATTAGTATATGTGCTGCCGAAGCGAGCACGGAGGTGTACATATTAAACACCTCATGAAAGAGAGAAAATGCTGGCTCATAAAGAGAGAGAAAATAAAATGGAAGAAGGGGACATTTGTAGGGATGTTTTATCTTTCATGTTACTGTCAATTCATTATTTTATAATTGTCCAGATGGCTCAACTCAGAAAGTGAATCTTGATTAGTAGTAAAAGTGCCTTCATCATTTACCAATGTCTTCTATAGGCACAGAATGCAGAAGTAGTGACATATAAACCACATTTTTTTTTATTTTTAATTTTTTATTTTTTATAAACATATATTTTTATCCCCAGGGGTACAGGTATGTGAATCACCAGGTTTACACACTTCACAGCACTCACCAAATCACATACCCTCCCCAATGTCCATAATCCCACCCCCTTCTCCCAAACCCCCTCCCCCCGGCAACCCTCAGTTTGTTTCGTGAGATTAAGAGTCACTTATGGTTTGTCTCCCTCCCAATCCCATCTTGTTTCATTTATTCTTCTTCTACCCACTTAAGCCTCCATGTTGTATCACCACTTCCTCATATCAGGGAGATCATATGATAGTTGTCTTTCTCTGCTTGACTTATTTCGCTAAGCATGATACGCTCTAGTTCCATCCATGTTGTTGCAAATGGCAAGATTTCATTTCTTTTGATGGCTGCATAGTATTCCATTGTGTATATATACCACATCTTCTTGATCCATTCATCTGTTGATGGACATCTAGGTTCTTTCCATAGTTTGGCTATTGTGGACATTGCTGCTATAAACATTCGGGTGCATGTGCCCCTTTGGATCACTACATTTGTATCTTTAGGGTAAATACCCAATAGTGCAATTGCTGGGTCATAGGGCAGTTCTATTTTCAACATTTTGAGGAACCTCCATGCTGTTTTCCAGAGTGGCTGCACCAGCTTGCATTCCCACCCCACATTTTTTATTATTCCTGGCTTAAGTAAGTATCTTAAAATATCTTGAGTCCATTCTCCTACAGTTATTATTTTGAACTATGTTTAATAAAAATGTAAATGTGATTCCAATGCTATTTCATATTTTCCACTCCTCACCTATTTTCCCTATTAAATTTTAAAAGATTACAGATGTGACATTTTACTAGTAAATGTTTCAGGACACCTCTGTAACTGATAAAGTTATGCTAACATCACCATCATGCCATTGTTGAGTATAAAGATAATGATAATTCCCTAACATTACCTAATTTCCAGTCCGTATTAAAATTTCTTTAATTATCTCATAAATACTCTCTTAAAGGCTTTTTTTTTTAAGATTTTATTTATTTATTTGAGAGAGAGACAGAGTGAGAGAGCATGAGAGGGGAGGTCAGAGGGAGAAACAGACTCCCCATGAGGCTAGGAGACTGTTATGGGACTCGATCCCAGGACTCCGGGATCATGACCTGAGCCAAAGGCAGTCGCTTAACCAACTGAGTCACCCAGGAGACCCTCTCTTAAAAGTTTTAAAGTCAGACTATAAACTGGGACCATTTATAACATTTTCTTGTTAGGTGTCCTTAGCTTGTTTTATCTGAGAGGTTCTCATTCTCTTTTTATGCCAATGATACCTTGGAGAAAAAAGAGCACTTGTCATGTAGAATGTGGCACATGATGTATTTACCTATTCCTTCTTAGCTCCGCTTATTTTTCTATCTTCCTAGAATAAGCTTGTAGGTGGATAGAGGCGTTTGATTAAATTTTATATTTATTCATTTGTGTTGTGTCTTTTATTTTAACTTACTTTGCTCAGGTATCTTTAACTAAAAGATTTTTTTAATTAATATATAATGTATTATTTGCTTCAGGGGTACAGGTCTGTGATTCATTGGTCTTACACAGTTCGCAGCGCTCACCGTAGCACATACCCAGTGTCTATCACCCAGCCACCCTCTCCCTCCTACCCACTCCCCTCCAGCAATCCTCAGTTTGTAAAAGTTTAATTTGAATAACAGTAGTATGGACTTAATTTGGCAAATATTTCTGCTGTTAACAATTATAAATGTCAAACAAGATGTACACAAGAGTGTTTTAAAAACACAGCAGGGGGGCGCCTGGGTGGCTCAGTGGGTTAAAGACTCTGCCTTCAGCTTTGGTCCTGATCCCAGGGTCCTGGGATAGAACCCCGCATCGGGCTCTCTGCTCAGTGGGGAACCTGCTTCCCCACTCTTTCTCTCTGCCTGCCTCTCTGCCTACTTGTGATCGCTTTCTAGCAAATAAATAAATAATTAATTAATTTAAAAAATTATCAAACGCCTTTAAAAAATAAAAATATAACATAGCAGAGTGACACCATGCGAGCAGAAATTTGAGTAAATGTTTGAAGAGGGACATAACAGTGGAACTTCACATTTGAATGGTTTTTCCCTAGTTGCAAGAATGGCTGACAATTAAAAGAGGAATCCAGTGGAAGAGAAAAGTCATAGAGGGTGGAAGCTTCAGAACCTGCATATATGTTCTCAAAATTTTTGATATATTTCTAAAGTGGACATGAATAGGGTGACGTTTCAAGAAATTAAACTACAAGGGTGGAAGAAATGAAAATGGGACAGTTCGCTGGTGCTGGAAAGAGTTGAGTTAGAATAGTAAACACCTTGGGCTTTTGAGTAAAATCCCCAAAGAATTATGTTTTAGGATTAAGAACTACATGATAAAACTAAAGTCTATGCTCTAGGACTAAGGGAAAATCCAAAGCAGACCTTTGTCAATAAAGCCTAATACCATACCATTAGAGGATACATGTAATTTACCATTAATTTGATTATCTCCTGGGAGAAAACTCCACATGGTTCAAATGAACACCAAAAATCTGGAGTACCTACAGTTCATCGCTTATAATGTATACCACACAAAATTACTAGAATAAAAGTAAAAAATGGACTATAGGAGAAATAAATTATCAATAGAAGCAAATCCACAGATTGTCTAATAATTTCAGCATCTGGCAGAAGACTTCAAAATAACAAAATATGTAACAAGATCCATATCAATGTAAGGTATGTGGAGTACCTGGGTGGCTCCATTGGTTAAGCGACCCATGCCTGATCTCACTTCAGGTCTTGCTCTCACCTCAGGTCTTGATCTCATCTTGGGTCTTGATCTTGGGGTTCTGAGTTCAAACCCTATGTTGGGCTCCACAAGGGGTGTGGAGCCTACTTAAAATGAAAAACGAAAGTAAGGTATGTGAATGTTAAGAGAGAACAGGAAATTCTAAAAGAGAACCAAGCAGAAATCCTAGAACTAAAAGTAAAACCTGAAATTTAAAAAAAAAAAAAAAAAAAATTGCAGTGATTGGGTTTAAGTGCAGATAAAGAAATTCCGAAAAAAGGATCAGTGAGTTTATAGGTGAGTAGATATTGTTAAAGCCCAAAAGAAAACATTGGCAAAAAACCCCCCTACAAAACAGGGTCAGTGATCCTGGAACACTGTTAAGCGATTGAACATACATGTAATTGGACTTGAAAACTTTTTAAAAAAAGGGAGAAAAGAAGAATGGAACAGAAAAAAAAAATTGAAAAAAATCTTTAATAATTAATTGAAAATGCAATGCACAGATCCAAAAAGCTCAAAAAAGCATAAGTCCAAAGAGAACTGAACTTGAATACAACCTAAACAGTTGAAAATCTAATGACATAATTTAACAATAGTCAAAGAAAAAAGTTACATTTTGGCAAGAATTATGGTAAGAATTATAGCTGACATCGTAAGAAGCAAGAGAGACCAGAAGACATTGGGAGGCCATCTTTCTAAAGTACTCAGTAAATGAAGCAACAAGAAGGAAAACATCATGTAGAAATACTGTTGACTCTTGAACAAAGTGGGGTTGGGGTTGTACTGACCTCCTGCCTAATAGAAGATCTGTGTAGCCTTTGGACTTCTCCAAAATTTAACTTCTAATAGACTACTTTTCTCTTACAGTAACATAACAATTGATTGACACATTTTGTATGTTGTATGTATATATACTGTATTCTTATGATAATGTAGGCCAGAGAAACGATTATTAAGTATGTGGAAAACACAATACTGTGCTGTCTGGTGCTGTATTGATGGAAAACATGCATATAAATGGATGTCTGCTGTTCAAACTTGTGTTGTTCAAGGGTCAATTGTAGTCCTAATCTTTCCAGAGATATTGAATGAGCTTTTTGTTTAAATTTTTAGAACGCTATTAGTTTTGGAAAACTGGGCTGGGATGCCAAAAAATGAAACTAATGTCAATGGATTTCCAATTCAGATATAAGTTTATACATTAATTCATCTTTTTATTTCATTCAACACATTGAGCACTACTGCATGAACTTGATTGTGGTATCTATGCAATTAATCACTTAAGGGGAACTTGACATGGGCTAGTACATAACCACTTTTATTGAATCTCTACTGCATGTACACACTAAGCTGGTCCTAAGGATAAAGCAGTGGATGATACAAGCATGGTTTCTGTACCCATAAAGCCACAACCTATAGTCTTCTTCATCTTCTTCTTCTTCTTTTTTTTTTTTTTAATAAAGATTTTATGTATTTACTTGACAGAGAGAGATCACAAGTAGCCAGAGAATCAGGCGGGGGTGGGGGCGGGTTGGGAAACAGGCTCCCTTCTGAGCAGAGAGCCCGATGCGGGGCTCAATCCTAGGACTCTGAGATTATGATCTGAGCCAAAGGCAGAGGCTTAATCCACTGTGCCACCCAGGCGCCCCAACCATAGTCTTCTAAAGGGGCATCCTATTGAGGAAACTCTGGAAGAGCACTTAGAGACTTTTCATTCATTTTTGACAAACAGGTCTTTCCCTAGAGACCTCCTGGAGAGAGAAGGAAATCCTGGCTATCAGCATAAGAAAAATGATAGGATCAAATGTGTTACCGAGACTTAATCTAATAACTATTTTAAAAACACATTTTGACACAGTGAATTTGGTACTCAAATTTTTGCAGAAAGGCTACAGTGGTAAATAGCAATAGAAAAAAATCTAGAGCAAATACCTTGGTAAACAGCTGAAAAAGAACACTGTTCACAGCACAGTAATCTCCTGGGATGACAGATGGGCACTTAGTTTCCTGGGACACTCAGAGATTATCTGAAAAAATATGGTGGGGACACACTCATCATTCTACTGCAAATAGACTGAATTCTCTGTTCATCTATCTGATTCCAATTTCGATCCTAAATATGAACTAATTAGTCTAGATGTTGAAAAAAAATATTTCCCCTGCAGCCTGGATTGTTTTTAAAAAGGTATGGACTTTTAAATTTGATACCTGGTGATTTTTACAAGGGGAGAGAAGAATTTTAGAGGGAAGCTGTGATGAATGACTGGTAGGAATCCGCATCTGATGTTGCTTGTAATACTTTCACTGGATGTGTATGTATCTGTGTATCACACACAGAAACTGAAATGTTGCATATTGTTTTCAGAGGATAACTTCTACATGCAGCTGACAGAAAATTGTAAATGCTTACACTATCTGTGTTTATGTGAGAAAAGTACATTTAAAAAGAGAGATTTAAAGTCAGGTAGACCATTGAATACTTTAAGTTAGGGTAGATAAAATCAGCCATAGAATCTCAGTGGTCAAAATGATAGTTCACTTGTCTCTCATGCAACGCGAACTGAGAGGGCAGGACGATTCTCTAGAATACGTGCTCTTGTGAGATAACTTGGAGACTAAGACCTCTTGAGGTAGGACCATCTGAAAATATATTCCTTTAAGCATGGAAAACAGAAGAGAGTATCTTTTCTATAGAAAATGAAATATTTGACTCAAAGAGCACATATCAGTTGTGCTTACAAAGCGTTAGCACGACTTGGTCATAACTGGTCATGTGGTTCTTTTCTGCTATGGGTATCAATAAATGTTTGGCTAGAAAGAGAATTTTGTATATGTGGGCCCTGGAAGTGCAAACCATGCATGATCTTTTTCCCTCTACTAGAATGTAAGTTCCATGAGGCCAGTACACAGCTATTGAGTACACAGCAGGTGTATCCTCCGAGCCTTGAATATTTTCTGGCATATAATAGATGCTCAGTGTATTAAATTAATGCAGAAAAAAAATCATCTGGAAGTTACTTCCTCTAGAGGGGGCTTTTGGTGTGACAGGCAATTGGACTTCCTTGGAATGTGCTTTCATAAGTAAACTGGACAATCACAAAACTCAACAGTAAGGTAGTGGGTTTGGGAGATCACAGGCTCTGATTAATCATATGACAACATATAACCTAGGTTGCTTTTAGTACAAGTGACGGATGAATTGAATAAGAGAGACTTACATATGACTTAGTATTCCATTATATAATAAGAAAATTAGATGAACAATGATCCTGGATTGCTCTGCTGGCTTGCTAATCATCAGAGACCCAGGTGTCCCCATCTTTCTATTCCATTATCCTCAGTGTGCTGGTGAGGATCACATAACAGTGGTCATCACATCCTTACCTAACAATGTGAAAATAATGACGTTGTCCATAAAGTTGTCCTCACATATCTCACTTTATCAGAATAGAAATAACTTTTTTTTTAATTTTTAATTTTTTATAAACATATAATATATTTTTATCCCCAGGGGTACAGGTCTGTGAATCGTCAGGTTTACATACTTCACAGCACTCACCAAAGCACATACCCTCCCCAATGTCCATAATCCCACCCCCCTTCTCCTAATCCCCCTCCCCCCAGCAACCCTCAGTTTGTTTTGTGAGATTAAGAGTCACTTATGGTTTGTCTCCCTCCCAATCCCATCTTGTTTTATTTATTCTTCTCCTACCCCCTTAAGCCCCCATGTTGCATCACCACTTCCTCACATCAGGGAGATCATATGACAGTTGTCTTTCTCTGCTTGACTTATTTCGCTAAGCATGATATGCTCTAGTTCCATCCACGTCGTCGCAAATGGCAAGATTTCATTTCTTTTGATGGCTGCATGGTATTCCATTGTATATATATACCACATCTTCTTGATCCATTCATCTGTTGATGGACATCTAGATTCTTTCTATAGTTTGGCTATTGTGGACATTGCTGCTATAAACATAGAATAGAAATAACTTTGAAGAACTCCCCCTGAAACACTCTGTTCTCTTTCTCAAGGGCTATACCTACATCATATGCCATCATCACCTAGCTGTGAAGGAGGGATGTGGGCTGGAGGTAAAAATTTAGAATCCTCATAGCGATGACATTTATAGTCATGAGACTGGAGGAGATCACCAATGAACTGGTGGACTGATGTCGGTATAAAGTGGAAATCATCAGGATTTTTCATTATTAAGAATTGGGTGAAATGAGGTGCCAGTTAGTAGCTTGGTGACTTCAGGCTAGTTGCCTAAGCTTTCCTAGCTTCCACTCTTCCAGCTCCAAAATAGGGATAATAGTTAGATGGCCAGAAAATTAACCCCCAACTCCTAAAGTTACGTAGGCTTGTATTTGCAGTGTAACATCAGGTTATAAGGATTAAATGAAAAAACGCATGTGGTACACATGTAAGTACACATGTGGTACACATTGTAAGTGCTTGTTCATTCCTTTTACACCAAGTGTTTTATCTGTGTAAATGAGAGTTGCCAAGGATAAGTATTTTCTCTTGCTCAGTACCTTCGGTGAGTTCCTGCTGCACTTGGAGTGAAGTCTACCTTCCTGTCACCACCGTGGAACTCAATCGTGTCCCATTGTCTGTATGTTCTCCCTTCATTTCACTCTTCCCTTAGTCTTCTACTGATCAAGATGGCTTCACTTTCCTCTCAGCTTGACTAAACTTTAAATAGTCTTCTTCCTCACTCTAAGGCCTGACCTCCCTTTTCCTTAGAACATCTTCTTTAGGAACTTGTGAATTCTTCTCTGATCCTTTGAGATGTAAGTCTTTTAAAATGTTATGTGAGTTTTAAAACTGAACGGCCTTTCTCAGGGACTTGGAGCCATCCCTTTGAAATAGAATCCAGGAAGATATCATTGCTATCTCCCAGTTTCTGTGGGAGGGTAGGAGCACTTTGTCCACGTGGTAAAACTACCTCCTCTCGTGAAAATAAGAGAAAGTTTATTGTGGGTAAGGCCTATTAGCAAACACAGATGATGTACAACTCTCCCACACCATCTTTTAAAAATTCTTCTGCCCTTTGTGTGGAGTTAAGTTTAGACCACCTTGTGGTCTCTCTCTTATCTTCTCTCACCTTGTGCAATGGCCTTGAATCATGTCTCTCTTACCTATTTAACTCTGGTGCAATTTTAGCTTTGACATGATTCTCCTGCCATTCTGGCCTTTCTGATCCTGGAACACACAGAGCTTATTCCCAATGCAAGGTGTTCATACATTCTGTCCCCTTTACCAGGAATTAGCTTCCTTAACTGCTGTCCATGGGCATCTCCTACTCACTAACATAACAGCTCAGGGATCTCCCCCTTAGAGACCTTACACACTTTACCTTGCTTCCACTCCATGCAAGTCACTCAGTCGTATAAGCCTGTTTTATTATCTCCCTATTTCTCTTTATCTGAAAGGTTCTTAATTACGTGGTAATTAATGGCATAGTTTTTTTTTTTTTCTCATCACCAGAATATGAGCTTTATACCACAGAGATCTTGTCTGTCTTGTCTACATGACTCCATGCCCAGGGCCTAGCAGACTGTTTGATAAATTTTCACTGAAGTCTAATACTTGTAGACTCTGCCGCCCCTTAAATTTTTATTTAAAAATAATTAATTTCAATTTTCATGCTTTATTTTACTTTCTACTCCGCCCTAAACAATAGTTGGACAATACTTTTGTCCCAGGCCCATCTCTTGCCTTCTATATCAGTGGAAGTGAGGGAATTACATTAAAGGCTAAACTTAGCAAACTGACCTGGGTTTCGATTAGGCCATTAGTGACCTTGCTGTTTCTCCTAGTGCAGGCACATGAATTGTAGTAGCAAGTGGCTGATGTCTGAGCAAGTGACACCAAGCTGAAGTTTTCTTGCTGGGGTACTTGGCCCCAGCTATTAAGAAAGCAGTCTATAGGGTGCCTGGGTGGCTCAGTGGGTTAAGCCTCTGCCTTCAGCTCAGGTCATGATCTCGGGGTCCTGGGATCGAGCCCTGCATCAGGCTCTCTGCTCATCGGAGAGTCTGCTTCCCCCTCTCTCTCTGCCTGCCTCTCTGACTACTTGTGATCTCTCTCTCTTTGTGTCAAATAAATAAATAAAATCTTTAAAAATTAAAAAAAATTTAAAAAAAAAAAGCAGTCTACACAGTCATCTGAGCATCTGTTTCTTAGTGCCAGGGACTCCTGGCTGACTGGGATCTGGTTCTGAGCACTGGCTATTTGTAGTCGTATGAAGTGGACAGAGCAAGCAATTCCATGTCCCCCAAACACTTTGTTTGGAACAGCTAAATAATTAACCAAGGTTCAAACTGCCTTACATTTTTTTTCTCATTACTTTTTTAAAAAATATATTTGCATATAAGGAGCTTAAGAAAATGTCCCAAATATGGCAGACTGTTTGGGGCATATCTTGTTTGGCTTCATAGTTATCAGAAAAAATGAATTGTTCTATGGTATCAATCACCATTGCTATATTCAGAGGCTGAAATCCAAAAGTAACTTTCATTGATTTGTTGAGTCACTGAGTTACATCTCTTACTCGTTTCCATCTCCAGTGTCCTATTCACTGTCTCTTCCCATTGAGGCCAAGAAGAGGGTCAGGAACTTATCTAGGAAGTGTGATTAATAGTGACATAGTTCAGAACAAAATCCTACTTCATTATCAGTAGCAGCTGTTGCTCTTAAGGTCTTGAGTTCCTGAATAATTGTTTCAGCTCATTCCATTTGTCCTTTGAAGGCACAGGGAAGCAATTTGATAAGAAAAATCTTCCCCGGGGGACACATGTATATTAGTTAAGAGAACATCAATAGAATGTCTTCACCTTTCACATCATTGGCATCTGATAATCTCAGTAACGTTAATAAAAATCTCCTGGAGCAGGAGGCTGCAGAAGATAAAGTGATGTTTCATGCAGGGGGGGAAAAAAAAAAAAACAGAGAATAGCAGAAGCTTCAACAGAAAGAGGAAGCTAGAGTGTCTGAAAAGTTGGGGAATAGAGACAAGAAATCCAACCTGACAGAGGCAGCTGCATCTTTCCTCGGTTGGAAATACAAGGGGACAAGAAATGTTCAGTGGTGAGTCCAAGGCAAGTGGTGCCGGGGAAAGTGGCTATCTTCTTATTTTTAGTTATAAAGAATAGGGAAGGAGTGGGAAATGATTACAAAGTCTGAAGGGTGATGGAGATTCAATAGAGGAGAAATGAGGACTATAGGAATCCAAAACAGAACACGTTTTATTTGTGACAAAGTGCAGAGGAGAAAAATCCAACCTGTCAAAGAGTATCCAGTATTGTTGCCCAAACCTTCCTTTTGTTACTGATGGAGCCGCCAGTCAGGACAAGCCCTCTAGCTGCACCAGGAGGGGAGGGTGATGGAAATTAAAATGACACCACTTGGTAGATTTATACTGTTTAACGTACAAGCCAAGAGTTTCTGTAAACTTCACTCATAGCCTGATGTCCTCCATCCTGTGCAAAGAAATGAAGCAAAGATACAAGTTATCCCTGATTAGACAGGTTTTCACAAAAGTCTCACAAGCGACAAGATGACAATAAAATCCCAAGAGCTTTCCCACCCATCCTCTCTTCTACACACAACCTAATGATTTTGTTATAAACTATGTCACATTACCCTGCCTTTTTATTTTTATCTCCTTCAGACCATCTGCCGCATCAGGCACCTTGTACATCCGTTGGTTGTCTGCCTCTCCTCACTAGAATATACACTCCTCAATGTCAGGGACTTTGGTCCCTGCTGGTCCCAAGACTTGGGACTGTGCCAGGCAAAGAGTTGGGATTACTGAATTGCTATTTAATAAACCGTTGTGTGACTAACATCCTCTTCTTTTTTCCAGAACCTTTATATATTTTTTAATTGGCATCATTCCCTGGGAAAATAGTCAGTTGTTATACATATGATTATTTCACTCCTTTTCAATGCTGAGTAGTATTCTGAGATATGGGTGTTCCACAGTTGATTTAATTGTTCACTTTAAAAAAAAAAAAGATTTTATTTTAAGTAATTTCTACACCCAGCGTGGGGCTCCAACTCAGAGCCCCAAGATTAAGAGTTGCATACTCTGCCAACTAAGCCAGCCAGGCGTCCCTAATTATTTACTCTTAAAGGTAAGTGGGCTGGCTCCAGCTTGGGGCTGTTGGGAATAAACCTGCTTTTGAGTTTAGTTTTTGTGGAAATATAAGTGTTAATTTCCCTGGGATGAATGCTTGTAGTTACAGTTGCTGGAACCTATGGCAGTTGCCTGCTTTGTATTATAAGAAACTAACAAACTGTTTCCCTGAGTGATTGTAACATCTTACCTTCCTACCAGTAATACAGGAGTGATTCAGCTTCATTACATCCTTGACAGCTTTTACTGTTGTTGCTTTTTTTTTTTTTTTAAACTTCAGGTATTCTGATAGGAGTGCAGTGATACCTCCTTGCGGTTTTAATTTTCATTTCCCTGGTGGCTAATAATGTTGAGTATCTTTTCAGGTTCTTATTTACATCTGTATATCTTTTTCAGTGAAATGCCTGTTTGTTTATTTTTCCCATTTGTTAAATTGTAATGTTTTTATTGCTGTTGTTTTTGTCGTTGGGTATGTGTTTGGTTTGTGGGTTTTTTTTGTTTGTTTGTTGGTTGGTTGGTTGGTTGGTCTACTGTTGAGGTTTCCTGAATTAGGAGGCTTGATGTACTTGGATCCTCCTTTCAGTTCTGTCCACCACCTCCTTGTCTCTGGTGGGGATGAAAACCTTGGCCGCCAAACGAAGCAACTTCCTCAGCTAGGCTGCTTGCTGAGACTGCTCCTTGTTTGCCATCCTACCTGCCCCAACCACTGTCTCTGGGAGGAGAAGGGGAGTTTGGGGGCCTGAAGGGACAAAGTGTGTCTGCAGCCTGCGCTGCTTCATCTCTCTTGCTTGTAGTATTTGCCACCTGGGTCCCAGTTGGCAAAAAGAGGGAATCTCAGATCAGGATGAGAAAGAGGGTGCTTTCCCCAGATGCTGATTTTTTAGTGAGACTACTAAGGGATCCCCCTTGCCATTTGTGCCACGTTTGCCAGGTGTCATCAAGGGACTTCCATTCTATCTGAGGGAAGAATGAGGCCCCATGGGCTGCCTTCTACTGAGTCAGGGTTTGGGGAATCCCAGATCGGTGTGGTCTGCTGTTGGATGGGGCACCAAGATACCCTACCATAGTGCTCCTCCTCTACTCGCACTGTCCCAGACCAGCTCACCTTCTCAGGTCTACTCAGACTGCTACTTCTCTTTTCTCTTACACCATTTGTAGGGTGTATAATTGTCACTAGTGAGAGGAGCAGGGTACAAATGGGTCTATACTGTATGGTCTGGACTGGAAGTTCCAATTTACTTAAAAGAAAAAAGAGAGAACTCTTTATTTTGAAGTAACTAAAGATTCACAGGAAATTACAAAGAAATGTACAAGGAGGTTCTGTGACCCTTAATACAGCCTCCTCCAGTGGTAATATGGTGTATAACTCTACTACAATATCATAGCAAGGATTTGACTTTGGTACAACCTAACCCTTACTCAGATTTTACCTTTTTTTTTTTTTTTAAGACTTTATTTATTTATTTGACAGACAGAGATCACAAGTAGGCAGAGAGGCAGCCAGAGAGGGAGGGGGAAGCAGGCTCCCTGCTGAGCAGAGAGCCTGATGTGGGGCTCCATCCCAGGACCCTGAGATCATGACCTGAGCTGAAGGCAGAGGCTTAACCCACTGAGCTACCCAGGCTCCCCAAGATTTTGCCTTTTATATATGCAGTCCTTTGTAAGTGTGGTGTGTGTGCATGTGTGTGCACATGGGCATGTGCCCATGCGTGGTTCTATGTAGTCATATCTCCCATGTGGCTTCATGTAATCAACACTGTAGTCAAGAATTCTTAACTTTACCATTATCAGAAGAGTCTGTATTTTTTTGGACATATCTACCCCTTCTTCCTTATTCCTAACTCTTGGCAGTCACTGATATTTTCTCCATTGCTACAGTTGTGTTTTTTCACAAATGTTTCATCGATGGAATCATGAAGCATTTATCCTTTTGAACTGGGCAGGTTTTTTCTGTAACTCAGCAAAAGCTCCTTGACGTTCATCTGAATTACAGTGTGCAGCAAGAGTGTGTCCTTTTTTATTGCTTTGCAGTATTGCAAGGTATGAATATATGGTTTGTTTAACTATTCACCCATTGAAGGACACTGGGTGGTTTCCAGATTTTGACTGTTATAAATAAGGTTGATAGACATATTTGTGTACAAATTGCTTTGTGAAAATAAGTTTAATTTCTTTGGAATATACATCCAAGATTGCAATTGCTAGCTTGTATGGTAAGCTCACTTTTAGTTTTAAAGGGAAATTTACTTTCCAGAGTGACTTTACCATTTCACATTTGCAGTATATGAGTGATTCAGCTTCTCTGCATCTTAATAATATTTGATATAATCACTATGTTCAATTTTAGTTTTTCTGGTAGATATGTGTTCATATATACTGTGGTTTTACTTACATTTCTTTAATGATTAATGATGTTGAACATACATTCATGTGTTAATTTGTCATTGACATATCTTCTTCAGTGCAATGTCTTTTCCTAGGTTTTGCCCATTTTCGGACACTTCCTCCCCGCCCCCCAGTGTTGAGATTTGATAGTTCTTTATATATTCTACAGGAAAGAGCTTTGTCGGTTATTTGAGTTACACATATTTTCTCCTAGGCTGTAATATGTCTTTGTATTTTCTAAATTAGGTCTTTAACAGAGCAAAAGGGTTTGATGAGGTTGAATGTTTAAATTTTATTCTTTGATGGATTACACATTTAGGATCAAGTGTAAACTCTTGACCTATTCATAGATACACAAGATTCTTTCCTATGCGCGCACGCGCGTGTGTGTGTGTGTGTGTGTGTGTATGTGTGTGTGTGTAAGCTTTATAGTTTCATGTTTTACATTGAAGTTTATGATCTGTTTTGTTTTAAATTTTGTATAAGTTGTGCTGTTTAGGTTAACTCTTTTTTCTTTGCCTATGGAAATCCAATTCATCTAGCACCACTCAGTAGGCTATCCATCCATCAGTGAACTGCTTTTGCTAATTTGTTGATTTGCTTCTGGTGCCATTCTTCACCTGCCACCGCAGTCCTCTCAGGCATTACCTAGCGAACTTGGCTCACCGACAATGATGTCTGTGAATACAGCCTCTCTCATTTGAACTGAGGGTAGCGTGGGGCAACCCAGAGGGGAGAGTCCTCTTTCCTTCAATAAGAGTTGTCAAAAAGTCTTCCGTTGCCTCAGGCAGAACTTGACTGAGACCATTTATAGTGTTCAGCTCAGTGAATAGTTCTTTCCCTTGATTTCTGTTTTTTTTATTTATACATTTCTGGGTATTCAAAGGGATTTAACCTTGGTCACTCATTGAATTTTCTGTCTCAGTGTAAGAGACACTATTTTCAGACTGATAATACTATAATACTAGACTATTCACAGTATTTGTTGTTGTTGTTGTTGTTTTGTAACTATCTTTATTCATCATTTTATTTCATGTGTTTATGGATGTTGTGGCAAGTGGCTTCAGTTTTGTTTGCTTCTTCATGCTCTCTCTTTGGCTCAGATCATTGACGTGTGTGTGGTTGGGAAATAAGAAGGGGTTTTGTTAGTCTTTCTTTCTGGCATTTTTAGTAACACAAGGCAATATTGTAAGATTATGAAGTGGCTAGCTAGTATGACCCTGACATTGTAATCTGAAACCTTTTCTGTGTCTAAAAGAGATGAGTTGATAATCCTGGAAGCAGTGGGAACTTGGAGAGTGTTTTAGAGCAGCACGTCTTTTGACCACCTCTAGAGGAAAAAGAGTACTTGGGTGAGTCAGTATGAGGATAGGAACAAACATACAGACACGTGTTAGAATTTTAATTTTAGAGGTTTTAAGAGATAGCATTTTAAAAAAACCTGTTAAATTCAAGGATTTTTCCAATGAGGTTGTGTTTATTCCATAAGCAGAGGATTTGGCTCCTATCTGGGAACTAATGTGCCCTTACATGTTTCTGAGTTGGAGGAAGTAGGAGATTGTAATTTTCCGTTTGCCTATTCTTTGACATGGCTCTGTCCCAGGGTCTGAAGGGGGGTTATGGTGAGGGGTGTCCTGAGTGGACAGACTGAACTGGAATCCACAGAGGTGCCCTGCCCCCAACACAGCCTGCTCATGTCAAGGACTTAAGGTCAACCAGATTATCTTCCCAATTACACTCTTTCTGAATCAGTAACTCAGTGAGTCTTTCATATACCAGCTTCACACTACTGTCTTGGTGCTCATTTTATAGGTAATTACTCCCCCTATGTATAGACTATACATTATATGCAATTATATTATAGAGTAATAATGAACATTTTAATAAACCATAAAAAATTGTGTAATTTTTAGTCTACTTCTGGACTTTAGGTTCCTTCAGAGGGACATCTGTGTCACATACTAATTTTCTATCTATGCTGCTTGGCATAGGGCTTGACTCAATAGATGATTTGGAATGAATGTGTCCAATGCATACTATTTTCTTTTTTTTTAAGATTTTATTTATTTATTTGACAGAGAGAGTCACAAGTAGGCAGAGAGGCAGGCAGAGAGAGAGGGAGGAAGCAGGCTCCCCGCTGAGCGGAGAGCCCAAATGCGTACTATTTTCTAACAATTCTAGTTCATGGGGGAATGTTGGCTTCTTGCAGTTCTTACAAGAATTATTGACCATACCACAAACTCTCATTTCTTCTTTGGCACTCTGCTGTATTACCCTGCAGTGGTTGCCAGGATAGTCACGTGCAGAGGCAGCTAGATTCCACCCACAAATTGGTTTGGATGTTGAGTTTGGTCTATGGGTGTGTTATTTGCAGTGTTCGTTTCTGACTTGGTACTGGCACACGCTCTCTTTTTCTTGCTCTGTTAAGCCATTTCAAACCTGTTTTGAAAGGGCTTTCCTGCTCTCCCAAGGGACTTTAATTATGTCAGTAACAAATATTTTCTTACGTGTGTGTGTGTGTGTGTGTGTGTGTGTGTGGCATCATGTCTTGCCATCAGAACCATGTCTGTGGGTAAGGAGGTCTATGTCTTGCAGGTAGCTCTAGCAGGTACTTATTTTTGTGTTTGAGTATTTTATCAATATTATCCTAGTTCATACTGTCTCTGCAAATAATAGCTACCTTTCACTGAGTATCTATCCTGTGTTTGTTTTACATGACAAACACAAAAGTTTTAAAGTATTAATGTGTTGTTTTTCTCTCGCCTCTCCCCATCTCACTGAATCCCTTGTACCTTGAGATGTTTTCTACCATCACAGTGAGCAGTGAAATGAGCTTTGAGTACCCCACCAGGAAGGCAGGAACTAATGCTGCAAATGTACAGCTGTCAATCAAACGCATGAGCAAAACTCACTGGGTTAAGCAAGTGACAAAGCTTAAATTCAAGGAGAGGATGATGAAGAGGAAGAAAAATCATATGGGAGGAGGTGACATTTCGAGGTTCCATGTCCCTGGAGCAAGGACTGCCCTGGAGGGGGAGCTGGGAAGAAGGTGTGTTTGCTCCAGATTGTTCTTCTTGAGGCTTTCCATTGAGTTCTAGTTGTAACCACTGACCAGCTAATTACCCAGCAAACTATCCATGTTTCTCTTGATGATTGTTTTTTGCCCCTAAATTGTTTGTGCTCCCTTATCTGGCATATCCCCTTTGGACAGCCTCCTTTCCGATAGGCCAGAAGATTCATAAATGTTTCTTTACCCCAGCTGGGATCAAAGATTTTTCAGGAGTAACCTAGGTAAGAGAGGGGAGATGTGAAGTTTTAGCCTTTCCAGAGTAGTAATGAACCAATATATAAGAAAGGCTCTTAAAATAAATAATTTCTCATGGTCACAAAAATTCCACAAAGTAGATAGTATTGGCCACAGTTTCCAGATGAAGAAGTAATTACAATACAGTACATCTGACTGTTAAGTTCTAATTACTTCTTTGACACACTGCATAATTTTTATGTAGCCCTCTGTTTTCTCCTGGTTTTTTTTTTTCCCCCTCTTTCTACTCTAATCTTACCTTTCCATCTTTTCTTTCTTCTCATCTTCCCTTCTTGCTATCCACTTACCTGTGACCCTTTTTCTTCCTGCCTTTTTTTCAATTTTGTCATGTAGTAACAATTGGTCATGTTGTGTGTCCTTAATGCTAGAGACATCAAGACAAAAAAAGAGACCCGCGTGTCCCTTAAGGGTGTTCAGTGTAGTAAACCACAGAGAAAATAAAATTTCCCTTCTTATGGTGTGGAGGAATTTCAGAGTCTCAGTAACAAACCCATTATCCTCTTTAGCATTTTCCAGAAGCAGGGGTATAATACAATTTTTTTATAGCCTCAGTAGGCCATCAGCTTTTCCTCAGAGCTATCTGATGCTCTTGATCTGAATTCACTTTTATATATGCTGATCACAAGGAGGGGTGACATAGCCATTGGTTCCTCTCAAGTCCATTTCCTATAGAAACATTTCTTTGGGTATAGGATTAGTTGGGAGGATCTATTTAAAAAATTCTGATAATATGTTTTACCTGTGGTGGATAGGGAAAAAAATTAATAAAGTAACTAGACCCTAGGGTCTTCCATCATAAAACTTCAATTAGGAACCCTTCTAAATTAGGTCTTGAGCCAGTTCTTTGACCTTTGTCATAAATGTCACTTCCATTTACTTTCTACCATTTTCACAAAGGCTGTTGCTGGGTTAGATGATCTACTCAGAAACCAGCACAGTAACCCCAAGCACAGACTTTTTAGTTCTGAGAAATATGTTTCATTCCATTTTTCTATAGGATTCAAACTCTGTAAGAAGCCATTCCTTCATTAAGAACAGAAGTCATATTGGCCCCAGGTGCTATTAACAGGATGTGGAAGCTATAATCTATTCACAAATTGTCTAAACCCAAGCAGTAATGCCTTTTGCTGACAACTAAATAAAGTAGTGTCTTTAACATATTAAAGCATTTTTTGCACATGCACAATTAACTGATGAAGCAAATGTGCAATTATCCAATTATGAGGAAGGGGGGAAAATTAAGATTAGATATGGCTTTTTTTTTCTAGAAAGAGTAATTAAATTGTTACGTCAAGGAGACATGGATGATATTTAAATCAAAGAAGCAGAAGAGATGGGAAATGTTTTACCACAAATAAAGGAACAGGAATGGGAGAGATAGGGGCGGATAAGCCTGGAACTGGAGGAGACAGGACAGAAAAGAGGAAGGGAAAAGAGATAGATAGGAAAGAGGATGGAGAAACCTACTTCACTACAATATAAAGGGATATTATTGGAACACTCAATAAAATATATTTCATTTCCCTAAGGTTTTTTTTTTTTTTCCTGGACAGTTCAATATATTAGACAAATAAACCACTTCCTGGATGAAATCCTGGAGAGGATTCTATGGAGCACAGTTGTTTTACGATAAATAATCAAAGATAGTAATTGATCCTGCATGCCTGTTTTTTGTTTCCTTTTGAGTTATAAGCAAAATTAAAAAAAAAAAAAAAAAAGCGTGTGGAAGAGCTGTATTTTTCCAGAGGAAGTACTTCATGATGACTTGAGGCTGATTTTATGGGGAGATGGTGAATCATACGGGTGAGGATTATCTTTGGAAAACTCTCAGCCTGTCTTTTTTCTCTTTGTGCATTCACTCAAGCAATTCATTCATGTATTAAAAACCTACTGTATATCAAGTGTCAGGCTGGGCACTAGTAATACATACAGTGTCAAAGAAGATAGCATTTTCTTACCTTAATGTGGTCCCACTTTTATCCTTTCATGAATGACTTCTCTCTCCCTTCCCAATTTCTAAAGTAGCTCGGGTCGTAGGTTCTAAAAACTATTTGGCTTCTACAGAAAAAAGAAAAAAAAAGAAATGAAACATTAAATATTATGTTTAACTTTAGGATTTGGGTCAAACTTCTTTGAACAGTCACCTGTGATTTTAAAAGCCTGTGCTTTTTAGCAACTGTGAAGAATTCCCTGATACTTGAAACTTACATTCATTGGTAACCTTGGAAGGTTTAGTTTTGGGATTGAGTGTTTTGTTTATTTTGTATTTTCCTTCTAGTGAAGAAGCCATCCTCTTTTATTTATTTATTTTTTTTTAAGTCTTGGTATACCACAGTTACCCTGGATTACCTATCAGGGCACGTGTTCCAGAGACCTTCCATATGATTAAAGGCTTCATTTCCAGAAAAACCAAGCCATCGCCAGAAAGTAGGTCAACTATTCTAAGCCCCTTTGACTCATGTGGGAAGATGAAGGTTCAGAAAGGAAAAGTCTCCAGTGATAACCACATATTGGTTGAAAAAGTCATTAATCCATTTTGGAGATGTGGAGACTAAGAGAAGTATAAAACTGAATCTAATTGCTACTTGGTAATTAAAAAAAGAAAAAAAAGTGCTAGTGAAGATCCCAGGGTAAAAAGGAGAGAACATTGACAGGCTTTAGGTTACTAATGAAATTCTACTCCAAATTTAGGTGGATAATCTTATGTAATAATCGTAGATCTGAAATATCTGAGTTCCTAGTTCTTTCACTGGATGAAATAAAAAAACTCTGCAGACTTAAGTATCAATCTATATAAAGTCATTGCTCTCTGCCTTAGGTTTCATATTTAACATTAAGAACAAAATCAGATCATAGGAATAATTATCCATTTACAGAAGGTCCTCCTGTGGTAGCTGCTGAGTTTAGTGTTGCAAGGAGAATATTGGTTTATTGACCCCACTCAAAAATCAGTCCATATTTTTTTTTAATGCATCTTGGAAATAGACTTTTAAGGTCTCCTTTTTTACCCTCCACAAAACAAGCTTCTATTAACTGGATGATTTGATTACCTTTCTACACTGACCCAAGTTAAGGCTTTTAGGTGATCAATTAAAAAGAAAACACATCAATTTTGCATGATTATTACTGTTGCTGTAATGTTTTGGTGTCATAACTTGACATGCTTGTGAAATTAAATATTATTACCCTAGGTTTAGCTATGGCCAAACATACGAGTTAAATGCAGATAAGTTAGTAATACCTATTAAGCATTCTTCATGTCTTTGGTGAATTTTATTTCCTCTATCTTAATCTCTACAGTAACGCCATGTAGAAAGTATGTCAGCATGTGTTAGAGTGGGGAACAGTTGCAGAGACTTCTACTAAGTCCTTAATATGGTAGTTCTTCTCAGTGGGTCAATGAACAAAATTGGAAGTTCTACTTTTTTTTTTTTTTCCACTGTAAGTTCTAGGATGAGAAGAAAAAACAGAATTCAGTTTCCCGCTGGATCCACTGTGAGAAGTTGTGGGTCAAGAATTAATCACCTGCTTTCCCTTAAGAATGGTAGATTATAGTTGCGTTTTAGGGTCTTAGGAATTAATTTGGTACAGAGTCAATGTCAAATAACTCTCAGAGAGTCTGATGAATGTCCCCAGAAGTCTTTTAAAGAAGATTTGGATGAATATTTATAGCACACATCGATGGCCACTTGTTTGAGATTGTCCTCAGAGGGAGGTATCTTCCGCCATGATCAAGAGAATCAAGATTTTTTGAACTAGCTTAAGTCTGAATACTGTATTAAAGGTCATAATTAGCCCTAAAGATGTGAATTAGATGTCTTACCACATCACCAATACCTAGAACTTTCTTATATATGTGAAGTAGAACTTAGAAAGCTTGTCTATCTATTTAATGCCTAATGATCTGAGACCCCATTAACCATTGCCATTTTATCCCTATATATCAAAACCCTCAAGTGGTGTGTTTCCTCTATATCTTAGGATAGTGATTATTTCCTGTAATCTCTCTCTCCTTCTCTAGAAGGAGGAGACAGTTGATCTATTGTTGCCACTGAAGTCAGGAAAGCAACTCATTTGCAACACTTCCCGTCATTTGGGGCCTAGGAACATGGCTGATACATTGTTTTCAAAGGAGACCAATGCCCCCTCATGGAATCATTTTTAATATTTTGGTGAAGGGAGTGTCCCCTGGGGTTGTGGTGGTTCAGGATGGTTAACCTGAGGAGGTTAAATACAAGATTTATGCTGCCCTTCCCATGTCCAGAGAATTCAGACTCCTTCACCTATGCATATGCCCGGGAAGTTCTGACCTCTCAACTTCATTAGTTTTAGGCACTTCCTGAATCCCAGTTGAATTAGCCACCCAAGCACAGGCCTAATTTAATTTCTGGTGAGATGCGTGTACTCTTACCAATAAATTTGCCCTAAATGAAGTTTCATATTTTAGCATATTTGGTCTAACACTACTGGTGTGCGCACCCATGCATGCTACCGCAACTTACTCTTCTTTATATAAATTGGCAATGTCCTGCGTTGTGTCTTTTGTTTTGTTTTGACATATATGCTGTTTGTTCCCAGACTTGGCCTTGAATTCCTGTCTTGGCTATACTAGGAGTTAAAATTTTTATTTTAAAAATATTTTAAAATATTTTAAAAATTTCTACCTGTCCAAAAAAAAAAAAAAAAAAAAAAAAATCTATCTCAGGATTCCCATTTCTGCAGGGTTCTTACCCTCATTTTTGTTCTGCCTCAATGTGGCCACTTCATGTAGCATGGTCTCACTGTTTCTCCATTAGAGCCATTGCATACCAGATCTGGTGTAAGTAAGCGTTTAATTGGTGTCCCGACTCAACTTGATTACAAGTTGATTACTTGTAATCAATCCCAGACACAGCAGCCCTATGACCCCTGGGGAAAAGCGCTACAGTGAAGGTATCATCATGGCTTTCTGATTTACCATTGAGTTATAGCTGGGCAGTTAAAGAGCCCAGTTGTTCCTTTCTCAGGGCATGTTAGCTCTCCGGGGCTCTCGGAAGCAACTGACCAACCCCCAATACATTCTAAACAGTATTGTCACCATAGAAACTGAGTGTCACAGCTGCTTAATCTCCCAGTCTGTCGCCTTCCATTCGCTCCTTGTGCCAGGCCATCTTCAGTTCTACCTCAAACAATGATGATACCACTGTGCCACATGGAATACCAGTGTTCCGTTCACCACCTACAGAGAAAGTATCCATGTTCTTCTTCAATATATGAACAACCTAATCTCAGAATTCCATGAGGAGCGCTTATTTCTTCAGGCCCTTCCTATGGTACCAGCTGTGGTTTTGGGTTGGCAGGAAACAGATGAGACATTCCTGTAGGTTAAAGACATTTTAATAAAGTGACTATTTACAGGGCTGTGATTGCAACTGAGAGAAGATAAACAAAGGATGGTGAAGCATCTTGCCTGTTGGAAATGCAGTTTTGGTGACCTCCTCTAGGCCTGCAGGAGGAAGAAGGGGGGCTGTTAGCAGAACCTGGAGGGAGTGTTTGTGGTTATAGGAGAGGACCACTTAACTGGAGCTGTGACTTGGGCAGTAACAGATAAGCCCTCCCTACTAAGGAGGGATCCATAGGAACAAATACCACCCCCTGCCCCCAATTTATCCCACAGTTGTTCATCTTTGCTTGCCACTGGACACATCCAGTTGAAAGTTAGATTCAAGATAGCCTGTTGGTCAGCTCCACAGAGTCCTTTCCAGAGCCAAGAGCAGGATGGGCAAACACGGAGAGCAATTGTGAAGGATAATCGAAAACAGCTAGCACAAACGCTGTCATATTCCCATCTCACAGATAAGAAAACTAGGGTTCTGAGGGCAGGAGTCACCTGCCGCAAGTCATCAGCTCAATGCCTCGGACTTCAGCAAAAATGATTCGGTTTTAGTCCATCTTAACTGCTATGGAAACTGCCACAAAAAGCAATTGTTTGGCATTTTATTCTACAGAGAACTTTCTTCCTAAATAGTTTTGGAATTGTTACAGTTTTATTTTACAGAGTAACAGTTAGGACCTGGAGAGCTTCAGATCTGTTCCTAAGCTTTATCCCTGTAGGTAACAAGGCTTGCTGGCCTCTCAGTACCATATACAAGGCACCATTCCAGGGTTGTCATTGTTGTCTTCCTCTTCCTTCTCCTCTGCTTATTCTTCCTCCTCCCTTTCTTCTTTTTCCTCTTCCTACTCCTTCTCCCCTTCCCCCCTTTTACCTTTAATGCAGAGTATTGATCTAACCATAAACACATTTTTTAAACAGTATTTTAAGGGCTAACATTTAGGGAAATTGTGAAATAGGTAGTTTCTCTTCCCACATTCCTTTGACTCTCATGGCCACCTTGGTGCCATCCTGTCCTGTGAGTCTGGACATCCCCAGGCACATAGGTATGATCTGCCCTCTTACAGCATTGAAATAGGGAAGCAGAGAATTGGCCTTTTGCTTTGTTGGGACAAATATTTTAGCATCAGCTCGGGAATATTAGATTTACTGGGTTATAAATAACACTGATTAAAAAACACAACCAAATTGTTCAAAGGCTTAGGGTTTAGCATTTTATCAGCGAAAAAATCATTAGTGGAAAAATGGGACAAATATTGCTTGAGTATCCACCTAACCTATTTAAGGAATTGTTGAAGTGATACTATTCGCTAACATTATTATCATTTTATTTTTGGTTCCTTTTCCTATAGGGATTATATCACAGTGTTTTTTGTTTGTTTGTTTGTTTGTTTTTTTCTGTGAAGATATTCTAGTAATCCTGTGTAAAATTAGTGAGGAAATTAGTTGACTTTTTTGGAGACAGCTGCAAGTCTTCATGATGTTGACCTGAGGATGTCTTATTTGCACGTTTATTTCCTATTGATTGTAAGTCACTACTGTCACTTCCTTTGTTGTCACTTGTTATGTAAAGAATGAGTTTTTATTTAGAGTGTCAGAGGACAACCTCTCCTTCAGTAGTGGAGCGAACTGTGCATCTTGCTTTGCCTTTTCAAATTTCAGTGCCCTGGATGTGATGTTCAAATGAGGATACAAATCAACTTTTGAAAACTGTGTTTAATGAGGGGATTATAAGTAACTGACCAGGGTACCTGTTTTTTTTTTCAACTGTACGATTTCATAATGCATTAACACACTCAAATGGAGGATTGACCATCTGTTAGCGCTAGGACACAATCTGGAAACAGAGGCTAGGGTAGCTGCAGCCAGGTGTGTGAAGAGGAAAGGTTTTAGGTAATCCAGTTTCTTCTCTCAGTAGTGAATGTTCCAGTAAAACAGATTTGTGGGAAAGAAGGCTGGTTGCAGACCTGGGGCAGACCTGGGCACAAAGTGTGTTCTTTAACTGCCATGCTGTCTTGAAATATCCCATTCCTTGACTTCAAGCTATCTAATCAGAGCCAGCCAAGGCCAGTGCCTGCATTCAACCCAAATGCCTAAAGAGGTGAGGCCTCAGAGGCGTGGTGACCTTCCTCCAGTTAGACTTTCCAAAGCATGCATTTCCTCATTTGCAAAATGAGAGCAATAGTTCTTTCTTCATGAGAATGTCAGGAGTAGTCTGTGAAGCAATTTATTTCAAATGCTCATCTCAGAGACTTGCACATATTCACATATTAAGGGCTTAATAAATATTTGCTATTGGAATGATTATATAATGGTTCTAAAGGTTTTTAAAGCATTGCTCAGGGCTATTTGGAAAATGACATATACAGTCATTTGGCATGCAGACATATGGGGTCATTTGCTGAGCAAAGATAATCAGCTGTAGGGATGATGATAATTTAAGTAGAGAATTTCCCTTTTGAATAATATTCTTGATTTTATTCCAAGGTATTCTTCAAATGCGTCTTTTCTTTGATCCCCAAAACATTAAATTCTACTGCATTAGCTAATGAAGTGAATAATGCTGCCAATGGGCTTGACATTTTCTGACCAGTTGAAAAAATTAACCCTGCTGACTATAAACAGCCAGGAAATTGGTGACCTTTCAGCCATTAGAATCATTATGAAGCATAAAAAAGGTAAAGAGAAAATGATTTATGCCTTGAAAAGGTATTGTGGAGTCATTCATGCCCATAGGCACAAGACTGGATTTCCAGGAAGGCAGTTTTCTCAGCCGCTGTGTAAGTGCAGAAAGCAAAATACAGATCAACACATTGCTATCTCAGATATGCAGGTGGTTGGTTTTTTTTTGTTGTTGTTGTTTGTTTGTTTTGTTTTTAAGATTTTAAAGTTATCTCTGCACTCATCGTGGAGCTCAAACTCACAGCCCTGGATCAAGAGTTGCACACTCTACTGACTGAGCCAGCAGGTGTCCCTAGGGGTGTATGTGTGTGTGTGTTTAACATTCTAGCTGTCATTTTTAAAAGCAGCTTTATTGAGGTATAATTGATATACAAAAGTGTGCAAATATCTAATGTGTAAGTTTGATGACTTTGGACAGAGTAAACACTCATACTATCACCACCCCAATAAAGGTAATAATAGACCTATCCATCATCTCTTAGAATTTCCTATGTCCCTTTTTGTGTGTGTATGTATGTGTTGAGAACATTTAACACGAGATCTACCTTCTTAACAAATTTTGAGGTACCTTTAGATGCTCCATTGTACTGCCAATCACTCGAATTTATTCTCCTAACGTAAGTAAAACCTTTTACCCATTGGATAACAACTCTGTATACTGTCCACCTCCCAGTCCCTTGAAGCCACCATTATATTCTCTGCTTCTATGAGTTTGATCCTTCTGAGTTTCCTCATATAAATCAAATCAAGCAATATGATGATACTGCATGATTTCTGTGACTGGCTTACTTCATTTAGCAAAATGTCCTTCAAGTTCATCCATGTTGTCACATAGGGCAGGATTTTTTTTCTTTTTAAAGCTAAGGAGTAGTCAGCTGTAAATATATACCATTTTTTTATTTTTAAATTTATTTTTTATTAACATATAATGTATTATTAGCCCCAGGGGTACAGGTCTGTGAATCACCAAGTTTACACACTTCACAGCACTCACCATAGCACATACCCTCCCCAGTGTCCGTAACCCCACCCCCCTTCTCCCAACCCCCCTCCCCCCAGAAACCCTCTGTTTGTTTTGTGAGATTAAGAGTCTTGTGGTTTGTCTCCCTCCCCGGTTTTTTTCGTTTTTTTTTTTCGTTTGTTTCGTTTTTTCCTTTCCTACCCTATACCATGTTTTCTTTATCCATTCGTCTGTTGATGGATAGTTGACTTGCCTTCATATCTTGGCTATCATGAATAGCGCTGCAGTGAACATGGCGGTACAGAGAAGTCTTTGGTCTTAATGGCTTTATCCATTGCAGCTTGGTGCTGTGGGTATCCTGTGCTTCCAATGATAGGCTGTTATTGGTTGCATTTTGCAAATAAAGAACCTAAGGCTTAGAAGAAGCCCATTCAAGTGTAAGTTTTCTATGTTCTGCCTTTGAAGATCATACTATGAGATCGTGAGTGTGGACTCTAATTTAGATGTAGGATTATGTCATATTAGCCATAGAAAGTGTGGTGTTGTATGGTCTAAATGAGCCTGCACCTTCGGCACTGTACTTATCCTCACTTCACCTGCAGCCACTTGGTTTTTCACAAATGAGACAAACAAGACACCATGAACCAGTCTTCTTTCTAAGCCATAAGCATGTAGGACTACTGGCCTGCCTCTCTGATCTCTTTTTCCCCTCATTTCCCACTGGCCTCCAGACAGCAGCCACACAGGTCTTTTTGTCCCTTAATACATCAAATTCATTCCCACTTCAAGGATGTTGCACTTTGTACTTTTTTCTGGCTCATTTTCTTTTTGGTTTACCTTACTATGTTTTTCTTACACCCAAGTCTTAGGATTGCTCAGGTACTATCTCTGTTGAGAGGTCTTTCCTGGTATTCCTCTCCTGTACTTTCCACCTCAGTTCATTCCCCCTTTCATTTTGTTTTTTCTGCCTAGCATTTTTCACATTTATTTGCTTTTTTGTAATTTTTTGTAATTTGTCTCTCTCCTCCATTGGAATGCACAAGTAAGGCCAAGACCCACCTATCTTGTTCACTGCTGAATCCCCAGGGCAGTGCATTTAGTAGGCACTCAGTAAACTTACTGAATGTGCCAATGAATATTAGAGTGAGGAGATATACCACGGGAGCAGGTGCTTCTGATACTCCATATAAAATTTAGTTTTAAAGCATATCAGTTAACATCTATACATGAGAGTTGGTGCCGGAAGCTGGGAAATACTAGAAAGGCAAAACAAGAGATAGACTTTGCTCAATTATCAGAGGCTATCTGACACTCTTAGAGAAAACAAATACTTGGCATAAATAGGATAGTGAAGAAAGCAAAGTCCTGACTTGGAATCAGTAGGAACTTGGCCTCCAGGTTTAGCATAACACATACCGGGAAAGCACCATATGAAATTTCATGGCAGAACTCATTTCTTTTCTCCTTTTACATAATAGTTCTAGAATATCAGAACAGGATATGGATACTATCATATACCCAGGGGAATACCAAAAATGGTATGACAGTAGAGAGCAAAATGCAAGGAAACTGCAAGCCGAGAGGTGCACCATCAGACTATGAGGGTCGTCTGTTTCTTAACATATGCTTGCTGTCTCTGTCTCTGTCTCTGGCTGTCTCTCTCTTTCTCTCAAAGTTCTCATGGATCAGCTTCCTGATTTAGCTCACTTACAGAAACTACCTCCCCTGACAGCATCAGATATTTTTCTTCTCATCATGGGAGGGTTAGGGGGATGAGCAACCAAAGACCCCGATGTCCTTATAAGAGGGCTACCAGCTTCGGTGCATGGTGGAACGGTGGGTGAGAGCGTGACTTTCGAATACGTCCTAGGATTGTAAGTTGAATCATAGTTAACACTTGATAGAACTGGGTCATATTTTAAGCACATGGTTCCATACTTTTTTTTTTTTTTTACATTATCTCCTTTTATTTTCAAAACAATAGTTTAAAGTAGGTATTGTTGAAATTCCCATTTTAAGGTTGAGTAAAATGAAATTTGGAGAAATGTTCAATATCTTTCAGGCAGTGAGTGGTAGGACCAAAATGCCACCTACATTGTTGGCTCTGGGGCTTATGATGTTGAGAGGTGCCTCCAGTGCCACAGATCCTAGGGCATTACAACCCAGTACTATTGTAATAGCATTTACAAAGCATTTATTACTGCCTGGCTCCATTCAAGGTTCTCCACATAATTCAGTTCCTTTGCTGCTCACAATAACCTATCAGGTAAGTTCTTCTTTTTCCTCTTCTTTTTTCCTCCTCCTTCTTGCTATTATGTCCACTTTATAAATTGAAAAGATCATGGACAAGAGTAGTTGAATAGCTTGTCCAAGCCCTCTCCTCTGGTGTTTGTGGCAGAGGCTTTCAAGCTGGATGGTCTGGATCCAGAATTCATGCTCTTAAAGCATTATGCAATATACTGTGACAGTAGAGGATGTGGTGTGTCCCTGCCTTTTGATCCCAGAGTCTCATGATTGTTGATTTGGAAGGAAAACCTCTCATGACTGAATTCTTTGCAGGATGCGTATTGTCAGCCAGTACCCAGAGAACACAAGCTGAAATACTTAAGGATGCTCTCAGGTGAGAGCCCTGGAATATAAACTGACCTGATGCCTAATGGTTCCAGGACACAGCCATGTGCCCCAGAGACCCCTTTTAGAAAAGCCCAAAGTGTGAATCTCATTTCCTTTGGAAGCCTTTGGGAGGGAGGGCCTATTGGTTGATACTAGTTGTGTATGTGTTTCCTTGTCTATTACCTGTCTCCTCTTCCGGCATGTAAAGTTCATCAAAGAGGAACCTAGTTGGGCTTATTTAGTTTTTCATGCACAGATTCTGGTACAGTGCCTGAAAACTAATAAGCATATATGCTTAATAATATATTCATATATGGATATATGTCCCCCCAAAATTACAGGAACTCATGTGTAAAGAAGTAGTGATAAAGTGGAAGCAGCATGAAAATTTTGGAGTCAGACACAACTGAGTTTGTGTCTTGGTTTTCCCATTACATAGTAACATGATTGCAATCAGACAGAAGCAAGTTCTGGCTTGGCTTCCCATTTTATAGTAAAATGTAACTTTGGGCAATATATATAACCTTCAGAGACTCTCAATTTCTTCATATGGGAAATGGAGAATAGACATTCTTACCTCAAGGGGTTATGATTGTGATGAGTTCATGAATGTAAAGTGCTTAGTAAAAGATATTATTAGTAATAAATATAAGATCCCTTTTCATTCCTCAACTGTGGTTGCTTTTAGTGGTAGCTGTAGTATTAGCACATACTGAAAGCATCAAAGGACTCTTGCTTTCTTGAGTTGGGAATCCTTAACTTTTCCTTTTTTAACAATAAATTGGAATCTGTATGGTGAAACTCCTGCTTTAGGATATGCAATGACAGGAAAAGATATTTTTGTTGTTTCAATTATGGAGGAGTTGCAGCACAGAATGCAGAGTATGATTTC
Source organism: Mustela lutreola (assembly GCF_030435805.1). Classification (NCBI taxonomy): domain Eukaryota; kingdom Metazoa; phylum Chordata; class Mammalia; order Carnivora; family Mustelidae; genus Mustela; species Mustela lutreola. The sequence continues at coordinate 82,009,298 of NC_081294.1, forward strand.
ACCTTTGTCTAAAGCACACATATGTGTCTCTATGGTAAAAGTCCAGAAATAGAGAAAATGTTAAAAGTGGTACTTGTAGTGGTAGGATCATGGATTATTTTCTCTTCTTTCATTTTTCAAAAGTTGGTCCTATTTTTTACATCTTCCACAACGAACATGATATTTTCTAGACAAAAATATTGTGCTTCAAGTTATATGGCTTGGCTAGTACAAGCAGAGGGAAAAGTCTTCTACATATGGCAGGGACTTTATTTTTCAACTACATTCAGAGGGAAAATGAGGAAGATCTCTACAAGACAGAAATAATTTTCTTTATGCCTCCAGATGTCCTTTTCTAAAAGGATTAGAGATAAAGAAGCTGGAAATTCTGTCTAAAAGTAACATAAAAAGATCTAATAGAGATTTTCACTCACAACTGCCAAAGGAAGGTAAAAGATGAATGTTCCTTTATTTGAGATGCTGGTATCCACCAGAGATTAACACAATCTGATAAAAAGTGGTTGTTGCCAGTGTGGTGTACAGATACAGTTAACTCTCACTCGGTTCAGATATACTTATCCTCTGTAATTGATGTGCTTCTAGAAGAGATTGGTAGGAGGTGCCTAGGTGTCTCAATTGGTAAAGAATCTTCCTTTTACTCAGGTCATGATCCCAGGGTCTTGGGATAGAGTCTCCCAAGTTGGGCTCTCTGCTCAGTGGGGAGTCTGCTTCTCCATCTCCCTCTGCCCCTCCTCCCAGCTTGTGCATGCTCTCAATCTCTCTCTCATGCACTCTCTCGCTCTCAAATAAATAAAAATTTAAAGAAAAAATTAGTAGGCATCCTACTTCTATGAATTGAATTGTTGAGGGAGCTAACTGTGTTGATTGATTCTTTTCATAATCTGTATAAAAGACAATTAGCTCCTCCTCTTCCATTTCAATTTCTCTTAATATACTTTTATCAGGAGCTCATTCAGTGAAATAGAAAAAAAAATTGTGTATTATTTACCATTTTATACTAGCATTTTTACTATTGATTCATATTCCAATGGAAGGGTGTCTCAAAATTTGTTAAACCAATCTTTAATTACTCAATGTTTAGGTGGTTTCTGGTGCTTGCTGTTATTTATAGAATTTTACATCATGATAGTTACAGATTTGAATACATCCATAGGCTATATAGTTCTTTTTTTAAAAAAATATTTTCTTTATTTGACAGAAACTAGGCAGAGAGGCAGGCAGAGAGAGAGGAAGAAGCAGGCTCCCTCTGGAGCAGAGAGCCCGATGTGGGGCTCAATCCCAGGACCCTGGGATCATGACCTGAGCCAAAGGCAGAGGCTTTAACCCATTGAGCCACCCAGGTGCCCCGTAGGTTATATATTTCTAAAGGGTATGTTTCTGTGACTCTAGTTAACATAATGCCAAATGGTTTTACAGAGATATTTTACTGCTTACACTAGCAACTTAAGATGGTTTGCATTTCCCACTAATTTTGTCTATTATTAAAACATGCCAATTTGATAGTTGAAAGTGGTCTCTTAAGTTGAGAGAATTTCCATTTCTTTTTTTTTTTAAAAGATTTTATTTATTTATTTGACAGAGAGAAATCAGCAGGCAGAGAGAGAGGGAAGCAGGCTCTCCGCTGAGCAGAGAGCCCGATGCGGGACTCGATCCCAGGACTCTGAGATCACGACCTGAGCCGAAGGCAGCGGCTTAACCCACTGAGCCACCCAGGCGCCCCGAGAATTTCCATTTCTTGACTCACTAATGTGATTGAAAAATTTTGCCTCAAAGGTTTATATATCAATGCTGTGCCTTTTGTTTCTTGAAGTGGCTCATAGTACAAATGTGGGAGGCAAAATTGTTTGGGTTTGGATTTAAATTATTTCATTTATTGGCCAAGTAACCTTGGGCAAGTTACTTGACTTCTCGGTGCCTTATAAAATGGCATAATAATGGTACCTATTCTAGAAGATTAATGTGAAGATTAAATATGTTAAAATATGTAACATTCGTGGAGTGTTTTCTCAGTGCTTAAGAAATGGAAAGTATTCACTAAGCATTAAATTCTTGTGTGAGCTACCCATTTGGTGTCCTTCTCTAGAAGCTATGGTTTAAGAGGACCATTGATAAGCTGCACAGAATACAAAGGAGAGTGTCCAGGATGATATGAGATCTAGAAAATATGTTCCAGGGATGCCTGGGTGGCTCAGTGGATTAAAGCCTCTGCCTTCAGCTCATGATCCCAGGGTCCTGGGATTGAGCCCCACATCGGGCTCTCTACTCAGCAGGGAGCCTCCTTCTTCTCTCTCTGCCTGCCTCTCTGCCTACTTGTGATGTCTATCTGTCAAATAAATAAATAAAATATTTTTTTAAAAAAAGGAAAAGAAAATATGTTTCATGAAGAGTAGATAAAGGCTACCGGTGATGTCTTGACTGGTGAAGACTTAGAGTAATACAGAAGTAGGAGCGATATTGTCAGATATATGAAGAACTTCATGCAGAAGGAGGAGTAGATAATCTCTCCCTGGTTCCACCAGAGAGAGCTAGGACAAATACATGTAACCAGCAAGAAGACTTCACAAGAACTTTCTAGTAATGTAAGTGTGGTAGACGTTTTTTCTTTTTTCTTTTTCCCTGCCCAGTACTCATTTCCCCTCTTTGTGAGAATAACAGCTATCTGAGTTGTCTCTGAGACTACTTCTTCCTAAACTAAATCAGGTGATTTGGGTTGGATAAACTCTCCCCTCACCTACCTTCAAGGTGGGCATTTGACTAGGGCCTAACTAATCAATTACTTTATCCTACTCAACCATGCCGGTGGGACAGAAGAGGAAACATGACACAGATCAGTCCAGTGAAATTCAAGTGACGAATTTTGCTGAAGCTTTGCATCTGAGGTAGGTAGAGTACAAGACTGGAACTATTGACAGCCATCTTGTCAAGATACCTAAAGATCCTGCCAGAGAGTGAATCCACTACAGAGAAAGCCCTGCTTCTGATGATGTGGTTTGGACCCCTGGATTCAGCTTTGCATGAATGCCACACTAAGGAGCCCCGTTAGGTCAGCGGTTGAAATTGGATCTATCACTTGCAACTTAAGGAATCCTTTCTAAGTCACTGATTAGTGAATTCTTGATCATTTTAGGTGGTCAAATTAAGGACAGTTGAGATCACTGTTAGTATTGTTAGCAATAACTCATCTTTTAGTTAGGGGATAAAACTAGACCTTTAAGCTTACTTCCTCCATTAAAATTCTATGAGACTTTTTCATTATTCAGCTAAATGCAGGATGCATAACAGTTGCCCATTTGAAAATGTGTCTGTCAGCATATGTCTGGTCATTTTAGCCAGGATGGGTGTGCTGAATATCTTTCATGTCCACTCTAGATAGTCCCTCTGCCCCTTTCTACCATGCTCTGTGCTTTGGAAGACTATGTAGATGACATCAGTGGGTTCTCTTTCCCTCTGGCTTATTTATGCCAAGAACTGGTAAGAGATTGGAGGCCTGAAGGAGATGGCACAGGTATTCATTTCTCTGGGTTCATCCCTGTGACATGACCATGGCATGACTGCTTCCTTTAACCAAAGCTATAGTGCTTCTATAGAGCTCTTTATCTCCAGCTCTGGAAACTGCTCACTTACACTTTAGAAATGATAATAATGTAACACCTTGTGGTTTCCCAATACCCTGCCTACATGTATGACTTTCCTTAGATTACCCAATTTGTGCGTACCATCTGTTTCTAGGATCCCAAGTTATGCAGAAGTAGGTGTTTTACACTCTCTTGCTGGTTGTCTAAGGCTGTTGTGTTCAAAGATTCAACCCTTGGATTCTGACCCAAGAAATCTAACCATATTTCAAATAATATCTCCGAATTGATAGGCCCAGAAGAAGCCATTTCAATTCAGACTGAAGTTGTTAGTAACCTAGTGAAACCATCAGAGTAAAACTAATTAACAAAAATAGTAAGTAATCATGCAAAGGAGTTAATATTGGAAACTTACTGAATATGTATTTCTTAGGTTTTATGTCTTTCTTGTATGCTGAGCTTTTATGATGTTATTCTCAGTGTTCATGTAGAAATCTTACTGAGGAGGGTCCTAGGAATCATACATGTAAGATTATAAGGAGCACTAGTCTCTGGATAATTAAGTTGAGCATTATATATTTTTTGGAACTAGTCTACATATTACCTGAACATATGGCCTCAGACACCATGATAGCCTAGGTTTGATTACTAAATCGACTTCTAATGAGCTCTAGGCCCTTGAGAAATTAAATAACTTTTCTAATCTGTTTTCCTCATTAGTAAAATAAAGGTGATAACAGTATTCATTATGCATTGCATATAAAGAGTTTAGTAAAGAGTAAGTGCTCAATTAAATGCTATCAATTGTGAGTTTCGCTGTGACCGCTATGGTATTTTCTCCATGAATAGGCATCATTTTACCATCCATATCTAGGGCTCATAAGCTCAAAAGTCTGTGGGATTTGAATAAATTTGGGTGGGCATAAAGAGCCATTTTGCCCTCTTAATCTTTTTTACAGTCCTACTTTTGTTAGAGAAAGTTTATTTCTCTACTCTGAGAAAAACAGCCTTGTAAGCTTAGTGGCAAATCCAAGTGACTCTGAGTTAGTTTCTTAGGGAGTATGGCAGCCACCTTACAGTTTCTAGTGCTTGTTACCTTCTAGGAATATAGGCCAAATACTGCTAGGCTTTTTTTTTTTTTTTTTTTTTTAAGAGAAAAACCTCTTGATTTTTGGAAGAGAACTAGAGTTTCAGGGTTGTTTGTGAAGCTTCTTAATTTTTCCTGTAAAGATAATTTTTTTAAAGAGCAGTTGTAGGTTCACAGCAGAAGTGAGGGGGAGGTACAGACAATTCCCATACACCTCCTGCTCCTCTACGTAGCTGTCTCATTGTCAACATCACCCACCAGAGTGGTTTGTTATTGCTAATGAACCCACAACGACAAATCCCAGTCACTTGTAGTTGACATTGTATTATAGCTCATTCTTGATGTTGCACATGCTATTGTTTTGGACAAATATATAATGACACTTATCCCTCATCATGGTACAATGCAGAATATTTTCACTGCCCTAGGTGTACTCTGTGCTCTCTATTCCTTCCTCCATTCTCCACTAATGGCAGTCATTAATATTTTCACTAATAGCATAGTTTTGCCTTTCTCAGAAAGGTACATAGTTGAGCCATACAGTATGTAGCCTTTTCAGATTGGTGTCTTTCACTTACTATTATACATTCAAGGTTCCTCCATGTCTTTTCATGGTTTGATAGCTCATTTCTTTTTAGCACTGAATAATATTCCATTGTCTAGATGCACTACAGTTTCTTACCCATTCAATTCCTGAAGGACATCTTGACTGCTTCCAAATTTTGGCAATCACGAATGAAGTTTCTATAAACATCACGTTTCAGTTTTTGTGCAGACTTAAGTTTTAAAATCCTTTGGGTAAATACCAAGGAGTATAATTCTGGGTCATATGGTAAGAGTATTGTTAGTTTTATAAGAAGACCTCAAACTTTCTATCAAAATAGCTATACCATTTTGCATTCATTACTACCAGCAATGCATGAGCATTCCTGTTGCTCCACATCCTCACCAGTGTTTGGTTTTGTCAGTGTTCTGTTTTTATTTTTTTGGCAATTCTAGTAGGTGTGCAGGGGTATCTTGTTTTTTAGATTTCCATGATGACACATGATGTGGAGCATCTTTCATATGCTCATTTGCCATCTGTCTATCTTCTTTGGTAATATGTTCAGGTTTTTAATCCCATTTTTAAATCAAGTTGTTTATTGAGGGTTTTTTTTTGTTTGTTTTGTTTTTGTTTTTGTTTTTTTTTGTTTTTTTTGTTTGTTTGTTTATTGAGTTTTAAGAGTTCCTTATATATATTGGATAACAGTCCTTTATCAGCTATGTCTTTTGCAAATATTTTTCCTCATTCTGACTTGTCTTACCATCCCCTTGACATGTCTTTCACAGAGCGAAGTTTTTAATTTTAATGAAATCCAGCTCCTCAATTATTTCTTCCATCGACTGTGGCTTTGCTGTTGTAGCTAAAAAGTCAGTGTCATATAAAGTTCATTGGCAATGAATAGGTTTTCTCTTACTCTATCATATAGGATATTTATGGTTTTATAGTTTTAGGTCTAGGATTCATCTTAAGTTAATTTTTGTGAAGGATGTAAGGTCTGTGTCTAGATTGAGTTTTGTTTGTATATGGATGTCCAGTTTTAGCATCATTTGATAAAAACAATTTCTTTATTACATTTTATTGTCTTTGTTTCTCCATTAAAGATCAGATGACTGTAATTTTGTGGGTCTGTTTCTGGGCTCTGCATTCTTTTCCATTGTCCAACTTGATTTTTCTCTTTGAATATTTGTTGGCTGTTTAGTCTTTTGATATTCATTTAAACTTCAGAATCAATTTGTCAGTACCCACAAAATAACTGGGCAAAGTTTTGATTGGTATTTGGTCGAAGTCACAGATCAAATTGGGAGGAACTGACATCTTGGCAATATTGAATCTTCTATCCATGAAGATGGAATTTCTCTCCATTTATTTATTTCTTCATTAATTTTGTTCTTCAGTTTTATGGTTTCTTCATATAGATCTTCTACATATTTTGTTACACTTACACCTAAGCATTTCATTTTGTTGGAAGCTAAAGTAAATGGTACTGTGTTTTAAATTCAATAGTTCATTGCTGGTATATTGGAAAGTGATTAATTTGTATATAATCATGCTTCCTGTAACTCTGCTCTAATCATGTAATAATTCAAGGAGTTTTTTGTTGTTGTTGTTAAATCTTTGAGATTTTCTAAATATACAATCCTGTCACCAGCAAACAATTCAGTTTTATTCCTTTCTTTGCAGTCTGTATGGCTTTTAACAACCATTTTTTATCTTACTGCATTAGCTAGAACTTAAGGTACAATATTTAAATGGGTAGTGGGAGAAAAGGAACATCATGGCCTTGTACCTGAACTTAGTTGGAAAAGCCTCTCAACTTGAAAATGATGGTTAAATATTTTGAAAGACAGTATCAGAGAAACAAAAATACTTCTACATACTAGTTTGAGAGCATACGAGACCAGTGGGAGTTCTGACCTAGAAGATTAAAATCACTAGTAATTAGTTGACAGAAAGCAAGAGAGTCAATGGTTAATTTGGTTTACTTCAGTTTACACATCATTGAACTGTCTTCCCTCATGGAATTCAGAATAAGGCAGTACTTGAGAAATTAGTGATGAAGTAGGTGGAGTTTCTCTTTCCCTACCCACCTCCCTTCCATCTCCAAGTATTACTTCCCTGATCTCAGTAATGAAAAGTAAAGAAGATAAGTCTAGCAATGAACAGATTCTTAATGTAACACCCATGTCCTTTGGCAAAGAAGCTAAGAAGGAGAAATAGAGAAGGACTCTGTACCTTAAGCTTTTCCTTATCTCTTAGCTCTCACAGTTAAACTACACAGCTAAAGTGGGGGCAACAAAAAAACAGATCTTGGCTTGACCTCCTTTCTATGTTGCTTTTCCACTTGCCTGTGGGCTTCATTAAATGTGCAGAAAACAAGCTGGTCTCCGGAAGCTTGTAGCGGGGAAGCCAGAAAGCGTTATCTAAAATAGGCCCCCTGCATCTACATAGTCCTCGCTAAAGTAGTGCTGGGGGCAAAGAAGGGAAGTCAGGAATATGATATACTTGAGGCTCTTCAACATCCCAAAGAGGAGAGAAAGGGACCCACTAATGGTTCTGGGTGTTAGTGGAACGATGGAGTGCAATATGATTCTGAGGTCTTTTCGGGGGGATTTAATTGTTTTATTGCCCTTTACAGATAGATACTCTACCCTTTCTGCATATTTTCTTTGTTTTCTGCTCTCATTTTCTCCTGGATTTTTTCATCCATTTAATGACTCGACTCTCTCATTCATTTAAGTATTATGTGCTGTGCACTAGCAATACTATAAAATATAAAAACTAAGAAACAATGAGAGGGGGTGAGATTATAAATAGCTGCCACAATATCACTTTGAAAATCCTTTTGAGAATGGGAGTGAGCTAGAGAATGATGATCGTGAACTGCCTTTATTCTTCTCCCTACCGTGTGTGTGTGTGTGTGTGTGTGTGTGTGTGTGTGTGTATGATACTACTTTGCAACTTCAGAACCCATCTTATAAATACTTCCGTATGTTTGAATACGTCCTATTAAGGTCTGAAGTGAAATTGAGTTTTAATCCCAGCTCTTTCACATTTACTAGCTGCATAATTTTGACTATATTAATTAGCTTTTTGTGCCTCAATTTAATAATTGTTTACAACAGCTTGAGACAACCACAACAGGGCATAAAATGAACTTGGCAAATTCCTGGCTCATGGTTAGTCCTTATTACACTAGTTGCTACTAACAGTGTACTATAATTTCTTACATTATTAATTGTCAGATGACTTAAGTATATAGATCAGAGTGAGCAAAAGACTGTGCCAAAAGACTTAGACTGTATGGAGGATTGAAATAAGTATAATCACAAACACAACAAAAAACCCAAAAGTGTATGTAAGAGTGGGAGTTAAGGTTTAAATTTTTTAAAATAGCTATGACAGTGCAGTGCTAACTTAATGTGATTTCCCTGTGAACTTAATTACTACTGATAATGAATCATGTCCCAGGTTTTTATAAGGAGATCTGTGTAATTGCTTAAAATTTATACTTGATTTAGCCAGTATTAACAACCATTCTACAATGTAGAGTGTGTGAGAGAGGAGGATGATACTGGTTACAAGTGACAGAAATTGAACATGAGCGAGGTTGTTGTAGGTTTGTTTAGTGCACTGACATCAAGTATCAGTAGGACCCAGTCAACAGGATTCCCTTTCTCTCTTTGCTCTGCTGATCCCTGTGTATGAGCTTTTTAATCTCTCCTATTCAGAGTGTATGTTCTCTAACAGCTGGGGCCTTGGCTTCATGTTTCCATCTGTTTAGGGACAATTTGCCCAATTCTAGCTTGATTTTGAAAAATCTGGGCAAAAAAGTCTGATGGACTTAGTTTAGATAGTTGGAGCAGTAAGCTTGATGAGGGAAGAAAGAATGTACCATGATCCCATCATTTGGAGATACCTGTAACCAGGGGTTTGAATGTATTACCAGAAGTAGCGAAGGGGAATGTGGTGTTAGCCCAGGCCTGGAAATGGTGTCAGACAATCAGCCATCTCAATCTGTGTCTGCTTCATAGGAGCCAGAAAACAGCTAATAATCCTTCCTTACATGTGCTTTTCACAGAATAGGATGATTATTAAATTTATCCTAAATATATTTAGGGTATAACAAATCTTCAAAAATTCTATAAATTCATTTTTTTTAAATTGCATTACATTGGACTTCACCTTTTCTCCAACACACATCCTAAAATATCTTACTAGTCCATCGAAATCTATCCAGGAAATTCTACCAACTTCAAAAGGAGTCATAAGTATTACCAACATTGTTTTTTAAGATTTTTTATTTGACAGTGAGAAAAAGAGAGACAGAGAGGGAATAACAAGCAGGGGGAGTGGAAGAGGGCGAAGCAGGTTTCCCACTGAGCAGAGAGCCTGAAGGGGGCTCGATCCCAGGACCCCAGGATCATGACCTGAGCAAAAGGCAGAGCTTAATGACTGAGCCACCCAGGTGCCCCAGTATTACCAACATTTTAACTGTGTGTATTTTATTGCTAAGACCCTACAAGGGAGAAAAGAAAATACCATGTTAACTTACTACTATAATTTCATATGTAAAGTATGTACAAAAGTATTCTTTAAATGGGACAGGAGTAAAACTCAGCCTCCTATGTGGCTTGTAGTAGAATGCTGGTGTCTGTATATTTTTCTCTTCCGTACTCTTTCTTCTGATGAAGACTCAGAGCATTTATAATTCAGGTTGCATGCAAAGCTGTAGTCACCGGATTATGTGTGTTTCACTCTGGTTTTTACACTGTGCGATAATTATGACACAAAAATGAGGATTTCTAGACACTGAAAACTCAAAAGTATTTTTTTGCTTTGTAAAGAGTTCTTTCCCATTGCCTCATGCCAAATATAACACTTTCTCTCTCAATTGGAAAAATGGAAAAGTTCCAATTTATTTCAGAACTTATTTTCTGAAGGTGGTAATAGTCATACAAATTCATGCAGGTTAGATGCAAACATTTAGGGCATGACTACCTGATATGCACTTATATTTTGATGAAAATTAAGTCGTTTAATTTATTTCTATATTCCAACGTTGCAAGAAAAATTTGGCCATTGAGAGGTTATCTGCCTTAAAACCAATTATGATTCTACTTTATAACCAGCTTTTACCATCATTTTGGAACTCTAAGGATGAAGCATTTACATTTATTTATTTATTTTTAATTTTTTAAAATTTCAATTAATAATCAAGAATTTTCTGTCTCCAATGAAATGCTTCTCTCGGAGAGAATACTTTGAGTAGCCATTGTAGGTGGAACTCAACACCACTAGAATAAGATCGAATGCAGAATAACTCTATTACCCTACCATCATTATCACTGTGAGACCAATGGCAGACTTAGACTACTGTTAACAAATGTCTCCACAGAAAATATAGTTGAACTGCAAATTTTTTTTTAAAGATTTTATTTATTTATCAGAGAGAGAGAGAGGGAGAGCGAGCACAGGCAGACAGAATGACAGGCAGAGGCAGAGGGAGAAGCAGGCTCCCTGCTGAGCAAGGAACCTGATGTGGGACTCGATCCCAGGACCCCTGGGATCATGACCTGAGCCGAAGGCAGCTGCTTAACCAACTGAGCCACCCAGGTGTCCCTGAACTGCAAATTTTATCAGTATAATTTTGGATTTTAATAATTTTCTGACTACACTGAGAAGTAGAGCAAGTGACATGTAAGTTTCACCTAGTTGAATCCCAGACTTTGTGTTTCCGGTGTTCCCCATAATCTATGCCTTATGTCACTGGAAGAATGGTGTTTAATGTTAGGAAAGACTTAAAAATAACCCTCTTTCCATCTCCCCCCACCCACCATGAGGTGGTATGGCTTGTTGGTTGAAAGCAGATGTGTTCAAGGATCTAATTTTGATCTTGGAATTCAGCTAGAAGTTGTTTTTTTCCATTTGTTGTACTCAATAGGACATTTAGAATACGTGTTACATGTTGTGAAAATACTCATAAATTTTTGGGAAAAATTCCCAGACCTATTTACACAAACAAAAACAAACTACCTTGCTCATTTACAAAAAAGAAAGAAAACAAAAGTAAAATAGAATATTCTGCCAGGATAACCAACTCTTGATTATACTTACATATTAAAGTATTTCTGGGCTTGGAATGAGTTTAGATTTTCTTTTTTTCTCTTGATGTGCATTTTGAACTAATTGTTAAGCTGATTCATTCATGTACTTTGAAAGATAAAAAAAGATATTTGAAATAAAAGTAACATTATAGAGTATCAATTGGGTGAAAATAACTAGATTACAAACTTCTTCAGGGCAAGGAATAAGTAATATATTCTTTTAAGTTCTGTCAGAACCCTTAGTATAGTATCTTGCTCATGATGGATATTCAGATACTGTGTGGTAAATGAATAAATACATGAATGTCTAAAAGCAGCATATTGATAGAGGAAACAGAGCTATTTTGGATATTGACTTAGAACAAGAGCTCATGCTGAAGGGATAAAGTGTGTTACCTGCATACAATGGAATATTATTCACCCACAAAAAAGAAGGAAATCCTGCCATTTACAACAACATAGATGAACCTGGAAGACATTATCTTAGCGAAATAAGCCAGTTACAGTAGCTCAAGTAGTATATGATTCCATTTATGAAGTATCTAAACAAGTCAGACTCATAGAATTATAAAGCAGAATGGAGGTTGCTAGGGATTGGAAGAATGAGGAAATGGGAAGTTAACTTTTGAATGGGTATCAGTTTCAGTGAAGCAAGGTGAATAAGTTTTAGAGATCTGTTGTGCAACACTGTACCTGTAGTTAACAATATAGTATTGAGCACTGAAAAATTAAAGATTATGGGTCAAGTGTTTTCCTTACAACAAAAATAATAAAAATGAGAGCACAATATAGATGCTTGAATGAATTCCATGCTCATAGTTGGTCTTGGAAAACAGCTTCATGGACAGTACGAACTTAAGATACTGGAGGTAGCATAGGTAATGATTACCCTGAGAATCAAACCGTCAGTCACAGCTAATTCTACATTCCTCATGTTGACCCATTTTCCAAACTGGTATTCATGGCGCATTTTCCTCCATGATTTTAATGAGGAAGCAATGCAGAAAGTCTTCCATGCTTTCTAAGTTTGGAAACAGAGTTAAATGGAAATAAGCACAAATGTACAGGTGTCTTTTTTGCAGATTTCTTAGTCTCTTATATATGAGCTAGTCTTTTTCAAAACTTCTTTAAACATATTTTTTGTTGTTTGTGATGTTTGTTTCAGGATTGTTTTTATTTGTGATGCATCTACTGATATCTCCTAAAATTAGATACATATAGAATATAAACCCTGAGAAACACTGGTATGGAAAATTAGAGCTAAATTTAACTATTTGCAGTCAAATGCTCTACCACTGAGCTATACCCCCACACCTAAATTTAACTATTTGGAAAATTCATCCACCTTTGCACATGGCAGCAAGATTGATTTATCTCTTTGATGGGTGAGATAGCACAGCTAGTTGGAAGAGGATGTGGTTGGCACAATAATGATGAGGAGGAGGATGGCAGTTCAAATTAATGGAAGTTTTGCCATATGCCAATCACATGGCATTTTCTCATTTACTCCTAATGAATCCTATTAAAAGGGTTGCAAATTGAGACACTATAATGGAAATGTAAATTCCTCATCCAAGGCCATAAAGTAGGGTTAAGCTAAGGCCTACTCCATATTACTCTATTATATGACCTCCTTGGAAGCGGACCTCTACAACTAGAACAAAGCGTGGTAGAAATCATGCTGGGTGACAAATCTCTTACTCTCTGCCCCCCTCCCCCACTCAGTCACAAATATTTATAATCAATAAATTTTAAGTTGTTAACTCCAGTATCACAGTGTTATATTAGTTTCAGTAAACAATATAGTAATTCAACAAGTCCATACATCACCCAATGCTAGTTACAAAAAGTATACTCCTTAATCCCCATCACCTATTTCACTCATGCGCCCACCCACCTCCTGATGGGTAGCCATCAGTTTACTATCAGTAGTTATGAGTCTGTTTTTTTATTATTATTTTTTTAAGATTTTATTCATTTACTTATTTGACAGAGAGAGACGTCACAAGTAGGCAGAGAAGCAGGCCGAGAGGAGAGGGAAGTAGGCTCCCTGCTGAGCAGAGAGCCCAAAGTGGGGCTCATCCCAGGACCCTGATCATGGCCTGAGCCGAAGGCAGAGGCTTTAACCCACGGAGCCACCCAGGCGCCCCCATGAGTCTGTTTCTTGATCTCTCCTCTTTTCCCCCTTTGCTTGTTTGTTTCTTGAATTTCACATATGAGTGAAATCATATGGTATTTGTCTTTCTCTGACTGACATATTTCCATTAGTGTTACACTATATAGCTCCATCCATGTCACTGCAAATGGCAAGATTTCATTTTTTCTTATGGATGAGTAATACTCCTGTGTGTGTGTGTGTGTGTGTGTGTGCGCGCGCGCGTGCATGCGTGTGTATGTACACTCTTTATTCCATCAGTTGATGGACATTTGGGTTCCATCTATAATTTGGCTGTTTTAAATAATACTTTTGTAAACATAAGGGTGCATGTTTTAAATAATATTTTTATAAACATAAGGGTGCATGTAACCCTTTGAATTAGTATTTTTGCATTCTTTGAAATACTCAGTAATGAAGTGCTGGGTATCAGGATAGTTGTACTTTTAACTTTTCAAGGAAATGTGATACAGTTTTTCACAGTCTGTACCATGTGGGATTCCCAACAAACAGTGCACGAGGGTTCCTTTTTCTCCCCATCATCATCAACACTTGGCATTTCTTGCATTGTTCATTTTAGCCATTCTCGTAAGTGTGAGGTGATATCTCATTATGGCTTTGATTTTCATTTTCCTGATGGTAAATTATGAGCATCTTTACATGTGTCTGTTGGCCACCTACATGTCATCTTTGAATAAATGTGTGTTCATGTCTTCTGCCCATTTTTATTATTTATTTTTTTACTTATTTATTTTTTTGAGTTTTTAATGTGTTTTTATTTAGTTGAAATGCAAGTGGTTTAGCAGGTATCTGATTTGCAAATCATTTGTTAAATATATTTTTGAAAATATTTGTCTCTATCAATTTTTTTATGTTGTATTTACATAACATTTTCCTTTTAACTGCAAAAGTTGTTTTTTTTTTTTCTTTTTAAGATTTTGTTTGTTTATTTGACAGAGAGACAGTGAGAGAGGAAACACAAACAAGGGGAGTGAGAGAGGGAGAAGCAGGTACCCCACTGAGCAGGGAGCCATATGTAGGCTCAATCCCAGGACCCTGAGGTCATAAACTGAGTTGAAAGCAGACACTTAAAGACTGAGCCACCTGGGGGGCCTTCCGCCCATTTTAAATTGGATTATTTTCTGGCTGTTAACCTATATAAGTTCTTCATGTATTTTGGATACCAATCTTTTATCAGATGTGTCATTTGCAAATATCTTCTCCCATTCCATACATAGCCTTTTAGTTTTGTACATGGTTTCCTTTGCTCTTCGGGGGCTTTTAATTTTGATGCAGTCCCACCAATTTTTCTTTTTGCTTCACTTGCCTTAGAAGATGTACCTGGAAAGAAGTTGCTATGGTTAATGCCAGACAAATTATAGCCTGTGATTCCCTTGGATTTTTATGGTTTCTGATCTCATACTTAGGTCTTCAGTCCATTTTGAGTTTATTTTTGTCTACAATTGTAAGAAACCTGTCCCGTTTCATTCTTCTGCATGTTGCTGTCCAGTTTGCCCATCATCGCCATTTGTTTGAAGAGACTGTCTTTTGTCCACAGGGTATTCTTTATTGATTTGTCAAAGATTAGCTGGCCTTATAGTTGTGCGTTCATTTCTGGGTTTTCTATTCTTTTCTCTTGATTTGTGTGTCTATTTTTGTGTCAGTAACATACTGTTTTGATTACTACAGCTTTGTAATATAACTTGAAGTCTGGAATTGTAATGTCTCCTGTTTTGCTCTTCTTTTTCAAGTTGCTTTGATATTTGGGTTATTTGTGGTTTCATACAAATTTTTGGATTGTTTGTTCTAGCTCTGTGAAGAATGATGTTGGTATTTTGATAGGGATTGCATTAACTCTGTAGATGGCTTTGGGTAGTATAGACATTTTATCAATATTTGTTCTTCCAATCCATGAACCTGAAATGTCTTTCTATAATCTTCTCTTTCTTTCACCAGTGTTTTATAGTTTTCAGAGTACATCTTTCATCTTTTTGGTTAGGTTAACCTAGGTGTCTTACTATTTTTGGTGCAATTGTAAATGGGATTGTTTTCATAATTTCTCTTTCTGCTGCTTCATTATTGGGGAATAGAAAAGCAATAGATTCTGACATTGGTTTTTATCCTGCAACTTTACTGAATTCCTTTATCAGATTTAGCAGTTTTTTAGTGGAATTTTTTTTTGGTTTTCTATATGTAGTATCATGTCATCGCCAAGTAATGAAAGTTGTACTTCCTCCTTGGTTTTGATGCCTTCTGTTTCTTTTTGTTTCGTGATGGCTGTGGTTAAGATTTCCAGTACTATGTTGAATAAAAGTGGTGAGACCGGACATCCTTGTCTTGTTCCTGACCTTAGAGGAAAAGCTCTTGGTTTTGCCCCTTTAAAGATGATGTTAGTCATTGGTTTTTCCACAGATAGTCTTTTTTTTTTTTTTTTTAAGATTTTTTCTTTATTTATCTGACAGAGATCACAAGCAGGCAGAGAGGCAGGCAGAGAGAGAGGAGGAAGCAGGCTCCCTGCAGAGCAGAGAGCCCGATGTGGGGCTCGATCCCAGGACCCTGGGATCATGACCTGAGCCAAAGGCAGAGGCTTAACCCACTGAGTCACCCAGGCACCCCTCCATAGATAGTCTTGAGATATGTTTATTTTCTTGAGGTATGTTCCCTCTAAACCTACTTGGTTGAGGGTTTTTATTGTGAATGTATCTTGAGCTTTGTCAAACACTTTTTCTCTGCTGAAAGGATCATGTGTTTTTAAGTTCTTTTTTTTTTTTTTTTTAAGATTTTGTTTATTTATTTGACACAGAGAGAGAGAGAGAGATCACAAGTAGGCAGAGAGGCATGCAGAAGGGGGGGGGGAGCAGGCTCCCTGCTGAGCAAAAAGCCTGATGTGGGGCCCAATCCCAGGACCCTGAGATCATGACCTGAGCCAAAGGTAGAGGCTTAATCCACTGAGCCACCCAGGTGCCCCATGTGTTTTTTATCTTACATCTTATTGATGTGATTTATCTCCTTGATTGATTTGCAAATACTGAACCAACCTTGCAAGTCAGGAATAAATCCCACATAATTGTGGTGAATGATTTTTTTTTTTTCCCCTAATGTATTGTTGAATTTGGTCTGCTAGTATTTTGTTGGGGATTTTTGCATCTATGTTCAACAGGGATATTGGCTTGTAGTTCTCTTTTTCAGTGGTGTCTTTATCTGGTTTTGGTAATGAGGGTAACAGGGTAATGCTGGCTTCCTAGAATGAATTTTGGAATTTTTCTTCCTTTTTCTGTGTTTTTTTTTTTTTTTTTTTGGTTTGTTTTTTAATAGTTTGATAAGAATAAGTATTAACTCTTCTTTATATGTTGGGTAGAATATTCCTGTGGAGCCATCTGGTTGTGGACTTTGGTTTGTTGAGACTTTCTTGATTACTAATTCAATTTCTTTGCAGATTATCAGTCTGTTCAAATTTTCTCTATCATTGTGTTTCAGTTTTGACAGTTTATCTGTTTCTAGGAATTTATCCATTTTTCTATGTTGTCCAATTTGTTGGCCATTAGTTTTTCATAATATTCTATTACAATTGTTTGTATTTCTGTGGTGTTGGCAGTTATTTAGCATCTTTCATTAGTAATTTTATTTAGATCCTGGGTTTTATTTTTTTTTTTTTAATGAGTCTTTCTAAAGGTTTATCAGGGTTTTATTTTCCCCATCTTTTCAAAGAACCAGCTCCTGGTTTCATCTATCTGTTCTATTGTTTGTTTGTTTGTTTTGTTATTTTAGATTTATTTCATCTATTTCTGCTCTAATTTTTATTATTTCCTTCCTTCTGCTGATTCTGGATTTTGTTTGGTGTTCTTTTTCTAGCTCCTTTACATGTTAGATTAGGTTATCTGAGATTGTCTCTTGACTTAAGCTTGAACTGCTATAAATTTCCCTCATCAAACTGCTTGTGCTGCATCCCAGAGATTTTGAACTGTAGTTTTCTTTTTCATTTGTTTCTATTTTTTTTTTTTAGTTCTTTTATTTTCTGGTTGACCTTTTAATTATTAGTAGCATGTTATTTAACCTCCATGTATTTGTGGTCTTTCCAGATTTTTTCTTGTGGTTGACTTCTAGTTTTGAAACGTTGTGGTCAGAAAAGATGAATGGTATGATTTCAGTCTTTTTAAAATTTTTTGAGGCTTCTTTTGCAGCCTAATATGTGATCTGTTTTGGAGAATGTTCCATGTACACTTAAAAAGAATGTGTTTTCTGCTGTTTGGGGATGGAATGTTCTGAATATATTTGTTAAATCCATCTGGCCCAGTGTGTCATCTCAAGCCACTGTTTCCTTGTTGATTTTCTGCTTAAGTGATATGTCCATTGATGTAAGTGTGGTATTAAAGTTCCTTAAAATTATTGTACTATTATCTATTAGTTCTTTTATGTTTTTTAAGTCTTTTATGTATTTGGGTGCTTCCATGTTGGGTGCATAAATATTTACTTTTAAAACTCCAGTTTAAAGAGCTCAAGGAAATTGGCTCCTCTCTCTTTCTAAGCCAATGGCTATAGTCTTCATCTTCTCTGTGTACTTCCCTATGTGCTAGTCTCTCTTTCACCTTTCTCCACAACTGCTGCTCTCTCCCCACTGTGGCAGCCACTGTCTGTTTCTCTGCCAAACTGGGTCTCTATACTTCCTACCTTCTTTGATGTGGCTTCCTCTCTACCATTAGCTGTGGGGCTTGTTCTGCCAGTTTTCAGGTCGTTTGCTAGGATATTATGATGATTTGATAGTTATCTAGTTGTATTCATGGGAGAAGATGAGCCTAGAGCCCTCCTGCTCTGTCCCTATCTTCTACATCAACCTATAATCAGTACTTTTTGAATATAGAGTAGATGGAAGTATAAAATTATCACCCATATATTCACTTACTAGGTTTAATAATTTTCCATTTATGGAAGTGGGAGATGGAAAAGGTAGGAAAGAATGTGCTAAATTGAAATTTTAGAACAAAATTGTCACCCATATATTCACTTCCTAGGTTTAATAATTCTCCATTTATGTATATGGATTTGTGTGTACATGTATTATATATATATTTATATAAATATATTTGTATTATACATAGTTGATATATTATATTTATATATTTATGTATTTATACATATATATATCTACTGAAGTATTTCAAAATAAAGAATTCATAGCATCCCTTTCCTAAATTAATCACTGTGCTTGTCTAAAGATAGACATTTTCCTTTATATAGCCTAAATAAATTTCTATTTAACAAACTCATATTTTCATAGTTATTTCAGAAATGATTTCTTCTCCTTGATTATTCCACTAGTATGCAGTCAGTGATAACACACTACATTTTTTTTGATATGTCTCTTAAAACTTCAGTTTAGCACACTCCCTTCCACCTTTTCCATTCCCTACTCCCCAAAATAGACTTCTTGAAAAGATTAGTCCTATTACTTTTAGAAATGTCCCACTTTCTGTACTTGTTTATTTCCTTCTTTTATTTTTGCTTTTACTGTAAGTAGAAGTTAGATCTAGATGCTGTACTAAATTTAAGTAAAACCTTTTTGTTAGAAATGTTTGTAGGCAATCCTTTTAATTTCATAATGCATCACATGAGGAGGTATATAACACAGATTTTACCTCTACTAGTACTTATAAGATTGAACTCTGGGTTCAGGTGGTAAAGCTAGTTCCTTCCATTATAAACTCAAATTTCCTACTTTGACACCAGAAGGATGATGGATTGATATTTTATATATATATATTTATATAAATTATAAATTATATATATTTATATATATATATATAATTTTTGTGCATGTGTAATTTTCCAGTAACTTCTTACTAAGTTGGTTAAACATTCCTCAATATTCTTTTCTGGAATTGATTATCTTATTAGGCATTGATTTTTTTTTTAACACTTTCCACACTTATCAACTATAATTCATCTATGATGATTTCTTCCTCCAAAAACTAGGGCTGTTTCATTACCCTAAATTCTAGTACTTATTATAAAGGCAAGATAAATAATGAATTTCATTTAAACATAACTTTTTAGTTATGGTTGGCAACAAGTGAAGATTTTTGTTTGTTTCAGTTTTGGTTCTTTTTAAGTATAAATATAGAATATAAAGGATTTTAATGTATTAATATGTTCTAATAAATTAGTTTTTTTTCCTTAATACTTACTTGTTTTGAGTTATCGCCTTCCTTTTTATCAACACTATGCTTTCAGTTCAACCCAGTTAGTCTCTGAAAATATTACTGCTTTCAGGCAAAAGATGTCCCTCTTACATCTAAGACCTTTTACTCTATTCCTACCTGAAATCAACTATTTCTCCAAGGAGCTCAATTTCCATGAATAGGGATGGTGCATAGAGACCAAAACCTGGTATTGGAATGGCATTGCTTTTAGGCTCTTTTAATGGACAAAACTAAAATATTAACATATCTGTATACATTTACATATGCATATATATTTATGTGTCTTTAAAAATATATTAGTTTTGAGGTGCCTGGGTGGCTCAGTGGATTGGGCCGCTGACTTTGACTCAGGTCATGATCCCAGGGTCCTGGGATCGAGTCCCACATCCGGCTTCTTGCTCGGCAAGGGGAACTGCTTCTCCCTCTGCCTCTCTGCCTGCTGCTCCCCCTGCTTGTGCTCTCTCTCTCTCTGAAAAATAAATAAATAAAATCTTTAAAAAATATATATATTAGTTTTAAGTTTTTAGTCAACTACTTGGATTTTACACTTGTGCCTCTGTCACCTTTTCTATTGTTTTGAAAATCCATGATTTCTAATTACATAAACATTTATTTGCATATTCCTACTGTGCCTATAAAACATTTTTTAGTTACAGCTAGAAGTACTGAGTGGATTTTATCTTTTTGCAGTTCTCTTGGTCCTTAGTGTAGATCTCAGTTTGTATGTTCAGTTCAATAACTATATTCTAAAGACATCCAAAATAATTACTTCTCTCTTCCTCTCATTATGATATTTTTTCAACATTTTTTAAAATAAATAAAATACATGGTGTAAGGTTAAAAACTGTATTAAATGGTACTCAGGCAATTCTCATTTTCTTTTCTGTTCCCATTAGACCAATTCTACCACCTCCTATAGATAACCAGATAACCATTTTTATTAGTTTTTAAAAAAAATTTATTTATTTATTTATCTATTTTATAAACATATAATATATATACAATATATATAATATATTTTTATCCCCAGGGGTACAGGTCTATGAATCACCAGGTTTACACACTTCACAGCACTCAGTGCTCCTATGAATACCCTCCCCAATGTCCATAACCCCACCACCCTTCTCCAAACCCCCTCCCCCCAGCAACCCTCAGATAACCATTTTTATTAGTTTTTGATTCATCTTTTCAGTTTCTTTTTCCCCTTAATAGAATATATCCATACATGTTTCCTTTCCATTCTTACACAAAGTTCAGCTTAGTAATTAAGTGAAAAATGTAAGATAAAAAGGTTATCTGTGTATCTTGGAATTCACTTCATGTCAGCACCTTCCTCTTAAAACTGTATAACTTTCAGGGTGCATGAGTGGCTCAGTTGATTGGGCGACTGCCTTTGGTTCAGGTCATGATCCCGGAGTCCTGGGATCAAGTCCCGAATCATGCTCCCAGCTCCATGGGGAGTTGCTTCTCCCCCTAACCTTCTCCCCTTTCATGCTCTCTCTCACATAAATAAATAAAAATCTTTAAAAACAACAACAACAAAAACTGTATAACTGTCTGATGTGTTCTTCTACCACCGTTTACTCAACCTGTTCCCTATCAATGAACATTTGTATTATTTCCAATCATTTGTTCTTAAAAATAATGTCATAAAAATAACCTGACACATGATTCATTTCCTACTTCTGCAGCTGTACCCTGGTCAAAGGGTAGATGGGTTTTTTTGTTTTTGTTTTTGTTTTTGTTAGCTATTGCCAGATTTCCTTTCACGGGGAAGCATCATACTCATACCAGCTGTGTCTGAGAGTGTTTATTCCTTGCCTCAGTTTATGCTGCACAAAATGCTACTACAAAGCCTATTTGCTTGACAACCACCACTTAATTGATTTAGTTCATAATTTTGCAAGTAGGTAATGTAGGCTGGGTGCAACTGAAGAGTCCTTTTGTCAGCTGGGTTCTGTCATGGATCTTTGGTCACCCGCAGTTCATCTTTTGAGATTGGTTGGCTGTTGTTGAGGTTCAAGGGAGGTGACCAATTCAAGTGTCTCTCATCATCCAGAAAGGTAACCCATGCATGTTTAGTTCACATGGTGGCTGGGTACAGTTCAAGGAGAACACATGGAATCATGCAAGGCTTTTGAGGCCAGATTTCACATGCCATTACATATCTTGAATTCAGTCTGTCAAGCTCAGTCACAAGAGCACCCACGTAAGGGAGATGGAGTCCACGTCTTGATCTGAAGGCTATAAAATCATATTGCAAATAGGTGTGGCTATAGGAAAAGTAATAATTGGGGCTGATTTTACAGATGAACCATCACATTTCCCAGAGCCTGGCCAATATGGTATATTATTATGATTACAGATTTCTGCTCATTTCCTTAGTTTAAAAAAAAATGGCACTTTAGTGGATTTTAATTTGCATTTCTATTGTAAGGGACATGATGGAATACCTTTTTCTGTGAAAAGTCTCTTTGTGTCTCTTGGCCACATTTTTGATTTTTTTTTCCTGTCAGATTGTTATTCTTGATTTTTAGCTAAGAGCTTTTGATATATTAAAGAGAGGACTTGCTTATCTATACTATAAATTTCAGTTTCCCCTCCCCAGTTTGTCATATTTTTTCCCCTTTATTTGTAGTGTTTTATTTTCCAAGCAAAAGTTTAAAGATATTTTTATAGATTTTTTTTCCTTTATGGCGCCTAGATTTTTGATTCATAGTTATGAAGGTTTTCCTTACTCCTAGAGTTTAGAGGGATTTATCATATTCCCTTCTACTTGTATTAATTTTAAACCATCTAATGTCCCAAAATTAACAGCTGTGCTAATTAGAGTTTCTTCTAACTCCATACAATGCTGACATATTTCAAGCTCATTCTCTGAAGGCAGCTTCTTGTTGGAGAAGGTACAGTGTGCTCTTTCCTGCAGGCTGCTGAGAGAGACAGAAAGGCAGAGAAACAAATAACAGAGGGACCCCAGTCCAACACATGGAATTCTTTCCCGCAGAAGCTCACTGTCATTTTTGTTTGAGATCCAGAGCGTCAGTTCCCATAGAAACAACTGTCAGACACAATGGTTAAGTTATTTTGCATCTCACTGGCTTTGATTTACCTGCATTGCAGAATAAATCAAACTGTGCTTAGGGTTCTTTACTACCCATTCCTGTTATCATCTCTAGGCCTGAAGAAGCAGGGATAGGACATAACATTATTCATGCCCTCTGGTAACCGGAGTGTAGAAGGCAAGCCACCTAAAGGAGTTGAGGTCATGAAGGGATGTGCCCACTGTTACAACGCAGTGCTCAAGGAAAAAGAGAACACAGGAGAAGAAATACCCCAGTTACAAATGATACTCTATTATTTCCTCTCATTGGTCAAACTCCAGGGAGGTCCAGAGGGTAAAGGATCCCAGGTGATGACGTCCGTAAAGGTCAGCACCTAGTACACACAGAAGAGGAGGAAAGGGTGCACAATGATCAAAGGGTGTAACAAGAGAGTTAACCTTCTAGTGAGAGACTCGGAAAGTTTAGGGTGAGAATTTCAAGGTTTCAGGATCCAGATCATCCTGAATGTTAGAATACATCTTAGTTTGGATTGCCTGCCTAATATTTACTTTCAGATAAGGAAGATCTTGAGGATGCATGTATATCCTTCCTTTAACTGTGGATGTAAAATGTGAAAGAAACACAAAACACATTGAAGAATGAGGAGCAATGGACGAAAACCCCATTTTCCTCTTCAGTAGTTCCCCATTCTCATTTTGTCTTGTGCTTGTTAGTTTGTTTTTGAAAGTGGCAAAGAACTCAGGCTCTGGAGTTACACAGTTCTCTATTAACTGCTGGCTCCTGCTTAATATTTTTGCATACTTAGGCAAATTCTTAAACTCTGTGAGGTATGGTTGCTTTATCTATGAGATGGAGTTAATAAAAGTATTCAACCCAAATGTATGTGGAGGATTCTTTTCTTTTCTTCTTAATTTTTAAATTAATTTTTTGGATGATTCTTGTGAAAATTAAGAGATAATTTGTGTTCAGTTCCTACTATTTAATAAGTGTTCAAAAATATTAGGGGCAAAATGGATCAGTGACCTAAGTGTAGAGCTAACAATAAGTCTACTAGGAGAAGAAAGCATAGGGATGAATCTTCATGAACTTGAATTTGACAACAGATTCTTATATATGTCATGAAAAGCACAAGGAACAAAATAATTTCAGGATACCAGGATCTAGATCATTGTAAATGGGAGAATACTGCATAAACTGTTACAGCCAATATATTTTTAAAAAGTTACATTGGGATTTAGCAAAATTAAAAACTTGTTTCAACAAAAAACATTATCAGGAAAAATGAAAAGGCAGCCCACAAAATGGAACTGAGTATTTGAAAATCCTTTATCTGATAAGGCTATAGGATCCAGTGGGGAGTGGGAACAACAGCTCAGTATGTACAGAGTTACTCTTGGGGTGCTGTAAATGTTTTAAGTGTTTAGGTAGAGGTAAGTGGCTACACAACGTGGTGCATGTTCTAAATGCCACTGAATTGTTCACTTTACAATGGTTAATTTTACACTACATGAATATGACCTCAATTAGAAAATATGGGATAAAAATTTAAAAAAAGGAGAAAGGAGGTAGGTGAGGAAATATTTGTCATGATTTGATAATGGACAAATTGGGATTATATACGACTTTGTCTTTTTTGTATGTTTTAGAAATTTTCCATAAAAATTAAATGAAAGAAAATGCACCTATCTGTACACACACACACACATACATACACACACACACACACAGTGTGAAGTATTATTTAGGCATAAAAAAGAATAGAATCTTATCATTTGTGACAACATGGGTGGACCTAGAGGGTATTTTGTGCTAAGTGAAGTAAGTCAGAGAATGATAAATACTGTGGGATTTCACTTATATGTGGAATGTAAAAAAATAAAAACAGACTTATAGATACAGAAAACAAACTGTTGATTAACAGGAAGGAGAGGAGATTGGGGGGGCAGTGTAGAGAGATAGGTGAAGGGGATTAACAGGTACAAAATTCCAGTTATAAAATAAATAAGTCCTGGGGTTTAATGAACAGCATGGGGTGTTTACTCAGTAATATTGTAATAACCAGATGGTGAGAGATGTTAGCTAGACTTACTGTATGGGGATCATTTGGTGATGTATAAGACTATTGAAGCATCAATATGTGTACCTGAAACTAATAGGATATTGTACTCTAATAGCATGGAGGACAAGGGGAGATGGAGAGTAGAAGGAAGTTGAGGGAAACTGGAAGGGGAGGTGAACCATGAGAGACTATGGACTCTGAAAAACAATCTGAGGGTTTTGAAGGGGTGGGGGGTGGGAGGTTTGGGGAACCAGGTGGTGGGTATTGTAGAGGGCACGGATTGCATGGAGTACTGGGTGTGGTGCAAAAACAATGAATATTGTTATGCTGAAAAGAAATAAAAAATTAAAAAGAAAAAGAAATGAAAGCAATATTTAAAAGAAAGTAACTGCAATTAAATTTTGCATCTCATAGAGTTTTTACATAATTTAACCGACTCATTGCAGAGCAGATTGAAGCTTCAGATTGAAGCTTTCCCTCTCTCTATTTTCTGTCTTAGACTCAAGTATGTAGCTTTTACAGATTTTGTAAAAGGGATTAACCACACCCACTCTCCAACTTACTTTAACCCATCCACACAGAGTAATTCAGAAATAATTATCTCACTCTCGATTAGCAGCATTATGCTCTTTTTCCCTCATAACTATTAAGAGGAGGTTCCACATATTGGTTTTCAGGAACATACTGGCTGATATAAATGAGAAGCTGAGGGGTGATTCAGCTTCAGGCATGGCTTTATCTAGGGGTTCAACAGTGTCATTAGGACTGGCTCTTGCACTCTCCATATCTCTGCTCTGTTTCTATCTGCTTTGATCTCATCAAGCTTTTCTTATGTGGATATTAAAGCAATTACACATCCTCTTTTGGCACAGGTGGTAGGGAAATTCCCACCCACATCACAAGGATAGAAGTGGAGGGAAGATGACTCCTTGAAGGAAAACGAATGTGCTATTACTCTATTTGCAAAATAAAGGGAAATGGATGCTGGACAGTCAAACAAAACAAGTGTTTGTTGGGAACACTGGTGATGGATCTTCATAGGGACATAGAAGTCAAGTAGACTGAGATCTACTCCTGCTTCTTGACCCCTGGGATTTCCTTTATTAGGAACACTTGGAGTTAAGAGTTGGAGTTAAGCCCTCTAAGAGGACAGAGAAGCAAAGATTGGAGTTAAGGAAAGAGTTGGGAGTTTGCCAGCAGTATTAGTATTGATGGACGAACTGAGAAGAAAGACAGAGTTCTGGCTGAAACTGCAGATCTGGCCAACACAGGGAGAAGTGCTGGCAGTGAATCGGAAGGCATAGAGACCTGGCAACAACTCACAAGGAGTGAAAGGAGGGAAGAAGGGGGATCTATATTTAGAAACAGGTGGGAATACAGTCACAGAGGCATATTATTTTAGTGGATTGATTGTAATAACAAAAATAATAACCACTTATTAAGCTTTTCCTATGTACCAGTCCCTGCCCTTGTGTATTATCTCCACTTTGAACTCCTATGAGGTGGGTATTATGATCCCCATTTAATTTGGGAAGAGACTATGTCTCATTACGTTTATATTGCCTGCCCCAGGCTGTAGTATCTGATTACTAAGCACATTCCCTTTTCCACTTTCATTGCAGAAAGGCTCCTTGGGACCAAAGAATGCACTGTACTAACAGCATGTTCCTTAAGACTCCAAGACTTGCCTTTGCAAAATGTGAGAGAGCATTGCAGAAGCTAGAACTGAAAACCACTATGTATAAGTGCTGTGCTAAGAGCTTTCTGAACATTACCTAATTTTATCCTTACCAGAACCCTATCCCGGTATGACCGGTGAAGAAGCCATGGAAACTAATTTCCCAAAGTCATGCTGGGAATCCAGGAAATTTGATCAAAGATTCTGTGCTGGTCCTCACTCTGTTTGTCATAGATAGGATCATTAGAAAAAAAAAAATACAAAACAAAAAACTCTTGGATAACTCTTACTCTGGTGAAATTTTGGAGCCCTAATTTATCTTGGTACACTGGTCTCACCCCATTAGGCATGCAGATTATCAGAGCCTGTAAGAAAAAATACTTTAAAATGTTTTTAACTTGAGGGAAAAATTTAGTTGTTCTGGTTCTTATTTTACCCTGAGGCTTTCACTAGTTTTTCTTTATTAAATTTTCCCCTGATGCCAAAAGTTTGATGTTTTCCTCTTTTTTTCTCTACCTGGAGATGACTTTGATGCTGATGTGTTATTTGGGTTCATTATCTGGACTTTTCCTGATTTGTTGATTGGTGCTCTAAAACCTTGGGGATATGCATCAAAAGACAACTGCTTGATTTTCGCCTGCCAGGGAAGAGAAAACAAGTCTCTCTCCTCTAGGAACAAAACTTCTTGTGTCAAAAATTGTCTCGTGTCCCAGGCAACAACTTCTTATCACTGTTGTCCTTTAAGAAGATAGAAAGGTAGTACAGAGTACCATTGTGTGTAACTACTTTGCACATACAACACCTGGGGGAAGAATGTTCCAGGCAGAGGGATAGCCAGTGTAAAGGCTCTGAAATGGAAGCATGCCCAGCAAGTTCTAAAAGCAGCTGAAGGAAGCCATTGGGGCAAAAGCCAAGTGATGAAGTGAGAGACCAGAAGGAGATGAGGCTTGGAAAAGCAGGGATCCAGATCACACAGGGTTTGTAGGATATTGTAAGAGTTTGGGCTTTTATTTTGATTGAAATAGGATTTTAAACAGAAGAGGGATTTAACCTAGCCTTTATTTTGAATGAGACCCCCCTGAGATTGGACTATAGAATGGCAAAGTTAGGAGTGGGGAAATCTTAGATTATTAGAAATCCCAGACATGGCTCGGACTGGGGGTGGGGGGGGGGATAGCAGGGGAGTTGGTACAAAAAGGTTGGGTTCGAGGTAGATGCATATTTCCTGACAGATTTGATGGGAAGTGTGACAACAGCGTGGCTTCCCACTGAGATGGGGAAGACTTGGTGGAGAGCAGTTTGGGGAGGAAGATCTGGAATTCTCCAAATGAGTTCACTTACTGATTTATCCATTCATTTTTCATTCAGTCCTTAAGTAACTTGTTACTGATTACCTGATATGAGCCAGGCATTCTCATTAATTGCCACTGAATATTACAGATGAGAAAACAGGGGCCCGGAGAGTTTAAGCTGTTTGTCAAAGTTCATTCTTCCAGTGATGTTTAGTGTTGTAATTCTAGTGTGAGTCTTTATTTTTACCTTCGATAGTTATGTCTTGTCACATGTGGCTTGATTGACAGAATGAGAGAAAAATGAGAACATGATACTGTTTTATTTAAATATTGTTAAATACCAGATATACTTTTTTTGTAAGTTAAGCATTTCTGCCTTATCCTACATTATCATTTTATGACACTCTGGCAAGACTATTACTTTTTAAGCCCTTTAGAATATCCCAGTGATGGGGAGGAGTCAAGATGGCGGAGAAGTAGCAAGCTGAGACTGCTTCAGCTAGCCGGAGATCAGCTAGATAGCTTATCTAAAGATTGCAAACACCTGAAAATCCATCGGCAGATCGAAGAGAAGAAGAACAGCAATTCTGGAAACAGAAAAACAACCACTTTCTGAAAGGTAGGACCGGCGGAGAAGTGAATCCAAAGCGACAGGAAGATAGACCCCGGGGGGAGGGGCCGGCTCCCGGCAAGCGGCGGAGCAACCGTGCACAAAATCAGGACTTTTAAAAGTCTGTTCCGCGGAGGGACATCGCTCCAGAGGCTAAACCGGGGCGAAGCCCACGCGGGGTCAGCGTGGCCTCAGGTCCCGCAGGGTCACAGAAGGATCGGGGGTGTCTGAGTGTCGCAGAGCTTGCGGGTATTGGAACGGGAAAGCCGGCTACAGAGACAGAGCCGACAGTAAGCTCGCAGCTCCGTGTTACCTTGAACCGGTCGCAGGCTCGGTGAGCTCGGAGCGCGGCCGGAGGTCAGGCAGACGGGAGTAACTGGGCGCTGTTCTCTGAGGGCGCACTGAGGAGTGGGGCCCTGGGCTCTCGGCTCCTCCGGGCCGGAGACCAGGAGGCCGCCATTTGTATTCCCGTCCTCTGGAACTCTACGGAAAGCGCTCAGGGAACAAAAGCTCCTGAAAGCAAACCCGAGCGGATTACTCACCCCGGCCCCGGGTGAGGGCGGTGTAATTCCGCCTGGGGCAAAGACACTTGAGAATCACTACAACAGGCCCCTCCCCCAGAAGATCAACAAGAAATCCAGCCGAGACCAAGTTCACCTACCAAGGAGTGCGGTTTCAATACCAAGGAGAGCAGCAGAATTCCAGAGGAGGAGAAAGCCAAGCACGGAACTCATGGCTTTTTTCCTGTGATTTTTTTTAGTCTTGCAGTTAATTTAATTTTTTCTTTTTCATTTTTTTTTTTTTTTTCTCGCCTTCGGGTAAAATTTTTTTTTTTTTTAACTGTTACCTTTTTCTTTTTTAACGATTTTTTACTAGTTTATCTAATATATATATATATTTTTTTACATTTTTCTTAGGTGTTTTCTTTTTTAAAAAAAATTCTTTTCTTTTTTTTTTTTCTTTTTTCTTTCTTCCTTTTTGAACCTCTTTTTATCCCCTTTCTCCCCACTCACGATTTTGGATCTCTTCTAATTTGGCTAAAGCATATTTTCCTGGGGTTGTTGCCACCCTTTTAGTATTTTACTTGCCCCTTCATTTACTCTTATCTGGACAAAATGACAAGACGTAAAAATTCACCACAAAAAAAAGAACAAGAGGCAGTACCGAAGGCTAGGGACCTAATCAATACAGACATCGGTAATATGTCAGATCTAGAGTTCAGAATGACAATTCTCAAGGTTCTAGCCGGGCTCGAAAAAGGCATGGAAGATATTAGAGAAACCCTCTCGAGAGATATAAAAGCCCTTTCTGGAGAAATAAAAGAACTAAAATCTAACCAAGTTGAAATCAAAAAAGCTATTAATGAGGTGCAATCAAAAATGGAGGCTCTCACTGCTAGGATAAATGAGGCAGAAGAAAGAATTAGTGATATAGAAGACCAAATGACAGAGAATAAAGAAGCTGATCAAAAGAGGGACAAACAGCTACTGGACCATGAGGGGAGAATTCGAGAAATAAGTGACACCATAAGACGAAACAACATTAGAATAATTGGGATTCCAGAAGAAGAAGAAAGTGAGAGGGGAGCAGAAGGTATACTGGAGAGAATTATTGGGGAGAATTTCCCCAATATGGCAAAGGGAACAAGCATCAAAATTCAGGAGGTTCAGAGAATGCCCCTCAAAATAAATAAGAATAGGCCCACACCCCGTCACATAATAGTAAAATTTACAAGTCTCAATGACAAAGAGAAAATCCTGAAAGCAGCCCGGGAAAAGAAGTCTGTAACATACAATGGTAAAAATATTAGATTGGCAGCTGACTTATCCACAGAGACCTGGCAGGCCAGAAAGAGCTGGCATGATATTTTCAGAGCACTAAACGAGAAAAACATGCAGCCAAGAATACTATATCCAGCTAGGCTATCATTGAAAATAGAAGGAGAGATTAAAAGCTTCCAGGACAAACAACAACTGAAAGAATTTGCAAATACCAAACCAGCTCTACAGGAAATATTGAAAGGGGTCCTCTAAGCAAAGAGAGAGCCTACAAGTGGTAGATCAGAAAGGAACAGAGACCATATACAGTAACAGTCACCTTACAGGCAATACAATGGCACTAAATTCATATCTCTCAATAGTTACCCTGAATGTGAATGGGCTAAATGCCCCTGTCAAAAGACACAGGGTATCAGAATGGATAAAAAAACAAAACCCATCTATATGTTGCCTCCAAGAAACACATTTTAAGCCCGAAGACACCTCCAGATTTAAAGTGAGGGGGTGGAAAAGAATTTACCATGCTAATGGACATCAGAAGAAAGCAGGAGTGGCAATCCTTATATCAGATCAATTAGATTTTAAGCCAAAGACTGTAATAAGAGATGAGGAAGGACACTATATCATACTCAAAGGGTCTGTCCAACAAGAAGATTTAACAATTTTAAATATCTATGCCCCCAACGTGGGAGCAGCCAACTATATAAACCAATTAATAACAAAATCAAAGAAACACATAAACAACAATACAATAATAGTAGGGGACTTTAATATTCCCCTCACTGAAATGGACAGATCATCCAAGCAAAAGATCAGCAAGGAAATAAAGGCCTTAAATGACACACTGGACCAGATGGACATCACAGATATATTCAGAATATTTCATCCCAAAGCAACAGAATACACATTCTTCTCTAGTGCACATGGAACATTCTCCAGAATAGATCACATCCTCGGTCCTAAATCAGGACTCAACCGGTATCAAAAGATTGGGATCATTCCCTGCATATTTTCAGACCACAATGCTCTAAAGCTAGAACTCAACCACAAAAGGAAGTTTGGAAAGAACCCAAATACATGGAGACTAAACAGTATCCTTCTAAAGAATGAATGGGTCAACCGGGAAATTAAAGAAGAATTGAAAAAAATCATGGAAACAAATGATAATGAAAATACAACGGTTCAAAATCTGTGGGACACAACAAAGGCAGTCCTGAGAGGAAAATATATAGCGGTACAAGCCTTTCTCAAGAAACAAGAAAGGTCTCAGGTACACAACCTAACCCTACACCTAAAGGAGCTGGAGAAAGAACAAGAAAGAAACCCTAAGCCCAGCAGGAGAAGAGAAATCATAAAGATCAGAGCAGAAATCAATGAAATAGAAACCAAAAAAACAATAGAACAAATCAACGAAACTAGGAGCTGGTTCTTTGAAAGAATTAATAAAATTGATAAACCCCTGGCCCGACTTATCAAAAAGAAAAGAGAAAGGACCCAAATAAATAAAATCATGAATGAAAGAGGAGAGATCACAACTAACACCAAGGAAATACAAACTATTATAAGAACATACTATGAGCAACTCTACGGCAATAAATTTGACAATCTGGAAGAAATGGATGCATTCCTAGAAACATATAAACTACCACAACTGAACCATGAAGAAATAGAAAGCCTGAACAGACCCATAACCAGTAAGGAGATTGAAACAGTCATTAAAAATCTCCAAACAAACAAAAGCCCAGGGCCAGACGGCTTCCCGGGGGAATTCTACCAAACATTTAAAGAAGAACTAATTCCTATTCTCCTGAAACTGTTCCAAAAAATAGAAATGGAAGGAAAACTTCCAAACTCATTTTATGAGGCCAGCATCACCTTGATCCCAAAACCAGACAAGGATCCCACCAAAAAAGAGAGCTATAGACCGATATCCTTGATGAACACAGATGCGAAAATACTCAACAAAATACTAGCCAATCGGATTCAACAGTACATTAAAAAGATTATTCACCACGACCAAGTGGGATTTATTCCAGGGCTGCAAGGTTGGTTCAACATCCGCAAATCAGTCAATGTGATACAACACATCAATAAAAGTAAGAACAAGAACCATATGATACTCTCAATAGATGCTGAAAAAGCATTTGACAAAGTACAACATCCCTTCCTGATCAAAACTCTTCAAAGTGTAGGGATAGAGGGCACATACCTCAATATCATCAAAGCCATCTATGAAAAACCCACCGCAAATATCATTCTCAATGGAGAAAAACTGAAAGCTTTTCCGCTAAGGTCAGGAACACGGCAGGGATGTCCATTATCACCACTGCTATTCAACATCGTACTAGAGGTCCTAGCCTCAGCAATCAGACAACAAAAGGAAATTAAAGGCATCCAAATCGGCAAAGAAGAAGTCAAATTATCACTCTTCGCAGATGATATGATACTATATGTGGAAAACCCAAAAGACTCCACTCCAAAACTGCTAGAACTTATACAGGAATTCAGTAAAGTGTCAGGATATAAAATCAATGCACAGAAATCAGTTGCATTTCTCTACACCAACAGCAAGACAGAAGAAAGAGATATTAAGGAGTCAATCCCATTTACAATTGCATCCAAAACCATAAGATACCTAGGAATAAACCTAACCAAAGAGACACAGAATCTATACTCAGAAAACTATAAAGTACTCATGAAAGAAATTGAGGAAGACACAAAGAAATGGAAAAATGTTCCATGCTCCTGGATTGGAAGAATAAATATTGTGAAAATGTCTATGCTACCTAAAGCAATCTACACATTTAATGCAATTCCTATCAAAGTACCATCCATCTTTTTCAAAGAAATGGAACAAATAATTCTAAAATTTATATGGAACCAGAAAAGACCTCGAATAGCCAAAGGGATATTGAAAAAGAAAGCCAACGTTGGTGGCATCACAATTCCGGACTTCAAGCTCTATTACAAAGCTGTCATCATCAAGACAGCATGGTACTGGCACAAAAACAGACACATAGATCAATGGAACAGAATAGAGAGCCCAGAAATAGACCCTCAACTCTATGGTCAACTAATCTTCGACAAAGCAGGAAAGAATGTCCAATGGAAAAAAGACAGCCTTTTCAATAAACGGTGCTGGGAAAATTGGACAGCCACATGCAGAAAAATGAAATTGGACCATTTCCTTACACCACACACAAAAATAGACTCAAAATGGATGAAGGACCTCAATGTACGAAAGGAATCCATCAAAATCCTTGAGGAGAACACGGGCAGCAACCTCTTCGACCTCTGCCGCAGCAACATCTTCCTAGGAACAACGCAAAAGGCAAGGGAAGCAAGGGAAAAAATGAACTACTGGGATTTCATCAAGATCAAAAGCTTTTGCACAGCAAAGGAAACAGTTAACAAAATCAAAAGACAACTGACAGAATGGGAGAAGATATTTGCAAACGACATATCAGATAAAGGACTAGTGTCCAGAATCTATAAAGAACTTAGCAAACTCAACACCCAAAGAACAAATAATCCAATCAAGAAATGGGCAGAAGACATGAACAGACATTTCTGCAAAGAAGACATCCAGATGGCGAACAGACACATGAAAAAGTGCTCCATATCACTCGGCATCAGGGAAATACAAATCAAAACCACAATGAGATATCACCTCACACCAGTCAGAATGGCTAAAATCAACAAGTCAGGAAATGACAGATGCTGGCGAGGATGCGGAGAAAGGGGAACCCTCCTACACTGTTGGTGGGAATGCAAGCTGGTGCAGCCACTCTGGAAAACAGCATGGAGGTTCCTCAAAATGTTGAAAATAGAACTGCCCTATGACCCAGCAATTGCACTATTGGGTATTTACCCTAAAGATACAAATGTAGTGATCCAAAGGGACACATGCACCCGAATGTTTATAGCAGCAATGTCCACAATAGCCAAACTATGGAAAGAACCTAGATGTCCATCAACAGATGAATGGATCAAGAAGATGTGGTATATATACACAATGGAATACTATGCAGCCATCAAAAGAAATGAAATCTTGCCATTTGCAACAACATGGATGGAACTAGAGCGTATCATGCTTAGCGAAATAAGTCAAGCAGAGAAAGACAACTATCATATGATCTCCCTGATATGAGGAAGTGGTGATGCAACATGGAGGCTTAAGTGGGTAGAAGAATAAATGAAACAAGATGGGATTGGGAGGGAGACAAACCATAAGTGACTCTTAATCTCACAAAACAAACTGAGGGTTGCCGGGGGGAGGGGGTTGGGGAGAAGGGGGTGGGATTATGGACATTGGGGAGGGTATGTGATTTGGTGAGTGCTGTGAAGTGTGTAAACCTGGTGATTCACAGACCTGGGGATAAAAATATATGTATATAAAAAATATATGTTTATAAAAAAAAAAAAAAAAAAAAAAAAGAATATCCCAGTGATAAAGGTATTCTGCTTTTTGGAAGATGTAACAAAGATATACCCGGAGCTTCTCAATATTTAGCATTTCACTGTGTACTAAGCTCTACATCTCAATATTCAGGCAGCCTTTTAAATTTCATGACATTAGTAGGAGATAACATCAGTCATTTCTTGGTCAAGGATCTAAAACAGTAGCGAGGAACCCAAGCACATAATTAGGGTAAAAATTTTCCAGGAGTACTTTTGACAAACAAAAACAAAACAAAGCAAAATCAAAAAGTTTCGGTAGCTTAAACTATATCCCTTTGGATATGAACCATAAGATCAAAAGAGGACATTTTTTTCCCCCTGGAAGTAAGCT
Organism: Mustela lutreola; assembly: GCF_030435805.1. Lineage (NCBI taxonomy): Eukaryota > Metazoa > Chordata > Mammalia > Carnivora > Mustelidae > Mustela > Mustela lutreola. Next base: position 82,044,228 of record NC_081294.1, read on the forward strand.
TTTAACAATCTCTGTGGGATGCTTCTCTGGCCCGAGGCTCTTACTCCTTTTTGCCTCCCAGAAGAGAGTGCAGCTCCCCTGAGGCTTTCCCTCTGCCACTGGAGTCCTGGTTTGGGGCCACAGTAATGCTCTTGTTATACTTGATTGGCGCTGTGAGGGGCAAAAACAAACAACACACACACACCCCAACACACAGAAAAACCCAGAAACTTTCTGAGCCCTGTTAGAGGGGTTGGAAAAAAAAAAAAAACCCTTTCCCTATTTACTTCTATTATTTTCCATTTGCGATATCTATTTAATAACGTCCTTTACTTGAGCTTAGCCTCCAGTTGTAATTTTGAGGCTATTATGCATTTTTTAATGTCACCATAAAGATGTTCTTTTACTGGCATGCATCGTTTGTGGACTTTATTTTCTGTTACATGTGAAGAAAGCAGCCCTTGCTTCTTCCCACCATTTTGCCGCATTTGTTCCCCTGGGTACAATTGTGAATTTAATAAAAAGTGTACAGCTCATAGCTATGAAAAAAGAAGGATGTGCTCACAGCATGGTCCCACATCTCCCATCACCTCCAATGCCATCCGAAGGAGAAACACACGAGGTGTGGAATGAGAGGTGAGGGAGGATGGAGAATTAGTCACGAAGATGAGACAAGTAGAACCCACTAGCACATGGAGGCCCACTGGAAAATAATAGCAGCATTCGTTTTGGGTTGGCACAGCCCAGAGCTGTAAATATAATGGAGAGATTATCAAACGAATGGCAGGGTTGGCTGACTCAGACTGCATTCTGCTCTTACCCCGGGAGCTGAGTACAAAGGCAGAGATGGAGTCCCGACACATGACTTTCTTCCGTCAACCGAGAACAGTTATGCCATTGCCGCAATGATGATGATTCCCATCTTTTCAATGTTCCTCCAGTGACATTTGACCTGAATGCTTGTAGACCATTCAGGCAGAATGCCTTTAGGAGTTTTGAGTGGTTCTGAATGGCTGTTTTCGTAGTGTCAGAAAAAGCTCATTATTTTATACCAACTCTACTCCAAATTAGTGTTAAATGGATAGGATTAAGTCTGAAATTGATGTTTTCACAATATTTTTAGGAAACAATAGCCAAAAACCTGTCTAACCCACCTAAAAATTTTAAGGACTGTAAACTCTCTAAACTTTTTGCTTTCGTGCTAAAAAGTTAACACCTTGATCCTTAACTTCTGTTTTCTAATTATTAAAAGAGTTGTACTTGGATTGCAAGGCTTCTGTAACAAACCCTGAAGAGTTAGTTCCTTAAAACAACACAAGTTTATGAACTTACGGTTCTCTGAGTCAGAATTCTGATATATGTTTTTCATTGAGCTAAAATCAAGGTACTGACAATGATACATTCCATTCTGGTAGCTATAGGGGAGAATCTGTTTTCTTGACTTCGCCAGCTCCTAGAGGCTACTGCATTTCTTAGCTCCCAGCCTCTTCCATCTCTGAAATCAGTGATGTCCAATCAAGTCCTTCTAATACCGCATCAGTCTGAGACTATCCCTTTTACTTCCTTCTTCCACTTTTACGGACACTTGTGATTATGTGGATTCCATATGGATAATCCACAATAATCTCCCTATTTTAAGGTCAACTGATTGGCAGCCTTAATTCCATCCTCAACTTGAACTCTCACTTACCATGCAACATAACATAGTCACAAGCTCTGAGGACAAGGTCATGGACATTTTTGGAAGCCATAATTTTACCTATCACAGGAGGTCCTTTTGGAGGACCTTAATTAGATGCCACTGAATTAGCCCAGACATTGGAAACAAAATGTTCTTGTGCCCCAATGCCTTGTCCTCTGTTTGCAATAGACATTGCTAATTGTTCTCAGCAGGCTTTCTCACTGAGGCCAGGTGTAGCCCCAGAATCCTTCTTAAGGTAACTGCTCCAAGCATACCTCTAGCAACTGATACAGGTCCTCACATGAGAGGAACCGTTTTACCATTTCTGTTTAAAAATAGTTCTACTTCCTTTTAATGCAATCTACTTTTTAAAACATCTATAAAGCAAATTTATTCATATTTGCTGTATGCAGATCCTTATATTGATTAAGAAAGTTTTAAAATCCTGACACTACCAAATGCTGGTGAAGGTATAAAGCTGTAGGAACTCGGATTTATCACTTGTCAGAATGCAAAATCCTATAGCCACTTAGAAAGACATTTTGCAAGTTTCTTACAAAGCTAACCAGACTCTAACATATGATCCCAAACGTATATTCCTCATTATTTATCCATTTGAACTGTAAGCTCAGGTTCATGCAGAAACTACGTGTGTATGTTCATAGAAATTTCTTTCATTATTTCTTCAAACTGGAGGCAACCAAAGTGTTTTTCAGTTGGTGAATGAGTATATATCCATACAGTGGAATACATTTAGCAATAAAAGGAATGACCAGTATATTGAATTACAAAACAAAATGGATAAATCATAAATGCATTTTGTTAAATGAAAAAGCCCAAATTCAAAATTATGTAAATTCCATTTACATAATACTCTTGGAAAAGAGAAACTGAAAGAATAAAAAGCAGATCAGAAGTAGTCAAGGGTTGGAGGGAGGGAGAGTGGTTGATTACAGAGGAGAAACAATTTTTAGGATGATGGATCCATTCTATACGGTATTATGACTATACGAATTTCTCAAAATCCACTGATATTTACAGTACAGACAGTAAACTTGAATGTATGGAAATTAAACAAAAAATCAGCCAGGAGGTTGGAGAAAATCCTGGGATGAAATGTTGGCTGTGATAAAAGAATGTATCTAAGTTATGGAAGTGTGACATAATCTTACTGAGGGACATGGGGAAATGGGAATTAAGTAATTCTTGAAAAGAGATATTTAACTAGAAATTACAGAGCTAGACAAAATGAACTGAACTGTGTGCTCTAGTTAGAAAGGTTGTTTATCAGTGAGATACAGGTTAGCAATTCTAAAAACGCCATGTATATTGGAGGTCATACAAATAATTAAATGGATATGGGTGGTGATAGGAGATAGGCTTTTCATGTTGGATAGCAAAGTTAGAAAGCAAGGCATTGGGGTGGGGGTGGGATGACTAGAATTAATTATGTGGTACTGGATTAGAATAGAAGATATTATCAACATATGCTTAACTTGCCATAGATACAGATGAAGAGACAGAGGAATAATTATAGATATGTATGTATATATGGGTGAATGTCCATACATAAATGTCTTTGCTGTGTCCACCAAGGGAGCCTAGAAACAGTAGCAGTCCAGTAGAAATGAGAAAAGCCAGGGCTCAGATCTTGGTTTCTACATACCATCCTCTAATAAAAGGTACCTGGGTCTCTTAGAGAAATTGTTGATTGCAGGGCTAGAGACAGGAAAATGAAACATTAGCCAAGAGCTTCCTGTAATGGTTAAATGTAAGAAAATGGTCAAAAATCAAAAGGATGAGGGCTTATTACACAAGAGCACACTTGAAAGAGATCACTAATGGCCAAAGCTGGAAAAATTTAAGTAACAAAATTAATAAAGTAATATTAGAGCCTAACACAAAGTAAAAGCAAAATAAGTGGTTGAATAAATAAATGAGGGGGAAGAGTTAAGTCTTCTTTCCATAAGCATTCCAAATAATATATGTAAATACTATATTGCTCCTGGCCATTCCATTTGGATAATCATTCAAACTTCTTGATCCTTTCCTATTATGTACAGTTTCTGTCCCATAGACATCTAATTTTTAACTCCTCCTTCCCATTCTTTTGGTGTTTCCATGTGGATATTTGGTTTTGACCAGTCTTCAATTTCTCACTTTTTCCCTTTCATTCTTTTTTTTTTTCTTTTTTTCCCTTTCAAGTTCTCACCTTTTCTCATCTTTTCCATTTTGTGTCTAGTCTGGTACTAAGCCTACCAAATGAATTTATTTCAAATGCTCAATTTTTAATTTCTAGCATATATATATATATATATATATATATATATATATTTAATAGTTTCCAACTTGTTTCTTCTCTATGAAGATCTTAAAACTTTTTGGCACTTAGTCCACTTAGATTTCTTTGCATCCTGAGCTATCTGATGGTTTTTTTGTTTGTTTGTTTTTTTGTTTTTTTGTTTTTTTTTACAAACTACAATTTTATAGTTTATTGGGGGTTTATATTGTTAGAGTAAGGATGAAAATCTTTTGTGATATTTTTTCAGCACTAACAGTAATAGTGGAAATTTTTATGTTATTATGAAGGGGGAGTTTTGGGACTATTGTTTTTTCCCTCTGTGGAACACAATAAAGTATGAAATTATTATTATTTTTTAAGATTTTATTTATTTATTTGACAGAGATCACAGGTAGGCAGAGAGGCAGGCAGAGAGAGAGAAGGAAGCAGACTCCCTGCTGAGAAGAGAGCCCGATGCAGGGCTGGATCCCAGGACCCTGGGATCATGACCTGAGCTGAAGGCAGAGGCTTTAACCCACTGAGCCACCCAGGTACCCCTGAAATTATTATTTTTTAAAGTATGAAATTGTTTTAAGCACACTCAAATAGTAAGGAATTGGTAAACTTTTCTCAAGGTGATCTAGGTGAAGTTTGCAGCTGGTATCTCAAAAATAAAGTATCTATACTTGACCATTATGTGGGATGTATCATCAGAGGTTTTGCAGGTAATGGATCTTTGTGTTTAACTTCTCTTACTCTAACAAAGTTCTCTTTACTAATCTAAGGGGAGATACTTGTCTCCCCTTAATTTGGTGACCACAAGAGTAACTTTAGAAATGCTTATAATGATGTGTGTGCTTTGGGAATCACTTCAATTCTTATGCTTCAAGAACCACTTGCTAACCAGAATAATACAGTTAGCTTATAACACATAATGTATTTGTATTTATAGCAATGGAATGATAAAGTGATACCAGCTATTATGGACAATAGCAACAAGACTGCATAACTTCGAGAAAGCAATGGTAATAAAACATAGTTCTTTAGCCTTTAATTTATGCAAACATTCATGATCTCAAGAGGCAGATACTATTATAATTACAGTTATTATTTATATTTTTACAAATATAACTGAAATGACGAGCCGTTGAATCATTTGTAACAGTGAGCATCTGTTACATTTTCCCTCCTAGCTTCAACTTACTCTTCTTAGAGAAGTAACAGCACTCTAGTGTTCTCTAGGGAAACAAAACCACCAGTGTTTTCTGTTGGTGTGGTTTAGGTGAAGATATTTCCACCTTGCGGTCAGTATTAGGCATGTGACCCACTCTGACCAATCAGCATTATGGGTCACTGTGATTGGTTTAGGGTGGGCATGTGACTCATTTCTAGAGATGCTTTCAAACTCTTAAGAAAGAAAGAATCACTTTCTTTTCTTGGACTGCTAATAGTAAAGATGAGGCACAGAGAGGAAAGCAGAGCCTTCAGACAGGGAAGCAGAAGACCGGTTGCTGATAACATGCATTGAGCCTTTGGATCCTGAAGTTTTCTTCCAACTTTTCCTTTAAGTGTGCCAATGCATTTGCTAAAGCTGTTTAATTGGGCATCCTTCCCTTTCTTGCATCCAAGATTGTCTTGGTGAACAGATTTATTCCATGCAAGAAGTTAGTTAATGAGAATTGACTTTGAAGTCAGGTACTGATTTCAAGTGATTATATATGTGAAAGTGTGCATTCACAGCTTTGTTAGCAATACTTCTTGGAGAAGTTTCATCCAGCATTCTTGAGTTAGGATATTATCTTGGTCAACATGCATGGGTCAAGAGGAGAGCTAAATGTTAAATTCATTTGTTTGGTTCTCTATTCCCTTGAGTTGACTCTGAATTGTGATTAATTGCAGCTTTGGGCTAATTTGTTGCCTAATATACTTGTGTAAAACTCTTAAGTGTCATATTAGATTTAACTGGGAGAGGCAGGGGGTTGTCTTCCTGCAAGCCTAGAGTTGTATGAACTATGCAAATGAGCATTCACATAAGAATGCTGTGTTTGTCTTCCTCATTGCTGCTTTCCCTGCAGGGCAACTCTAGCTAATCTAGTAATTAGTGGTAGGAAGCTTGCAAATCTGCAAGCTAATTCACTCATAAGAAAACCATGTTTAAAATGACATTAACTCACTAGGTTTCCATGTGAGGCTTGGCACACAGCTGTTCCAGTCCCTTGGCTGTATCCCCTGTTGTACTTTGAAATGGGAAAGGGCATTAGAGTCTGCTTTGAAACAAGAGGTAGGGAGAAGGGGAAGAAGTCAAGACAGAAATTGTTATCTTTGGTGCTTTTTATATCCTAATAGGCCGTATTAGTGATTCGAGGAGATGTTAATAGTCATGTACTAAATACTAATGATAATTCCTCTCAATTACTGAGTGATTACCATGTCTCAGGCACTGTGTTTCTGGTTTATATCCATGATTACATTTCCCCTTCATAAAATTTGTCATATACATTATACAAGTAGGGAAATGATAGCTCAGAGACCTTATCTAACTAGTCTAAACTCATACTTACCGAAAACAAAGTCATGGTACCTATTTAGGCTTCCCTTGTTAATTAGAGTGTTTGCTGCCTACTAACTATAATACTAGACTTTTAAAGAAAACTTACCCAGAATGTTACTGACATTTGTAGTGGGGTCAACCCCATTATAATAAAGTTTACTATCAGAAATCCCACAAGAAAACATATACCTTGAAATCAATTTTAAAAAAGAAACAAACTGTCCACCTTCACCTAACTACTTAATGTTCCTATTTCCTTTTACAGAAAACCCTGTGAGACAGTAGGCTGTACCTGCTGGCCCCTTAGGTTCATCACTTTTCTCTTGCCCCTCCTCCAGTAGAGTTTTTGTCCTGATAGTAAAATGACTCCTAGTAGGAATAGTGACTTTTAACATCCTCTTTTCCTCTGCTTTCTATCAGCGTCTTTTGACGTGGTAAGATTTTTTCTTTTTGTTTCAACTTTTTCTTCCCTTGGCTTCTGGGAAGCCACTCTCCTGATTCTCTGGCTAACCTGGCTGGCTATATTTTACTAATCTCTTTGGCTGATTTGTTATCTTAGAGCCCAAGTTTTAAGCCACCCTGGGGTGCTACCTGAGGCTCAGTCCTTAGACTTCTTCCATTTTGTCTTTATACTGCATTCCTTAAGACTGGTCACTCAGTGCTCAACATGGGTCAAATCCAGTGTTTGTTCCTCCCGTTTCATGTCACCTTCCTTATCACAACCAGTAATTCCCTCTTGCCTGCACTCTTAGTACAGCCTCTGCAGCATTCTCCTAAAATCTCTTCCCTCCATAGCAGACCAAGTGAGATTTTTAAAACGCAAACTAGGTTGCACGTTTCCTGATGAAAACCTCCACATTCCTTCCTTTTGCGCTTAGAATACTATTCAGACTGTCGCAGTGAACAGGACTATCATGAATTTGTATTTTCTTTCTTCTCTTACTTCATTTTTTTTCTGCTTTCTTTGTTGTAGCTACATTGACCCAGTCCCTCTTTGTCAAATCAACCATGTTTATTTCCCAAACCAGGCTTTTGCACAGCTAGTCTCTACCTTTGAGTTCTCTTCTCTTAGGCTTTCACATTGTAGGGTGTTGTTTGTTTGTTTATTTGTTTGTTTGTTTGTTTTATCATTCTGATGTATTACTAAACATCACTTCTTCAGAGACAGCGCCTGTAACCCAGTTTGAAGCAGCTTCCAGCCCACACCTGCACTAACCCCTTACCCACTTTATTTTCTTCATTACAGTAACTCTATCTAAAATTGCATGTTTTTCATTGATTGTCTATTTTCTCCATTCTCCACCAGAATATAAAGTTTTGAGGACAAGAGTTTTTTTTTTTTTTTTTTTTAAATCACAGTAGCCTAAAAATGTGGAATAGTGGATAGTAAATATTCTGAAGTTATTTGAACCAAGGAATGAATACATTTTAATAAAAACAATTTTTACGTGTCTAATTATCACACTCTTCTTCAACCTAGGATTCTGACTGTGTCCTCTATGGTATACCATCTTTCTGCTATTTTTTGAATTCCTTCCATACCATAACTTTTTATTAAATTTGCCTAGAGGATACTTTCTTGACTTTCTACCTTCATAGTACCTGACAATCAGCAGGGATAAATGAATGATGGATGAAACAAACATTTTCTCCCATAAATAGTCATCCAGTATTTATGGTAATTCAGAATGTGGGAGGGATGGGAGAAGAAGGCTGCAGAACAAAAGTGAATATACCATAGGTTAAATTAGATCATTTTATGGAAGTTTGGACTGAATTTAAAGACTTAAGAACCATCAAGTGATTTTTTTTTTTTAATTTGTAGCATTATGTAATTATAAGATCTGTAGTGAAAGATAACACTATTAGCAGTGAGAAGAGTGGCTGGGAACATGAAGAAATTATAGGCAAGGAATCCAGGCTGAAGGCTGTTGTAATACAGCTAGAAAGAAATTTAAACTAAACTAGGACACTGGCAAAAAAAAGGGAAAAAAGTTCAGTTAGTCTATTTTAGGGGTAAATTGTGTAGGACTAAGTTAATAACAGGATATGTATGTTAGGAACATATGACATTGAAGAAACCTCTGGGTTTCTACCTAGAAATTTTATAGCCACTAATCTAGACAGAAAACACAAGAGGGCTTTTGGAGAGGACTCTTTTTATTACAGAAATTCAGCCTGATATAGTTGAGGTACACAAGGGAATTTGCTTCTAGGACATTAACTGTGGCAAGAAGAATGATGGTCCTCAAAGATGTCTATGTACTTCTCTCTGGAACCTGTGAATATGTTCTCTTTTCTGGCACAGGGGACTTTGCAGAGGTGATTAAGGTTAAGGACCTTGAAATGAGATTATATTGGATTATCCAGATGAACTTGACCTAATCACTCAAATCCTGAACTCTTGTACAAGAGCTATGGTTCTCTGTGCTTGGATTAGCCAACAGTGGCCAGCGGAGCCAACAGTGGCCAGGTAGAGTCAAATCGACAGGATGGCATCCACAGTAACCACGTGGATGGAGTCAAACTGGGGGATCTGTTCTCAAAAGAGAAGGAATAATAGCTGGACAAAACAACTACAAAAACAACAAGAAAAAACCCAAACAAGCAATGTAGAAGGACACAGGTTTAATGGTTGGCATGGCTCCTTTTTGCATCCCTTAGTAGGTGTTGGGCAGTCCATGAGTAGTTACTGAGTGCTTGTTTTGGGTAAACCCCTGAGAGTCTGTATGTAACATTTGTGAACATAACCAGAAGCTTAATATCCATGCTACATTTATACCACTAGTGAGAAAGTCTGTGAGTTAATATTCTTTAAAAAATGGATACATATTTACAATTCTAAAAATAGCTGTGAAGAAGCACAAGTTTTAAAAGAAATGTCTCACTGAGGTGAGAAGGTGGTTTAGAGAAAGGAGGCCTACTTAATCTGCACACTAGAGAAACATTTAAGCTGAGAGCCAGGGATGAGAAAGAGTTGGTCGGAGAAAAAAATGGGGGGTTCTGAGAAGAAGAAACAGCAGATGTCATTGCGTAAAGGCAGAAAAGAACACGGAGTTCTATAGACATTGAGTGATAGGGTAGCTGGAGTACTGAGGGCAGAATAATGTAAGGGGAAACAGAGAAGGTAAAGACCTTGAACATCCCCTAACCAGGGTGTAATGAATCATTTGGACTCCATAAATTTGTAAATTTGGGACTTAACTATAAGGCATTGCTTCCAGTAGGGCTTGCTTCAGTTTTCACGTTGAGTCCTGAGCTTTGCCTGTACCCTAAATCAAAATATCTTGGTATAAGGACCAAGGGATCTGTTCTTTAGTGTCATCCCCCCTTAAAATACTTGTGTACTGTAGTAGTTACTCTTCAAAAATAAATGACAATGGTACCCTTTTGTTAAAACATTATTATTAGAAAATTTGAGGTGGGTTTCCTGGATCTCTCAAGAAAAATAGGAGGAATAGTGAATTATGTTGCCAATGACCAAATACAAAAGATGCAAAAGAGTTAATAAAGTTAGAGACTTGTCAGGCTTCATTGATGTTCACATCAGCATATTGTAAATTTCAATTAACTTGCTGACCTCCGTCTCAGTATCAAAATGAAGAATGTGTGTAGGAGAATACACTGTGCCTGGGTGTTCTCTGGCTTCAACCCCCAGGGAACTCCTAATATTCTGTGTATATTTATTTTAAAATAGGAGAAAGGCTTTTATACAGGGAAGAATGTGGATGTGTGGGTTCATCTGTGCTACAATTTCTGGATGCGTTGTCTGTTTGTATACCCCTAATTGGGCTCTAGCGTAAATTGATGAGATCTGACAACTGTCGGCTTTCTCTCTACCAATTCCAATTACATTAGCACTCAACTGGAATAAACAAATAGATGCATAATGTCTACTGATCGCAAAGCAGTGTCTTAGATGATAAAATTTTCAGGTATTACTTGGGAAAGTGTAAATTATCTCTCTCATTTCCATCGAGAAGGAATAAACATTGCAGAAAAAGAAAAAATTTCTGGTGGGTTGCCTAGACTCACTGAATGTTCTCTGCTGAATTCTTATTGTCCTCTTGAGGTAGTTTAGAGATGACACATTAAGGCACTGTCCTCCTTCATAAGCTGGCGGTTGCTAAAGTCCAGGCGGGGTAGGAATGCAGAGATAGATTTGTTGATTTGCCTAAATCTGGATGCAGAGAGAGAAAGTTAAGAAAACTCTCTAGGAACCCTGAAATGATAGAGGATAGCCTGTTACTTGTGAAGGCAAGGGTGAACCGAATCTTAGGAAAGCTGTAATAAAAGTCGAATTTCAATCAGTCACAGATAAGCTACCTGACAAAGGAACGAGCTTGACTTTTTGTAATACTGCTGCTTTACTTATCATCGTTCTTCTACACGCAATATTCAGCATTAAATTAAAAAAAAATACACACAAAGAGAAAAGAAAATGTGAAACATGGTCAAGAAAGGAAAGCATCAGTAGAGGCAGACACAAAAGTGGTTCAGGTGATTGGAATTACAGACAGATGAGGACTTCAAAATAACTAAGATAAATATGTGAAAAAGCATAATGGAAAATGTGGAGAAAATGTGTGAACAGACTGAGAATTTAAGCAGAGTAATAAATTATAAAAAAAGTACCAAATAGAAATGGTAGAAACAAAGTGTTTGTTAGGAGAAATGAAAAATTAATTTGAAGATCTTGACAGACTGAACGTAACAAAAACAAAGTTTGAAGATGATCCACAGGGGAGCATTTGGAGAAAAAAAAAGTGAACAAAATGAACTAGAGCACTTCAGGTCAGGAGCAGTATTAATCATTCTAATGCTACTAATGTTTTGACCTATTTGACATTTATGAACACTGTACTCCAAAACTGTTGAATACAGTTTTTTTTTTCAAATATTTATGGATTATTCACCAAGATAGATTATATGGAGCTACAGCCAACTCCCAACAAATTGTACATGACTGAAATTATGTAGTGTGTGTTTTAGGTTACAACAGTAATAAAATAGAAATCATCAAAAATAAGATAGGTAGAAAATTCTCAATTAGGTGGAAATTAAGCAAGATCTTTGAAATAACTCATGAGTCACAAAATCACAAGAAATTTTGTGTGTGTGTGTGTGTTTATTCTATATGGTTAGAAGGAAATTTGCTGTTTCACATGCTTATATTCTGGAGACATTAAAAGGATCGGGGAACATTATGAACAGCTTCATGCAAATTGAAAATTCAGATGAAATAGACAAATTCTTTGAAAATGACAGTTTTTTAAAAAATTAATGCAAGAAGATACAGAAACCACAAGTAGAACTGGTATCTGACAAAGTCACTGGATTCAAAAACAAAAGCAAAAAGAAAAAAAAAAAAAAAAAAAAAAAAAGCCTTCCTAGCAAGAAAACTTGAGGTACAGGGTGGCTTCACTAGTGAATTCTTTTAAAAATTTAAGGAAAATAATACCAGACCAGTCTTACTCAAATAGTTTTAGAAATCAGGGGGAGGAGGATCACTTCTCTACTTGTTTTATCAATTCTGTGTAATTCTAACACCAAAACAAAATAGACGGTGCAATGCTAGTATCACTCGTGAAAAAAGGGCCAGAAGTTTTTAGCAAAATATGAGCATATTAAATGCAGTGATTTATTAAAACTATCATAACTAAGCACAATTTATTAAAATTATCATAACTAAGCACAATTTATTTCAGGAATGCAGAGTTGTTCTTTTTAACATTCAAAAAACCCTGAATGCAATTTACCAGTTTAACATAAAAAAAGGGTCAAGTCATAGGAGTACCTCAGTTGATACAAGAAAAACATTTGACAAAATCCATTATCAATTCATGTTAAAAATTACCTGGGTAGACTAAAATACACAAAAATATCCAAAGAGATGTTGTCAGTCTGACAAAGAAAATCTTTGAAAAATCTCTAGTTAGCTTCATGATTAATAGTAGAACATTGAATGATTTTCCTCTAAGACTTGGAACAAAGCAAGAATATCAGGTCTGATCTCTGATATGCAACACTGTCTGGAAGTCCTAGACAACTTCCAGACAGCAATAGAAATAAAAGCTTTAAAGATCGAAAAAGAAGGGGCGCCTGGGTGGCTCAGTGGTTTAAGCCTCTGTCTTCGGCTCAGGTCATGATCTCAGGATCCTGGGATCGAGCCCCGCATCGAGCCCCGCATCAGGCTCTCCACTCAGCGGGGAGCCTGCTTCCCCCTCTCTCTCTCTGCCTGCCTCTCTGCCTACTTGTGATCTCTCTCTATCAAATAAATAAATAAAAATCTTTTAAAAAAATGCCAAAAAAAAAGAAAAAGAAAAAAAACTCCTAATTCACAGCTGAAATGATTATATACATAGATAATCCTATGAAATGTACAAAAAATTTTAGTAATGAAAAGAGAATTTAGAGAAGTCACAGAATGCAAGATCAATAGATAAAAATGTGGTATTCACTACGGTAGCATAAAATAATTGGGAAATGAATTTAAAATTTTATGATTACATCAAAATTATATACTTAGAAATAAATATAATACAATTATATACCTAGAAATATCATACAATAAAAATTTTGAGAAAAACAAAAGCAGACAAATAATTAGTTATTTTCTGTTCATGGATTGAAAGCTTTAATGTTACCAAGATGTTCATTTTTCCCAAATTGATCTGTGGTATTAATTTAATCTCAGTCAAAACACAAGCAAGATTTGGGGGGTGCCTGGGTGGCTCAGTGGGTTAAAGCCTCTGCCTTTGGCTCAGGTCATGATCCCAGAGTCCTGGGATGGAGCCCAGCATCAGGCTCTCTGCTTTGCCTGCTTCCTCCTCTCTCCCTGCCTGCTTCTCTGCCTGCTTGTGATCTCTGTCTGTGAAATAAGTAAATAAAATCTTTAAAAAAAATACACACACACAAGCAAGATTTTTAGAAATGGACAAACTGGTTCAAAATGTATATAGAAACACAGAGTATATCGAGTAGTCAGAACCATCTTACAGAAGAAGAAAGAAGTTAGAGAAATTTCTGATTTCAAGACATGTGATAAAGATACGTTGATTCATACAGTGCGTTATTGTCATAAAGGTGGTCAGATCAAAGAAATAGTAAAGTAACAAAGAGGACTATATATGGTTGAAGCATGATTGAGGTGCCAAGTGAGTTTAGTGGGAACTACAAAGGTTTTTTTTGTTTGTTGGACTTTTTGTTTTGTTTTGTTTTTAAACAAATCATGGCATCATGACTAGATAATAGGAATGTAGGGGAAAATAAAAACTTGAGCTCTACCATATTCCATACACAAAAAGATTATTTTTCAATGGACCATATATCTAAACTTAGAAGCTAGAAACTATAAGCTATAAAACTACTTAGAAGAAAGCAGGGGAGAATACGTTGATGACATTCGGATGGCTATAGATTCCACTTACAGGAAAAAAATCATTAGCCACAAATTACAAAGTTTATAAATTTGACATATTTCAAGATGAATGTTCATCAAAGACACCATTAAGAAAATAATAGACAGGCTACAAAATGGGAACAAATAATCAAACCAATCCAACAAAACACTCTTATCTAGAATATATGAAGAAGTGTTAAAAATTACCAGTAAAATGACAAACGCCTTAAGTGTACACTTAACAGAAGAATAAATATGAATGATCACAAATCACATGAAAAAAGTGCTAAAAATCATCTGTTCTCAGTGAACTACCCATTATTTCCCAGGGCTCCAATGGGTGGAAATCTAGTATCCTTATCATGATCTATATGGTCCCTGTCTAACTCTGTAAGTGGTCATTCTCTTCTCTCATGACTTCTTTAAGGTCTTCAAATCTGTGCACATGCTCTTACCTTAGCCCTGTCCGATCCTAGTTCCATGATCTGCTTTATTCCCGTGTCTGTATTTCTCATGAATTCTCATTCTTCAGGTCACTGTTGAGAGGTACTCCCCTCAGATCCCTGTAAAGAACATTTTGGATCAGTCTAATGGAGCCTCTCTTCATGCCATGTTTTATACTCTCTCATACCCTGTGTGTTTCCTTTTAGAGCACTTAAAATAATGTAGAAGAACCTGATCTGTATGTTTACTTCCTCTGCCAGGATGTAACCTTATAAGCAGAGATTTTGTTTTTTTGATACCCACGGCATTGCTCGAGTGTCTAATAAAATGAATGGCTGTAGTAGTAGATATTCTAAAATATTTATTAATTGAGTGAATTGCAAAAGGTTGGTGCAACTAAGCAATTTAGAACCTACATTTGTGAACTGTGGACATCTCTGGAGTTTCAGCTGCCCTATCAGCTGGAACAGCCCTGTACAGAAACAGAGCTTTTCGCTTCGGTTTATAAAGCTGCTCCCCGGGGATCTGTGCCGTATCAGGCAGATGCTTTCCCTGGGGAATTACCTGTTTTCACACAAGATGCCCAAGCGTGAAAAACCACCTCTTCCATCCATGAACCGCACAGTTTCTGATGAAACCAGCTGTTTACCCTTGAAGGGCTTCCAGGAAATCCAAAGTGTTGTAAATGTTTTGTTGATAAAGACTTTTAAAAAAAGATAGCCATGTATCCTTGCCTTGGTCTCAGTCCAGCTCTCGCAACTCAATCCTTTAACCTGAGACATAGCTGGATCCTTGGTTCAGTAGGAGGAAATGTGCCAAAAAGGCAGAAGCCAGGGCAAGAGCTGGACAAGTCTTTGTGCTCTTTGATTCCTAAATATCCTCATGCTTATATTTTACTGACACAGTGACTGCATTTCATTTTAAAACAAAGATGTCATTGATGGTGTTCAGCTTAGGTTCAGTGGAATCAAAAAGGTCATTTTTACTGGGCTGGTGTCCTGGAGAAAGAGACCGGCTATATGTATGTGCACACGAGAGAGAATAAAGTGTTCATTTCTCGCCCCTCTGTTCTCCCTGAGGTATTTTGACATGGCATTCAACAAAACAACGAAAGCCCACTGAGCGCTGTGATCAGAAGCCATCTGCATGGAACTGTTTTGGTTTTTTTCTTTAGCCTTATAGCAATATTGGCAAATGATCCCCCAAGCACTAATGAAGGTTAAATATCTTTGACCATGAAACATTTTATGTTGCCGCTAACTCAGGCAGCACAAGTACACAAAGTGACAAGTGATGTATTTGGGACATTTACCTCATTTCTCAGTCTCTGCCACCAAAACTGTCATTTCAGGGATGCACGAATGTGAGTTGAACTCCTTTGCCAAATCACCTTGTTTAAATCTCCATAAAACATTGCTGCCATCATCAGCTAGAAACTTTGAGAAGCAATTTAGGGTTGATATAATTTGCAAGTAATTTATCACCTCAAGTAGGTGGTTTTATTAAGTAGCTGCAGGGTGCTCGTATAAAAACAAAATGAAAGAAAGGTTACATTACCTTGGTCCTCCTGTCATCCTTTCTTGCTTCTAGTCCTTTTGTTTTTTGAGTAGTTACTTAAACTTCTCTTAGGTTGGAGAATAATGAAGTAGACAGGACCAGAGAAAATACTGAACTAAAAAGATCAATAGATCAATAAGTGTATAAGGACCTCATGAAAACAAACGGATTGAGAAAAAAAGGTTCAGCAAAAGCTAGAATAAGCAGAGAAAACTTGTGGAAAAGGTGGCTTTGAGTTGCATCAGAGAAGGCAGAAGCAGAAGGAAACTCCTTTCATACAGAGCAAGAGTGTGAGCCAAGACCCTGGGGCAGAAATAAAGAGGTAGTGAGAAATATTCTAGTAGAATTTTATTTATCATTTTTGCTTAATTCATAACGTTTTAAGTTGCTCTGTATATTGGTGATGTAAAGTGACTGTATTATAGTTTTTGTATACAAAAGATTTATGTATTTACTTGAGAGAGAGATTGGGAGCAGAGGGGCAAAGGAAGAAGGGAGACTCTCAAGCAAGGTTACCATTTGTTCATTCAAGGTTACCATTTGTTCATTCAACGAGCACAGTATAAGCTTCTACTGTATAGCATACAGCATGTTATAAACTAGGGCTACAAGGTAGATGGAACTAAATTGTATAATAGATCAACTTACTAGAATTCTGGGTGTTTTTGTGTAGAATTTGGTGTTTTGTGGAATTTCTGACTGGAAGATCTTTGTAGCATGGAACAGAGTGAGACATTTTGATAGGCATCAGCTTAGGATGAGTAAGGTTAGACTATTTTCATCTTTTTTGGTAACCCTTCACACACTGAAACTCCGACTGAAACTGCTCTAAGAACACAGAGCAGGTGGGACCAGCTTGAGTGAAACACTGAAGGCTTTCCAGGGGAAACACAGCTTACCATAACACATGGGTTAGTGAACTTGGGATGGTTAGCATCAACTGGTGGCATGTTCTCCTAGTTAGTATTAGTTCAAGGGCATCTGGGTATGGTTGTGTGCGTGTATTTTGGGGAAGCACGTTCGTCTCCTGGATGATTACTTGGATTAAAAATGTAAAAATATATAAAATATAAATTTTTAAATGAGTTATTTGGTTCATAAAAAGGCAACCACTGGAGACCACACAGCTAACAAAATTAATGTGGCCATGCAGAGAAAGATTGTTACTACTTAAAACCTAGTATTGATTTGTAAGCAAAACCTCTGTCTCCTGACCTTAGTGCAGTCATCTGGCCTCCCTGTTATTTGTGCCTTTAGATTTGAATCACATTTCGATGCTGTATTTTGGATCTGGAAGCAGAGATGGAGAGTTTGTGGCCATACTGCTGAGGAGCCCAAACAGTGTTTTATATTTGGATGTAAATAAATAAGGCCCAGTCACTAACCTCTTTCTAATACACCATCACTGCTAATTTCAGTAGAGGCTGCAATACCAGATAATGTTCCCTGTTGCAGTAGAGATAGCACTGTTGGCTAACTTTTTTGAAAGGAGAGTATGATGAAAAGAAATGGACATGAATTATTTGAAACGTTAGAGAAGCTGACTTAAAATGTTTTAGTATTTTTTTTCCCTAGTTTGTTTCTACATGGGCTGTACCCACCAGGAGATTTTTTTTTTCTTTTTCTCCTAATAAGCTCTTCATAAGATTTGTTCAAAGTTACTTTTTTTTTTTTTTTTAAATAAAGGAACTCATAGGACTGATAGCTCATCTCCTAATGCCACACACACACACACACACACACACACACACACACACACAATCAAGTTATCACCCTCTAAGTAAACAGGATACAAATATTTCCTGGGTGGTTTTTTAATGTGCTGTACCCATGAGGAATGTTGGGGATTCTAGCATCAAATTCTAGCACCAAATTCTAGCACCAAATCTTGGTGCCCAGATTTGGCTCTGCTCCCCATTAATCACTCAGTAGTCAAGTAGCTTATCAGAGCAGTACAAAGATTTGGCTATCTATCCTTCATCACTGTTGGGTACAATTCTTGAGTGCCAAGAATGAATGAATAAAAGTAGGTGGATGGATGGGTGATGGTTGGTTCAAAGCTCAAGCAAAAGGGCTTTCTTTTGATATGCTCTCTGGTCTTGTCCTCTGGTCAGATTTAGAAGATAGGAGTAAAATCCAGAAGATAGGAGTAAGGAGACTAAGTCTTACAGCTGGAACTGCTGTGGTGAATATAGGAGAGATCAGAGTTGGTCAGGAAAAGACCTAATTTCACTGGGGTCTCAACCTCCTTTGCTCGTCCAGTAGTAGTTCAGGTGTGCTAGGGTAAAGGATGATGGAAGTGGTACCCTAAAGATTCACGTTAGGTTTGCTCTTGGCTATGCCATCACAGTGTATTACTCTGGTAAGTGCCTTTCTCATGGCCAACACTCTGCTTGCTTGTTCTTTAATTAGAGGAAAAAAAAAAAAGTTGAGGAGTAGATATCAGCACACCTTGTTTTTGTTTGTTTGTTTTAACAGAAGGAGAATTATTTTTATTTATTTATTTTTTAAATAGGAAAAATGGAGGACTGTGAAGAATAACCAGTGTGCCCAAGGACATACAGATGGTTGAGAAGCAGGGCTGCCGGTGAACAAAGGTCTGTGTAGGACTGATGTCTTTGAACACTTCACTTTTTGCACAAAGGCCTCTTTAAGAAGTAGTTTTTAGTTCAAAGCCAGATCAGTTGGGGATTATTGATCTATCACTTTAAGTTAGTTTTCTTATGATGTATCACTAGAGGTTGGGAGGAGGGGAAAAATGAGAGAAAGCATTAAGTGGTTTAACAGTGTTTTCCCCTAATCTGAAAGGATGGCTCAAAAACTAGAAGAAATAACACAATCCACTGTCTCAAATTAACTCACTCATAATGTGATGTAAGTATGTTAGCATGTGCTGGCTAAGAAAAGTCGAGAGCAGAGTGTAAGTAGGACTTTGATCTTTAATTGCTTTGAGACACAATCAGGGCCCTGTGATGTCTGTCATTTTTATTTTCACTGTGTCTTCAGAGGTGCCCACAGGAACCTGAAAAATGAAAGCAGAATTCCAGCTCAATATCAAATGAATTTGCAAGGATTCTTCAGGCATTTAAGTCTATGATAAAGTAGGCAGACAAGCATCTCTCTCTTTTTCTTTTTTAAGATTTATTTATTTGAGAAAGAGAGAGAGCAAGGATGCATGTGCATGAGCAGGGGATGGGCAGAGGGAGAGTGAGAGAGAATCTCAAGCACAGTCCACAGTAAGTGCGGAGCCTGAGGCAAGACTCCATCTCATGACCCTGAGATCACAACCTGACCTGAAACCAAGAGTCAGACGTTTAACCCACTGTGCCACCCAGGTGCTCCAACATAACCTTCTCTTAATAATAGATATTAATATGAATTATAAACCAATGAGGTACAAAACTAAATGAGTTTTTTTGTTTGTTTGGGAAGAAAAACATGAGTATGGTACAATTTCGTCATTACATAGTGATGTAATGACTAAAAACTTACGCTCCATGATCAGATATTTACAGATCCTGATATTGGGAAGCTCTGACTTTGCCGAACAAACTTTTCTATGCCCCAGTCTTGTAAAAGTGAAGCAGAGATGATGGTAGCACCTACCCACCCCTGGACAAGTAATGAAGATAACACAGATGCTGCTATACTAAGATCTGACCTGCTGTGAACCTTGATACATTTTCATCATGTTTAGAACTTTTGCTACTGTGATCATGACTGAAATGACATGTCCTACTTGGAGATAATTCAGAATTGAATATTTTGTAGCTTAAGTTCTAATCCATTCTTGTAGCATGAGTCCAGTCTACAGGTGAAAAAAACCATTTTATTTATATTGAGTCTTCTCAAAAGATACAGATTGACTTTACGTACAGCCCTTAAATCATGGAATAATTACTAAATCCTTTTATCCAAAAGCTTTGCTGCATAGTAACTACTCAACAAATACTTGAAAAATGGAGTTGGTTTTTCTTTGCATTGTTTGTTCCAGAGGTAAATGTATAAAATATATTTTTATGAACAAAGCTCATCAATTGAGACTTAAATTATTTGCACAAGATTTGTAGTTAGTGATCATAAAACTATTTAACATGGTGACAATGATTATATTTTACAATGATTATATTTTGTTAAATACTTGCAATGAACTTGTAATGTGACAGAATACATGCCTTGATGTTGTTTTATGACTTGGTATTCACTAAAATCAAGGAATGTGGTCTATTAATCTGCTACTAGAAATGTCAGGGCAGAAGTACACCAGATGTTCCTAACCTTTGTTCCAGCGGGTACAGAAGGCAACCATCCATTTATTTGACAAGCATCTCTGGAGCAGCTTGTATATAACAGGGGCTGTTCTAGACATTGGGGATATAGAGGTGAACAAGATAAGCCCAGTCCTCGCTTTTTTGTATGTGCATTCTGGTCGGCATAGTTCAAGAATAAGTAAGTGAAAGAGGTACAGAATATGACACGTGCTGTAAAGAAAAATGGGAAGTGTTTAATGGAGAATGGTTGTGACAGGGTGTATTTTCCTTTGGACTAATCAGTAAGCAGAGCCCCTATGCTCTTGTGACAGTTAATTTTTGAAAGTGTTCTTGGATTCTCTTGAAGGTGGCACTGGTGGTGATGGGGTTTATCCAAAATCCTTAAAGTGAGAGTCATTGTTAAAGTTTAGAAAGCCTTTGAGTAATTGGGTTTTTATTATTTCAAGATATTAGTAGTCCTCAAAACCAGGAAGCTCACCCCTATGCTTTGCCTGCTTGTCCCCAATTCTTTGATTGCTTTGGTCCCTTAAAACTTGAATTGAACATCTCTCCTGGGAAATGTCCTGAAATCCTGAATGTGACTTTAGATCCCTTTTGTCTGCTTCCCTAACACATACCCCTTTATAGTACCGTATTAAAAGATTTGTTTACTTGTCCCTCCCACTGCCCACTATGTATGGATAAAACCATAAGCACCTTGAAAGAAAAGATGATCTTGTTTTAATTTGTATATCTAGTACCTGACACAGCTGCAGCTTTACTCACAAGTCAGTGGGTTGTTTAGATACACTAAAACACTGGGTGTTTAGATACCACTGTTAAGTGTCATCACTCAGGCATTTTTATATTCCATACCTGTGCTTTTTCTCAACTGATCTTTCCCCTCTGTAAAATCATCTAGCTGGTATAACCACACAAAAGGCATTGCATTGTAGAACCAATTTTTTGATGTCTCCCGAATCATGAACAGGTCATACAGGCCCGAAAGGTGATGTATAATTACTAAGTGTTCACCTGTGGAGTATAGTTAATAATATATAGCTAATAAATAATACTTAATATATAGTTGTATTATATATATATATCAATAATATATATAATAAATAATAACTTAATAATAACTTAAATAATTAAACAACTTAATTAATCAATTGATTAATAATAAATAATAACTTAATATCTAGTTAATAAATAATACTTCATAACTAAATAGAAATATTTCCTTTTTGTTCCCTTCCCCCCCCCATTACTCTTCTTTCTAATAAAGCCAAAAAACTCACTGCCTCCCATAACCAGTATACAACCCTGCATCCCTCATCAAAGTCATCTCTTCTTCCAGGCATTAATTCAGAGTGCATTTCTCACTTGAAATGCATTTTGTTGTGTATACTTTTAAGCCTTGGGAAACACTTGGGGAAGGAGGGTGCTCTGTTAGAGCGGAAAGAGGTGGTACTGAGGGTGGAGAAGGCAAAGAAAACAATCAGAGTAGAATTTAGTTTAATTTCTAGAGACTAACCTCATGCTAGCATTTCTAGTAAATTAGGATGAACCCTAAAATGGAAATAGTAAGTGAAATCTTTAATATGTTCAGCTCAATGGGCTTCAAAAATCTTTCACATCAAAGTTATTCATGAAGTTTTGGAATTTTGAACATTTTTTGTTCAAAGCCCCAGTGCCGCAAAATTCATGTGCAGATCCAAGAAAAAAGGATCTCTTTGAGGGAATTCGAGGTGAGCTCTGAAGTTTTATACAGATATTCTCATGGTGCTATATAAATTATTAAGTATATGTACTTTTTTCCTCCACAATGGAGATGTGCTACTTGCTACTGGGTATTTTATTAGAATAATACACAGCAACAGGTTTGGGGCTACCTACAATGTGAGCTCTCAGTAAATGTTGTTTGCTGCTGGTGGAAGTGTAGACTATGCTCCTTTGTTGTGAATGAAGCTGACCAAGGCTATGAAATAGATCTATCTGAGGCAGACCCACAACACTGGTTTCATTGTGTGGTGGGCCTTTTCAGGAAATAGGGCTGATTATTTCACGGCTTGGTGTCCTGTTTTCCTAGTGCTTTTCAATCTTGCCTTAATTGCCCTTTTCTTGATGCTACAGTTAAGAGGGATGAGCTATTGCAAATCTATTAGAGAGCTTGATGGGTACCCCACTCTGATTCTCATTGCTGATCAATTGCTGAATCCACTGATTTTAATTATTGTATATTCTCTATACTTGTTCACTTAGCTTAAATCCTTTCACCACCACCCCCTTTTTTTTCTCTATTCCAGGCCTTAGATCATTCATTGACTTAGATAACATATGCCTGGTATGTAATAGGTACCTAATAAATGGTAGATAGATATGGTTTTGAATATCTCTTCTTCCTCTTCAGTCTCTTCTGTGTACTACAGTCACATTAATCCTCCTACTGCATCATTGTTTTCTTGTTTTTTTTTTTTTTTTTTTTAAGATTTATTTATTTGAGAGAGCAAGAGAGAGCAAGCATGTATGAATGGGGGTGAGGGGCAGAAGGAGAGAATCTTCAAGCAGACATTCACTGAGCATGGAGCCCAACATGGGGGGCAGGGCTTGGTCCCACAACCCATGAGATTGTGCCCTGAGCCGAAACCAAAGGCTGACACTCAGCTAATTGAGCCATCCAGGTACCCGCTCCTACAGCATCATTGTAATGATGCTTCATCTTTCTCAAAATTCTCAATCTTTCCCAAGTTCTAGAGAATAAAATGCAGAGTCCTTATTTTGGTATTCAAAGACATCTTGGCTGGGCCCCAAATAGTCACTTTAAAACCTTTTCTTGATCATGAAGTCTATGTTCTTGCATAGGGTTCAAGAACTTGGGCCGTGGAATAGCATTCAAACTGTGTCTCCACATCATGCAAATTGCGTGTGCTCATACATTAAATGGGAACATGATATTGACTACTTCACTGAGTTACAGAAGAATGACTGAGATTATGACTATGAAGCTCCCAGTACTTCTGACGTGTGTCTTAGGTCTTAGTATGTATCTGACCTTTAAGTGTTCAGACTTTTGTTTTTAGTATTAATTTTTAGCATCCACTTCATACGGAGTACTATATTAGTGGTTTTTTTTTTTTTTTTTTTGGTGGGGAAATCTGAAAGACCTACTCTTTTTTCAGAGTCATGTGCTTTCCAACTATTAGCAGATTATTTAGTGCCAAAAGGGCAGATGTCTAATGGCCAAGGGGAATTAAGCAGCTTTAGCTTAACTGGTAATATGCTTTATATAACTTTTCTGTTAGTCATGCTCAATGAGTGGACAGAAATAACTCCCCTGAGGAGAGTAATTTTCCTCCATAATACTAATGTCTACAGAGTCCCTGAGAATAACGGTGCTATTGGGAGTATCATATAGATTTCCTCAATGCCCTAGATAAGGACAGCACAAACAGAGGGAGATGGCAGGCTAACCTCTTCCTTCCTTCCCATTCTCTTCTCCCACATGTTAAATACATTGTCTTCCTGCCTGCTTCTCACTCCCAAGGGGGCACTGAAACTGAGAGCCTTTGTTAGTGTCTCACTTATTCTTTCCACTTTGGTGACCACTGCCTGGAGATGGTACAAAAATACACACGGAGTGAAAAATTTTGAAACTAAGATGTGACCCATGTTCTTAATAAGCATTATAAATACTATTGTGCAGTGTCTGCCCTAATTTATTTTTTCCCATTGTTCCTTTCATTGTCACTCTTTTCCCAAAGAATAGCTTGTGTGCACCCTCACCCTTATCTCCTTGGACATCGGTCTTTTAATTAATGTGAGGCCTATCACATTGGGCATCAATCTGGTAATTAAAACTACAAGGAGAAACATCCAAGGGTCAAACAAAGTCACCCAGGGCTTCTGAGTCTGGAGGGGTATTACAAGTAAATTGTCAAAGGCTTTGTTTAGCCTTACAACGATGACGATCAGAAACTCTGACTTGTAATGTATGACAATAGAGTATTAAACATGTGTGCTAGGCATCATGCTCTGAGAGCCTTTACAGCTTCTAGTCCCTGACCAACAGAGCCCCAAGGGAACCCTCACAGGTAAATCCATATTTGGAACCATGAGATGCCCTCTCTCAGGCCAGAGGTTGCTCAAATCTGAGATAAAGGCAGCCAGTGGACCTACTGTGGACCCTTTACATAAGATGATCACTAACAGGTCTATTCAAATTTTGTTACAGGCCTTCGAATATCAGTAGATGCTACTCATCAAATGATATTATTTTGAGTATCCACTGTGGATTTGCTCACTTCTTTGTTTCTGTCTATGTATATACTTTTTATCAAGCTTGGAAATTTTTCAGCCATTGTTTTCCTTGTTTCTTTGAATATTTTTTTAGAGCCCCATTGTCTTTGTCTGTTCTCTCTGGAACTCCCAGGACACAAATGTTACATGTTCTGTAATAGTCATACAGGTCTCTGGGACTCTGTTCATTGATTTTTAGTCTATTATCTCTCTGTTGTGTCATTGGATAATTTCTGTTCTATCTTGGAATTCACTGATGGTTCCCTCTGCTGTCTTTGGCTGTTGAATTCATCTATATGTTTTTTATTTTGGTTATTTTAAGTTGTAGCATGCATTTTTCATTTCCTTCTTTGTATTTTTTTTCTGTCTTAGACTGTTTTACTTTCAACCATGTTCACAATTGCTTATGGAAGCATATTTTTGTTTGCTGCTTTACAATTCATCTCACTTAATTCTAACATCTTTGTCATCTCAATGTTGGCATTTGTTCTACTGTCTTTGGGATCTTTCTGGTTCTTTGAAATATCAGTGATTTTTTTTTTATTGAACTCTGTATATTTTATCTATTAGATCATGGAGCTCCTAATCTCATTTAAATCTTTTGCTTTAGCAACCTCTTCTGACACTGCACCATGCACAACATAGACTACCGCCCAGTTGCTATCGGTTAGGGTTGGGGGTACAGGTTCCCCATTCAGGGTCCTTCTTATCCTAAATGGGGTCACGTCTTAGTAATACTGGTAGAAGGCAGGAGTTGAGACTCCTTGTCAGTCTTCTTTGGGGATATCACCATGGCTGGGAAGGTTAAAGTTGGCTTGTTTCTGTTTCCATATGACCTTTACCGACACAGCAAACTGTGGTCTTGTTATGTATGTTTCATGAAATTTGTCATGAAAAAGAACCAAAAAATTTCTTGGAGAAATGGCTGATTCCATGATTGGGGTGAGATGAGCCCCAAATATCTTATTTTGTCAAAAAGTAATGAGGAAACATGTCAAAAGGACTCAGGAGCCCACTTGAATGGGCATAGAGTGATCAGATCTTGAATACTTCAAATGTCAAAATAGAGAAAGCAATGTATTATAACCCCTTAATTAAATATAAAGATTATTATATATATAAATTATGAGATTATTATTATCATTATTATAAAGACTATTATAACTCCTTAATTAAAGATAAAGATGCTCAGATAGGAAAAGCTCTTTCTCATAGTGGGATTATAGTTAATACATTTGAAAGATTAAAAAATCATCAATGGAAACTAGAATTTGTAAGTATAATTTTGATAAGGAAAAGTATACTTAAATAGTTTCAAAAAAAATCACACAGGTCACTTCGTGATTACAAAGGGGAAAGATAGTAGTTTTATGATGAAAAAGTTGGCAGACACCACCTTATTCAAGTGATAAAAGCTAATATTTAATATCACCAACACTGAGACATCAACATCTAGTGCCTCCTATCGTGATGCACTGAGAAGAATGCAGTGTTTCTTTATTGGTATGCCTGTAAAAAAATGAGTAAACTTCATCTAATTGTGAAGAAACATTAGGCCTGTCTATATAGCGGGATAAGCTACAAAATAATTGGCGTATACTTTTTAACATCACAAAGGTTATAAAACCAAAGTACTGTCCATTTTAAATGAGGCATGACAACTAAATACAATGTGTTACCCTGAACTGGGTTCAATGCATGGAAAAGAAATGGCTATAAAGGATGTTATTGCAAGAATTGACAAAATTTTGAACATGGACCTGGGGTTGGGGATTGGCAAATTGTAGTGTGTGAGCCTGATCTATTCCAGGGCTCACTTTTGTGGTATTTACAAGGCAGGAGTGGTCTTTATGTTTTAAAGTGTTGAGAAAATACAACAACAGTAACAAAAACCCTGAGAATTTGCAATATGGAGCTGATGAAGCTCTGAAAGCCGAAAATATTTATTTTCGGGTACTTAATGGAAAATAGTTTGCTGACTCCTGGACTAGTCTGCTAGTAAAGATACATTTTATTTAAGCTTCTAGATGCAGCAAGATGTAACCCTTACCTTTTCATTTACATAAATCAGCAACTCCTACTTGCTCTTCTAAAGCCACTTGACAAGGGTTTGAACACTTGTAACCAAAGGGTCTTGACTGATAGAACAACCTGCATTGCCAAGGTCATGTGCCCTTGCCTTGCTCTGCTTCATTTGCTAGTGCAGGCCACATTTAAGATGAGGTTCTTAAGAGGCCTTATCAAAACTCCAATCATGGCTTGCAGAACTGCACAGGTATACAGTTTTCCACTTAGTCTGGTGCTCATGTCTCTGCAAGCGCCATTATACATTCTGCTGCTCTCAGAAGAAATATTGATGAAATGTGTCCAGTGTAATTAAAAATGGATTCATAATGGAAATGCCAATTCAGTGAACATAACTAATAACACTGTGAGTTCATATAATTACTTTTTAAATGGTCTAAAGATCTGATAGGAAAAAAAAAAGACTTCACTATCCTATTACAGTGTTTCATAAATTTACATTCCGAAAAATTCATAAAGCAATTCTAAAGGGAGAGAGAGAGAGTTGAAGAGAGAGAAAGAAATGTCAAAATGATTTACAGAAATAAGAACTTTGGCTTCACAGAGTTAGTCTAGAATTTTTTATTTGTTCTCCTTTCTATGCACCTCTGCCAACATGTATTGAGCATGTAATGTGCACTGGGCTCTATGGGAAGTCCTGAGGATATAATAATCAGATGTGGCCCTTACCCTTGAGGTAATCAGAAAGTGTTAGGGGAGGGAAATACTATCATATGGTTGCAATGCCATCTGATAAGTGAGATGAAAATTGTAGATTTCAATGTTACTGCTTGGGAAACTCAGAAAAGTCTTCTTTAAAGAAACAGACACTCAATTGGGTATTGAAGGTAAGTGGGAGGTTGCTGGGATAATCTTGATGAATGAAGAAGGCATGCCCATATAGAGAGATTAAACAATATGAGTAGGGATCTAAAATAATGCAAAATGAGGGAAATTGTTACAGACACTTAAAAATTCAAGATAGTTGCACATTCAGGATGAAATAACTAAAGATAGTAAACTTAAGAGTTGAATTTAGAAGTTTCTAGAAGGAAATCTTGAGTTCAGAGGGAACCACCTTGGACACATAAATGTAGGAAAGAAATCTGGGAAAAAAAAATGATTAAGAAAGAAG
The DNA here is from genome assembly GCF_030435805.1 of Mustela lutreola. Classification (NCBI taxonomy): domain Eukaryota; kingdom Metazoa; phylum Chordata; class Mammalia; order Carnivora; family Mustelidae; genus Mustela; species Mustela lutreola. The sequence continues at coordinate 82,071,871 of NC_081294.1, forward strand.
AGATTTGGGGAGAAAAGAGAGGGAGAGAAGGAAAGAATGTGGATTTCCACAATGTGGAAATTTCCACAAATGTGGATTTCCCCAAGTTATAGATTATTGCATATTAGGAGACAACCACATGCAGACCTTACAGGAGGAGTAACAGTCAGATGTGCTGTTTTCCCTGAATTTGTATCTGAGACATGATTTAAGGTTCCAAGCTTGACAAAGCCATCAGACCTTTCTAGAACTGATGATTTACATAAGAGGGAATGTTTTAGAGCAACCTGTAAATTTGTCATAAGTAAGGAGCATGTACTCTTGTCTGTTTGTCTTTCCACTCTATTTCACTTGGAGAATCCTCTCTTCCACAGGTTTGGAGTGAGCCAAGCTGGCTCCTAGCTACATGTTCCATGGGACCGAGGGCTGTATAATGAAAACCTTGAATTCCTAGGCTTTAGTGATTAATTTAAAAATGTGACCCAATCTTACTTAAAATTGCTGGACGAGATCTTTTTATTTATGCAACTCATAATTATAAAAATAGAACTTGGATCTTCCATGGTTACTACTCCTAATAAATCACTTGAAAGAGAAGTCAAGGGAAAGGACTAGAGAACCACGAAATGGGGTAAGCTCAAGTTCAGCTATAATTGTGCATCTGGGTCTGCTAGCAATAGATCTTCTCAGTTTTTAATTTTTTTTTTCTGGAAAAGTCTTTGTGAAGGGTATTTTCTTAGAGAATTCCAAGTTAGTGATTCATTTTGCTTTTGTTGGTCTATTTTCTTACAGCAGGTTAAAAACAACATTCCATTATTTTACTGCTCCCATTATTTCTGTTACATAATATTGATGCTTTAAAGCTAGTATCTTTTTTCTCTCTCTAGTTAAGATTTCTTTCTTGTTTTGTTTTCTACACTTGGACAGTGGTGTGCCCAGGAATGGTTTCATTGTATTTATCCTGCCTGGGGTTTGCAGAGCTTCTTGAGGCTGTGGGTTGACTTTCTTTCTTTTTTTAAATCATACCAGTTTTAGAAAATTCTCAACCATTTGACTTCAAATGTTTCTTGTATCTCATTCTTTTTCTCCCATGAGACTCCAATAACACATATGTTAAACCATTCCCAAGCATTTCTTTTTTTTTTTTTAAGATTTTATTTATTTATTTGAGAGAGAGAGAGAGAATGAGAAAGAGAGCATGAGCGGGGAGAGGTGAGCGGAAGAAGCAGACACCCTGCTCAGCAGGGAGCCTGATGTGGGACAGGATCCTGGGACTCCAGGATCATGATTTGAGCCTGTGGTTGCTTAACCAACTGAGCTGCCCAGGCACCCTCCCAAGCATTTCTTAAGCTCTTTTCTATATATATTTATAGATATATATATATAGACATATACTTGTTGTTTTGTTTTGTCTTTCTGTGCTTCTATCTGGTGTGTTTTCCTGACTCCCTTACTGGTTCATTATGCCAGTTATCATATCCTTTAGTTTGGGAATATCATTTGATTTTTTTTAAGGGTATATTTTTCTGGTGAAACTCTTTATCTTATTATCCATTTTTTCACACTTAGTACTAATAGCTATTTTAAAGTCCATGCTTGATAACATAAATATCTGGGTTACCTGTAGGCTGGTTTTTATTGCTTCTTTTTTCTTTTCTTTTCTTTTTTTTTTTTTAAACCTTAGCCACTTTTCTTGTCCTGCTTGGTGATTTTTGAGTAAGTACTTGTAGGAGAATTGTCGAGGTTCTAGGTGATGTTGAATTCCTCAAAAAAAAAAAAATTTACCTTCTCCTTTGAGGCTGTGGCTATAGCTAGATTAGGGTGCATATACTCAATACTGTGAGGAGAAAAATCAGTATTCTTAGGATGTAGGTCTACGGGGTCTGGAGTTCTTATGATGGCCCATCTTCCTTGGGATCCTGAACTCTAATTTTGTTACTGAAAACTGCTGAAAATCTGTCCTGTTTGAGCATATAGAGCTCTTGGTCCTGAAAGGCAAGAATTGTTTCCGACTGGGTCACAGCTTTATTCAGATGCAGCATGTACTTCCAGCTCACTGCAAACCCCTCCACACACTGTATTTATGCACTTAGCTAGACTCGGTTTTTTTTTATTATTATTTTAATTTTTTTAAAAAGATTTTATTTATTTATTTGACAGAGAGACAGATCACAAGTAGGCAGAGAGGCAGGCAGAGAGAGAGGGAGAAGCAGGCTCCCTGCTGAGCAGAAAGCCCTATGCGGGGCTCGATCCCAGGACCTTGAGATGATGACCTGAGCCAAAGGCAGAGGCTTTAACCCACTGAGCCACCCAGGCGCCCCTTTATTTTAAATTTTATTTTATTATTATTTTTTAAGATTTTATTTATTTATTTGACAGAGAGAGATGACAAGTAGGCAGAGAGGCAGGCAGAGAGAGAGAGGAGGAAGCAGGCTCCCCGCTGAGCAGAGAGCCCGATGCGGGACTCGATCCCAGGACCCTGAGATCATGACCTGAGCCGAAGGCAGTGGTTTAACCCACTGAGCCACCCAGGCGCCCTATTTTAAATTTTATAAACACATATTTATTCAAGTATAGTTAGCACATAGTGTTATATTAGTTTCAGGTATACAAAATAATGATTCAAAGATTGTATACATCACTCAGTGCTCACCATTACTCATAATAGTAAGTGTACTATTAATCCCTATTTCACCCATTCCCCCTCCCCATCTTCCCTCTGGCAACCACTAGTTCTCTGTAGTTGAGTCTATTTTTTTTTCTTTATTCTTCATTTGATTTGTAAATTGCATGTATGTGTGAAATCATAGGGTATTGTCTTTCTCTGATTGACTTATTTCACTTAGCTTTATACCCTCTAGATCTGTCCATGTTTTGCAAATGGCAAGAGCTTTTTTTATGGGTAATATTCCTCCGTGTGTGTGTGTGTGTGTGTGTGTGTGTGTGTGTACCACATCTTCTTTATAAAATTTCTAGAAAAAAATACAGGCAATGATTTCTTTGACATCGTCCCTAGAAATGTTTTTCTAGATTTGTTTCCTCTGGCAAGGGATACAAGAACAAAATTAAATTACTGGAACTACACTAAAATAAAAAGCTTCTCAACAGCAAAGGAAATGATCAGTAAAACAAAAAGGCAACCTAAGGAATGGGAGGAGATATTTACAAATGATATATCCAATAAGAGGTTAGTATCCAAAATACATAAAGAAGTTATACAACTCAACACCAAAAGAACTCAAATAATCCAATTTAAAATGGGCAGATGACACAAATAGACATTTTTCTGACGAATGAAAAGATACTCAACATCACTAATCATCAGGGAAATACAAATCAAAACCATAATGAGATATTTCCTCATGCCAGTACTAATGACTAGTGTCAAAAAGACAAGAAATAACAAGAGTTGATGGGAATGTGAAGAAAACAGAACCTTCCTGCACTAATGCTGGGAATGCAAACTGCCAGAGCCATTCTGGAGAACAATATGGAGGTTCCTCAAAAAACTGAACATAGGATTACCATATGATCCAGCAATTCTTCTACTATTTAACCAAAGAGAACAAAAATGCTTATTTGAGAAGATATATACAGCCCTGTGTTCATGGCTTCATTCATTTTTATCAGCTGCGTGGTCCTTGTCTGTAATCATTTGATTTCTGTCTCCTGAAATCAAGTGGTAAGATAGGATATTCTCCTTAATATAGAATGGATTTGTGTTAGACATAAAATAAGTCATAGTTTAAGACGTGGCACATGCTTCAAAGGAAAACACATTGAGTTTTAGGCTTGTGCCTCTACTTTCCCTTCTCTCAGGAATTTTGTTCTTCTCATACTAAAGCCTTGGCAGCCTTAAGCTTAAATTTTGTTCTTCCTAGTTCTGGGAAATTGCCAAGATACTCGGCTGACTTATCTACCTCTTTATAGTTTCTTTCTTTTGGCTTCTCAACCTCTCATCTTCTGCAAAAGGTTGCAAATTCTTCCAGTAGGAAAATGATACTCAGAATGTATATCTCACCTCAGTGAGCTTCCTTTTTGACACATTGATCTTGTAAATCCTGACCGCGTTGGCTCTTTTTTTTTTTTTTTTTTTTTTTAAACTCTGCCTTCAGATTGTGTGTGGTTCTGTGTTTTATTTGGGCTTCTAGTTGCTCTGAGTGAGATGTGCTACTCTGTCACAGCTTGAAGCAGAAGAATTCTTACCTGTGTATTATTTTAGACCAGAACATTTCACATGAAAATTTAGAATTATTTTTTTCACTTGAAAATAACAATCCATGGCAGCAGAGAATCTCTGCTTCTTTCAACTCAGCAGGCATACCACAGGACACACAATCTTCACCACTCTGTATTGTCTTTCACCATTCTAGCTTCATTCATTGCTGTCCCTTACATATCTCTCTGTAACCATTTGATTTTGCATCACTTGAAGTGTCTTGAGAGAATAGTATGTTTTCTGTTCTTCAAAGCCATAGTAAAGGAAAGGAGCTTCAGTGGCAATAAAAAAAGATTTTTTTTAGACATAAAACATTTCTCCATTTTAGGCACTTTCCAGTTAAGGGAAGGCATTTCTAGAACAAATAGACTAGATGCTCCATATATGTACCATAGATCAGATAATGTCAGAAACTTGGACTTACTGAAAATTTGACTTATTAGGTGGACTTGAAGACTATAGTTTCATTAAGAATAGAAGAATGGGGGGCATTTGGGTGGCTCAGGGGTTTAAGCCTCTGCCTTCAGCTCAGGTCGTGACCTCAGGGTCCTGGGATCGAGCCCCGCATGGGGCTCTCTGCTCAGCAGGGAGCCTGCTTCCCTCTCTCTCTCTGCCTGCTTCTCTGACTACTTGTGATCTCTCTCTCTCTGTCAAATAAATAAATAAAATCTTTAAAAAAAAAAAAAAGAATAGAAGAATGGTGCTGTGGTTAATAGAAAGGCATGTGTTACAATCATCCAGGGATTTGCTATGAAAGTCTTTCATTCTTTCAGTCATTCATATATGGAATATTTTTGCGTATTTACTATATGCTAGCCTAGTTTCTAGGCACTCTGAATCAGTGGTGAACTTTAGTTTTAGCAAGATAATAAAGACAGTAAATGCACAGAGAAGCAAAACAATTTCAGATAGTGTTAAGTATTTGTAGTAGGCAAAATGATGGCTCCCAAAGATATCCATCTTTGGGATGGTCTTAATGCTTTGAATCTGTGAATATGTTGTTTTACATGGCAGAGGGGATTTTACAGATCTTGTTAGGGGTAAGGACCTTCAGTTGGAGAGATTGTCCTACGTTAACCTGGTAGTCTTGATATAATTATAGGAGTCTTTAAAAGCTGAGAACCTTTCCTGGCTATGGTCAGAGGGAGATATGACTATAGAAGAAGGATCAGAGAGATGTTACATTGCTGGCTTTGAAGATGAAAAAAAGGGGCTATGAGCCAAGGATTTGGATAGCCCCTAGAAACTGGAAAAGGAAGAAAACAGATTTTTCCCTGAAGCTTCCAGAATGAAATTCAGGCTTTCTCACACCTTTATCTTGGCCCAGTAAGATACGTGTTGGTCTTCTATTCTACAGCATTATAAATTAATCCATCTTTGTTGTCCTAAGCAACTAGGTTTGCGTGAATTTGCTACTGTAGCAATAGAAAACAAATACAGTACCATAAAAAATATATAGGTTAGTGATATAGAAAGTGGTGGTGGTGGTGGTGGGAGGCTATGCTAGCTTGGGTGTTGACTGAAAACTTTCCAAAGCTGAAACTGGAACCTACTGAAGAACGAGATGTGTGTGTTTATGGCAGTAGAGGGCAGTGTTGAGGAGACTAGGAGATGAAGGAGAAGCAAGAAAGTGACAGATTGAGTAGGATGTTGTAGGTCCTAGTAACGAGTTTAAATTTTATTTCATTTTGTTTAAAAAGTTTGTAGAGGGAGAACAATATAATTTTATTTACATTCTTGGGCCTATCCCCAGAGAATCTGATTTACTGGGCTCATGAAGGGATCTAAGAATCTTCATTTGTACAACTGCCACAGAGGTGGACTTTGGATCACACTGTAACAAATACTATTTCACTTTCTGGGATTTGTTCTCTGGCTCCTACACATAGGTTCATTCCACATCTTTGTCTTTTTGTAGACATTTTCCCCAACATATACCATAATCTCCAGATCACAGAATATTTTTTGGGTTCTTCCCATGTTGTTCATGGAGCCAATTCAGGACATCCAAGAGTACACACAGTTACCTAATGAAATTGAGCAATATTTGTATACTGTCACAAGTCTACGTTACTGCTTTTTCAGGTTCATATTATGTAATGCACTTTTAATGAAGCTTGTATCATTGAAATTTTGTTTCTCTTACTCTCACCTCAAGGAATTTGCTACTTTTAAAAAGAAAACCGCTCCCAGTAAGTTGGATAAATTTGTAGCTCTGTCTGAGAAAGCAGTATATTGTCTCTTGTGTTGAAGGGTAGAGTATGAGAAATATGAGTGGAGAATTTAGGCTAGGGAGAGAGTGTGTTCCTAAAAGAGCTCAATCCTGTAAGTTGGCTTTAGGAAATGGACCATAATTTGGAGTACTCTGATATGGAGGTAACTGCACACACCTTTAGACATTTTCTTCTGTGTAAATAGCCATTACACTTGATCTGACCTTCTTACTTCAGAGTTCCCAGTCATTCGTATGCCAGAGCAATTCTTCATGACTCCTAATAACTACCCAAGACAAGTTGGTGGCAAAGAAAGAGTCACTCATTTTAAAGAGATAACCAACTTTCTTGGTCTTAATTTGTACTTTGTAGTATGGTTGAAAGCCAGCAATATTTTTAAATTGTTCATCCTTCTTGCCTTATAACTATGTTTATTTGTGGGGAAGGATGGTTGCCAGGTACCCTTCCTGTTTCAGGATGTCCTTGTTTCAGGCAGTTCACAGTTGTCTTTGTTCATATGCAGAGCGTGGCTGCTGTATGTAGAATTCTTTTCTTTCTAATGTTTTCTTTTCTCTCAGACTTGGCTCTGAGATTGTGCTTACCTATTTTTTTTTTTTTTGGAGTAATTATCATTAATGGAAAGCATTAAGCAGAAGTGAGTGTGTGTTTTTAGGTAATTGTCTTGAGGATGTATGCAGAGGAGGATGACAGAGGGAACTGTTGGGGTAATCTGGGCTCTGGAACCCTTTGTGTTTTTGCCAACCTTCAGCTTTCTCTTCATAGACCTATCCAGGAACTGTGGTTCCTGAGTATGTGAAGGGCAGCAACTAATACCAAGCTAGACCAGAAGCCCAGTTATCCATAGTTCATGCTTCCTGATTTATAATTCACACTCTCAACTAAAGTGATTTCTGCAAATACAGATTTGCTCTTGACACTTCCCTTCAAAACCTTCATTGGTTTTCCCTTGCATGTGGAAGAAAATGGGAATTCTGCCCTTCAGTTGAGAAATTATAAGATGACCATAGAATTCATGGTCCAAACTGGGACAACTGGAGACTGTAAAGAATGCTGTGAATAATTTGTCTTGGGTGACAGGTTTCTAGTGCCCCAGGCAAACGGGGACAGCTGGCCCTGCTATCTAGAAGAGTCTTCAAACTCAATCTCTATCGTCATCATTCGCTATGTTCCATTCACATTGGCTGCTTTCAGTTCTTTAAAAATACTCACCTCATGGCCTTTGTGAAGGCTATACACTTTATCTAAAATACTTTTTAATGAGTTCCTTGCATGGCTGCCTCCTCACCCTTTCGGTCTCAGTTAAACAATCACCACTTCAGAATGGTGTCCCTGACCCTTGACTCTTGAAACAATTCTCATTCTATTTTGCTCTATCACAGGATATTGTGATTTCTTTCTTTCTTTTCTTAAAGCAGTTATTACAACCAAAACTCTATTTTCTGCATTTCTGCTAACTCCTCAGTCCAACTAGAATGTATATTTTTTCTTGTCATCTCTTAAGACTTCCATTCAGTTAGTGAGACTGACACTTCTTGTCCTAATTCCAGACCCTTAGGGGGTAATGATTGTCCTAGCTTGATTCAGGTCACCAGGCTCTGGTACAGTCAGCTGGGCTGGGGTGGTGGATCAAGTTTTATAAACATCCATGCCACGAGCACACATTTTTGGATTGGGACAAGGAAGAGGGCAGGCACAAAGTCATGTGCACTCTAAGTTGTCTAAACACATCATTACATGGTTTCCTTTTTTCCTTATGTCTGTGGTTTCCCAGGGAGAGTTCTGGTCCTATGCTTTTATTTTCCCTTTGCTCCTTTAATTTCTGGAGGTCAAGTTACATATCTCATTCACTTCTTTTAAATAGAATGATTTGGAATTGTTGTTTCCCTGATTTGTTTGAATCGAGTGGCTACTTTCAGCATCTGATTGACTCTAATGATCACTTATTTGATCAAAACATCTGTCCCGTACCAGTATTCTGAAGTTGACCTCTGCCATGAGGCAAGGGGTTTATTCTGACATTAGCTGTTTCTTTTTAGTAATTAGAGGGTTTATTCTTTTTTGGTTGTATGTGTTCATTTGTCTGCATTGCAGATTAAAATCAAATGCATATTATGATTCTACTGATTTAGTAACATAGTAAAACAGTTGTCTCCAGTTTGGTATAAAAAGGCAATTGAAGAGTCACCCCTGCTAAGAGTTAGAGGCTTGGATTCTAGACTGAGTCCTGTCCCTAAGAAATGGTATGATAGCTGGAATTCCTTGAGCCTGTCACACTGACCCTCCTTCATTTATGAAATAAAAGAATTGGTTAAAATTACTTTTAAGTTGTCTTCTAGCCCTGAAATTCTGAGATGTTATAACTGCCTGAGAAGGGATCCTATTTTTTGACTAGTTGTTAATTTTGAAAAAGACTCTGAATAAAATACTTCCAAGAGAAACTTTTTCAAGGAAGTTTGTTATAGGGAAAATTCTTTATTATTTTTTGAAGAATTAAACATAAGAGAAGTGACCCATGTCCTAAAATCCATGAGTCTGTAAGGGTCCATTTTCTCCATAGTAATGACATTCAGTGCCACCTTGCTGCATTTTGGCTTGGGATAGACAGAGGCAAAGTGGTCAAAATGGCCGCTGCCTTGATTCTTGCTCAGAAAACTCAATTAGAGGACAGAGCCAAGGTGCAGACTGAATAACAGCCATTATTTTTTACAGCAGATTAATGTGAGTGAAGTAGAAAAAGTTTTCTGCGCTGTAAATGTGCCACTTGCAGTCCTGTAACATATGGCTCAACACAGAATAAGGGAAATTCAAATAGTCATTGAACGATAAAGGCCAGAAACTGCCAATGACGTTATCTCCAGGAGCATGAGGGACGCCCTGACCCACGGCTTTCCAGCTTGGTATCTCCTATAATGAGAACACGGACCAGACCAGTTGCAAAGGGACCTGCCTGGGAACCTTTCACGCATCTGTTCACCACACACTAATGACATGAGCAGTATTGCTCCTGGCATAGCCCCTCCCACGAGGGACATGACCACATAGCACCGCTTTTTGAAAGACTCCTGACAGCACTTAGTGATTCACAGATGTGTAATAAAGAGAGCTTGGTGAAATGATAGTTATTAGGACACCTACTGTCAGCTCAGTTCTTGTGTTTCCATGCTCCCAGGTCTTCTGGGTGTACTTTAAGTGTTGTTTTGGTTGGCTTCAGTTTGCAATTATCTCTGCTAATGGAAGGGAGTGGTTAATTTAAAACAACAGATTTTTCAGGAATAATCTTGGCATCAGTGCAAATTTTGACAGAGATTTTAACAAGGGTATGCCTGATAGTCTATCAGTTCATACCAAGACTCAAAGATGAACTGTGAAAACCTGAATGTTTACTATTTCCCTGGAGAATCCCCCAACTCGGAACTATTTTACCTTTTAAAATCATTGTGGAGAAAATACAGAATCACACTGAGAATAGGCATAAGGCTGGTCTATAACATAGGTAGCTTACCTTTTACAGAGTCTTTATACCTTTGTGCCTTGTGCCCCATTCAATTCAATTCACATTTATTGAGTACTTACTGTATATGAGGCATGGACGGTGAAGGGACGGATCACCTTGCTCTCAGAGTGCTGTCAGTGTACTGTAGAAATAATTACAATGCATTTGTGACAAAGTTTATACAGAACCTCCCAGCAGAGGTAAATGGCACGAGGTAGGGAAGTCCAGGACAGCTACAGAGAAGATGAAACAATTGAGGTGGGTTTGAAGGCTTGCTAAGAATATTTCAGGCAGACAAGGCGTGCAGAGGTGAGTTTCTAGGGTGAAAGAACACTAGTGAGCATAGCCATGGAGGTGCACATGTCAGCAACTGATTAAAAAAGAGATAATCAGAAATGAATTAAAACACCAACTGTAGTGTAAGCAAAATAAACAATGTTTAAAATCCCTAAACAGCTGAGTAAACCCCACGCTTGTCCTCATGGAACTTAAAAACTAGTTCAAGAAGCAAAACAGAGGCATGTGAGAAAAAGACTCAAGGTAACAAATGCTAAGACAGTGAATACATACGAAACATACAAACATTAAATGCTACAGATATTTTGAGGGCTGAGAGATTCAGGGCTCCTGGGAGGGCACCTGTGGAGGCAAAGAGGGGTGAGAGATAAAGTTGAAACTGGTGAAAGACATGATTTCAAGGTTTTCATAATATATTTCCTCCAGTTTGTTGGCTTTCAAGCTATCACCATATTCACATGAGACCATGCCTGTTAATTTACACAGCATTCTTGTGTCTCTCCACACACACACACAAGCCCGGTTTCAAATGTATGCTCACTGGCAAATCAAGAAGTGGAGAAAAACATAAAGGAGAAAAATATTACTCATTTTATACTCTGTACAGAAAACTAGTTTTAGTATTTTGTGTATATACTTCCAGATTTCTTACATAAACATGTTTCTCTATATAAAAAAATTTTTTAAATGGACTTATCCATAGGTTTCTTTGTAAGTAAATATGTTAAAAATATTTTATTGATTTATTTGACACAGAGAGAGAGAGGGATCACAAATAGGCAGAGAGGCAGGCAGAGAGAGGGGGAAGCAAGCTCCCCACTGAGGAGAGAGCGCAATATGGGATTCGATCCCAGGAACCTGGGATCATGACCTGGGCTAAGGCAGAGGTGTTAAACCACTGAGCCACCCAGGCACCCTGTAAGTAAATTTTTATACTGTTTTTCCATTTCAGTGCTATGGCTGTCTTTCTGTGTTAATAAATATTTACATCAGCATTTACGTTTACATCAGCATCTTACCATATTCCATGAATCCTGGGCTCTGTGTTCTGTTCCTTTCATCTGTATGTCTTTATGCAAACACCATACTTGTGATCAGTGTATTTTTTTAAATAAACATATAATATATTTTTATCCCCAGGGGTACAGGTCTGTGAATCGCCAGGTTTACACACTTCACAGCACTCACCAAAGCACATGCCATCCCCAATGTCCATAACCCCACTCCCCTCTCCAAACTGCCCTCGCCCCAGCAACCCTCAGTTTGTTTTGTGAGATTAAGAGTCACTTATGGTTTGTCTCCCTCCCAATCCCATCTTATTTCATTTATTCTTCTCCTATCCACTTAAGCCCCCATGTTGCATCACCACTTCCTCATATTAGGGAGATCATATGATAGTTGTCTTTCTCCACTTGACTTCTTTCGCTAAGCATGATACCCTCTAGTTCCATCCACGTTGTCACAAATGGCAAGATTTCTTTTTTTTTTTTTTTTTTAATTTTTTATTTTTTATAAACATATATTTTTATCCCCAGGGGTACAGGTCTGTGAATCACCAGGTTTACACACTTCACAGCACTCACCAAATCACATACCCTCCCCAATGTCCATAATCCCACCCCCTTCTCCCAAACCCCCTCCCCCCGGCAACCCTCAGTTTGTTTTGTGAGATTAAGAGTCACTTATGGTTTGTCTCCCTCCCAATCCCATCTTGTTTCATTTATTCTTCTTCTACCCACTTAAGCCTCCATGTTGCATCACCACTTCCTCATATCAGGGAGATCATATGATAGTTGTCTTTCTCTGCTTGACTTATTTCGCTAAGCATGATATGCTCTAGTTCCATCCATGTCTTCGCAAATGGCAAGATTTCATTTCTTTTGATGGCTGCATAGTATTCCATTGTGTATATATACCACATCTTCTTGATCCATTCATCTGTTGATGGACATCTAGGTTCTTTCCATAGTTTGGCTATTGTGGACATTGCTCCTATAAACATTCGGGTGCATGTGTCCCTTTGGATCACTACATTTGTATCTTTAGGGTAAATACCCAATAGTGCAATTGCTGGGTCATAGGGCAGTTCTATTTTCAACATTTTGAGGAACCTCCATGCTGTTTTCCAGAGTGGCTGCACCAGCTTGCATTCCCACCAACAGTGTAGGAGGGTTCCCCTTTCTCCGCATCCTCGCCAGCATCTGTCATTTCCTGATTTGTTGATTTTAGCCATTCTGACTGGTGTGAGGTGATATCTCATTGTGGTTTTGATTTGTATTTCCCTGATGTCAAATGGCAAGATTTCATTTCTTTTGATGGCTGCATAGTATTCCCTTGTGAATATATACCACATCTTCTTGATCCATTCATCTGTTGATGGACATCTAGGTTCTTTCCATAGTTTGGCTATTGTAGACATTGCTGCTATAAACATTCGGGTTCACGTGCCCCTTCGGATCACTATGTTTGTATCTTTAGGGCAAATGCCTAGTAGTGCAATTTCTGGTTCATAGGGTAGTTTTATTTTCAACATTTTGAGGAACCTCCATGCTGTTTTCCAGAGTGGTTGCACCAGCTTGCATTTCCACCAACAGTGTATGTAGGAGGGTTCCCCTTTCTCCGCATCCTCACCAGCATCTATCATTTCCTGACTTGTTCATTTTAGCCATTCTGACTGGTGTGAGGTGATATCTCATTGTGGTTTTGATTTGTATTTCTCTGATGCCGAGTGATATGGAGCACTTTTTCATGTGTCTGTTGGCCATCTGGATGTCTTCTTTGCAGAAATGTCTGTTCATGTCCTCTGTCCATTACTTGACTGGATTATTTGTTCTTTGGGTGTTGAGTTTGCTAAGTTCTTTATAGATTCTGGACACTAGCCCTTTATCTATATGTCGTTTGCAAATATCTTCTCCCATTCTGTCAGTTGTCTTTTGGTTTTGGTTTTGTTTCCTTTGTTGTGCAAAAGCTTTTGATCTTGATGAAATCCCAATAGTTCATTTTTGCCCTTGCTTCCCTTGGCTTTGGCGATGTTCCTAGGAAGAGGTTGCTGCGGCTGAGGTCAAGGAGGTTGCTGCCTGTGTTCTCCTCAAGGACTTTGATGGATTCCTTTCACATTGAAGTCCTTCATCCATTTTGAGTCTATTTTTGTGTGTGGTGTAAGGAAATGATCCAATTTCATTTTCTGCATGTGGCTGTCCAATTTTCCCAACACCATTTATTGAAGAGGCTGGACATTCTTTCCTGCTTTGTTGACGATTAGTTGACCATAGATTTGAGGGTCTATTTCTGGGCTCTCTATTCTGTTCCATTGGTCTATGTGTCTGTTTTTGTGCCAGTACCATGCTATCTTAATGATGACAGCTTTGTAATAGAGCTTGACGTCCGGAATTGTGATGCCACCAACGTTGGCTTTCTTTTTCAATATTCTTTTGGCTATCCGAGGTCTTTTCTGGTTCCATATAAATCCTAGGATTATTTGTTCCATTTCTTTGAAAAGAAAGGATGGTATTTTGATAGGATTTTCAATAAATGTGTAGATTGCTTTAGATAGCATAGACATTTTCACCATATTTGTTCTTCCAATCCAGGAGCATAGAACATTTTTCCATTTCTTTGTTCTTTCTCAATTTTTTCATGAGTACTTTATAGTTTTCTGAGTATAGATATTTAGACTCTTTGTTTAGGTTTATTCTAAGTGTCTTATAGTTTTAGGTGCAATTGTAAATGGGATCGACTCCTTAATTTCTCTTTCTTCTGTCTTGTTGTTGGTGTAGAGAAATGCAACTGATTTCTGTGCATTGATTTTTATATCCTGACACTTTACTGAATTCCTGTACAAGTTCTAGCAGTTTTGGAGTGGAGTCTTTTGGGTTTTCCACATATAGTGGAAAGTTTGATATAGTATCATATCATCTGGGTTTTCCACATATAGTGGAAAGTTTGATATAGTATCATATCATCTGCAAAGAGTGCTAGTTTGACTTCTTCTTTGCTGATTTGGATGCCTTTAATTTCCTTTTGTTGTCTGATTGCTGAGGCAAGGACTTCTAGTACTATGCTGAATAGCAGTGGTGATAATGGGCATCCCTGCCGTGTTCCTGACCTTAGCGTAAAACTTTCAGTTTTTCTCCATTGAGAATGATATTTGCGGTGGGTTTTTCATAGATGGCTTTGATGATATTGAGGTATGTACCATCTATCCCTACACTTAGAAGAGTTTTGATCAGGAAGGGATGCTGTACTTTGTCAAATGCTTTTTCAGCATCTATTGAGAGGATCATATGGTTCTTGTTCTTTCTTTTATTAATGTGTTGTATCACATTGATTGATTTGTGGATGTTGAACCAACCTTGCAGCCCTGGAATAAATCCCACTTGGTCGTGGTGAATAATTCTTTTAATGTACTGTTGAATCCTATTGGCTAGTATTTTGGTGAGAATTTTCGCATCTGTGTACATTAAGGATATTGGTCTGTGGTTCTCTTTTTTGATGGGATCCTTGTCTGGTTTTGGGATCAAGGTGATGTTGGCCTCATAAAATAAGTTTGGAAATTTTCCTTTCATTTCTATTTTTTGGAACAGTTTCAGGAGAATAGGGATTAGTTCTTCTTTAAATGTTTGGTAGAATTCCCCTGGGAAGCCATCTGGCCCTGGGCTTTTGTTTGTTTGGAGATTTTTGATGACTGTTTCAATCTCCTTACTGGTTATGGGTCTGTTCAGGCTTTCTATTTCTTCCTGGTTCAGTTGTGGTAGTTTATGTGTCTCTAGAAATGCATCCATTTCTTCCAGATTGCCAAATTTGTTTCCATAGAGTTGTTCATAGTATGTTCTTATAATAGTTTGTATTTCTTTGGTGTTAGTTGTGATCTCTCCTCTTTCATTCATGATTTCATTTATTTGGGCCCTTTCCTTTTTCTTTTTGATAAGTCTGTCCAGTGGTTTATCAATCTTATTAATTATTTCAAAAAACCAGCTCCTAGTTTCATTGATTTGTTCTATTGTTTTTTTGGTTTCTATTTCATTGATTTCTGCTCTGATCTTTGTGATTTCTCTTCTTCTGCTGGGTTTAGGGTTTCTTTCTTGTTCTTTCTCCAAATCCTTTATGTGTAGGATTAGGTTATGTACCTGAGACCTTTCTTGTTTCTTGAGAAAGGCTTGTACCGCTATATATTTTCCTCTCAGGACTGCCTTTGTTGTGTCCCACAGATTTTGAACCATTGTATTTTCATTATCATTTGTTTCCATGATTTTTTTCAATTCTTCTTTAATTTCCCGGTTGACCCATTCATTCTTTAGAAGGATGCTGTTTAGTCTCCATGTATTTGGGTTCTTTCCAAATTTCCTCGTGTGATTGAATTCTAGCTTTAGAGCATTGTGGTCTGAAAATATGCAGGGAATGATCCCAATCTTTTGATACCAGTTGAGACCTGATTTAGGACCCAGAATGTGATCTATTCTGGAGAATGTTCCATGTGCACTAGAGTAGAATGTGTATTCTGTTGCTTTGGGATGAAATGTTCTGAATATATTTGTGATGTCCATCTGGTCCAGTGTGTCATTTAAGGCCTTTATTTCCTTGTTGATCTTTTGCTTGGATATTCTGTCCATTTCAGTGAGGGGAATGTTAAAGTCCCCTGCTATTATTGTATTATTGTTGATGTGTTTCTTTGATTTTGTTATTAATTGGTTTATATAGTTGGCAGCTCCCACGTTAGGGGCATAGATATTTAAAATTCTTAGATCATCTTGTTGGACAGATCCTTTGAGTATGATATAGTGTCCTTCCTCATCTCTTATTATAGTCTTTGGCCTAAAATCTAATTGATCTGATATAAGGATTGCCACCCGTGCTTTCTTCTGATGTCCATTAGCATGGTAAATTGTTTTCCACCCCCTCACTTTAAATCTGGAGATGTCTTCGGGTCTAAAATGAGTTTCTTGTAGGCAACATATAGATGGGTTTTGTTTTTTGTTTTTGTTTTTTTTTTTTTGTATCCATTCTGATCTCCTGTGTCTTTTGATTGGTGCATTTAGCCCATTAACATTCAGGGTAACTATTGAGAGATATGAATTTAGTGCCATTGTATTGCCTGTAAGGTGACTGTTACTGTATATGGTCTCTGTTCCTTTCTGATCTACTACTTTTAGGGTCTCTCTTTGCTTAGAGGACCCCTTTCAATATTTCCTGTAGAGCTGGTTTGGTGTTTGCAAATTCTTTCAGTTTTTGTTTGTTCTGGAAGCTTTTTATCTCGCCTTCTATTTTCAATGATAGCCTAGCCGGATATAGTATTCTTGGCTGCATGTTTTTCTCGTTTAGTGCTCTGAATATATCATGCCAGTTCTTTCTGGCCTGCCAGGTCTCTGTGGATACTTCTGCTGTCAATCTAATATTTTTACCATTGTATGTTACAGACTTCATTTTCCGGGCTGCTTTCAGAATTTTCTCTTTGTCACTTAGACTTGTAAATTTTACTATTATGTGATGGGGTGTGGACCTATTCTTGTTTATTTTGTGGAGGGTTCTCTGCACCTCCTGGATTTTGATGCTTGTACCCTTTGCCATATTAGGGAAATTCTCTACAATAATTCTCTCCAATATACCTTCTGCTTCCCTCTCTCTTTCTTCTTCTTCTGGAATCCCAATTATTCTAATTCTGTTTTCTCTTATGGTGTCACTTATCTCTCGAATTCTCCCCTCATGGTCCAGTAGCTGTTTGTCCCTCTTTTGCTCAGCTTCTTTATTCTCTGTCATTTGGTCTTCTATATCGCTAATTCTTTCTTCTGCCTCATTTATCCTAGCAGTGAGAGCCTCCATTTTTGATTGCACCTCATTCATAGCTTTTTTGATTTCAACTTGGTTAGATTTTAGTTCTTCTATTTCTCCAGAAAGGGCTTTTATATCTCCTGAGAGGGTTTCTCTAATATCTTCCATGCCTTTTTTGAGCCCTGCTAGAACCTTGAGAATTGTCATTCTGAACTCTGGATCTGACATATTACCAATGTCTGTATTGATTAGGTCCCTAGCCTTTGGTACTGCCTCTTGTTCTTTTTTTTGTGATGAGTTTTTCCTCTTTGTCATTTTGTCCAGATAAGAGTATATGAAGGAGCAAGTAAAATACTAAAAGGGTGACAAAGACCCTAGGAAAATACACTTTAACCAAATCAGAAGAGATCCCAAATCATGGGGAGGAGAAATGGGATAAAAAGAGGTTCAGAAAAAAAAAAAAAAAACAATTAAAAAAAGAAAGTGAATAATGAAAAAATATAAAAAAGAAAAAATATATGTATTTATAGGATAAACCAGTTAAAAAACGTTAAAAAAGAAAAGGGTAAAAGTTAAAAAAAAAATTTAGCAGAAGAAGGAAAAAATTGAAAAAAAAAAAATCAATTGCAAGACCAAAGAATCATGGGGAGAAAGCCATGAGTTCCGTGCTTTGCTTTCTCCTTCTCTGGAATTCCAGTCATCTCCTTGGTATTTAACTTGCACTCCTTGGTAGGTGAACTTGGTCCTGGCTGGATTTCTTGTTGATCTTCTGGGGGAGGGGCTTGTAGTGATTCTCAAGTGTCTTTGCCCCAGGTGGAATTGCACCGCCCTTAGCAGGGTCCGGGCTGAGTAATCAGCTCAGGTATGCTTTCAGGAGCTTTTGTTCCCTGAATGCTTTCTGTAGAGTTCCAGAGGACAGGAATGAAAATGGCGGCCTCCCAGTCTCTGGCCCAGAGGAGCCAAGAGCTCGGGCCCCACTCCTTAGTGCTCCCTCAGAGAATAGTGCCCAATTACTCCCGTCTCCCTGGCCTCTGGCCACGCTCTGAGCTCACTGAGCCTGCGACCGGTACAAGGTGACCCCGAGCTGGGAGCTCACTCCTCAGCTCTGTCTCTGTAGCTGGCTTTCCTGTTCTAATACCCGCAAGCTCTGCGACACTCAGACACCCCTGATCCTTCTGTGGCCCTGAGGGACCTGAGACCATGCTGACCCCGTGTGGGCTTCGCCCTGGTTTAGCCTCTGGAGCGATGTCCCTCAGTGGAACAGACTTTTAAAAGTCCTGATTTTGTGCTCCATTGCTCCGCCGCTTGCTGGGTGCCAGCCCCCCCCCCCCCCAATAGTCTATCTTCCCGTCGCTTTGGATTCACTTCTCTGCCAGTCCTACCTTTCAGAAAGTGGTTGATTTTCTGTTTCTAGAATTGCTGTTCTTCTTTTCTTCGATCTCCCTTTGGATTTGTAGGTGTTTGCAATCTTTAGGTAAGCTATCTAGCTGATCTTCTGCTAGCTGAATTAGTCTCAGCCTGCTACTTCTCTGCCATCTGGACTCCTCTCTCCTGATCAGTGTATTTTTGTAATATGTTTTCAAGTCAGCAAGTGCAATGCCTCCATCTTGGTTCTTTGTAAAGGTTATTTTTTGGCTATTAAGGACCCTTTTGGTTTCATATAAATTTAGGTGTTTTTTTTTTTTTTATTACTGCAAAATTGTCCTTGGAATTTTGATGAAGATTGTACTGAATCTGTAGTTAACTTGATGTAGTGTGGACATTTGCACAATATTAGGTCTTTGAACTCATGGATGTAGAATATCTTCCAATTTATTTGTATATCTTTTAATTTCTTTGGGCACTGTTTTATACTTTTTATTGTACAAGTCCTTTTACCTCTTTCATTAAATTTCTTTCTAAGTATTTTGTTTCTTCTGATACTCTTGTTGATGAGGCAGTTTTTGTATTTTGCATTTTTGTATTATTTGTCATTATTACTGTGTAGTGTACAAAATCTTATGTTTGTATCTATTAATTGTGTGTATTAATTGTATCAATTAATTGCAGAATTGCAATGTTGCTTAATTTGTTTATTCTAATACTTTTCTGTAGAATTTTTGGGCTCTTTATATAGAGCATCATGACCTCTTTAAAGAAGGATAAATTTACTTTTTTCCAATTTGGATGCTTTCTTTAGGGGAGATGCTAATAGGCCTAATTAGGAGTTCTGGTACGATGTTGAGGAGAGGTGGTGAAATGAGCATTTCTGAGGTGTTTCAGGCTTTCTTAAAGGAAAATGTTTCAGATTTTCATTGCTGAAGTTGATGTTAGCTGTAGCCTTATAATACATGACTTTTACTATGTTGAGATACCTCTTTTTTCTATGTTGTTTGTTGAGCATTTTTATCATAGAAGGATTTTGAGTTTGTTAAAGGAACTTTCTTCATTATGTGATTTTGATCCTTTGTTCTTCTCATTCAGTGATTTCGTTTATTGTTGTGTATATGTTGAGACATCTTTGTAACTCAGGGATAAATACCCTTGATCATGATGTATTATCCTTTTGATATGCTGGTAAATTCAGTTTGTGGAGGATTTTTGGCATCATCAGGCGTATTAGCCTCTTGTTTCATTTTCCTGTAGTGTTTTTGGTTTTGGTATGAGAGTAATGCTGGACTCATAAAATAAGTTTAGAAGTGTTGGCTTCTCATCAATTTGATGGAAGAATTTGACAAAGAGATATCTTAATTCTCTAAATGTTTGATAGAATTCACTAGTAAAGCCATCTGGTCCCAGGCCTATTTTTGTTGGGAAGGGTTGGACTATTGATTGAAAACTCTTATTTATTATTGGCCTGTTCATGTTTCTTATTTCTTAATGATTCACTCTTGGTAAGATGTATATTTTAAGGAGTTTATCAGTTTCTTTTAAGTATTTAATTTTTTAGCATACAATATTTCATAGTAGTTTCTTGTAATCGTTTTTATTTTTGTGGCATCAGTTATAGTCTTTGCTCTCTTTTCTTAGAGAGTTTTTTCAATTTTGTATATATTTTTTAAAAATTAACTCAGTTTTGTTGCTATTTTCTGCTTTTTTGTCTATGTATTTCACTATTTCTTCATTAATCTTTATTATTTCCTTCTAATTTGGGGATTAATTTGTCCTTTTTCTAGTTCTTTGAGCTGTGAAGTTAGGTTGCATTCTGATATATTTCATTTTTTAAAAAAATATTTTGTTTATTTGTTTGACAGACAGAGATCACAAGTAGGCAGAGGAGGCAGGCAGAGAGAAATGGGGAAGCAGCCCCCACCCCCAGCAGAGAGCCCAATGTGGGGCTCTATCCCAGCACCCTGGGATCATGACCTGAGTCAAAGGCAGAGGCTTTAACCCACTGAGCCATCCAAGTGCCCCTGATATATTTCTTTTTTGATGTAGAATTTAACACTATAAACTTCTGCTTCTCTTAAGATTGATTTTCCTGCATATCATGAATTTTGGTATGTTGTTTTTAAATTCTCATTTGTCTCGAGATACTTTCTAATTTCCCTTTTGATTTCTTCTTTTTAACCCATTGGTTATTTGAGACTGCTTAGTCTAATTTCCATATATTTGTGAATGTTTTAGTTTTCCTTTTGGTGTTGATTTCTAGTTTTACTTTGGTGTGGTCAGATAAGATACTTAGCAAGATTTTAGTTGTCTTAATTTTGTTAATACTGGTTTTGTGATTTAACATGCAGCTTATTTTATAGAATGTTCTATGTGCTCTTGAGAATAATGTGTCTTCTACTGCTATAGGGTGGAATGTTCTGCGTACATCTGTTAGATCCACATGGTCTATAGTGTTGTTCAAGTCTTCTGTTGACTTATTGCCTGAATGACCTGTCCATTATTTTAAGAGAGATATTGAAGTCTTCTACCATTCTTGTATTGCTGTATATTGCTCCCTTTAGTTCTGTCTTTGCTTCGTGTATTTTCTGCCTGAATGACCTGCCTGAATGACCATTATTTTAAGAGAGATATTGAAGTCTTCTATTATTCTTGTATTGTTGTATATTGCTCCCTTTAGTTCTGCCTTTGCTTCATGTATCCATGTGTTCTGAGGATGGGTGTGTATGTGTGATTGTTGTATCTTCCCTGTGAATTGACCCTTTTATGGTTGTAATATCTCCTTTGTTGTCTTTGTTGACAGCTTTTGAGTTAGTCTGTTTTGTCTGGTGTAAACATGGCCACGCCTGCTTTCTTTTGCTTACTGTTTACATGGAATATATGTTTGTATTCTTTTCCTTTCAGCCTAACTGTATCCTGTATTTAAAGTGAGACTCTTATAGGCAGCATAGAGTTGGATTTTTTTTCTTTAATCAATTCAGCCACTCTATTGAGTCTTCTTACTGGAGAGTTTAAACCATTTATATATAAAGTAATGACTCATAGAAGAACTTACTATTGCCATTTTGTTAAGTGCTCTGTCTTAGAACTTTTTTGTTGATCTTTGCCTCTTTGTCTTCCTTTCTGTTTTATTTATTTTTAGTGACATGTTTTGATTCCTTCCTACTGTTGTGGATCTTCTACAGTCAGTTTTTGTGTGTGTGGTTACCATGGGACTCACCTTATAGCTAAGGCAATCTATTTCAAGCTAGAATAACTTGAGTACCATAGAAAACTACTCTTTGTTTCATCCAATTTGTGTTATTGATGTCACCAATTATCTTTTTATATTGTGTACTATTAATATATTTTAATAATTATAGCTAATTATTTATACTTGGTTTTTAACTTCCCTGCTTCAATTCAAGGTTATTTTCTTACCTCCATTACTGTAGTACAATATTTTTTATTTATATATTTACCTTTATCATGCTTTTATGTCACTCTTTAGAATCCTTCCATTTCAACTTAAAGGATTTTTTTTTTTAACATGTCTTATAAAATCTAGTGCTGATGAACTCCCTTTTGTTTATGTGGGAAGGGCTTTAATTCTTCTACACTCTTGAAAGACAGTTTGCCAATTACAATATTCCTGATTGGCATTTCTTTTATTTCAGAATTTTTAATATATCATCCTGTTCCCTTTTGTCCTACAAAATTTCTGCTGAGGAATCTGTTGATAATCTTATGGGTGTTCATGTATGGTAAGTCCTTTATTCTTGCTGCTTGAAAAATTCTCTCTTTGCCTTTAACTTTTGACAGTTTGATTTTAATGACAATTTGATTTTAATGACAATCTGAGTGGACTACTTTAGGTACATTCCAGTTGGATTTACTGAGTTTCTTCAATCTGAATGTCTTGTTACTCCCCCAGATTTGGAAAATTGGCTGCTATTACTTTTTCAAAGAAGTTTTTTTCTCATTACTGTCTCTCTTCTCCTGCAGTCTTCATTATGGCCCTTTGGATAGCATCCCAGAATTCCTTAAGCTTTCTCTTTTTCATTCTTTTTTTTTCCTTTTTACTTTTCTGATGCATAATTTAAATCACCTGTCTTCGAGTTTGTTGATAATTTCTTGTGATTGATCAAGTCCATTGTTGAATGCCTATAGTGGATTTTTCAACTCCATTATTATATTCCAAAGCTCTAATGCTTGTTTTCTAAAAACATTTTTCTCCTTATTGATATTCTCATTTTGTTCATGCATTATTTTTCTGAGCTCATTGGACACCTTTATGATGGTTATTTTTAATTAATTGTCAGATAATCCATATACTTTCATTTCTTTAGGGTTGATTTCTGGAGATTTATGTTACCCCTTTGACTAGGACCTGTCTCCCTCTTTCTTCATGTGCTTTGTCACATTTTGTTGGGATCTATGCTTTTGAAAAACAACCACCTCTTCAAGTTGCTATGGACTGGCTTTGAACAGGGAAAGATTTTCGCCATTCATCCAGGCTAGAGATTCTGGGGGCTTTTCAGATCTTTTCTATTGATGTATCTATTCTGGAGTCATATGTAAATTCCCAGTTAGAGAGATTAGTTGGTTTCTTTTTTCAGGAGTCCATATTCTCTTCTCTCTCATGTCTGTTTATAGTACTGCACCTTCTTGGAGCTGCCACACAGTCCCCTTGTTCTCAGTGGTCCCATGATTCTAGATTACGGCAGGCTCCATCAGTGCTTCTGATGGAGGAGACAAACACCAGTCTGTCAGCCCACTCTCCTGCCCTCAGAAAATCCAGAACACTGGACTTGTGATCCACTGTTTATTTATTTTTTTGTTTGTTTGTTTTGTTTTTTGTCCCAGTAATAGGCTCCTGAACGGTATCATTCTCTTTCTGTGGAACCCACAGGGATTCTGGAGCATCAGCAAGCTGCCATCCTCTTTTATTCTCAGCTGCTTCCAGGTGATGAGACTATGCCTGGCTCAGTCAGCATCCAAAACAAGTGAGATAGGAAGCAGTCCTTTGGACACTCCTCGAATAGCTGGAACATTGGACGTCTGTTCCAACTCTTTGTCTCCCTGGGAAGAAGCTGGGAGTTGGAGGTTTTGTGAAGCTAATTCCATACTGAGCCAGGAGTAGGTGCTATGATGAGTGAGGATATAATAGTCCAAACCTTCACGCTTGTTCTCTGCAGCCCCTTTCCTGTTAGACTTTAGATTCAGATAAAACACAAGCCAGTTCTTCAGTAAGCCTCCTGAGAAGCGAGAACATTGCACATTTGTTTCCGTCTTCTCTTTACCTCCACGGAGAGAACCCGGAAACTAGGATGTTACCTCCTAATTATGCCATGCTGAGTTGGGAGGGTGGTCCATGGTGAGTACCACAAGTTTTCCTTCTGGCTTCACATTCATGTGGGGGAGGGAGCAGGAGCTTCTTAACCATTCTCTGAATTCTGCATAAAGGGAAATCATTCCTAACTATTGTTGAATTGATGTTTTTATATATAGAGAGAAGGTGTGAGTCTTCCTAGTTCTCCATCTTACTGTTTTCAGCCTGAGAGTTTTATCCCAAATCCCCAGTGTCTTGGGTTGTTAAGGGCTGAGACTATATGGGACTTACTTCTCTTTTCTATGGCTGCTTTGTAGTAAGTGTTCATCAAATGCTTGATGGAGGAATATAAAGTATATCAAGCTAGGTATAAAATGGTTGCATACCTCCCTTTGGCATACTTTCCTGATTTGGATAACATGAGGCTTCCTTTGAATAAGCATTAAGGGTGACATTTGTCAGTGTTGGTAGTTCATGTAAATTCATCCATGAGCTTTAAAGCAAAACAAAACATGTCAGATGTTTTCAGGCTGATTTAACAGGAACTCTATGGGACTTATTTTTTTTTTAAATACTCAAGTCATTAACTTCTTTTAATTAGCTTATAGAGGTAGGATCACAGGATTATTTGGCCAAGAACACAGAAATCATCTCGGCAACTACTCCCACCCTTAATTTTACAAATGAGGAAACCAAGGCCCGGGGATTGTAAGGGTTGTTCAGAAATCTCACTGCTAATTAGAAGAGGAGCAGTTACTAGTGCTATGGCCACCTTGAATCTGGCTCTTTCTATTGTATCCAAACTATGTCTCAAGTCTGGAATAATTAAGTTGTGTAAAATAATGCCTCAAATGGGTGAATACAAAATACACTTCAAAGGTAAATTTAGTATTCAGAGATCATTATTTCAGATCTCCAGCTGTTACAGAACAAGGCTGCTGAAAACTCCAGCATTAACAGATGTCTGCTAAGCGCTACTACTAATAATTGAAATAGTAACAACAGTGCCCAATTAATCTACAAGAACAAAACACACACACACTTTTTTTAATCCTCATTTTTATAGGCTTTAATGCATCAGTGTGGCACCTTGAATGAACATTCTGAATGAGAAAGTTGAGGGAAAAAATGCTTCGAAATAGAGTATGTACTAGGGACATTACTTGAAGCTATTTAAAAAACATGACCTAGACAGTACATTTGGGTTAGTGATTTTGGGGAAAAATATGTTTGTGAGTGCAAAGAAATAAAACAGATGATTTTTTAGCAGGCTGTTTGTTTACATGGCAAGATTGCTTGAGAGTTTTGGTACTAGGGAAAGAAATAGCAAAAAGATAAAATGACTGAGCATTTCCAGTTTTCTCTCTAACACTCCTTCACTAGTCAGCCCAACTTGGGACTCGATTCATTTCTGATTTTGATCAAAGTTAGATGTTTACTGACCTGATCAAAAGCCTTAGCTTGTCCATTCATTTATGCATTTCATGTATATTTATTGGAGGTTTATTATGTTCTACTTACATATTCAAAAGATAAACACATGATCTGATACATATGGCCATTGTATTTTAAAACATAAATAAAAATGTATAGAGTGTTCAGTATGTGCCAAACATTTGCCTACAAAATCTTACTTAAACCTTGGAAGGAAATGTCAACAGAATTTTCTATTACTAGTCCTTTTTAACTGATAAGATAACTGATAGACAAAGACATTTTGTAACTTGTGCAAGGTCAGAAAACCAGTGTTTTAAAGGCATGTGTTGTGATGAGTACTAGGTGTTAAATGCAACTAATGAATCATTGAACATTACATCAATAACTAATGATGTACTATAAGGTGGCTAACTGAACATAATTAAATAAATAAATAGATAAAAATAAAGAGTAGACATGAAATCCAAGAGCTTAAATCTAGCATATGTTCTCTTTGCTACTCTAAGATATAGCCTCTCCTACGTACAGCTAAGAAGTAGACAGCGGGTCTTCGCCTGTAGTAGGGAGAGGGGAGTTGTCATGAACTCTTTTTGGAATCCAATGAAATGAAATTTTTGTCTTGTAGTCTAGAAAAGAAACGTGAGTGATGCACATATATATGTATTTGAAATACATTTCAGTATTTCCATGACACTGAATGCTTTGGAGTAGCATTCAAGGAGTTTCATGGTATAAGAGGGAAGAAGGCTTCTAGGTCCAAGGATACGGTCACTTGAGGGAGAAAGCCATCCTCGAGTTCATTTCACCTTCTGTGTTCCTCCACATTAGGAAACTTAGGGACCACAACGTCTCATCTCTTCTGAGGAAAACTAGAAGAGGAAACCTTCTCCTTCCATCACACTGCCATCCTTTCTATATCTCATTAAATGGAGAACTCTGTTCCTAAGAGATAGATCAGAACCCATTTCAGTAGGTCCAGGTCAATGATCTGTAAATGGGAAATCACAGATGAATTATTTTGGAACAAGAATAAAAAGACTTGGAAAAAAATGCTCTATTTTCTTTAAGGACCAAGGAAATAAAAGGGGTTTAGGGATGATTTCTAAGTTTGTTTGGCTCTTTGAAAGATGGAACTAAGATATGAATATTATTTTGACGTTAATATATTCCTGTTTGTTTTTAGACATTGTGGAAAAAATGAAGTTTGAAATCTATGTCAACATAAATATTTATAATCTAACTTCTCTAGTTGAACTAAAAATAACACAGGACTCAATGGAATCCTACTTTTCTCACTTTGGTCTTAGGGAGAAAAAAAAATTCCTTAAACTTTGTATAACCCTGAAAATAATCAATGGCTCTCTTGTTCTAAAAAGAACTTAAAGAGAGTCTCTATCTCTTTTTTTCCTACATTAAATAATCTGTTTAAGTCTATTATTTATTGTGACATTTAGGAGCTTTTGTGGACCTTGAAATTCTAATGTTAACACACAGAAAAAGTAATTTGATAAATGCAATATTTAGATTCATTTTATTTTGGGGTGAAAAATACATGTGAAATATGAGCTTGTGAGATTTATTAATCTTTTTATCCTTGGGGTCCAAATGCTGACATTTCTCCATTAGGCACTTTAGAAGTTATAGTGATGGACAATCTATCAGCAAGCCTCAGGCCATGGACCTTTCTAGCAGACTACTGGTCTAGTGATCAATATGATAACCTAGTGAAAGCTCCTGCTGATATTGCTATCACATTGTAACTTGCAAAGAATACAAATCTAGCCAGTCTGATATGCTGTGATATTTATTTATCCCCAGGTTTTATTTTCTTTGAAGATTTCTTGGCCCCCAATTTCCAATAAAATATAAAGTTTACACAACATAACAAAGTAATTATGATATTTGTGTTTGGAATGATTAAAGAAAAATAGCCCCAGCTGTGTGAGAATGGGTACATACAATACCCAGATATCTGTTTGAATCTCTGTTTCTCTCTTTCTCTAAGAGTGAGGCTTACTAGCCCAAAGTTACTGCAGACATTAAATATGCTAAAGCATATAAAACACTTAGTCCAAGTGGCACCTACATGGTGTTAAATAAATGATGTCTATCACTTTATTATAGTTATTATTTATAAATTTAAAAAATATTTAACTGCCCCAGCAGGACCCCTTAAGGTAAAATAGATGAAAAAATGTGTGACACAGAGTGCTTAACTCCAACTGAAAAACTTAGGGTTTTTACCTCAGCACCATGATGGATTAGTGG
This sequence comes from Mustela lutreola, assembly GCF_030435805.1. Classification (NCBI taxonomy): domain Eukaryota; kingdom Metazoa; phylum Chordata; class Mammalia; order Carnivora; family Mustelidae; genus Mustela; species Mustela lutreola. Next base: position 82,099,242 of record NC_081294.1, read on the forward strand.
ACCACAGGCTTCCAAACTAGAAAGTGAAGGAGATAGGCTGGATCTATTCATTCAAGACAGATAAGGTCCCTAGCCCCACGAAGCTGCTGTTCTAGTGGGAGATGCAGGTGAACTATAATTAAAAAGTACATAAACAAGATAATTTTATAATAGAAAGTGATAGCCACTATAAATATACGTAGAGTATGAAACTGGGATCGAGTAAGGAAGGGCAGGGGGATTTGCATTAGCTATGGTGGTTAGGGAATGCCTTTGTGAAAGTGTATTTGAACCAATGCCTTCATTATGAAAAGGGTCTAACTGTGGAAGGATCTGAGGAAAGAGAATGTCAGGCAGGGCAACAGGGAGGTTAGGGTCCCTGAATCAGGAATGAGGCAGCAACACTCAAGAAGCATAAAGATCAGTGTGACTGGAGTATAATGAGGGCAGAGGAGATGGTAGAGGATCAAGTTGGAGACAAGACCAATGTCTGAATTCTTTCAGTGATTGAATTCTTTAACTGATTTAATTATGAAATTTATATGAATGGAGTGTAAAATCTGATTTCTCCATAGCTTAGAAGGAATTGAGATGGTGTAGTTCACTCATTGATAAGAATCTTGGTCTTACACAAAGTACCTCATTCATTCATTCATTCATTCACTCATTCATTCATTCATTCAATGTGTGTTTTGCTTGTATGTTTTTTATAGAGAGCAGGGGAGGAGCAGGAGAGAAAAATCAAGCAGGCTCCATGCCCAGTGCAGAGCCTGATGTAGGGCTCCATCTCATGACCCTGAGAGCATGATCTGAACCAAAACTGAGTCTGACGCTTTACCAACTGCACCACCCAGGTGTCCCCTACAGAAAGTATTTTTAATTCTTTCATGTGCATGAAGAACAGAGGTGGAAAAGAGTGTTCCATTTTAGATTTTTTTGTATTATACTACATTAAATGATTAAATCATGCATTTATTTGCATTTATCTTAAACACTAAGAAAGGGACTGCATCCCAGAATTGTTAGAACTGGAGATTGGGATAGAACTGGAGATAGCATGCATTTTCTACAGAATGAAAATATATTCCTTTCAGATAAATTAGACATAAAACCACTTCATGAATTTAAGTCTTGTTTCTGTTATTTGGAATGTTGCTTCTTTTACACTGAGAGATTAATCTAGTGATGCCCATAGATACAGCAATAACTTGTTAATGAGATATTGATTTCTCAAAATAAAACCATAGTAGTATCATATTTTCAATCTAAATTAATGCTTCATTAAACTAATTAATAGCATAACAATAATTTGAACTTTCAGTGATTGTAATTAATCATAATCACATAGTATTCCTGTACCAATCCATAAGTGTAATGTGATCTTTTATAAATCAGAAAACTTTTACATATAAATAAAGTAAGCTAAGGTCCCATTTTATTTTATGGGGTTTTCATGCTGCTACATAATTAGATACATAGTACAGTATAAAGATGGTAAACTGCATTTGGGACAAAAGAATTTTGAATGCTACCAGCCCCCTGCCACATTTTTTCTTTCTCTTGAGCACTTAATCTCTACTATGTGATGCTTAGCAAATCATTTCCTCTCTCTGGACATATACTTTTTTAATTCCAGAAACAAGAGAGTTGAACTAAATGATATTTGAAGTCTCATATCTATCTCTAAAAATGTTGTTTTAGGAAGATGCCATTCCTTAGGAAGACAGTGACCCCAGACATCCATATCTTTTAACACCTATATACCGATAGCACCAAACGTGTATCTCTAATTCTCTCATGGCATTCAGCCTTCGTACCTAATGATTAACTGCATATTTCACCTTAGATATGTTTCAGGTGCCTGCACTGCACCTTGACTAAACTGGAACTCTTCATCTTCCCCATCCCATGTACTCACTCCTTTTTGAGCTTCTCATTTGAGTAAAGGGTTCCAACAGTTACTCAGCCATTCAGGTCAAATATCCAGTCTTCTTGCCCTATAGCTAATCACTCAGTCTTACAAGAGTCTGTCTCCCAAATGTCTCACTAAACCACCCATGATTCTCCATCTCACTGTTCTACCATTAGGCTGCAACATCATTTTCTCTTATCAGGGCATGTTAGGAGTCAACTAACCACTTTCACTTCCTTCCATTACTACTTTTGTGCTTTCCTTTCTCTTACTGTCTCCAAAGCACTCTTTTGAAAGGGGAAACCAGTTATGTTACTTTTCAGCTTAAGCTCCTTCTTCAGATAATGACACTGATATTATACATGTCTTTTATGGCCCCCGGAACCTGGTCACTGCCTACTGATTAAACTTTATGATTTGCCACTTTCTTCTTCATACTGAGATCCATCCACCCTCCATCTTACCTGGGTCTCTGCATATTGTGGCTGGCCTTTAAGGGAAGTTAGCTTTTGATAAGTCTTTTGACAAGTTACCTTCTTTTCCCCTAGGGCTATTATAACTTAGCTTTTAAAATTAGAGAAATCATGGATGCCTGGGTGGCTCAGTAGCTTAAGCATCTGCCCCCAGATCAGGTCATGATCCTGGAGTCCACATGGGGCTCCCTGCTCAATGGGGAGTCTGCTTCCCTCTCTGCCCCCACCATGCTTGTGCGCACACTCTCTCTCCCTCCCTCAGATAAATAAATTAAATCTTTAAAAATAAATAAAAAAATAAAATTAGAAAAGTCATATCCCATATTAAACCCTTCAGTGGCGTCCCATTTCAATTAGAATAAATACATACTTCTTTATTTTACAGGATAAAACCCAGTCTCCTCTAATGGTCTACATGATGTTCCCAGCTTGGTTCTATCTCTAGTTTCATAAAACACTCCTTTAGCTACAGTTACATGTCATGTTGGGCATACTAGGACAATTTTGAGAATGAAAGGAGATGCTAACACGTTCTTTAAAAAACTATACGATACAGAAGATGGTAGAGAAGTAGCAGGCTGAGACTACTTCAGCTAGCTGGAGATCAGCTAGATCGCTTACCTAAAGATTGCAAACACCTGAAAATCCATCGGCAGATCGAAGAGAAGAAGAACAGCAATTCTGGAAACAGAAAAACAACCACTTTCTGAAAGGTAGGATCGGCGGAGAAGTGAATCCAAAGCGACGGGAAGATAGACCCCGGAGGGAGGGGCCGGCTCCCGGCAAGCGGCAGAGCAATGGCGCACAAAATCAGGACTTTTAAAAGTCTGTTCCGCTGAGGGACATCGCTCTAGAGGCTAAACCGGGGCGAAGCCCACGCGGGGTCAGTGTGGCCTCAGGTCCCGCAGGGTCACAGAAGGATCTGGAGTGTCTGAGTGTCGCAGAGCTTGCGGGTATTGGAACAGGAAAGCCGGCTACAGAGACAGAGCCGACAGTAAGCTCACAGCTCGGTGCTACCTTGAACCGGTTGCAGGCTCGGTGAGCTCAGAGCGTGGCCGGAGGTCAGGCAGACGGGAGTAACTGGGTGCTGTTTTCTAGGGCACACTGAGGAGTGGGGCCCTGGACTCTCGGCTCCTCCGGGCCGGAGACCAGGAGGCCGCCATTTGTATTCCCGTCCTCTGGAACTCTACGGAAAGTGCTCAGGGAACAAAAGATCCTGAAAGCAAACCCTAGCGGATTACTCACCCCGGACCCTGCTAAGGGCGGTGCAATTCCACCTGGGGCAAAGACACTTGAGAATCACTACAACAGGCCCCTCCGCCAGAAGATCAACAAGAAATCCAGCCAAGATCAAGTTCACCTACCAAGGAGTGCGGTTTCAATACCAAGGAGAGCAGCAGAATTCCAGAGGAGGAGAAGGCAAAGCACGGAACTCATGGCTTTTCCCTGTGATTTTTTTTAGTCTTGCAGTTAATTTGATTTTTTTCTTTTTCATTTTTTTGTTTTTTTTTTTCTCGCCTTCTGGTAAATTTTTTTTTTTTTAACATTTACCTTTTTCTTTTTTAACGTTTTTAAACTAGTTTATCCAATATATATATATATATATATATATATATATATATATATATATATTCTTTTTTTATATTTTTCTTATTTGTTTTCTTTTTAAATTCTTTTCTTTTCTTTTTTTTCTTCTCCCTTCTTGAACCTCTTTTTATCCCCTTTCTACCTCCTCACAATTTGGGATCTCTTCTAATTTGGTTAAAGCATATTTTCCTGGGGTTGTTGCCACCCTTTTAGTATTTTACTTGCTTCTTCATATACTCTTATCTGGACAAAATGACAAGATGGAAAAATTCAACACACAAAATAGAACAAGAGGCAGTACTGAAGGCTAGGGACCTAATCAATACAGACATTGGTAATATGTCAGATCTAGAGTTCAGAATGACAATTCTCAAGGTTCTAGCCGGGCTCGAAAAAGGCATGGAAGATATTAGAGACCCCTCTCGAGAGATATAAAAGCACTTTCTGGAGAAATAAAAGAACTAAAATCTAACCAAGTTGAAATCAAAAAAGCTATTAATGAGGTGCAATCAAAAATGGAGGCTCTCACTGCTAGGATAAATGAGGCAGAAGAAAGAATTAGTGATATAGAAGACCAAATGACAGAGAATAAAGAAGCTGAGCAAAAGAGGGACAAACAGCTACTGGACCACGAGGGGAGAATTCGAGAGATAAGTGACACTATTAGACGAAACAACATTAGAATAATTGGGATTCCAGAAGAAGAAGAAAGAGAGAGGGGAGCAGAAGGTATACTGGAGAGAATTATTGGGGAGAATTACCCAATATGGCAAAGGGAACGAGCATCAAAACTCAGGAGGTTCAGAGAACGCCCCTCAAAATCAATAAGAATAGGCACCTAATAGTAAAATTTACAAGTCTCAGTGACAAAGATAAAATCCTGAAAGCAGCCCGGGAAAAGAAGTCTGTAACTTACAATGGTAAAAATATTAGATTGGCAGCTGACTTATCCACAGAGACCTGGCAGGCCAGAAAGAGCTGGCATGATATTTTCAGAGCACTAAACAAGAAAAACATGCAGCCAAGAATACTATATCCAGCTATGCTATCATTGAAAATAAAAGGAGAGATTAAAAGCTTCCAGGACAAACAAAAACTGAAAGAATTTGCAAACACCAAACCAGCTCTACAGGAAATATTGAAAGGGGTCCTCTAAGCAAAGAGAGAGCCTACAAGTGGCAGATCAGAAAGGAACAGAGACCATATACAGTAACAGTCACCTTACAGGCAATACAATGGCACTAAATTCATATCTCTCAATAGTTACCCTGAATGTTAATGGGCTAAATGCCCCTGTCAAAAGACACAGGGTATCAGAATGGATAAAAAAAAAAAAAAACCCATCTATATGTTGCCTCCAAGAAACTCATTTTAAGCCCGAAGACACCTCCAGATTTAAAGTGAGGGGGTGGAAAACAATTTACCATGCTAATGGACATCAGAAGAAAGCAGGAGTGGCAATCCTTATATCAGATCAATTAGATTTTAAGCCAAAGATTATAATAAGAGATGAGGAAGGACACTATATCATGCTCAAAGGGTCTGTCCAACAAGAAGATTTAACAATTTTAAATATCTATGCCCCCAACGTGGGAGCAGCCAACTATATAAACCAATTAATAACAAAATCAAAGAAACACATCAACAATAATACAATAATAGTAGGGGACTTTAACACTCCCCTCACTGAAATGGACAGATCATCCAAGCAAAAGATCAGCAAGGAAATAAAGGCCTTAAACAACACACTGGACCAGATGGACATCACAGATCTATTCAGAAAATTTCATCCCAAAGCAACAGAATACACATTCTTCTCTAGTGCACATGGAACATTCTCCAGAATAGATCACATCCTCGGTCCTAAATCAGGACTCAACTGGTATCAAAAGATTGGGATCATTCCCTGCATATTTTCAGACCACAATGCTCTAAAGCTAGAACTCAACCACAAAAGGAAGTTTGAAAAGAACCCAAATACATGGAGACTAAACAGCATCCTTCTAAAGAATGAATGGGTCAACCGGGAAATTAAAGAAGAATTGAAAAAAATCATGGAAACAAATGATAATGAAAATAAAACAGTTCAAAATCGGTGGGACACAACAAAGGCAGTCCTGAGAGGAAAATATATAGCGGTACAAGCCTTTCTCAAGAAACAAGAAAGGTCTCAGGTACACAAACTAACCCTACACCTAAAGGAGCTGGAGAAAGAACAAGATAGAAACCCTAAGCCAAGCAGGAGAAGAGAAATCATAAAGATCAGAGCAGAAATCAATGAAATAGAAACTAAAAAGACAATAGAGCAAATCAACGAAACTAGGAGCTGGTTCTTTGAAAGAATTAATAAAATTGATAAACCCCTGGCCAGACTTATCAAAAAGAAAAGAGAAAGGACCCAAATAAATAAAATCATGAATGAAAGAGGAGAGATCACAACTAACACCAAAGAAATACAAACTATTATAAGAACATACTATGAGCAACTCTACGCCAACAAATTTGACAATCTGGAAGAAATGGATGCATTCCTAGAAACATATAAACTACCACAACTGAACCAGGAAGAAGTAGAAAGCCTGAACAGACCCATAACAAGGCAGGAGATTGAAACAGTCATTAAGAATCTCCAAACAAACAAAAGCCCAGGGCCAGATGGCTTCCCGGGGGAATTCTACCAAACATTTAAAGAAGAACTAATTCCTATTCTCCTGAAACTGTTCCAAAAAATAGAAACGGAAGGAAAACTTCCAAACTCATTTATGAGGCCAGCATCACCTTGATCCCAAAACCAGACAAGGATCCCATCAAAAAAGAGAGCTATAGACCAATATCCTTGATGAACACAGATGCGAAAATACTCAACAAAATACTAGCCAATAGGATTCAACAGTACATTAAAAGGATTATTCACCACGACCAAGTGGGATTTATTCCAGGGCTGCAAGGTTGGTTCAACATCCGCAAATCAGTCAATGTAATACAACACATCAATAAAAGAAAGAACAAGAACCATATGATACTCTCAATAGATGCTGAAAAAGCATCTGACAAAGTACAGCATCCCTTCCTGATCAAAACTCTTCAAAGTGTAGGGATAGAGGGCACATACCTCAATATCATCAAAGCCATCTATGAAAAACCCACCGCAAATATCATTCTCAATGGAGAAAAACAGAAAGCTTTTCCGCTAAGGTCAGGAACACGGCAGGGATGTCCATTATCACCACTGCTATTCAACACAATACTAGAGGTCCTAGCCTCAGCAATCAGACAACAAAAGGAAATTAAAGGCATCCAAATCGGCAAAGAAGAAGTCAAACTATCACTCTTCGCAGATGATATGATACTATATGTGGAAAACCCAAAAATCTCCACTCCAAAACTGCTAGAACTTACACAGGAATTCAATAAAGTGTCAGGATATAAAATCAATGCACAGAAATCAGTTGCATTCCTCTACACCAACAGCAAGACAGAAGAAAGAGAAATTAAGGAGTCCATCCCATTTACAATTGCACCCAAAACCATAAGATACCTAGGAATAGACCTAGCCAAAGAGGCACAGATTCTATACTCAGAAAACTATAAAGTACTCATGAAAGAAATTGAGGAAGACACAAAGAAATGGGAAAATGTTCCATGCTCCTGGATTGGAAGAATAAATATTGTGAAAATGTCTATGCTACCTAAAGCAATCTACACATTTAATGCAATTCCTATCAAAGTACCATCCATCTTTTTCAAAGAAATGGAACAAATAATTCTAAAATTTATATGGAACCAGAAAAGACCTTGGATAGCCAAAGGGATATTGAAAAAGAAAGCCAACGTTGGTGGCATCACAATTCCGGACTTCAAACTCTATTACAAAGCTGTCATCATCAAGACAGCATGGTACTGGCACAAAAACAGACACATAGATCAATGAAACAGAATAGAGAGCCCAGAAATAGACCCTCAACTCTACAGTCAACTAATCTTCGACAAAGCAGGAAAGAATGTCCAATGGAAAAAAGACAGCCTCTTCAATAAATGGTGTTGGGATAATTGGATAACCACATGCAGAAAAATGAAATTGGACCATTTTCTTACACCACACACAAAAATAGACTCAAAATGGATGAAGGACCTCAATGTGCGAAAGGAATCCATCAAAATCCTTGAGGAGAACACAGGCAGCAACCTCTTCGACCTCAGCCACAGCAACATCTTCCTAGAACAATGCCAAAGGCAAGGGAAGCAAGGGCAAAAATGAACTATTGGGATTTCATCAAGATCAAAAGCTTTTGCACAGCAAAGGAAACAGTTAACAAAATCAAAAGACAACTGACAGAATGGGAGAAGATATTTGCAAACGACATATCAGATAAAGGACTAGTGTCCAGAATCTATAAAGAACTTAGCAAACTCAGCACCCAAAGAACAAATAATCCAATCAAGAAATGGGCAGAGGACATGAACAGACATTTCTGCAAAGAAGACATCCAGATGGCCAACAGACACATGAAAAAGTGCTCCACATCACTCGGCATCAGGGAAATTCAAATCAAAACCACAATGAGATATCACCTCACACCAGTCAGAATGGCTAAAATCAACAAGTCAGGAAATGACAGATGCTGGCGAGGATGCGGAGAAAGGGGAACCCTCCTACACTGTTGGTGGGAATGCAAGCTGGTGCAGCCACTCTGGAAAACAGCATGGAGGTTCCTCAAAATGTTGAGAATAGAACTGCCCTATGACCCAGCAATTGCACTATTGGGCATTTACCCTAAAGATACAAACGTAGTGATCCAAAGGGGCACATGCACCCGAATGTTTATAGCAGCAATGTCCACAATAGCCAAACTATGGAAAGAACCTAGATGTCCATCAACAGATGAATGGATCAAGAAGATGTGGTATATATACACAATGGAATACTATGCAGCCATCAAAAGAAATGAAATCTTGCCATTTGCGACAACATGGATGGAACTAGAGCATATCATGCTTAGCGAAATAAGTCAAGCAGAGACAGACAACTATCATATGATCTCCCTGATATGAGGAAGTGGTGATGCAACATGGGGGCTTAAGTGGGTAGGAGAAGAATCAATGAAACAAGATGGGATTGGGAGGGAGACAAACCATAAGTGACTCAATCTCACAAAACAAACTGAGGGTTGCTGGGGGAAGGGGGTTTGGGAGAAGGGCGTGGGATTATGGACATTGGGGAGGGTATGTGCTTTGGTGAGTGCTGTGAAGTGTGTAAACCTGGTGATTCACAGACCTGTACCCCTGGGGATAAAAATATATATTTATAAAAACAAAAAACAAAACCAAAATCCCTATATGATACATTATTCACTTAGTGACCAAAAAGTAGTTTCATTATATATTTGAATTTTTAAAACCTTGATTAAAAAACCAGCTTGCACCAAAGTAAAAATTTTGACAGATGAGACATCAGACAAGAATGGTCATTTTACTAGTTCATTGTCTTCTATTCACACAACTCTTCATTTATGTATCTAATTACCATCAGGCCCTCTTTTAAGCACTTGAAATACATAAATAACAAAGCTCGTACTGAAATTTCCTGCCTTCATGGATTTTAAAGTGGAGAAGCGAATTAATGAGTAAACACATACAAGCTGGTGATCACAAGTGCTCTGTAAGGGTTAGAGTAAGTTAGAATAGCATTGTCCAACAGAAACCTCTGTAATGATTAAAATATTCTCCGTGCCATCCAATAGAGTAGTCACATGTAGGTATTGAACATTTGCAACTGGCTAATGTTATTGAATATTTAGATTTTTAGTTCTATTTAACTTTGAATTAAATTTAAATATATGTGACTGGTGGCTGCTCTTACTGAGCGGCACAGGGTTTAGACAACTCTTTGTAGTGTGGATCATGTTTTAGATACATCTGGCCATAAACTGTCTCTTTAAGGAAGTGACATTTCAATGCACAAAATGAATGAGATGAAATAATTATCCTTATAGAGATCTAGTAGGAGTTTGGGTAAAACAAATTCCAGGAAAGGGAACAGCACATTCTTGAGGAAGAAACAGTTGTTATGTTTTAGGGAGTACAGGTCAACAGAGCTGGAATATAGAGAGCAAGAGAATGTTCCTTGAATGTACTAATCCCTTTCTGATTTCCAAAGTTCTTACCTTTGCAGCAATACTCTTATCCAAGATCTTGACTCGGTTGGTTCTTATGCATCATTCTCATCTCAGTTCAAATTTAAATGACCATTCCACTCCTAATCAGGGTCTAATGGTTTAATAGCGCTTACCACTATCTGAAATTACTTTACTACTTTCTCACTGGTTTAATTGTTGGAGAAAAAAGTAGTAAGTTTTTTTTTTTTTTTTTTTTTTTTTTTGTTAAGATTTAGTTTATTTATTTGTCAAAGAGAGAGAACAAACAGAAGGCAGAAGGAAAAACTACTCCCTACTGAGCAGGGAGCCTAATGCAGGACCAGATCCCAGGACCCTGGGATCATGACCTGAGCTGAAGGCAGGGGCTTACCAGGCTGAGCCACCTGGCACCCCAGTAGCAAGCTTTTTGAGGGAAACTTATCTACCTTGTTTAGTATCACCACTTAGTTTTTAGGATAGTGTCTGTCATATAATAGGTATTGAAACAATATTTGTTAACTAATGAGTGAAATTTACCTCTTTTACCTCACATCCTAGGGGAAAAATTCCCTAATTTCCTGGATTAAAACAAAAACTAAAACAAAATCAGATAGCAGTGTGTTCCTAAATTATAATGTCAGTATTTATATAGCCTTTGATATATTATGTACCACAATTATAATTTTTAATAGCTTTATTGAGATATGACTCATATACAAAGAACTACATATATTTAATGTGTACAATTTGTTAAGCTTAAGTAAATGCAGGCATCTTTGTAAATACCACCACAGTGATGGCAATAGACATACCCAGTACTTTCCACTTTCTTTTGTGTCCCTTCGTGGTTGTTGGTGGTGGTTTTTTTCATATATGTTGCTCTTTGATGTTGTTTTGTAAGGATACTTGATAGGGGATGTACACTTTTAACAAATTCTCAAGTGCACAACACCATGTGGTTCACTGTGAGCACTAGGATAAATAATAGATCTCTGAGACTTGGTTATCTAGCATAACTGCTGCTTTGTACACACTGAATAACTCCCCATTCCCCCTACCTCCCAGCACCTGACAACCATTACTATATTCTCAGCTTCAACGTTCAACTGTTATAAAAACCCCACAGGAGTGGAATCTTGTAGTATTTGTCCTTCTTTGACTGCCATAGTGTCTACTAGGCTCATCTGTGTTGTTACAAGTTATAGAATTTTCTTTGCTTTTAAAGCTAGATAATCTACTGAATGCATACACCACATTTTCTTTCTCCATTCTTCTATCAATGGGCTCTTAGGTGGTTTCTATGTCTTGGCTGTTGTAAATAGTATTGCAATGAACATGGGAGGGCACATATCTCTTTGAGATACTGATTTCAGTTCTTTGAGTATATACCCAGAAGATGGACTGCAAGTTCATATGGTAGGTCATTTTTAGTTTTAGTTTAGTTTAGTTTTTTGGTTTTTTTTTTTTTAAAGCAATTTCTACACCCAACGTGGGGCTTGAATTCACAACCCCAGGATTCAGAGTTACATGCTCCACTGAGCTGGCCAGGTACCCCCCAATTCCCAATTTCAGGTTTTTTTTTTTTTTTAATGATTATATGTATTTAAGAGAGAGAGAGTGAGCAAGAGAGTGGGGAAGGGAGAGTGGGGAAGAGGGAGAAGCAGACTTTGTACTGAGCAGAGAGCCTGATGCAGGGCTTGATCCTAGGACCCTGAGATCATGAACTGAGCTGAAGGCATATGCTTAACCAGTTAAGCCACCCAGCTGTCCCCCAATTTCAATTATTTTTAGGAACTCCCATACTGTTTACCATAGTGGCAGCATCATTTTACATTTCCAACAGTGTACAACGGTTCCATTTTCTCCACAACCTTGCGAATACATGATACTTTTAAATTTTGAATAATAGCCATCCTGACTGGTGGGAGGTACTAGCCTATTGTGGTTTTTATTTAGATACATAGGTGCTAGAGTAAGGAGATAAGACATTCTATCTATTTAGAATTAAAAATAAAGACAGTAGGAAATATCAAGGTTAAGGAAAGGATGTTAGTTAATAGAGGACAATGTAGCAAATTTGTGGAAAGAGGTAGAACAGCTCTAACTTCCTTTACTTCCTGTCAGCTTTCTACTTTCAGTAATGTTTTATTTGACAGCGATTCTGTATGGTAGTCTTTGCATGAAGTCTTATTCCTCATACAAATGAACATGCCTCTTTTTATGGAGCACTTGAGTAAGACTTTGCTGTTGGCAGTGAATCAGGTCTTAAACAAAATGAAAAATTAGGTTTGCTCAAACGATGCTGGATGATAGAAAAGTAAACAGAACTTGAATTCATGAATGTGCTAACTACTTCCTGCTTTGGAAGTTAATGTTTGTTAGGTGACATGTTTATTTTCTCTTGAATATTTGTGGAGGCCATTTAAGGATATCTTTACTATTTTTATATCATACTGCCAGAGGAATTGGCTTCAGAAATATTATTAGCCTTTGTGAGTTTGCAGCCTGTCCACCTGAGAGGGATTCATCCCACTTTCCCCAGCTTGGTACCATGGGCATCATCTCTCAGAAAGCATGAGCCTCCTGTGCAGTTGTCTTCACTATGAGTTCTGTGTATTTCTCACTGAGTTTCAGCTTCTGACTTTTTAAGAGCTGTTTTTCTGCTAATTACAATCCAACCCTTCTGTAGCAGTGGGTTGCTAATGAACCAAACTAATATTTTCCTTTGCCTTCCTTGGAAATCTAGAGGAAGCTTTGCTTTTAGCCATCTGAAGCACCTTGCAAAAGAAGGTTATTATTTTTTTTTTCTTTTGTAGTTCTTTCAGCTTTGGCAGAAATCATCTCTTAGTATCAGGTAGGAAAAACTGGACAAAACTAAGGAAAAACTGATCCCTTAGTCTCAAGTAGAACCAGAATGAGAAACTTCATTCCAGTCTGGGAGTGTTAAACTATGTTCCAAAATACATACTTCATCTGTACAGTAGTTAAATGCTAGAGATCTGAAGTTGTACAGATCCCCAGTGCAACCCACTTACTAGTTGTGCTGACTGGAGAAAAATGGTGAGGCCCCTTCTCCGTCACTCTCTTCATTTGTGGAATGAGGCTAATGAATGTAAGTGCTTCAGTTTTGTGATGATTAAATGAGATAATATACATAAATTATTTGGCATAGTGCTTAGTACACATTAAGTGTTGAAAAATATTTCCTATTATTGTGGTAGCAGTGCATACATAGCATGATAAATGGCTTATTAAAGTTAAGTCAATTCAAATTAGTAATATTCAGTTAAGTGCCTCTTCCTAGTATTTTGCTGTAAGTCCCAGGGAAATAGAAAAGAAAGAGAATACAGCCTTGAATTTCATGATGCTTGCTTGTGAAGCAATTGGGCGGAAAACATTACCTGTGAAAATTTATTCATTTAATAAATAGTCATTGAGTATCTACTAAGCCTCTGCGATAATACAAAGTTTCCTACTCTAGTAGAGTTGGCAGTCCAGCTTGGGAGACTGATAATGCAGTAGCTTTAATAAAGAAGTTATTTGTGTAGTATGAGGGAAATTAGATTTTAAAAAGAGTAGATTGGATGAGCACAATTGAAATAGGAAAGTTAGGTAGGGCTCCATGAGAACAAAGGATTTGGCAAGGACTTGAATAGAATGAAGTAGTTAGGCCTTTTAAGAATCTTAGGTCTCCTCTGTGTTAGAATATCCAGTCTGCATATTGTGGGCCCTGGAATAAGTAAAGACTCAAAGGAGAAGGGATAAAGAGAGCCAATAGCAAGATAGAGTTTTCGACTCACTCAAACATTCATTACACCACTGAGTGACTGGTGAGTACAAGGTAATAGATTTTAAGGAGAGGGAAGTATCCAGAATGAAAGTGGTAATGTGGCTCATGGACCACTATGCCTTTTTGCCTTTTCTACCTCTGCCACTAAAATTATTAACAGATTATACCCAACTTAGAAGTAGCCTCAGAATCCCTCCCAGTGTATCACTGCAAGAGACCTAAACCAGCATTTCACAGTTGACTTGTGAGATGTGGTTTATTTTCAGTCTCCGTGCTGTAATACTTCCAGGCTTTATTCACATTTGGAACGAATCTGTTACCAAGGGTCCTCTGACACTCTGGTCCACATATAGGTATTTTCCCTTTCTTCTTACTCTTTTTAAAAAAAATTTAATTCCACTATACTTAACATACAGTATTAGTGTTAGGTTAATTTCAGGTGTACAGTACAGTGTCCACGATTCCATACACTACCCAGTGCTCATCAGGACAAGTGCGCTCCTTAATCCCCCATCACCCATTTTTACCCATTCCCCACACCCAACCTCTCTTCTGGCAGCTCTTAGTAGTTACGAGTCTCTTTCTTGGATTACTTATTCTTGTTGTATTTACAAAATCCTATTCAACAGTCACTTGCCATAGCAATTTTAGACAGGGAGATATTTTTGTTCATTGAAAGCTGGAGCCTTCTGCATAAAGGTAGTGAGTAACTGCCGACTTGATGTTATGAAGAATACCCATATCATAGGATCTGTGCCGTGGGTATTTTGTGACAGCCAGCAATTCCAGAATTCTAGTTCTCTTTATTTGTGTTAATTTTTTTTAACAATTTTATTTATTTATTTGAGAGAGAGACAGTGAGAAAGAACATGAGAGGAGAGAAGGTCAGAGGAAGAAGCAGACTCCCCATGGAGCAGGGAGCCTGATGCAGGACTCCATACCAGGACTCTGGGATCATGACCTGAGCTGAAGGCAGTCGCTTAACCAGCTGAGCCACCCAGACACCCTGTGTTAATGTTTTAACATGGCTCAGTGCTACGTGGTTTGGTATTCTCTCCGTAAGTGCCTCTGACCCTAGTAATACTGTGTTTTCTCTTCATATGGCTCTCAACCTAGAGGTGTCTTTGGCATAAAGCAGTGATGTTAGAACCCTGGTACCTTATGAGATGATTTTTTTTCTTCTCCTCCATGACGTCTTTCATCCCTATTCTATAGAGTTAAAGGACAAGCAGTTCAACTCCTGAACTCCTAAGTGTCATGTTAAATTGCATGTTCCCACACTCTATAAATAGTTGTTTAGGACAGAAAATGCAGCCCTGTATTATTGATTCAGGAGCTTTGGCTTTTTAAGTACAATATAAAAAAATCAAAAGTGAATCAAAGTCCATTGCTTTGGAAGGAAAAATAAAAAGAACAAGTCACCTCACAATCTCACCATTATGGAACATTTTGAAAGAATTGAAAAGGCTTTTTTTTTTTTTTTTTTTTTTCAGGCTGAGATAAGGTATTTGTTTCAAGGGAAAAAAAAATAAATGTTTACCACCCAAAACGAATTTCATTAAATGAAGATCACATTTATGGGGGAGCTTCATCTCTACTGAAGCTATTGCCTCTTTCCTGCCAAGTGGGTCAACAGTGTCGAAGAGCAGGTACTTATGTCCTATCTTTCCAGACTCCCATGTGGCCTCTTCATATGGTCACAGACTCAGGAATCACTTTGTAAGGGATGGGCATGATGGAAAGAAGTGTATTTAAAAAACAAGCAAACAAAAAACAGTTTGGAAAAGGCTGAGCAATCCCAGGTGAATCAAGCTTATATGGAAAGGCAACTGAAGACCTAAATAGTTTCTGAGGTAGTTGTGATCCTTGGTTTGGTGTCTGCATAGCTAGAAGCACAAATTCAACTAAAATTATGCATGCATACACACTCAGGTTGAGAGAGAGGAAGGGAGAAAGAAGGACTCTACAGACAGAATGCAACACGGAAGGAGGAGTGATTACAATTAAGAGAAATCTGAAAACCAGAGAAAATCGGTCATGAACAAGGAAGAATAATTGGTTTTAAGAAGACTAGCTTAGGAGCTGGAGAAAGAAAAAGAAAGAAACCCTAAGCCCAGCAGGAGAAGAGAAATCATAAAGATCAGAGCAGAAATCAATGAAATAGAAATGAAAAAAACAATAGAACAAATCAACGAAACTAGGAGCTGGTTCTTTGAAAGAATTAATAAAATTGATAACCCCCTAGCCAGACTTATCAAAAAGAAAAGAGAAAGGACCCAAATAAATAAAATCATGAATGAAAGAGGAGAGATCACAACTAACACCAAAGAAATACAAACTATTATATGAACATACTATGAGCAACTCTACGCCAACAAATTTGACAATCTGGAAGAAATGGATGCATTCCTAGAAACATATAAACTACCACAACTGAACCAGGAAGAAGTAGAAAGCCTGAACAGACCCATAACAAGTAAAGAGATTGAAACAGTCATTAAAGATCTCCAAACAAACAAAAGCCCAGGGCCAGACAGCTTCCCGGGGGAATTCTACCAAACATTTAAAGAAGAACTAATTCCTATTCTCCTGAAACTGTTCCAAAAAATAGAAATGGAAGGAAAACTTCCAAACTCATTTTATGAGGCCAGCATCACCTTGATCCCCAAACCAGACAAGGATCCCATCAAAAAAGAGAGCTATAGACCGATATCCTTGATGAACACAGATGCGAAAATACTCAACAAAATACTAGCCAATAGGATTCAACAGTACATTAAAAGGATTATTCACCACGACCAAGTGGGATTTATTCCAGGGCTGCAAGGTTGGTTCAACATCCGCAAATCAGTCAATGTGATACAACACATCAATAAAAGAAAGAACAAGAACCATATGATACTCTCAATAGATGCTGAAAAAGCATTTGACAAAGTACAGCATCCCTTCCTGATCAAAACTCTTCAAAGTGTAGGGATAGAGGGCACATACCTCAATATCATCAAAGCCATCTATGAAAAACCCATTGCAAATATCATTCTCAATGGAGAAAAACTGAAAGCTTAACTGCTAAGGTCAGGAACACGGCAGGGATGTCCATTATCACTACGCTATTCAACATAGTACTAGAGGTCCTAGCCTCAGCAATCAGACAACAAAAGGAAATTAAAGGCATCCAAATCGGCAAAGAAGAAGTCAAACTATCACTCTTCGCAGATGATATGATACTATATGTGGAAAACCCAAAAGACTCCACTCCAAAACTGCTAGAACTTATACAGGAATTCAGTAAAGTGTCAGGATATAAAATCAATGCACAGAAATCAGTTGCATTTCTCTACACCAACAACAAGACAGAATAAAGAGAAATTAAGGAGTCCATCCCATTTACAATTGCACCCAAAACCATAAGATACCTAGGAATAGACCTAACCAAAGAGGCACAGCATCTATACTCAGAAAACTATAAAGTACTCATGAAAGAAATTGAGGAAGACACAAAGAAATGGGAAAATGTTCCATGCTCCTGGATTGGAAGAATAAATATTGTGAAAATGTCTATGCTACCTAAAGCAATCTACACATTTAATGCAATTCCTATCAAAGTACCATCCATCTTTTTCAAAGAAATGGAACAAATAATTCTAAAATTTATATGGAACCAGAAAAGACCTCAAATAGCCAAAGGGATAATGAAAAAGAAAGCCAACGTTGGTGGCATCACAATCCCGGACTTCAAGCTCTATTACAAAGCTGTCATCATCAAGACAGCATGGTACTGGCACAAAAACAGACACATAGATCAATGGAATAGAATAGAGAGCTCAGAAATAGACCCTCAACTCGACAGTCAACTAATCTTCGACAAAGCAGGAAAGAATGTCCAATGGAAAAAAGACAGCCTCTTCAATAAATGGTGCTGGGAAAATTGGACAGCCACATGCAGAAAAATGAAATTGGACCATTTCCTTACACCACACACAAAAATAGACTCAAAATGGATGAAGGACCTCAATGTGCGAAAGGAATCCATCAAAATCCTTGAGGAGAACACAGGCAGCAACCTCTTCGACCTCAGCCACAGCAACATCTTCCTAGGAATAACGCCAAAGGCAAGGGAAGCAAGGGCAAAAATGAACTATTGGGATTTCATCAAGATCAAAAGCTTTTGCACAGCAAAGGAAACAGTTAACAAAATCAAAAGACAACTGACAGAATGGGAGAAGATATTTGCAAACGACATATCAGATAAAGGACTTGTGTCCAGAATCTATAAAGAACTTAGCAAACTCAGCACCCAAAGAACAAATAATCCAATCAAGAAATGGGCAGAGGACATGAACAGACATTTCTGCAAAGAAGACATCCAGATGGCCAACAGACACATGAAAAAGTGCTCCATATCACTCGGCATCAGGGAAATACAAATCAAAACCACAATGAGATATCACCTCACACCAGTCAGAGTGGCTAAAATCAACAAGTCAGGAAATGACAGATGCTGGAGAGGATGCGGAGAAAGGGAACCCTCCTACACTGTTGGTGGGAATGCAAGCTGGTGCAGCCACTCTGGAAAACAGCATGGAGGTTCCTCAAAATGTTGAGAATAGAACTGCCCTATGACCCAGCAATTGCACTATTGGGCATTTACCCTAAAGATACAAACGTAGTGATCCAAAGGGGCACATGCACCCGAATGTTTATAGCAGCAATGTCCACAATAGCCAAACTATGGAAAGAACCTAGATGTCCATCAACAGATGAATGGATCAAGAAGATGTGGTATATATACACAATGGAATACTATGCAGCCATCAAAAGAAATGAAATCTTGCCATTTGCGACAACATGGGTGGAACTAGAGCGTATCATGCTTAGCGAAATAAGTCAAGCAGAGAAAGACAACTATCATATGATCTCCCTGATATGAGGAAGTGGTGATGCAACATGGGGGCTTAAGTGGGTAGGAGAAGAATCAATGAAACAAGATGGGATTGGGAGGGAGACAAACCATAAGTGACTCTTAATCTCACAAAACAAACTGAGGGTTGCTGGGGGGAGGGGGTTTGTGAGAAGGGGGTGAGATTACGGACATTGGGGAAGGTATGTGCTTTGGTGAGTGCTGTGAAGTGTGTAAACCTGGTGATTCACAGACCTGTACCCCTGGGGATAAAAATATATGTTTATAAAAAATAAAAATAAAAATAAAAAGAAGACTAGCTTAGATGCTTATCAAAATGCAAGTGTGTATATATATGTAAGCCTGTATGTGGTTTTCTAGATAGGCTTCCAACTTACCACTGCTGTTTTGAAGATGTTTGGTTTATGTCCACAGGCTCTGGAGGAAAGTCCTCCAGTTGCACAGAGAACTCACGAAGTTGGGAATAACAAAAACTTGGGACTTGGTTTTGCGTCTGCTGTTGTCATGTCAGATTGTGATATCTTGGGCCCGTGGTGTTTTCCACCCTGAGCTTCTGTTTCATCATTAGTAAACTGAGAGCTTCTAGTTTTCACTACCCTTACAACTCTAATTCCAGGTTCTAATTAAAAAATATGTGCATACAGATACACATTTATATTTTCAGGCAATTAGGGAGAACTTTGTATCTTGGCAAAAGGTCTGTGTAGCATTTTCTAATGTAATTGTTACAATAGCTATTTGGGTGAGGTGCTGCTATCATTCTCATTTTACAGATCAGGACTCAAACTTGAGTAGGCTGTGTTATCTTGCTTGTGGTTCATCTATTAACCAGGGAATGCAGAGGGATCTTAAACTCAAGCTCCTAACATAGAAACCGTGTTTTCAACTACTGCGTGTTTCTGCCCCCTGTTATAGTTTATGCTGCTATCGGGATGATATTTTTGTATGGCTCAAGCCTCTAAAGTAGTTTCTGCAGCACACTGAGGTGTATAATTTGGTACGGATTGGGCCTGTGTAGCTGTGGTGAGACATGCGTACATATATGCGGTACTTGCTTTTATAAATTCCTTACTTGGGAAGAGTCAGGAAGTACTGGTCTTGGTGTGCTGTAGTGGGAGAGCTGGGGCAGGGAATGTGTTTAATGATCAGAGAAGACTGACTGTGGGTTACTTAGACCCACCACAAGCAATCAACTTTGTCTACAGGTACTGCCTCTGCCTCTCAATAAATGTATTGAGACAGTCTCTCCATGAGAAAATCTCATATTGTATATGAACCCTATAATTTTTCTGAAATTGCATTAGCAACAGAAGAACACTCTAGATAAAGTCTTCTAGGGGGATCTGTGTATTTTGAAGACAGGCTTTTCTGACATTACTAAGGAATAGTCATCCTCAAAAACTTTCCTGTCACTTAAATCCTATCACCATCACTACCCCCGCTGCCATCCTTACCCTCACATTTGGCTCTTTCCACATTCTGTTTCATGTTCTATTTCAGAATTAGAATTGCTATTAACTTAAATTCAGGTTAAATACATACCTGAATTTATCAGTGAAGTGCAACTTAATATGGAACATTAAAAAAAGGGGGGGGGGGAGATACCTTTCATAGAGGTGTGGTATTGGTCCTAAGTATTTTTGTGGCCATTGAAACCCATCTCTTACTGGTTACAATAAAAAAGGGGAAAATCGGCTCATGCACTTAGAGGATCCAGAAGAAGATCTGCCTTTAGACTCTGCTGAATCTAAGAGTCTGAAAACTGTGATCTTCCTATGTTTTTCTCTCACCCAGCTTTTCTTCCTCTGTGGGTATTAGCTTTATTGAGCTTCAATCTCTGCCAGTATCTTCTTACATTGTGGGGAAGAGATCACCAGAAGCCTATAGCTTTACAGCTCATGAGCCAGAAGACAAATTTCCCTCCAGTGCTCTCTCATACCTTAACTCACTCTTGAGCTCATCTCTTTGTTGGGAGTAATGGGTACTGATTAGCTACCAGGATCAGGGGATCCCTTTTGTAGATGGAAAGTAATCTGCCATCTGTGATTAAGGGCATTGTTGAGTTTGATATGGGGAAGGTTAGTTCTCCAAATAAAAGTGGGTTGGCCAAAGAGCATATGAGCCATATCATATGCTGTTATTTGTGAAAAATTTAGACATTCTACCAAAATATGCTAAGCACTTGGGAATGGTTATGAAGATAAGTAAATTGAGGTGAAGAATTGAGCATAAACTAAAGCATGAAACTAAGAGAATAGGCTTATTAGCAGAAAACCAGGGTAATGGTGTCAGCTAAAAAGATGAAACAAAGTTATTCACAGTTCACCTATTGAGTCATTTAGATCAAACAAATAGAACTTTATACTGTCTCTCCTTAGGGTCAACTAACTCCCACTTTAGTTCTCTCTCTTTCCCCAGTGTGTCATGATTTTTTTTTCCAAACATGTAAATACTTTCATGGAAATACCTCTTTTTTTTTTTAATTTTATTTATTTGTTTGACAGAGATCACAAGTAGGCGGAGAGGCAGGTAGAGAGAGAGGGAAGCGGCTCCTCGCTGAGCAGAGAGCCCAATTTGGGGCTTGATCTCAGGACCCCGAGATCATGACCTGAGCTGAAGGCAGAGGCTTAACCCACTGAGCCACCCAGGCACCCCTTCATGGAAATACCTCTTAAAAAACTAGTTTGAGAGGTGCCTGTGTGGCTCAGTAGATTAAGTATCTGCATTTGGCTCAGGTCAGGTCATGGTGTCAGGATCCTGGGATCTGATGTCTCAGATGGGGAGTCTGCTTCTTTCTTTCCCTCTGCACCCCACTCCTACCTGGTGCCTGTGTGCTCTTGCACTCTCTCTCAAATAAATAAAAATCTTCTAAAAAAACAAAAGTAGTTTGAGTTCTTGTTTGAATCATAAAGCAGTTGCAATATTATTACAACTTTGTTGTTTTATTAGTAACCAATAAATCATTACAGAACTAATTTCTTCCTGGATGATGAGGACAGTTGTTATGGTTTGAGGTGATGAAGATCTGGATGGTTGTGAGATGTGGAAAACCAAATGAGTGAAAATAGTTCTGGGTTCAGTCATTCTCACTTAAAAATCAGCCTTAAAAGCCCTATTACTTAAACAAGTTGCCATTGTTAATGCTATTATGTCCTTTGCAGAAATGCTGTTGCTCCTAATTTGAAGCAAGTGCTTCCTTTAGGGCTAATTAAGCAGATGAATGACATTTCTTAGGACCACATAGTTAACTTGTTCAGTCTAGAGAAAAGTCAGGGATGCTAGATAGAAAGACTTAGAACTGGCACTTCCAGAAATAACTCTGGTCTTTATTCTGGGAAGACACTGGTTGAGAGAAGAAAACTACTTAATTAACAGTTTTGTTTTGTTTTAGCACCTATTCTTTTCATATAAATATGTATGGCAAACAAGAGATTTATAGAGATAATTTGTTACATCATTGGCATCCATTCATTTTTTTCCCTGACAGACAGAACTCAGCTTCTCCAAATATTTACCCTATTCTTAGCAATATAGTTATTGAGATTGACTCCACTCTAAGCTTCAGGGATGGGTCTTGATTGACTGAAAGCGATGCAAGCATCCCAGGGCCACCAAGGTTAGATCAGGGATGGGCTCACATGACCTAATCACTGCCGATGAACTAATGAGACACTGAGGCTTCTAGGTAAATGAAAGCCTATTTCTTAGAAGAAACTACAATGGCTTTTCACAGTTGACCATGCACAGTGGCAGACAGGCATCATTTCCCTATAAGATGCGATTGTGTCTCTGAGTGAAAGAGAAGAAGCAGAGCCACTAAAGGCAAAGTCAGGTGAAAAAGAAAAATCTGGTTCTGGTTAGTGAGCCCTGAATCCTTTTCTTTTGAGGAGAAACTACTGAACTAGCCAAATTCATGATCCAAAAAAATGCCCTTTCTTGGTGGAGAAAGTTTAGATGGACTTAAATAGGAAGATACTCATGTAGTTAATCCACAAAGGCCTAAAGAAGAAACTTTAAAAATTACCCATAATTCACTCATCCAAATACATTAATCATTCCAATATTGATGGGATGTTAAGTTGTTTTGGATTTTTCCAGATGCATTAGAGAAAAAGTTAGGTAATTATTTCTGCACTCTTGAGATAAAGAAGGATTTTAAAGTATTTCATCAAAGCCGGGAACTGTAATGAAAAAGATCAATCTCTTCTCATAAAAGTTTAAACATTTTATACAGAAAATAGTAACAAAGTTAAAAATATGACAAACTGGAAAATTACATGGAGAAGTGTGTTGGATAAATAATGCTTATAATATGTAAACAGCTTTTACAAATTAGTAATTAAAAGTTGAATACCCCAGTAAAAATGGGCATGGAAAATGAATAAGTAATTCACATAAGAAGAAACACACGCATAATCAGCTCTAGTTTTTTGTCTAGCTTTGGGACTTTGAGCAGTTGACTGTCTATCTTCACTTTTTAGTCTTCTCATTGGTGAAAATGGGCATAATGACACCTGCTCCATAGCATTTTCATAAACTCAATGTGAAGTGGGATCAAGTAAAATATTTTATGAATATAAGGTATCGGGTTTAAGAAATGGCCTCCACATTAACTCAGATGGTTGTCTTCTCTAATTTTGCTTATGGAGGAAGAACAACAACAAAAAAACCCTCTGTGATTCAGAAAGTTCAGCTTCCACTTTGGATTGCTAAGCTATTAATCACCTCCAACGTTCCGTTTGGGTCAGTGAATTTGAAAATCAAAACAATGGAACTTTAACAAAAACAGTAAGTTCAGTGTTAAAATTATGGATATATCATTATAAAGAACTAAGGCCAGGGAGGAAGGTGATTACAATTATCAAGGGCTTATTCTATATAACATAGTAGTTTAAGTACTTTGCAATCATTATCTTAATGAATCTTCACAATGCCCCTGTAAGAGTCTTAAAAATACCTACTTTTTGGAAACTGGGATTCCCAGAGCTTAAGTAACTTGTCAATAAAGAGCAAAGCCAAAATGGAGTTGAGGCTAAATTCACAGGCTCCTGCTGCTCATTCTTGTAGCCCTTCTGTTTAGTCAGGGAACCATTTTGATTTGTTTTATTTATTTATTTTTTTTTAGAAATCCTAGAATAATGTGAGAATCATATACACAGCACTTATATTTTCTCATATATACACACCAGTGTCCCAATTACAATTCAAGAGCAGATGCTGAACAAATAGTTCACTACCAATGGAGGTTAGGCAGAATTTCTGGCCATGAGAGCATATTATTTCTTTCCTTTCCCTTTTATTCCCTTTTCTCTCCTTCCTTTCTTCCTTCTTCATTCCTCCCTTTCACTTTTTCTCCCTTCTTTCCTTTCCTCCCTCTCCTCTCTCCTCACCCCCGCTCCTTACCCTACTTAATTTTTATGAAAAGGAGCAGTGAGTTGAACCAATGTAGCTCTTTACAGAAAAAGGTAATTTTTGGTTTGAGGATACAGAGACTTTAAAGAATTCTGATTTTCAGTGAATTTCCAAAAAAGAAGAGTCAACATATTGGATATCTTGCATCAGAGTTGGAAATTCTCAGAAAACTTTGAGCATCACAGGGTTTCTTCCTCTTAGAGTCAGAAGCAGTGAGCAGTCACAGTTGGAATACTCCTAGGTCATAGTATTTTTGAAAGGATTCATCAAGGTCCATTACATTCCAAATTATATGCATTTTTATTTTAATACCAAGTCCTCTGACCACCCAACTGGTTCCCAGAGGATTCCATCAAGGATAGAACAGCATCACATTGCATCTCTCCCCAAAATGAAAATGCCATCTGTTATTATATCAACATGACATTGTGTGCATTAGCATATTTCAAATACACAGCAATTTACATAATGCCTAGAAAACCATCTTTCCATGATGCATAAAGCTTTCTGTCCAACCCCCTTACTTCTGTTTTTGGAGGCACCTCACACAGAAGACAATGTGCAAGTTCAGTGTGGCTCTTCAGCAGGAGTCCTTTGTGTGGGGTTTTGCTCTGACTGCACAGAAGCAGCTAGATGATTTATTCTGCCTTAAAGGACATTAGGAGACCCTTCATTTACTACAATTTGTTTTATTCTGTGCATTTCTTGTTTCCTTGTGCTATAAATTTCACTTTATAAATTCTGAAAACTTCTGGCAGGACTTAGCAGTATTTAAAAATTATTTTGTATTATTTTTACTGGTTCTTGATTTTTTCCTCTTAAATAACTCTTTTGAGAACTTTGGCTTAGACACCTGTTCTTTCTGTTCAGGCTTTGTTTTCCCACGAGATTAAAGCTATTTCCAGCTATCTCGTTGAAACTGCTAGGAAACAAACTCTGAGATAGAATTCAGAATGTATAAATGGGGTGGGGGGTGGGGGGAGGAAGACATGGGAAAGCCGAGGGGAACCAGATAGGACTGGGAAGGAAGGCCAGTCAGACTTCAGGTCAGTGGGTGTCAGACACAAATAGCTTGGCTCTTGTACTACTGCTTTGTCTTGTCACTGGCTTGTGCCACACATGGCTAGCAAGCTGAGGTGGACTCAAAGGAGCTAACAGCTGGAGGCTTTCTGCTAACTAGAGTCCCATCAGCTGGGAAGCAGGACCTTTCTTGAAGAGGGATCTGAGTGTACAACTTTGGGTTTGTCACTCACCAGCTGTCCTACTAGAGCAAAGAAGTATTTGTTTTACCTTAAAATTACTTTAAAAGACATAAAGAAATGTAGAAAAGTCTATGACTCCTTTTCTGCTCTAAAATCCCCCTTTTCACTGCAAAAATCCAAACTGCTTGATTATGGACTATTGGGGAAAAGACTCTAATTTCCATAAGCATCTTGTAAGTCTTCTGGAATTAACTTATGTCACAGATAGCAGTGCTGAATTTTCCTTTTAGTCTTTAACCCTAAAGGCCAAGTGGAGACAAAAGTGGGTCTGTTACTGTTTCAAATGAGCCTATCACTGAACTATTAGTTTATTGTGAAAGTTACTGAAACTACTAGCATTGATCATACATTTCAGGAAATCAGTTAGCCACACTATTAGGTAAGAATCTCTACTTGGGTGGCAAAATTGAATGCGAGGAAAATGACGCACAGAGAGAAGAAATGTGTATGTTTCTGTGAATGCCTAAAACTTCCGGTAGTTGCTCACAACACATTGTAATATTCAGTCCCTTGATCTAAACAAGAAGTTGGTTCTGTGTGTGTTTATTGCTTAGTGGGTCACATGATAAGCCTAGCATTCTGGGTCTTCAGGTCATAGTTTGCATCTGCCTGTTACATTGTCTGCTTACAGGTGCATCCTGTAATATTTTATTAGGTAATTAGAGCACTCAGTGACGATTTCCTTGCTTTGAACTCCGAGTCATTGAATCATTAAGCCCTTGTCTGCTGGGCCATTCCCTTTTCTTCTCTGTATTAGAATGGGCTCTGGGAAGACCCTTGTAAAAATATGGATTTCAATACAAAGGCCTTTTTCTACCCAAGAGACTAATTCTTCATCTATAAAATGATAGAACTGGACTAAGGGATTTTTAATGTCTCATTTAGACCTGTGACCATGTGTTTCAGAGAAAATGCCTTTTCTCTCTGGAGGCTAATAAGAAATAATGATGGGACTGTTTCTGCTAGACTCATTTCCACTCAGAGAGACAATCAGAATATGGTACCAGCTTCTATAATGGAAAGAGAGGACCTTAAATTCAGAGACCTCAGGAAACATCTGACTATGTGATCCATGGAAAGGAGTCTGGAAGTCATAGTAATTAATAATCATTGAGTGCTTACAAAGGAACCCTAACTTGACAAGCATTTTACATTTATTGCACTTAGAACAATGTTTTGAGAATGCTATCACTGCCTCAATTTGAAAGATGATGAGAATGAGTTTAACAAAGAAAAAGCCACATGGTCATTGTCACCAGACTTTCAGGGGGCTGAGCAAAGTATACACCTGGATTCCCCCTGACTTTATCAGTCAGGGGGAATCACATTCTACTTTCTTGGTCATTTTATTGGTTCATTTATTCCAGGCCTAGGTATCAAGAGCCTATTGCATACTATGTTTGATTAGAGAGAGGATGAATGTTTGGTGGGAGTTTGTCTCTGTTGGAGTTGAGGAAGTTTTCTGTGGCCTTTCTGACTGTGATCATTTTGTATTTGTACTGTGGCTCCTTCCTGATGATTACACCATGAAGTGTTTGCCTTTGGGCAACTCTGAAGCCACGGTCTCGGGAAGGGGAGCCTTGGAGTCCGAAGTTGCCGGTATCTTTAACAAAGCTTTTAATCCCTAATTCATTTTCTGGAAAGAAGCATCGGCAATTGTTAGGAAGCATGGTGAGAGCATCACTTTATCTTTTGTAAAGTCTTTCCTAAAGACTGTGCAGGGAAGGGTGAGAAGGAGCTCTAGAGGAGATGTAATATAATGGAAAGTGGAATTATGTGGCGAGAAAGTCATTGGTCACATTTATCCTCAATTTTGCACTAGTATTTTCAACTCACCATGTCAAAAAGCACAGAACTTCATTGTGCTTTCTTTTGTCTTTGAGCTTATCATACAGTCATTGTTTACTTTTCAGTTTTCCCCACAGAACTAGCCTCATATGTAACATTTGAAGTATCTAGTATCTCCTGAACATACTTCCTTTGCATTTGTTGAACAAATGTTTAATGAGTACTACTACGTTCCAGGCACTGTTTCAGGCATTAGAAATGCTGTAGTGAACAAGACAAATTCCTCCCAGGCCATTTTCAAGTCAAAAGACAGATAGTAAATAAGCAGAGAGCCAAGCAAAGATTTTTGTATAGTGCAGTTTCACACAGTGGCAAGATATAACAAAGAAAGCAAGCTATGGTTAGATATTCTCTTTACATAGCATGTGCAGAAAGTCCTTTTTACAAATCTAAAAATTCCAAACAAGTCTGCTCTGAGGGTAAGAATATTCCAGGTAGTAGCAAAGCAGATAAAGGTGCAAGGTAAGCATGAGTTTGGCTGTTGGAGGACCATGAAGCTAGTGCATGGAATAAAGGAAAAGAAAACTCTAGGTGAGAATTCACAGTGGTGGGGTAAATAGAACTGAGTTTATAGAAAGCCTTGAGGCTATAGTAAGAAGTTGGAACATCCTTGCTCAACAAATATTTATTGAATATTGACTGTGCAGCTGGCACTGTTTTAGGTGCTGAAAGTACAACTATAAAACAAATTAGGTGCATGTTCCAGTTCTTGGAGAGCTTACATTATTGGGATATAGATAAACAATAAGTCAGATAAATTTTACAGATCTATATATATGCATATATATATATGTGTGTATAGACACACATACATGCACATATATATTAGTGATAAGCGGTAAAGGGAAAAAAAAATGGAGCAGGAATGAATGATACCAAGTTTGGGACAGAGTGAAGGAGGCTTTGAAAAGATGGAGAAAAACTAAGAGCAGTGAGAAGTAAGCCATGTAGTTCTTCTTTCGGGGGAAAAAATACATATAGGTAGTAGAAATGAAATTTAGGGACTAGCCAAAAGACTGGTGTTTCTGGATTGGCAGGAATTAGAAGGAGAGTAGTAGGAGACATGGTCAGAGAGTACATGGAAATCAGGTTATACAGCCAGATTACATAAAGTATATAGACCTTCAGATTATAATAAAAACTGTTGGGCACCTGGGTGGCTCAGTCAGTTAAGCATCTGTCTTTGGCTCAGGTCATGATCCCAGAGTCCTGGGATCGAGTCCCACATCAGGCTCCCTGCCTCTCCCTCTCCCTCTATGCCTCCCCCTTGCTTGTGCTCTCCTGCTCTCTCTCAAATAAATAAGTAAAACAATAATAATAAAAAAAACTATTATTCTAACTACATGAAAACCCATTGTTGAGCAAATCACCGCCACAATCACATTTCAACAGTTTCCTGGTATGAAAATAGAGTAAAAGGAAGCAAGAGTAGAAGCAGAGAGAACAGGTGGTAGAGTACTGCTCAATACAAATTAAATACAAACCCCCAAAGTGAGCCACATACACAATTTTTAATCTGCTAGTGTCCCCACAGAAAGTCAAAAGCACTAGGTGAAATTTCTGTCAGTGACCTGTTGTATGTAACATGGTGAGATATTTTATACTATTTTGACATTAAGCCTTTTATTTTATCCTTGCAAAATGTCTCAGTTTGGACTAGCTACTTCTCGAGTGCTCAGTAACCACATGCGGCTCATGGCTGCTATACAGCATGCCGGTTAGGAGATAACTGCAATAATTCACGTGTTGGGAGTTGGCCTGCAGTGAAGGGGATGAGAAAGCATCAAGAGTTGGGTGCGTTTTAAAGGTAGAGCTAATAGGATTTGCTGAAAGGGTGAATGTATAAATGGATAAGAGAAGGAATTAATTAAAATAAACCAACTTTAAAAAAGAAAATTAAATTGTAGGCAAGTTGGGATATTTAATAAATTTCATATATAGCTCAGAGCCATCTTACCCATAAGCTAACCCTTAAAGTCAGTTTTCCTACCTTAGGTGATGGAGACCTATTAGGAACACTTTTCAGATTGCTAAAGTATGTGAGCTGAGGAGCTGGTGAATGCCTCTGTCATGGGAAGAGCAAAGTGTGGAAGGCAGCAGAAGACTATAATGAGGTGCTTACGATGGCTTTTTTCCTCTGATTTACAGAGGCACCGTCATAATGCTCCTTCTAAGGTCTTGGGCTATTAGTTGGTATCAGGTAGCTGTTCATCTTTTTCTAGGGTTTTCCGAATAACAATCTGACATAATTGAGCCCCATATAATTCCAAGGAGGGTTCCTTTCAGAAATGCATCTATCCAAAATGGGTAGATATTTGTAATTAACACAGATTACATATTCATAGTTTTTTTTCATACCAAATCATCATATGTGCTAATGTAGGCCAGAATTTGATCCAAATTTTGTTTTAGTTGGCCATTCTAATTGACTTTTTAATTTGAATGGGCTCAGTTAGAACATACCATCTCTAGCAGGTTTCCACTAGTCTCAGTGGTGTTGTTCATAGTCAGTGGATACACATACTTGGACAACAATTTTTTGTCAACAATCCTAGTAAAAGCTATGAGATATATTCAGATTGGGCCATTCTATCCCTGAACTGATAACTGTAGCTATTGGATAAACCTAGCTAATTGGTTTACAATTGAAGCATAAAATTATGACAGGGTACCTAAGCACATACTAATTCCCAAGTAAGTCCCAAGTGAAAAACATGACTTATTTGAAAAGACAGAATGGATTCTAGGAACACAATTTAAAGAATACACAAACAGACGCATACACACACACACACATATATATATATATATATATAATATATATAATATACATAATCATAGACCTCATTTCTGGAGTTTTATTTTGCCCTTTAAATCTATACAACTATTCTGTCAAGTAGGTGAGATGGTTCTCAATGTACAAGTAAGAAACTAAAGAGAAACTGAGCCCCGAAGACAGCAAAAAACGTTACCAAGGCCACATATCTGGTAACAGAAATAGCTGGGGTTCTGACTTAGAAGCCAAGTTCTTCTTACCCACTGCACTGTATCACCCTTTATCACACCCATTCTTTTGACAAATGACAAATATTATTGAGCCCTGCTCAATTATTAAGACATGGTAGGCATTGTCTAGGTAGAGAAAAACAAATAAGTGAACAAGATGGTTATAGAGAGTAGTAACTGCCATTAGGAAACCCCCCAGTAGTGATAGAGTGACTGGATGTTTGGAGTGGGAGATGGTTGGCTAGTTTAGATTTGGTGGTCCGGAATTCCTATCTAAACAGGACACACCTGAATAGTCCTTTGTTTTATTAGGAATTCTTTTCCCCTTAAATAAATGGAAATTAGGTCTGAGGGAGAAGGAATGAACTAAGATTCAAATCATGCCCTGCTATTATTTCATTCTTTGATTCACTCATTTGTTTACCAAAAAACATATATTGAAAGACAAATTTTATACCAGTATCTATGCTAAACATTATTCATTCATTAATTCATTCAGATGACATATATTTAGTGAATGCCTACTGGGTGTTCTGTTTTAACTGTGACAACCAGTAAGCCAAAGAAAGGTGATAACTGATTGTGACCAGGGATATGGTTTTGATTATGTTAAATGTCAATATTTATTAGAACTCCAAGTGTAAGTGGTGAATAGGTAGTTGGATTTGCCAGTCTCGATTTTTCAGAAAGGTGTAGCAAGGAAATCCAAATTTGGGACTCAACACCAGAGAGATGATACATAATCTCATACGTTAGTAGCATTCACCAAGGGATTGACCAAAGAGAAGTGAAGAGGTTCGATGAACAAACTGAATATTGAGTTAGGCAGAAGAGAGAGAACTAGCAAAAGAATCTATCTATGAATATGCCAGTGGAATAAAAGGAAAACCAAGGAACTGTGTGTTGTTCTAGAATCCAAAGAAAGAAAATGCATCAGGGACATAAAAAAACCAACTGCGTAAAGTGTTACTACTAAATCAAGTGAGATGAGGACTGAGAATAGAGTATAAAATGTGGCAGCATGGAGACCACTTGAGGCCTGATACAAACATTTCCAATAAAGCCTCACTGGAATAGTTTAAAGAGAATGGGAGGAGAGTAATCAGAGACAATGAACGTAGGTCGGTTTTTAAAAGAGTTTTATATCAGGAGATGGAGAAGAAATAGGCTGGGAGCTAGCAAGAGAAGCAGTAAAAGAAAGCTTGCCAAGTAGAGAGAAAGAAAAGCATGTTTGCATATTGATGAGAATAATTCATTAGTGAGTCAACAACTGATGATATAGAGAGGGTCATTTTCTAGGAGAGTTAACCCGAAGTAGGTGAGAGGAAGTGCGGGTTCGTGTGCAAGTGGAAGGATTGGATTGGGAGAGGAGTGTGGATGTTTTGTCTGTGGTCATATGCAGGAAGGCAGAGTATAGACCGTGCAAGGTGGGGAGTTGTGGGGAAAAGGGCATCCGTGGAAATTCTCTTACTGGTACGTCAGTTTTCCCATTGATGTGGACATAAGGTACAAGCTGAATTCCCACACCACTTACATGCCTTGTGGTTTAAGTAAGCGGTCCAATGTCTTTGAATCCCAGTTTGCCCATCTGTGAAGTTGGAATAAAAATATTTTTCTCTAGGTGTAGTAATGATTAAATGTGACTTTATATGAAAAAAACAAAAAACAAAAAACAAAAAACAACAAAAAAACTAGCCCGGTACTTATACCATCAAATAATGTTGGCCAAAGTTGACCTTAGTATGAGCAAACATGAATTAGAATCTGAAATAGTACCTTGCTCCCTAGATTCCAGTCAGGAGATGCACTTCAGTCTGGGAAGGTAGCCTGTAGTTAACAATAACATGAAATGAAGGTGAGGTTGGCTTAATCATTAAGAGCAACATTATAAAATTCATGGTATGTTTGTCATATGGCCTCTGACCAAGGAAAACTCACTGAAATGTTTTAACCATAATTTTTACCCATATACCTGTTAGTCCCTGTGAGCTTGGAGTGACAGTGATCCACTGGAAAAAAAAAAAAAATGTCAATGTTCAGGCTCCTGTCGCAGGCTAAACGTTCTAGGCATATGAGATATAACCCTCATTAAAGTGTCAAATGGCCCCTAATCACATTAAAATGAAATGTGACCAGAGTGCTCCAAGAAATGGGACATCCCTGTCACTTTTTTCTCTTTTCTCCATAATAGCAATATCTATCTGCTGTATTCCATATAATACAAATGTCTATTCATATTGTGTGGACAATGAGATGACTTGCATTTGACAGATCTTATTATGCTAGAAATCAACCACTCTAAAATTAACATAGGCTCTTATTAGGAATGATTATGTGAAAGTTATCTGGTGCCTGGGATTTTCACCAGGCAAATCCCTTCCTCAGATCCTTCTTACTCCTTTTTCTCTTCATGTATTTTTTTTCCCAATGGAACTATAATATAGGGATCTAGTACAAACATAACTTATGCCAAGCAGACCAAAATGTGTATCCCTTCTAGATATTTACCATCACATATCAGGTCCCAATGATACTGAAGGAGTCAATACTGAAATTATAGGTTCATCTTCGTGGTTCGTATTTCTGTTCTTATTTTTGGGCCTATAATGTCAACACTATGAGAGTAAGGAGTTTACATTGTTGGGTTGTTTATTTTTAATCACCGAAAATAGCACTTGGTATACAGTAAGTACCCAGTAAATGTCTGTTGGGTGAATTAATGATAATTAGCAGTGAAAATAAGCCTGTCATTAAGGATTGTTAAGAATTAAGGGAAAATACTGGTGCCTGAGATCAGATTTTTTTCTTACAACCCACCTGCACTGACCATCCCCAAATAAAATTAATGGTTTAGACTCTGTACAACTAGTATCTCTTCCTTCCTCTTGAGATTGTAATTTAGGAGGAGCTTCCCTTATTTTTCAACTGGTTAAACTCTGAGAAAGGTAAATGTGTAAAGGCTAAAATGTGTTCCTGGCATCCCTGAAATTGTGGGAGTGTTTGTAAAGTGTTTGTGTCCCAGGCCACTGCTCCTCTACCAACCTTGCATTTATCACTGTGGAAAGTTAGGTTTGTCCCAAGTTGAAATATTGGATAAGTTTGAAAGAGTCAAAGTGAAATAAGGAAGCAAAACATTATCTAGTGATTTCAACTTTGACCCTTAAAATGGCCAGTTCTCCGCTTATGTCAAGCAAGACTCAGATGATTACCAAAAGGACAATCAAGTTTATGATTTAAACTAGATAGCACAAAATCAAAGGTCTACTGAGAATAAGCAGATGAATATGTGTGTGACTCTGTCTGGGTTGGAAATGTGGTGAGCAGGTACATGTTCTATCTAAAGGCATTCGGTTAAAGCACTAAATAGATACACAGTTAAATCCAACTTCTTAATTACTAAGATCATTATATCATGAACAGTGGGTAAGCCAGAAGAGATCCGAGTAAGGCTATTTAAGAAACAGTTATTTTCTTACAGGTAAGAGGGGAAAAAAAAAAAAAAAAAAAAAAAAAAAAAGATTGTATTCTTGTCCTTAACTACGTCCTTTTAAAGTCAAAGTCTTTGCTTTTGATTGTGGACAGAATTTAAATACATATCTCTTGAGTGCAGGCCCCTCCCCCCCACTCTATTTTCCTTGATAACATGCCATGCCCTAAGAACAGAGTTCCCTATCAGGGAGAAAGCTTGAGTTTTTAAAGGATAAGAACTATATTGGGAATAAAAACTTGTTAGTCATAAGACACTATCTAGCCCATGTGGGTTTGACACTAAGCAAGAAATTGAAGTTCAGAAATGGAAATATACTTAGCAGCATTGGATGTTGTGGTGATTTGTTCTCTAAGATTCAACCGGAGAGGAATGGGAAGAGAGGAATGACAGTGGTGGGCGGAGCTTACCCTACCCTAGAATGACAGAGCAGACTTTAAAAATTGCAGCTACTCACCTCACTTCTTAGGCACATACACCTGAGTACCCTCCTGAGTTCTTAGCTGGCTAGGTTTGTAGTGGGATCTCTATTTTTAAAACACTCCTCAAGAAATTCTTAATGCAAAAGTTTATGGACTATTGCTTGGAAGACTTTGTTTGAAGGCATGTAATTCTGGTATGTGCTTAAGATTTGTCTGCAACTGAAGAGTTGAGAAGTAAAAAATAAGGAAGCACCCAGGTGGGGGGTGAGGATAACTCCAGGGCAATAATGGTGTAATGATGTGGTCGGTGAAGAAAGAGGGGGGAGAAGATTGAGAATATTTCACTAAAATTTTAGTAATAATGGCATTCGAGGAGGAACTATAGTGTGTAAACGTTTGGAAGGGGAAGGATTTTAAATCTATGTATTCATTAAGCAAATATATATTTAGTGTTTAATGAGATTGACTGTTGAAGGATGTAGAATGTCTAAAATGCTTGGCTTTGGAAAAATTACAGACTCATTGCAAGGATGGGAACTAGGTTTCACCTCATGCACCAACACTGTTTAATTGGCAGGGGGTGCCTGGGGCGTTCTGTTGACAGGTGAACGAGGCTCCAGTTGGGCTCAGATGTAAATGATATCTGACCTAGAAACAGAGATGAAAGTGGGTGCTTTTATGACCTAGGTTCTCTTTTTCTAAGATTGTCTTATTTTTGTGTTTGGGAAATATATCAAGAAGTTTTTTTAATGTCTCCCTTCTATCTCTCAAGTGGACATGTTGCAAATTGCACAGGTACAAAAACAACTCTACGCATTGTCAGCCTTGTGTCTGCTTGCACTGATATCTTCTCTTGAATTCTTTTTTTTTTTTTATAGAGGTTTGCTTGTATTTTTATTTATTTTATTTATTTATTTATTTTTTTATTTGACAGACAGAAATCACAGAGGCAGGCAGAGAGGGAGGGGAAAGCAGGCTCCCTACTGAGCAGAGAGCCCAAGGTGGGGCTCGATCCCAGGACCCTGAGATCATGACCTGAGCCAAAGGCAGAGGCCCAACCCACTGAGCCACTCAGGTGCCCCATCTTCTCTTAAATTCTTAGTGGCAAACCAACAAATTCCAGTCTTCCATCTTGAAGAGAGCCACAGTTCCTTATTTCTTAATGTCTAGCAAATATATGGTTGAGAGTGCTTGGTAAGCAGTAAATATTTACAAGTTGGAGGAGTTAAAGCTGTTAAATGGCTAGTTGAACATCATTGAACAGCATGATAATTTGGGGAAGTCTGGCTGAGGCAGATGTCTGTATTAGAGACCTGTTTCTTGAAACAATCAAAAAGTGATGTCTGAGGATTGCCCATTGAAGACAGGAGGAGGAATATATTCTCCCTAAGTGAGGCAGCTTCACCTGCAGGTGAGAGATTCAAAGGAGACGCAAGGTTGAGACTAACCAGATCAGAGACTTCAAAATAAAGAAAGAGGGCCTTGTATATATGGACCACATCTTCTTTATCTGTTGAAGGGCATCTTGGCTTTCTCCATAGTTTGGTGATTGTTGCCATTGCTGCTATGAACATTGGGGTGCACATGGCCCTTCTTTTCACTACATCTATATCTTTGGGGTAAATACCCAATAGTGTAATTGCTAGGTCATAGGGAAGCTCTATTTTCAACTTTTTAGGAACCTCCACACTGTTTCCCAAAGTGCCTGTATCAACTTGCATTCCCACCAACAGTGTAAGAGGGTTCCCGTTTTGCCACAATCTCTCCAATATTTGTTGTTTCTTTCTTGCTTTGTCAGTATTTGCCATTCTAACAAGGTATAAGGTGTAAAGTGGTATCTCAATGTGGTTTTGATTTGAATTTCCCTGATGGCTAATGATGATGAACATTTTTTCATGTGTCTATTACTCAGCCATTGGAAAGGGTGAATACCCAACTTTTCCATCAACGTGGATGGGACTGGGGGGGATTATGCTAAGTGAAATAAGTCAAGCAGAGAAAGTCAATTATTGTATGGTTTCACTTATTTGTGGAGCATAAGGAATAACATGGAGGACATTAGGAGAAGGAAGGGAACAATGAAGGGTTGGGCGGGGGGGGGGGGGTCAGAAGAGGAGACAAACCATGAGAGTCTGTGGACTCCAGGAATCAAACTGAGGGTTTTAAAGAGGAGGGGGGGAGTGGATGGGTGAGCCTTGTGGTGGGTATTAAGGAGGGCATGTATTACAATGGAGCCCTGGGTGTTACACACAAACAATGAATCATGGAACACTACATCAAAAACTAAATGAGAGATTATGGACTCTGAAAAACAATCTGAGGGGTTTGAAGTGGTGGGAGGGTGGGAGGTTGGGGTACCAGGTGGTAGGAATTATAGAGGGCACGGATTGCATGGAGCACTGGGTGTGGTGAAAAAAATAATGATACTGTTATGCTGAAAATAAATAAATTTAAAAAAATAACTAATGATGTACTGTATGGTGACTAACATAACAACAACAAAAAAAGAAAGAAAAAGAAAGAGGGCCTTGCTGATTGACTGGTAATATCACTTACCTGCTCTCCTGCTTGACAACCAAAGCTTCAGAGGCTAGTACACCTGAAGTTTTCTGACACTTGTGGCCTCTTACTTTCTTCTCCACATACATCTTAACACTGGGGGTAACTCACTTAGACTGAACACTATGTCTGATTTTAAAATGCCAGTTTTGTTGCTTGGGGAAAACCAGAGAAATATGATACCAAAGAAAAAAGCTGCTTCCCTGTTGACTAGAGTT
The DNA here is from genome assembly GCF_030435805.1 of Mustela lutreola. NCBI lineage: Eukaryota > Metazoa > Chordata > Mammalia > Carnivora > Mustelidae > Mustela > Mustela lutreola. Next base: position 82,136,252 of record NC_081294.1, read on the forward strand.
TAATGTATTTTGGAGCTCGGGGAGGTGATTGTGCCATTCATCCACGCGTGCTGTCTTACCTGCCTGTTGACTTGCACTTGGCAGCGTTGTGATAATTATGTGTATGTGTTTGTATACCCGATTAAATTGTGTCTTACTGAGTAACATGTTAAATGTGATTTGATAATTCTCCCTAGGCACAGAAAGTAGTTTAGCTCGTTAAAATTCAATTCCTTTTTGATGCTCTACCCCCTAACCCCACCCAATTCTTTTTCTCATGTTTACCTTGTTGTTTCAGGTTAGCAATAAAGTTGAATTACTGAGAGATGCCCTGATGGCTTTTTCTGAAGGACAGGGAAACAAAACATAATAGAGTAGGAAGAATTTCCAGTAGGAAATGCCTAGTGCAGCACTAACTCAGAACTGCCTCTGTGATGGATGGTATCTGCCAGTGTAGCCCAGGGTGGGCTGGTTCTAGGCTCCATGGAGGATGCAAGATCAGCCTACCCACTATGTTTTTTTTTTTTTTTTAATTTATTTTTTATTTATTTTCAGCATAACAGTCTTCATTATTTTTTCACCATACCCAGTGCTCCATGCAATCCATGCCCTCTATAATACCCACCACCTGGTACCCCAACCTCCCACCCCCCTGCCACTTCAATCCCTTCAGATTGTTTTTTAGAGTCCATAGTCTGTTTTTTCTAGCCAAAGACAACTTCACTTAGAACTTCACAGAACACTGAGAAGTAGGCTAGGAGAATCAGATTTCTGGAGGCGCACAGTTTTGTGGTTAAGATTGTTGTGGTCCATTTCCACCAGCTGATGGTTCTATGCTGACAGCCCCTCTTGAACTTGACTGTCAGAAGGTGTGGGCTAGATAGGTCACTTCATGTCCATTAAGAGCTTGGGTAGTATCTCCGTTCGATGAGGGGCCTGGTCCAAAGGCAGAGAACTGGAACTATAGGAGTTGGAGAATTCATAAAGATATTTCATTGGAAGAAGAGAAATGTAAATGCCAAAGAGTCATATTTTTATCTGTAATAGGTGCCAAAGAAACCAAAGTGCAATGGTGGATAGCCAAAGAAACAGAAACTTTAAGCCAATATATGAGTGGACGTGGGTAGGCCATAAAGATCTAGAGGCAAAGATTGTAAATGGATCCATGATGACACATCTGAAAAATTGGCTTTGATTAGAAATTGCCAAATACAACAGGATTTGGTATTATTTCCAGGCTATACCTGGGGGTAGCCCAGTGACCACCTGTAGACAGAGTGAACTGATGGGGAGAGACAGTGAAAGCAAGCATCTGTCCAAATCTGAGGGTTCACAGGGGAAATTGAAGAGTGGTAGAAAGACTAGTAAATACCGTTTATACACCTGGATATATGACAGCAGGAAAGGCAGTTAACCTGTGTAGATTTCATCTATCATTTGGAAGTTATAAATGCTCTCTCATGTGTTTTATACGAATCAAATTGGTAAACACAAGTATATGATAAAATGCTATTCACATATCTAGTTCTACATTTTTGCAATGCTGTAATTAAATGCAGATAGAATTGTAACATTTTTAAAGAGACGTTTCCACACTATTCTTTTACTTGAACCATTTTCTCCTGGAAATACTTCAGAAATTCGCTAAGATTTGGATATGTCTTGCTTTCTTAAACACTTGTAAGATAGCCTTTGCTTTTCTCTTCTCTAACACATCCATCAAATGTTTGAAAAATATTAAGATTAGAAGAGTCTTTTAGCAATTAGGTCTAATTAATGCATAAATCTAGAATCAGAAAGGGATATATATTTGATTTCAGAACAAGACGGTTGTGAGCCCTTCCTCTTGGATTTCAGTATCTTTCAGCATGTAGACCCATTCATTAAATGCTCTGTTTTCCCACTATTCCCACAAATAACCTCTCTGATACCTATGGGCTGTGCCTACTCAGGAGGTCAAATTGAAAATTAGACCACGTTTTCTGACATTTGCTTATTATTTCTCATTTGTTTCTTTACCTCACAGTGTTGCTATGGAGTTCAAATGACGGACTTAAATGTGGGCATGTTTTGTATGCCATAAAATGCTGTCAAAATGTAAAGAAGAAGTTAAATTACATGTTGGAAGATACAGGTTTAAGATCCCTTCCTGCCACACATAAACTGTGTAACTTTAGGAAAGTCTTCTTACCTCTATGGATCGTACTCTCTTTCTTGGATAAGAAAGGCTCTATCTACATAGAGCCTAGATAGAGCTCATCACTTCTGTCCTGTCAAGCCCATAAGGTGAAACATAATTATTGTCATTGTATGAAACTTTTTTTTACTGTTTGGAGATAACTATTTACTGTGAATGTTTTTATGTACTTACTGTTCTGATTTCATTCATCTACCCCACGTATTTGAGAAACATTTATTATTTGAAATGACTTAAATGATGTGGATTTATTAAAAATACCCATTAAGATAATATGTATTTTAAAATGTAATTTTCAATTAAGTAAGATGTAGTATATTCTTCAAAACATATTCAGTTGATAATCTAAAGAAACTTTCTCCACATTTTAATTCTGTGAGATAACCATGTGGGATTTGGGACCACAAATTTTAGGGTTTTTTTTTTTAACGGAAATGGTTCTACTCCCTTTTTTCCCCAATGTACCTTTCATTCTTAAGGACGTTTATATAACTATATCCAGCATTTCTTATTTTATTATAATATCAACTTCATAATATATAGCTACTATTATTAGGATTCTACTATGAAGGATTATAAGTTTCCTTTATTTTTTTATCTTCTTCAAAAAGGATTTTCATTTTAGTCATGATCGTCAGGTATAACCTGATTATATGATCAAATATAACATTGTATTAATTACTATGTGATAGGTTCTTTGTGTGAGGTTCATAGTCTTCCCATGTTTATTACCTTTTCTGTCCCTAAAACCTACAGCCATTTGTGAGTTTGTGATAAATGCAAATTACCAGAATGATAGATTAGTGCTTTTTTGAAAAACTTTATTTGTATAATCAGAATTAATTTTGGGTCCATACCATCTTACATAAAAAAGTAGAGATACTCAGGCCTTAAATTATTCAAAAATAATTAACACTGAAATGTTTTAAATTAGTTAATATTAAAATATTTTTATTAAGTAATAGTTCCTTTCTATGTATGTGAATATGGCATTACCTCATGTATTCCTGATAGAACATCTCAAGTAGCTATAATCTACCTTAATTTTCTTACTTGATTAGTCACAGTTCTATTATTTGAACTCTGAATATTGAGAAAGCTGCAGCCCCATCTGCTAAAAGGATAGTGTTTGTTGCCCAAAGAAGAGATATAAATAATACATAGTAATAGACAGCATACCAAAGTCTTCTATGTCTTTAGCTACTAAGTGGTGATAAATCATCCAAACCCACTTATCTGTTTGCCCACATATAACATATGACATAAAGATGTATATGAGGTAGCTTTGATTTATAGATAAGCAGTCTAATACACACTCACGAGTGCAATGGATACTTCCCTTCTTGACTTCTGTGCACCTGCATTTTCTTGAATGCTTTGGGAAAGACTTGCTCTTCCTCTCCGTTGGGTTTCCTTAGTTCACTGTCAAGCCTAGTTAATAACTCAAAAAACAAAACTAAACAAAAACTCCTTCTTCTGTTTTTAGCAGAGATTAAATTATTTCATTTGATACAGAAACCCAACAGAATAATTACCGAAGTTCGTGTTATTTTTAGTACTGGGAAAACCCAGGGTGACAGAATTGATAGATATCTTTAATACTAAAATCAATTAACCCACAAGTCTTTATTGATTTCAATGGCCGCTAAGTGCTATGTGGGATTCCTAAGAAAGACAAGGCATCATCCCTGACATTTAGAAAGTCTTCAGAGAACTAAGTACAGCACATGTGAAACAAATTTGAGATGTACGTTTCCTTAACTATCTTTGTGAATCTGAAAAACTTTTACCTTAGTTTTTTTTTTTTTTGTCCATCTTGATCAGTCATGAAGATTTATATATTTATCTAAATATACAAATTTCTTTATCTCTGGTTATATTCCCTGTGTGTCTGTCTATAATGTTGCATGAACAATGAGCTGGGTCATGAAGATAACCCTTCTGTAATCTTGCTCTTGGCCATCTGTCCCTTGGACATCTCACTCCAACCAGGACAAAATTTGTTCAAATTCTGGCCCTATGCCATGCTCTCTCAGGCCTTTGAACTTTTACACAATAGTCTTTATAACTGAAAGATACAGTCTTTCCCAAATTTTCTGGAAGTTTCCAACAACTTACTCATCAGATCTCTAAATTTAAATGTTCTCTCTTCCCGGTGACATGTCCCTACACATCCAGGCTGGTGGACTAATGATAAATATTAATCCCTAAATAAGGTCTCATAGAAATATGCATTTCTTCAAATAAATCAGTTTATTTTTATTTTTAAAAAAATGTTTACTAAGAGAGAGCAATTACGAGAGAGAGAGAGAGAGAGAGAGAGAGAACATAAGCACAGAGGGGGAGGGAGAAGCAGGCTCCCCACTGAGCAAAGAGGCCAACACAGGGCTTGATCCAGGATCCTGAGATCATGACATGAGCCAAAGACAGATATTAGCTGACTGAGGCACCTAGGCAGCCCCAAATAACTCACTTTATATGCTATTTTTAATCCCTAGTCTGAAGTAGAAATGACAATTGTCTGTCAATTTGACTCCTCTCTCCTTTGAAGATTTCATCATTAGCATTATCATCATTATCAAGTACATTCTTAACCCTCATTGCAACCCTGGAGTTAGATATTATTAGATTGTCTGTATTTTACAGGTGAGAAATACCAATTGTGGAGAGTTAAATAGTTTTCATGGTTAGGTTGCAAACCTATACAGTGAATTTAGAGACTGTGCATTTAATCACTCTGTTACACTGTGTATGTCCAGGGCATCAGTGCAGTAAGGTGTTATGCAAACAATACTGAAAGTTACCTGTCCATGCAGATACTCATCATGTCATCCAGCATGCCACCTGGTCCTGGATCCATCACTTTAATAAATCACCAAGGAGATGTCCCTCGTTATCTTGTAAATGTTCTTTTCAAGTGATGTCTGTTCTCTATTTCCATGCTGTTCTTGGGCACCCAGGAATATGTCTGCTTCACCATCACAGTGGATTGAGGAAATCGCTCTCAATCTATCTACCATTATGTCTGTCTAGAGCCAATGAAGAGTCTTGTCTTCCCTTGTAGATCTAGGTGGGGTCTATCTAGGAAGAAAGGAAATGCTACTGTATCTAACACATTTACTTCGTATTTTGCCCTATGAACTAGTTCACAAGGTAGCTTTGTCTGGGACTCAGTCATATCTACTTATTCATGAATTTCCCCACCCTCTTTTCTTTTCCTATATCTAATGATCATTTTCTTGTCTTGTTCTTTCTCATGATGCTTCTCTCTGAATCGTGTTTGTGGACAAGGAGTCCTTTCTGTTTTCTTGGGGCCTGGATATTTGACACTGGAAAGGCAGGAAAATAGGCCTTTTCCTCTGCATTCTGTAACATCATCCTGTCCTCAAGGCAAAGAGAATAGACCTGCCCATCGGCCTGCATTTGAGGAAGCACAGCATGAGGCTATGACTCTGCCATGTCAAAGAGAGTATCGTCCACTGAGTTTTATCTCTACTACTAGATTTCAAAGCAGCCTGAATGTACACCATATAAGTATCAGTCCTTATTTTTAGGTGATACACTGACTATCTTACCATAATTTAAGCTTTGTGAAGGCAGAGAATATACCTTTATTTTCACTACTTCATAGGTGGTAAGTTCTTCATTAAAAATTGGTGGATAAATCAGTAAATGTCTAATTGCCCCACCATGGAAGCCTTTTAGCCTATCTTAGTATAAGAGAGTTCTATGACTTGAAACAAACAAAGCACCTATTTTGAATTGGGTTGGCTGCTTCAATTTATAGTCATAGTCAGTCTATGACTTTGGTCTTTCTTTCATTTTTTTTTTTGGAGAGGGGATAAAAGAGAGTTTTTTCCCTTCTAAACAGCATCCAGTGGAATGGAGTAAGGAACCCTACATACCAGTGTGGTTGTGAGAACTGCAGAAACTCTTGACATGAACAGTCTGCTAAAATAACTGTACTAAGAGACTTGATCAGAATCAACGTAGCTTCAGAAGTCTAAGAACATGTTCCTGAGACCATCTTGTCTCCTTTTCAGTGTCTGTCAGAAAAAACTCAGGGATGGCAAAAGAATTTATGATTTGTTATAGCCAATTCTGGGTGACAGTCCCCTGACTTCCCTTTTTTAGGGCATTTAGGAAGAAAGGGCTTACATTTTTGAGTTCTTTCTCCGCATTGTATGTATATCACCTACAACTCAGGAGTGTCTTTCTCAAAGACCTGAAAGCCATTCCTTTTGAAAGGTAACAATGAGATGGAGATAGGGCCTCTGTCTTCCAGTCTCTGTGAGAGAATAGAATACCAAAATCCGTAATTACTAGTGAGCAGATCCACTGTCCTAATCACATTTACATTGACTAACCCTTTGTAATTTTTCCACTTGAGTCCTTACTTATTCTCCTTCCCTGCATCCTCATTCTTCCTTCAAAATGTTCAGTCACCTCTCTGCAGGGCAAATTGGATGAAGCTCAGCTTTTCCTCTACTGTCAGTAGTTATTGCATAAACGATGTTTTCACGGCATCCACTAATGTCTGGCTTTGTTTATCTTTAACAGTCATCACATCTCTACAAGTTTATTATGTAATGAGTAGAGTTCTTGATTTTTTAAAAAATTTTATTTATTTATTTGACAGACAGAGATTACAAGTAGGCAGAGAGACAGGCAGAGAGAGGGAGGAGGAAGCAGGCTCCCCGCTGAGCAGAAAGCCCGATGTGGGGCTTGATCCCAGGACCCTGGGATCATGAGCTGAAGGCAGAGGCTTTAACCCACTGAGCCACCCAGCCGCCCCGAGGTCTTGATTTTCAAGAGGAGTACAGAGAAGTTAGAAGACAGGGTTTATACAGTGATAGAAGAAGAGCATTGATTTTAAAGAAGCGTTGGGACTGGAGGGAATTGTGATAAGTGAAATAAGTCAAGCAGAGACAGACCATTATCGTATGGTTTCACTCATAGGTGGAGCATAAGGAATAGCCTGGAGGACCACAAGCAAAGGGAGGGAAAACTGAATTGGGAGAAATCAGAGGGAGACAAACTGTGAGAGACTCTGGACTCCAGGGAAAAAAAACGAGGGTTACAGAAGGGACGGGACTGGGGGGGATAGGGTAACTGGGTGATAGGTATTAAGGAGGGCACATGTTGTGATGAGCACCGAGTGTTATTCACAACAAATGAATCACTGAACACTAAAAAAGAAATTAAAAATAAAGAAGAGTCGGGAAACTCATCACATTGGAAATGTTTCTCTAACTTTTGCACTATGGGGCTTTGTGATGTTCATGCCCCATGAAGCATGGAATATACAGAGATAAATAATTTGCTGAGCACATGCTAGGATGACTGCCTTTATGTAAACACCTCATTTCACAGTAATGTCAATGATAACTAACATTTATGGATTGCTTACTCGGTATATCCCAGGTACTGTGTAAAAGCATGACATGCAAGATCTTATTTAATCCTCCTAAGAACCCCACCATATAGATATTGTTGTCATTCCTCAATTTCCAGGAAGGAAACTGGGGATCAGGAAAGGCAAGTGATTTTCCCAAAGTCAGATAATTAGTAAGAAACTGAAAAAGTTCTCAACCAACCCCTGACCTCAAAGCCCATATACTTAATCGCCAAGCCCTGCTGGCTCCACTGTATTACTGAAAAATTCACAAGTAACCATTAACAATAGTTCAAAGTTAGTATATGGTATGTATTATAAATATAGAAGGAAAAGACAGCATATGCTTGGGGAACTTCTTAATAATCATGAGATAAATGAAGGGGGATTAATTAAGACTTTTTAAAATACCATTACTTTGAGCCTAGAAAACCTCACACTTTTTCTGGAGAATCTGAGCTCTCAATTTGGGAATACATTTAATTATCCCTTTGTCCTATCAGTTATTGGCTGAAATTTTATATGCTTAATTTTCCTTCTTTTCTTTTAATCTTTCCTTCCCCTGAATTGTTTTCATAGAGTTTAGTAAATCTGCAAGCTGGCTGTCAGCAGAGCCCACCACTTCAAGAGAGGAAGAAGAGGTAGATAATAAAGCAACCTTGAGTTGGGGTGTTACAGTGATCCACACAGCCTCAGATGTGGCTTTGGTTGGCTGGATTCATCACTCTGAGTGAGCTCTGAACACTGGGAATCATTATATTCTCTCTTGACATAAAAATTTTTCTTGACTGAAGAAAAATCTAAGTCAGACACCACTTCTTAATCATTCAGTGTCAAGAAGTGTTACACTCACCAAACGCTTCTTTTATTACTAGTCTCACTGCAAAAAAGAAAAAGAGAGGAAAAAAAAAAGAAAGAAAAACTCAGAGAGACTTTGTCTCTTATCCAGATCTGACACAATTGAAATAAGCGACTTTCCAAAGCACTTTTTCTAATAATTTTTAAATTTTTTTATAAATATATAATGTATTATTAGCCCAGGGGTACTTTTCAATTCACTTGGCCTCCAGACCTGGACAAAGATATGCCTGAGATTCAGTGGCTTTGTCCATGCAACCAAACCCACTGACTAACTGGTCCATCTTGCTTCAGAGATGGTTAAAAAAAGTTCAATTTAGGATTGAGTAAGATCAGCATCAGCAAACAGAACATTCTGGAATATGAGCCACATTCTCCGTTTGGGCTCTATACATACATACAGGTACTCTCTAGCGCCAGTGACAGAGTGAGATGACAATGTAAAAATTGCCAAAGTAGGAATGAAGAGACTATTACCTGTAAGCTCATTTCTGCAGTAATAGTCAAAAAATGATGTGGTACACATACAACTGGAAAGGGTTTTAGATTTTCTAGTCAGTAAGGATGGGTGAGGAAGAGTAGCTGTTTCAACTAGAAGGAATCCAGCTGAAAGACATGGGGAAGGTATATGACTTTCCTGAGTCTTAGTTTCCTATCAGTAAAGTGGTAGTAAGTGTTTCTATAATATGACTGTATTAAATTAAATAACGTTCAGCACAATACCTGGCAGCTGGTAATACTCAAAGTTTTAGCTAACTGCTTCAGTGTGCTCTTCCTCCTCATCCTCATGACAATCATCTCACTAGGGCTCGACAATCCAAAACCGGCAGACCACGGTCTGGTCTGTGTGTTGTGTTTCTAAATGAAACTTCACTGGGACCCGGTCATACCCAGTTGATAACATATTGCCTGTGGCTGTTTTTGCTCAATAATATAGCAGAGATGAATAGTTCTAATAGTGGCATTTATAGAAAAAGTCTGTTCGCTCTGATCAGTGGTTCTGAAACTCTAATGTGATGGAAGGGTCAAAAAGCAAACGCTGGGTAAGAGGAGTCAAGATGGCGGAGAAATAGCAGGCTGAGACTACTTCAGCTAGCCGGAGATCAGCTAGATAGCTTATCTAAAGATTGCAAACACCTGAAAATCCATCCGCAGAGCGAAGAGAAGAACAGCAATTCTGGAAACAGAAAAACAACCACTTTCTGAAAGGTAGGACCAGCGGAGAAGTGAATCCAAAGCGACGGGAAGATAGACCCCGGGAGGAGGGGCCGGCTCCCGTCAGGCGGCGGAGCAACGGCGCACAAAATCAGGACTTTTAAAAGTCTGTTCCGCTGAGGGACATTGCTCCAGAGGCTAAACCGGGGCGAAGCCCACGCGGGGTCAGCATGGCCTCAGGTCCCGCAGGGTCACAGAAGGATCGGGGGTGTCTGAGTGTCGCAGAGCCTGCGGGTATTGGAACGGGAAAGCCGGCTACAGAGACAACAGTAAGCTCACAGCTCGGTGTTACCTTGAACCGGTCGCAGGCTCGGTGAGCTCGGAGCGCGGCGGGAGGTCAGGCAGACGGGAGTAACTGGGCGCTGTTCTCTGAGGGCGCACTGAGGAGTGGGGCCCTGGGCTCTCGGCTCCTCCGGGCCGGAGACCAGAAGCCACCATTTGTATTCCCGTCCTCTGGAACTCTACGGAAAGCGCCTAGGGAACAAAAGCTCCTGAAAGCAAACCCTAGCAGATTACTCACCCCGGCCCCTGGTAAGGGTGGTGCAATTCTGCCTGGGGCAAAGACACTTGAGAATCACTACAACAGGCCCCTCCCCCAGAAGATCAACAAGAAATCCAGCCGAGACCAAGCTCACCTACCAAGGAGTGCGGTTTCAATACCAAGGAGAGCAGCAGAATTCCAGAGGAGGAGAAAGCAAAGCACGGAACTCATGGCTTTTTCCCTGTGATTTTTTTTTAGTCTGGCAGTTAATTTGATTTTTTTCTTTTTCATTTTTTGTTTTTTTTCTCGCTTTCTGGTAAATTTTTTTTTAACTTTTACCTTTTTCTTTTTTAACGTTTTTTAACTAGTTTATCCAATATATATATATTTTTTATTTTTATATTTTTCTATTTGTTTTCTTTTTTAAATTATTTTCTTTTCTTTTTTTTTCTTTTTTCTTTTTTTTCTTTCTTCCTTTTTGAATCTCTTTTTATCCCCTTTCTCCCCCCTCACGATTTCGGATCTCTTCTAATTTGGTTAAAACATATTTTCCTGGGGTTGTTGCCACCCTTTTAGTATTTTACTTGCTTCTTCATATACTCTTATCTGGACAAAATGACAAGATGGAAAAATTCAACACAAAAAAATAACAAGAGGCAGTACTGAAGGCTAGGGACCTAATCAATACAGACATTGGTAATATGTCAGATCTAGAGTTCAGAATGACAATTCTCAAGGTTCTAGCCGGGCTCGAAAAAGGCATGGAAGATATTAGAGAAACCCTATCGAGAGATATAAAAGCCCTTTCTGGAGAAATAAAAGAACTAAAATCTAACCGAGCTGAAATAAAAAAAGCTATTAATGAGGTGCAATCAAAAATGGAGGCTCTCACTGCTAGGATAAATGAGGCAGAAGAAAGAATTAGTGATATAGAAGACCAAATGACAGAGAATGAAGAAGTTGAGAAAAAGAGGGACAAACAGCTACTGGACCAGGAGGGGAGAATTCGAGAGATAAGTGACACTATATGTCGAAACAATATTAGAATAATTGGGATTCCAGAAGAAGAATAAAGAGAGAGGGGAGCAGAAGGTATACTGGAGAGAATTATTGGGGAGAATTTCCCCAATATGGCAAAGGGAATGAGCATCAAAATTCAGGAGGTTCAGAGAACGCCCCTCAAAATCAATAAGAATAGGCCCACACCCCATCACCTAATAGTAAAATTTACAAGTCTCAGTGACAAAGAGAAAATCCTGAAAGCAGCCCAGGAAAAGAAGTCTGTAACATACAATGGTAAAAATATTAGATTGGCAGCTGACTTATCCACAGAGACCTGGCAGGCCAGAAAGAGCTGGCATGATATTTTCAGAGCACTAAACGAGAAAAACATGCAGCCAAGAATACTATATCCAGCTAGGCTATCATTGAAAATAGAAGGAGAGATTAAAAGCTTCCAGGACAAACAAAAACAAAGAATTTGCAAACACCACACCAGCTCTACAGGAAATATTGAAAGGGGTCCTCTAAGCAAAGAGAGAGCCTACAAGTGGTAGATCAGAAAGGAACAGAGACCATATACAGTAACAGTCACCTTACAGGCAATACAATGGCACTAAATTCATATCTCTCAATAGTTACCCTGAATGTTAATGGGCTAAATGCCCCTGTCAAAAGACACAGGGTATCAGAATGGATAAAAAAACAAAACCCATCTATATGTTGCCTCCAAGAAACTCATTTTAAGCCCAAAGACACCTCCAGATTTAAAGTGAGAGGGTGGAAAAGAATTTACCATGCTAATGGACATCAGAAGAAAGCAGGAGTGGCAATCCTTATATCAGATCAATTAGATTTTAAGCCAAAGACTATAATAAGAGATGAGGAAGGACACTATATCATACTCAAAGGGTCTGTCCAACAAGAAGATTTAACAATTTTAAATATCTATGCCCCCAACGTGGGAGCAGCCAAATATATAAACCAATTAATAACAAAATCAAAGAAACACATCAACAATAATACAATAATAGTAGGGGAATTTAACACTCCCCTCACTGAAATGGACAGATCATCCAAGCAAAAGATCAGCAAGGAAATAAAGGCCTTAAACGACACACTGGACCAGATGGACATCACGGATATATTCAGAATATTTCATCCCAAAGCAACAGAATACACATTCTTCTCTAGTGCACATGGAACATTCTCCAGAATAGATCACATCCTCGGTCCTAAATCAGGACTCAACCGGTATCAAAAGATTGGGATCATTCCCTGCATATTTTCAGACCACAATGCTCTAAAGCTAGAACTCAACCACAAAAGGAAGTTTGAAAAGAACCCAAATACATGGAGACTAAACAGCATCCTTCTAAAGAATGAATGGGTCAACCGGGAAATTAAAGAAGAATTGAAAAAAATCATGGAAACAAATGATAATGAAAATACAACAGTTCAAAATCGGTGGGACACATCAAAGGCAGTCCTGAGAGGAAAATATATAGCGGTACAAGCCTTTCTCAAGAAACAAGAAAGGTCTCAGGTACACAACCTAACCCTACACCTAAAGGAGCTAGAGAAAGAACAAGAAAGAAACCCTAAGCCAAGCAGGAGAAGAGAAATCATAAAGATCAGAGCAGAATCAATGAAATAGAAACCAAAAAGACAATAGAGCAAATCAATGAAACTAGGAGCTGGTTCTTTGAAAGAATTAATAAAATTGATAAACCCCTGGCCAGACTTATCAAAAAGAAAAGAGAAAGGACCCAAATAAATAAAATCATGAATGAAAGAGGAGAGATCACAACTAACACCAAAGAAATACAAACTATTATAAGAACATACTATGAGCAACTCTACGCCAACAAATTTGACAATCTGGAAGAAATGGATGCATTCCTAGAAACATATAAACTACCACAACCGAACCAGGAAGAAGTAGAAAGTCTGAACAGACCCATAACAAGGCAGGAGATTGAAACAGTCATTAGGAATCTCCAAACAAACAAAAGCCCAGGGCCAGACGGCTTCCCGGGGGAATTCTACCAAACATTTAAAGAAGAACTAATTCCTATTCTCCTGAAACTGTTCCAAAAAATTGAAATGGAGGGAAAACTTACAAACTCATTTTATGAGGCCAGCACACCTTGATCCCCAAACCAGACAAGGATCCCATCAAAAAAGAGAGCTATAGACCAATATCCTTGATGAACACAGATGCGAAAATACTCAACGAAATACTAGCCAATAGGATTCAACAGAACATTAAAAGAATTATTCACCACGACCAATTGGGATTTATTCCAGGGCTGCAAGGTTGTTCAATATCCGCAAATCAGTCAATGTAATACAACACATCAATAAAAGAAAGAACAAGAACCATATGATACTCTCAATAGATGCTGAAAAAGCATTTGACAAAGTACAGCATTCCTTCCTGATCAAAACTCTTCAAAGTGTAGGGATAGAGGGCACATACCTCAATATCATCAAAGCCATCTATGAAAAACCCACCGCAAATATCATTCTCAATGGAGAAAAACAGAAAGCTTTTCCGCTAAGGTCAGGAACACGGCAGGGATTTCCATTATCACCACTGCTATTCAACATAGTACTAGAGGTCCTAGCCTCAGCAATCAGACAACAAAAGGAAATTAAAGGCATCCAAATCGGCAAAGAAGAAGTCAAATTATCACTCTTCCCAGATGATATGATACTATATGTGGATAACCCAAAAGACTCCACTCCAAAACTGCTAGAACTTATACAGGAATTCAGTAAAGTGTCAGGATATAAAATCAATGCACAGAAATCAGTTGCATTTCTCTACACCAACAGCAAGACAGAAGAAAGAGAAATTAAGGAGTCCATCCCATTTACAATTGCACCCAAAACCACAAGATACCTAGGAATAGGCCTAACCAAAGAGGCACAGCATCTATACTCAGAAAACTATAAAGTACTCATGAAAGAAATTGAGGAAGACACAAAGAAATGGAATAATGTTCTATGCTCCTGGATTGGAAGAATAAATATTGTGAAAATGTCTATGCTACTTAAATCAATCTATACATTTAATGCAATTCCTATCAAAGTACCATCCATCTTTTTCAAAGAAATGGAACAAATAATTCTAAAATTTATATGGAACCAGAAAAGACCTCGAATAGCCAAAGGGATATTGAAAAAGAAAGCCAACGTTGGTGGCATCACAATTCCGGACTTCAAACTCTATTACAAAGCTGTCATCATCAAGACAGCATGGTACTGGCACAAAAACAGACACATAGATCAATGGAACAGAATAGAGAGCCCAGAAATAGACCCTCAACTCTACAGTCAACTAATCTTCGACAAAGCAGGAAAGAATGTCCAATGGAAAAAAGACAGCCTCTTCAATAAATGGTGCTGGGAAAATTGGACAGCCACATGCAGAAAAATGAAATTGGACCATTTCCTTACACCACACACAAAAATAGACTCAAAATGGATGAAGGACCTCAATGTGCAAAAGGAATCCATCAAAATCCTTGAGGAGAGCACAGGCAGCAACCTCTTCGACCTCAGCCGCAGCAACATCTTCCTAGGAACAATGCCAAAAGCTAGGGAAGCAAGGGCAAAAATGAACTATTGGGATTTCATCAAGATCAAAAGCTTTTGCACAGCAAAGGAAACAGTTAACAAAATCAAAAGACAACTGACAGAATGGGAGAAGATATTTGCAAACGACATATCAGATAAAGGACTAGTGTCCAGAATCTATAAAGAACTTAGCAAACTCAGCACCCAAAGAACAAATAATCCAATCAAGAAATGGGCAGAGGACATGAACAGACATTTCTGCAAAGAAGACATCCAGATGGCCAACAGACACATGAAAAAGTGCTCCATATCACTCGGCATCAGGGAAATTCAAATCAAAACCACAATGAGATATCACCTCACGCCAGTCAGAATGGCTAAAATCAACAAGTCAGGAAATGACAGATGCTGGCGAGGATGCGGAGAAAGGGGAACCCTCCTACACTGTTGGTGGGAATGCAAGCTGGTGCAGCCACTCTGGAAAACAGCATGGAGGTTCCTCAAAATGTTGAGAATAGAACTGCCCTATGACCCAGCAATTGCACTATTGGGCATTTACCCTAAAGATACAAACGTAGTGATCCAAAGGGGCACATGCACCCGAATGTTTATAGCAGCAATGTCCACAATAGCCAAACTATGGAAAGAACCTAGATGTCCATCAACAGATGAATGGATCAAGAAGATGTGGTATATATACACAATGGAATACTATGCAGCCATCAAAAGAAATGAAATCTTGCCATTTGCGACAACATGGATGGAACTAGAGCGTATCATGCTTAGTGAAATAAGTCAAGCAGAGAAAGACAACTATCATATGATCTCCCTGATATGAGGAAGTGGTGATGCAACATGGGGGCTTAAGTGGGTAGAGCACTATATATATTACGATCTCATATTAGTTTAAAAAATGTATGTGTAGGTGAGCAAGCTTAAAAAGAGGAATTTCAGAAAGATAGGAGCTGAAAATATTATCACCAGTGATCTTGGAGTGGCTGATTTTGCTTGTCTTTATTTACAACATTTCTACAGTGTACAAGTTATGTGTTAACAAAAAGGATGATTTTAACAATAAACAAATACAAAAATAGGGTATTTAGCAGCACGAATTATCTGATAGCTGACTAATTCAAATAGCTAATCTAATAATAACAGCAGCTAAAAATAACATTAATTAGTATTTATTAAGTGTGCCAAATACTGTGATAACTCTTGTTCAAACATCATGTCAATGGATTTTTCTTAAGGCGTATGAAGTAGGTGATTTTCTTATTATATTTTATAGGTGAGGAAACCAAAGATCACAGAAATCTACCTATTTGCCCACGGACATAGCTAGTGAGGGATGGGAGGTGGGATTTAAGTCTCATCTGTCTGAGTGCAAAAATTTCTCACTTAATTACCATATACATAGTGTCTCCTCCAACATTATCATCTCATTGCCAATCTCAGTGATGGTTTTTCTGTTCTGTGAGCTAAAGTGATTATTCCCCAAATTACCAAACAGTGTCTATTACTTTTAAAAAACTGCCATCATTGACTATAGAAATTTGGAAATCTGGAGCAGAAATTTGGCAAGAAGTGGTAGGCCCAGCATTCTAAGAGCTCATAATTTAGTGAGATTGTTAGGAATGCAGAGAAAGAATTTGAACGGATTTACTTTTTTTAAAGTCATTTTAGTGCAGATAGAAAAATAGAAATAAATTTAAAAAATTTTTCTATAGTTTTTGAATACCTTAATAAATTGAGGTAAAACACTTAACATCTTTTATATAGATGTTTATATAAATGCTGATAGACACTTATTAAAAGTGGATGTGTAGATAGAAATTTATTAATGTTTTCGGTAGATAGGAAAAGTATGAGCAGAATCTTAATTAAATACCTTCATAAATATGCATTTAATATGCTTAAGAAGATTTCAGATATTCCCTTCTGGTTGAAAAGAACCATTCTGGGAAGCAAGTTTTGTAGAATCACATATATTTCATGTATATGCCTAACGTCATTTTAAAGTTCACTGGGATTTATATTGCAATTAAATTAAATTGAAAAATATAAAAGTACACAGAAAAATCAAGTGTGAAAGCTAAGGAAAAGGACAATTCATATTATTATTATTATTATTCTTTGCTTTAAGATGACCCTAAAATGTCAGTTTTTTCCAGTAAAAAAGGAAAACTTCACTGATGTGATTGGAAATTTTGATTTGGGAATAATTCAGAAACAAAAGCTCAGGGGCGCCTGGGTGGCTCAGTCCTTAGACGTCTGCATTTGGCTCAGGTCCTGGGATCGAGGCCTGCTTCTCCCTCTCCCACTCCCCCTGCTTGTGTTCCCTCTCACACTTGCTCTCTCACTCTCTCTCTCTCTCTCTCTCTGTCATATAAATAAATAAATAAATAATCTCTCAGGGGGGAAAAAAGAAATGAAAGAGAAGACAAGTATTTGGAGAGTGTGGGGGAACACTGGAGGAATGGGCTGCCTTGACCCTAGGTTTTAGTTAGGCAAAGAACAGTTCTGGAAATCCACAGACCTGTTTTGAACCATACAATCTGATGTCCAGGGATGATTACTGATTCCTTGGAGGCAGGGAGAAAAAGAGATAAAGATTTTCGTTTAGGATGCAATTTTTTAAGAGATACACCTGCCTTAATCTCTTCTCACTGTTACCTTAAAGGAAACACTAATTCTAATAAAATGATAAATACAGTTTCTAACATCTCCACGAGATTTTTTGGTAGCTTTACTCTATATTGACTCATCATAATGATTTTCTGGGAATATAGAAACAATTCCAGCAAAGAAAACAGGTCACCTTCTCTGTTGAACCACCTCTATTCAGCAGAGGAAAGGTATTTGGAAACATTTGGCACCAGAGATTTTTTTTTGTAAAGCAACCAAACATTTGTCTTCCTATTAGACAGAGGTGTCTTCCCAAACACTCCCTCCCAGATTGAGTCAATTCATCACAGAAGTTTCTGATACTGTTGAGATGAAATAGTAAGCATTTCAGAGGTACAGTTATCTTAAAGTGGATATGTGCTTAGGAATAAGGAGTAGAGATGGCTAATCTAGTCATTTCTTATAGGTAACTAGTATTCCGGGAGCTGAGATACTGTGAGCTCTTACCCGTAGGGAAGAGATATTTGAGTATCTGTGCTATATTTGAATTCTACCCCTTAGGCTAATTTAGTTTTACTTTCCTTCTTTTTAAATTAAAGCCATACCTTATTCTATAGAAAATTATCTTGACAGTGAAGCAAAAGATTTAATCCTACACATTTGCTCCTAACAATTCTTTACAAATAGTCTTTCAGCCACAGTGATGAGCAGTCCATGCACTTGATGAGCAGATGGACTTCTCTGGTTTGTACTACATTGCAGACATTGTCTCAGATAGAACATGAATGGTGATGAGAAGGCAAGAGTGCAGATTTAGGGGTTAGATTCTCTGGGTTCAGCACCTGTCTCTACCTGTTACTTGTTGTGAGATCTTGGGCAAGTTCCTTAATTTCTCTCTCTCAGTATTCTTTATGAAATTAGAGTAACAATGGTATCTATCCTCATTTACAAAATTGAGATAATAATAAGGTTTATGAAGGATTAAGTAAATTTAAAGGCATGTAGAATAGTAAATAACGCATACTGCATGTTTAAAACATTTGATAGTATTTTCATGAGCATCATATCCATCTGTACATAGTATTCTAACAAGCAAATACACCCTCATTGACTTTGTCATTAAATATCCCTATTGGGTAGATTTGTTGGTAATTGGATTGGTCTAAGTTGATTTATTAGTTATATTCACCTTGTGATATATCAGAATTAGCCAGAAAAAAAAAATACTGAAACTACAAAAATGTTTGTAATTTTTAGACCTTTTTCCAATTATGTAAAAATTCTTGGGTTGTTTTCAAGTATACAAATAGAAGTAAGGTAATAAAGGTAGTCATCTAGACAGTCTATCTGACAAATGTTCCTCTTAGCCAAAATAAATGAATAGTACCTTGATGATAAAATATTACTGTGATAACAGTAAATAATCAAGGTAATATTTTCAGTAAGTCACTTTACTCGAAGCTTGTGGAATGATATAAACTCCAATTACAGGAAGTCAAAAGTTGCTTTTGCAGAAGGCAGAGAACTTTCCTAAAATATGACTCATAAAAAAACAGTGGTGGAACATGCGGTCCTGTGTATGCGGATTAACTTGCCCTCGGACATATGAACATCTCTTCCACAGGCATACCACTTCAGTAAATTATTATTAAAAAGTTGATTTACTGAAAAAGATGTTTTAATAACTGGTCTAGATTTTAAAATTTTGTTAACTTTCCAGCTTCATACTTGAGAAAAGTCATGATATTCTCTCAAAACATAACGGGTACAGTAGACTTCTAAGAATGAAGCCTCAGGGAACACCTGGGTGGTTCAGTGATTAAGTGTCTGCCTTCAGCTCAGGTCATGATCCGAGTGTCCTGGAATCAAGCCCCTCATCAGGCTCCCTGCTTGGTGGGAAGCCTTCTCTCCGTCCCCCACTCCCCCTGCCTGTGTTTCCTCTCTCACTCTGTGTCTCTCTCTGCCAAATAAATAAAAATAAAAATCTTAAAAAAAAAAAAAAAAGAAGAATGAAGCTTCAGTAGAATTTTTGTGTTAAAATACTCCAGCTCAGTTATGGAAAAACATGTTTTGTCTGTAACTCATTTATACACAGAAGGAATCTGAAGTGGAAGACTAGACAATCTTCAGTAACTTTGATAAAAGTAGATGTCAAGTAACACCAGGTTCTTTTTACCTGGAAACTTTAGTGAATTGTTGAAACTATTACCTCCAACATTTGGATCCTTTAGGTTTCATTGACCCAGTCTATATGAATTACATTAAATGGGACATAGCCAAGTCCCATCACCCATAGTAGCTGGACAGTACTCTGTGTGAACAACTCTTCTGACCTGCACCAAATATTTCCAATAGATTATGTGTTAATATTCTAATCCAGAATAAAAATAATAAGAGCCAGACACTGTGGAGTGCATTCTTTCACAGATATTAAATACAAGAGAAAGTATGAGAACATATATATATTTTGTAAACCACAGTCACCATAGGCAGCCCTCATATCTGGGAGACATATAGGAAAAGCCCCTAAATAGAATCTGAGACTTTCCTGTGATGGTTTTTCTCCCTCACAGAAAGAAATAATCCTTATAGATTGTGCCAGTTGTTTTTAAGCCAAATATGGCAGGTCTTTGTGCTCATCCAAAAGATAGGATGTTTTTCTGTCTAATGGAGGAGAACATATACCATATGGAAATGCTGGAAGACTCTTTGATGAGAAAGTATACTTCCATCCTCTTCCAGATAGCTAGGTGATAGATAGATAGATAGATAGAAAGAAAATATGACTCCTGTATACTGTAAAACTTTGATAGGAAGCAGTAAATATATGTAACTAAGGCTCAGCAAATTCTGCTCTGGGGAAAGTAGCACAAAGGGTAAGAACATTTCTCCATTTTCTGTGAACATTCTCTTAATAGCCCATACCAGGAGATTGGCTTGTGCCTATGCTAAATACCCCTTCGCTGGCTGTTCTCATTCACCCCATGTCTGGAGCCCCAGATTGTCCATATTATTGAAAAATCTCTTCTCCAGGCAGACAACAAAGATTGATTCTGTTATCTTGTTATTGCTTAGTCTAAATTGGTACTGGTAAAAAATGTATTTTCTAATCTGGAGACTTTGGAAGACAGGGGTTTTACTTTTAGACTATGAATGAAAAATGCCTAAGTAACACAGTAAACCTGTTCATTTACCTTTGAAAATATGTGTAGTTAATGTCTACACCCACTGCCATAGTTACATAATGTACTTGCTGAGGCAGGACCAGACTGAGGAGCTTAAACCAAGCTTGGCCAAAGGCAAATTGAAAGAAGAGAATAGAATTAGTTGCCAAGAAAAGTCCACAATAGTGAAAATATGGAAAGACCCCAGATGTTCATTGACTGAGGAATGAATAAAGAAGATGGTGTGTGTGTATGTGTGTGTGTGTGTGTGTGTACACACATATGCATATGCGATGGAATACTACTCAGCCATTAAAAAGAAAGAAATCTTGCCATTTGCAGTGATGTAAATGCAACTAGAAGGTACTATGCTAAGTGAAATAAGTAAGAAAGACAAATACCATATGATTTCACTAATATGTAGAATCTGAAAAAGAAAAAGATGAACATGGGGAAGAGAAGGAAAAATAACATTAAAACAGAGGAAGACAAACTATAAGAAATGCTGAACTCTAGGAAACAAGGTTGCTGGAGAGGAGATGGGTAGGGGATTGGGGTAACTGGGAGATGGGCATTAAGGAGGGGACTTGATAGAATGAGCACTGGGTGTTTTATGTAACTGATGAATCACTAAATTCTACCCCTGGGGGGGAAAACTTGCCAAGAGAATTTGGGATCATCTGTAGCAGCTTCTCTCTTGTGTTCAGCTGGAATAAATCCCAGTCCTAACACATACTGAGTGCCTCACACATTAACTTGGAACTCAGACAGATGGGGGACTAAGGCCTTTAATCCTGTAGAGTGGATGCCGAAAACAACTCATGATGGTGGGATGATTGATAATAAACTCTGAGGAATTTTCCAGTCACTTCTAATTAGAGTTCTTTGACTATAAGCAACAGAAAAGAAGTCAGTGCTACATAAGAACAGTTTTTTTTTTAAATGAAACATAAACTTACTGTAAAGATTTAGTGTATCTTAAGAAGAAACAAAAAAGTTAAAGAACCAGATTCTGGAATTAAAGCAGAATAGAATAATTAGGTCACTTTTGAGGACATATCTGTAAGAAATAATGGATTACTTTGTTGGCATGAGTTAACTGATTTTTTTCTGCACTTACATTACTTCACTTAAGATTAATGGATTTGGGAGAGAGAATCTGACTAAGCTCACCTAGGTGAGATGCCAGTCATTTCCGTAGGGGTGGGGAAGACATCTTGTTTGGTAATTCCATAAAATTGCAACAATATTCAACAATTTTTAATTGATTCAAAAGAACATTGGAGTATTGCTACTAGAATATTGCTAATGGATAATGGAACAGGGGAACAAGTATACATTATGTCAACCCTCTGCTTAATATATCCTTAAATTAACTATGTATGTGAGAAATGCTAGGACTCTGATATCTTTCATTACTCCAATTATCATGTAAGTATTTAACCTAAATATCCTGATGTCTCCAGGTTATCTACCAGATACTTCAAACTTGGAAAGACTGGACTCCCCGTTCTGTCTCTCATGACATTTTTTTTCCCCCCTCTCATGACATTCTTAATAAGGCTCAGTTTTAGTCTGTGTTAGTACAGGTCTACAGTAGACCTCTCTCTAGGGTATGGCCCTTAGTTCTTTCTTTTTTTTTTTTAATTAAATTTAATTTAATTTTCATTGTTTCAGAATTCATTGTTTATGCACCACACCCAGTGTTCCATGCAATATATGCCCTCCTTAATACCCACCACCAGGCATACCCAACCCCCCACTCCTCCGCCTCCCAAACCCACAGTTTGTTTCTCAGAGTCCACAGTCTCTCCTGGTTTGTCTCCCCCTCTGATTTCTTCCAACTAACTTCTCCTCTCCATCTCCTAATGTCTCCGTGTTATTCCTTATGTGCCACAAGGAAGTGAAACCATATGATAATTGACTCTCTCTGCTTGACTTATTTTACTCAGCATAATATCCTCCAGTCCCATCCATGTTGAGGCAAAAGTTAGGTATTCATCCTTTCCGATGGAGGCATAATACTCCCTTGTATATATGGACCATATATTCTTAATCCATTCGTCTATTGAAGGGCATCTTGGCTTTTCCACAGTTTGGCGACTATGGCCATTGCTGCTATGAACAATGGGATACAGATGGCCCTTCTTTTCACTACATCTGTATTTTTCGGGTAAATACCCAGTAGTGCAATTGGAGGGTCATAGGGTAGCTTTATTTTTAATTTCTTTTTTTTTTTAAGATTTTATTTATTTATTTGACAGAGAGAAATCACAAGTAGATGAAGAGGCAGGCAGAGAGAAGAGAGAGGGAAGCAGGCTCCCTGCTGAGCAGAGAGCCCGATGTGGGACTCGATACCAGGACCCTGAGATCATGACCTGAGCCGAAGGCAGCGGCTTAACCCACTGAGCCACCCAGGCGCCCCTATTTTTAATTTCTTAAGGAATCTCTCCACATTGTTTTCCAACGTGGCTGCACCAACTTGCATTCCCACCAACTGTGTAAGAGGGCTCCCCTTTCTCCACATCCTCTCCAACACTTGTTGTTTACTGTCTTGTTGATTTTGGCCATTCTAACTGGTATAAGGTGGTATCTCAATGCAGTTTTTATTTTGATCTCTTTGATGGCTAATGTTGATGAACATTTTTTCATGTGTCGGTCATTTGTATGTCTTCTTTAGAGAAGTGTCTGTTCATGTCTTCTGTCCATTTTTTGACATGAGTATCTGTTTTGTGTGTGTTGAGTTTGAGGAGTTCTTTATAGATCTTGGATATCAGCCCTTTATCTGTAGTGTCATTTGAGAGTATCTTCTCCCATTCAATGGGTTGCCTCTTTGTTTTGTTGACTATTTCCTTTGCTGTGCAGAAGCTTTTGATCTGGATGAAGTCCCAAAAGTTCATTTTCGTTTTTGTTTCCTTTACCTTTGGGGACATGTCTCTAAAGAAGTTGTTGTGGCCAGTGTTGAAGAAGTTACTGCCTATGTTCTCCTTTAGGATTTTGATAGATTTCTGTCTCACATTGAGGTCTTTTATCCATTTCGAGTTTATCTTTGTGTATGGTGGAAGAGAATGCTGGAGTTTCATTCTTCTATGCATAGCTGTCTAATTTTCCCAACACCATTTATTGAAGAGACTGTCTTTTTTCCCACTGTATATTTTTTCCTGCTTTGTGTAAGATTATTTGACCATAGACTTGAGGGTCCATATCTGATGGTCCTTAGTTCTAATGGGTGGTCTATTTGTCTCAGGTAGATGGCTGCTGTATTCTTTTTTTTTGTGTGTGTGTGTGTTATGTTAGTCACAATACAATATATCATTAGTTTTTGATGTAGTGTTCCAAGATTCATTGTTTACGTATAACACCCAGTGCTCCATGCAATATGCACCAGGCTCACCCATCCCGTACACCCATCCCCTCTAAAATTCTCAGTTTGTTTCTTGGAGTCCATAGTCTCTCATGGTTCATCTCCCCCTCCTATTTCCACTCCTTCACTTTTCCTTTCCTTCTTCTAATGTCCTCCATGCTACTCCTTATATTCCACAAGTAAGTGAAAACATATAATAATTGACTTTCTCTGGTTGACTTATTTCACTCAGCAGAATCTCCTCCAGTCCCCTCTATGTGGATGCAAAAGTTGGGTATTCATTCTTTCTGATGGCTGAGTAATATTCCATTGTGTATATGGACCACATCTCCTTTATCCATTTGTCTGTTGAAGGGCATCTCAGCTCCTTCCACAGTTTGGCTATTGTGGACATGGCTGCTATGAACATTGGGGTACTTATAGCCCTTCTTTTCACTACATTTTTATCTTTGGGGTAAATACCCATTTGTTCAATTGCAAGGTCATAAGGTAACTATATTTAATTTTTTGAGAAACCCCCAAACTGTTTTCCAAAGTGGCTGCACCAACTTGCATTCCTACCAACAGTGTAAGAGGTTTCCCCTTTCTCTGCATTCTCTCCAACACTTGTTATTTCTTGCCTTGTTAATCTTTGCCATTGTAACTGGTGTAAGGTGGTATCTCAATGTGGTTTTTATTTGAATTTCCCTCATGGCTTATGATGCAAAACATTTTTTCATGTGTCTGTTAGCCATTTGTATGTCTTCATTGAGGAAGTATCTGTTTGTTTCTTCTGGCTGGCATATTCTTCACTCCATGCAACTTTCTCCTAAATGCCCTGTCCCACAGTTTTCAGACATGTTGACAGCCTGGAACCCTGCTCTCTATTCTCCCTGTCGACTCAGTGCAAACACTGTATTCTATTTGTTCTCAGCCTCCCTCTGCAATATTCAGGAAGTTGTCCCTGGTCAGAAAACTGGAATATAAGAGGAGTTTACCTTAAGAATTTATCTTCTCTCATAGATTACTGTCATGTATGGCTGTTGTCCAATGTC
This sequence comes from Mustela lutreola, assembly GCF_030435805.1. Lineage (NCBI taxonomy): Eukaryota > Metazoa > Chordata > Mammalia > Carnivora > Mustelidae > Mustela > Mustela lutreola. The sequence continues at coordinate 82,161,148 of NC_081294.1, forward strand.
CGAAAATAGTTACCTCAAATATTTTGATCAGTTTTAGATATACCTAGCAAAAGAACTGGTCCAGTACCAGTTATTACATAATGGCCAGAAGTAGAAGTCCATGAAAATCATATTTAATGAAAATGTAAGTTCTGAAATACAAGTGCATCCTGTACTTTGTTATAATACATTAAAAACATTATTTTGGAGCCCTGTGTAGTTGAAATTTCATGAAAAAGTCATCAGGGTGATGCACATAGGATTTCAGAGAGTAGTTAGTACAGGTAGGGTTTCAGTTGTCTTGGGTAGGACCTACAGGTAGATGTAAGTTATTGCCAATATTCTAACTTTTATGTTAGATGGTAGTTTCACAGGTGCCTAGCACATTGTTGAAACAGACAGATAAATAAATGAATAAATAAAAAAGGGCCTTGTGTTGACTAGTGTTCAGTGATGAGATTGTATCATGCACAAAGCAATATAATTTGTCCAGTTTTCTCCTTCTGAGGCCATATTTTTAAAATTACTTACCAACCGGACCATTGGGATTGTTCTTGTTTTTGCTAACAAACCAGAAAATGAAGGCAATAACTGGAAAATTGTAACTCCTTTGTGGAGTTTCTGAGGGACATACGGCCTTTCAAGGGACACTGAGAAATTCTTCCTCTTGTAAGAATTGAGCCCTCAAAACAAAAATTCACATGACTTGTAATATATTCAGGTGTGCTCAACATTCTGGTACTATATGTTAAAATGGTTTAGGACAGGGACATTATTTATAATAGCTCTATATTAGAAACAACCCATTCCCCATAAGCATTAAAATATACAAATAACATGTAATACGTTTATACAATGGGATACTTACAGCAGTTTACAAATGAACTAAACAAAAAAAAATGGACAAATCTATTTATATAATACTGACAAAGGAGTCACACGGAAGATCACATAGTCTATTGTTCCATGTGTGGTCAATCTATAGTATTAGAAGTCAAGATAATAGTTACTTTTAAGGGAGTTCATGGGTATTAGAGTTGGTGGGAAGGAAGGTGAGGGAAGGTTTTGGATCCTTCTGACATTTTGTTTTGATTTGGGTGGTGGTTGAATGGACTGTGTTAACTCGTGTTAACTCGATGGTCTGTGAACTTACATCTGTTGCACTGTTACATGTATAATACTGTTACGGCCAAGTTTGGGTTGATACTAAATAGTGTTCAGAAATTATGTTGTGTTTGTATCATTAGGGTAAATACCCAATAGTGCAATTGCTGGGTCGTAGGGTAGCTCTATTCTCAACATTTTGAGGAACCTCCATGCTGTTTTCCAGAGTGGCTGCACCAGCTTGCATTCCCACCAACGGTGTAGGAGGGTTCCCCTTTCTCCGCATCCTCACCAGCATCTGTCATTTCCTGACTTGTTGATTTTAGCCATTCTGACTGGCGTGAGGTGATATCTCATTGTGGTTTTGATTTGTATTTCCCTGATGCCGAGTGATATGGAGCAATTTTTCATGTGTCTGTTGGCCATCTGGATGTCTTCTTTGCAGAAATGTCTGTTCATGTCCTCTGCCCATTTCTTGATTGGATTATTTGTTCTTTGGGTGCTGAGTTTGCTAAGTTCTTTATAGATTCTGGACACTAGTCCTTTATCTGATATGTCGTTTGCAAATATCTTCTCCCATTCTGTCAGTTGTCTTTTGATTTTGTTAACTGTTTCCTTTGCTGTGATCCAAAGGGGCATGTGCACCCGAATGTTTATAGCAGCAATGTCCACAATAGCCAAACTATGGAAAGAACCTAGATGTCCATCAACAGATGAATGGATCAAGAAGACGTGGTATATATACACAATGGAATACTATGCAGCCATCAAAAGAAATGAAATCTTGCCATTTGCGACAACATGGATGGAACTAGAGTGTATCATGCTTAGCGAAATAAGTCAAGCAGAGAAAGACAACTATCATATGATCTCCCTGATATGAGGAAGTGGTGATGCAACATGGGGCTTAAGTGGGTAGGAGAAGAATCAATGAAACAAGATGGGATTGGGAGGGAGACAAACCATAAGTGACTCTTAATCTCACAAAACAAACTGAGGGTTGCTGGGGGGAGGGGGTTTGGAGAAGGGGGTGGGATTATGGACATTGGGGAGGGTATGTGCTTTGGTGAGTGCTGTGAAGTGTGTAAACCTGATGATTCACAGACCTGTACCCCTGGGGATAAAAATATGTTTATAAAAAATAAAAAATTAAAAAAAAGAAATTATGTTGTGTTTATTTATTATGTTCAGCTTGTTGTTTTCTTCAGTGGTGAGGTTTCTTTCATTACGTTGTTTCAAAAGTGTAAGCATTGGAATTCTAATACCTTGTGAGGCATGCACAAAAGTAATATTATTTACTGCTAAGCTCAGTGAGAATGATCTGCTTACTAAGTTTTTTCTTAAGGTGTAGAGTGCTTTTTCATTTTTTAAAATCTGCAGTAATTCAGTAATGGCATTCAGATTTAGATTTCCTTTTCTGGTTTGGGGTCCTCAGAAACAGAATACCTTCATTTTCTAATAGCAATATTAACAATATTAATATTGTTAACATTACAATAGTAATATCACCAAATAAATAAATAAGTAAATCCATCCCAAAGCAAGGTCGAAAGATACCTCATATTTTTCTCCCCATACCCTTAGTGTAGCTTATTTAAGTTATTGTATAGCAAATGGAACTGTGCAATATTCTGCCCTCCAAATAACAACAGGCAGTGCATCAAGACTGCCTGGAGATAAGTGGAGGAAGCACTGGTCTGTGACAAATATTGAGGGCCTTACCTGCTGAGGAAGAATTTTCTAAGGGCCCCTGTTATATTTGACCAATTGAAGATATGCTTTCTGGCCTTGAGCTCTCTTCTTATTGAGTCAACTTGTCTTGAATAAAATAAATGAGTCCAAACTTTTCTCATGTTCCAAAGTGATTTATCACAGAACAAAAACTTCCACTTGACAAATCTTTAGCCATCACTCAAAGTGTCTGCTTTCTTTGTAGATGACATTCCATTATAGTCCTGTACAAAAATAATATTGTCAGGAGCTATAGTGAATCATGACTTTATTTAATTATTCGGCCTCTAATAGAAAAGAAAGCCCCTTATTAGTATGTGGCTTAGTATCTTCTTGAATAAAGTAACGAAGTTCTTAGGAACAAATTTAATGCAAGTTGCACTTACCCATTATATGAGGCTTAAAAATATTAAGGTAACGCTGCTACAGCATCTAATATGCTTGACAAATGGTATCACTCTGGACCTGATCAACAACAACAAAAAGACACTACAAGTTTATGGACTAAGGGGGTTAATAAGTGAACTAAGACTCCTAAAAGTATGGACCAGTCTGGGGAAGTGAAGACAGGGAAGACTACATCCGAAGGACCAGAGAAAAAATTCAGTACACAGCCTGAAGTGCTGAATTTGGGGAACAAAGTCACCAGCCATGAAGAAATCTGCATTGCACCATGACTGTGAAGGGGAGCCAAAGGAGGCCAGCTCCTGTTTCACTTTGCATCCCAAGGAACACATGAGCTTTAACTGAAAAATTCTAAATTGGGATTGCATGGCAAAGGGGATTCTCTGAAATCATTTTCTATTTTTATAAGGGGCTGCTGGTGGTGGAGACATGTTGATAGCATACATTCTGGCTCGGTGCCCTTTGTCAGGTCAGCAGTTATATCCTCCCCCTCTGCCCATATTTAGGAGCCAGATAAAAATACCATCCTGCTTCTGCCTAATATGTTCACATTATCCCCGAATACAACTGTATGTATTTTATATAAAACTGAAGACAAACAAATGTCTCCCTAATGGGGGAGACATAGACTTTATGGACTCGGTCCATCTCTCATAGTACCGATTTCTTCCCCTGTGGAGCTGAAGGCCTGCTCTGATACTCTCTTACTTACACACTGAGATGTGCAGTGAAGCAATATTGATATTCTTATATCAGGTAGTAAGGGGTTTAGAGGGAAAAGAGAAAAATAATTGATAACGGTATGCTACTGTGGTTTGAAAATTTGTGTTCTACTCCCCAAATTCACATGTTGAAATCCAAATACCCATTGTGATGGTATTAGGAAGTGAAGACTTTGGAAAGTGATTAGGACTTGAAGATGTCATCATGAGTGGGATTAGTGCTTTTATAAGAGAGGCTCCAGATAAATCCCTTGTTCCTTCTCCCGTGTGAGAACACAGCAAAAAGATGCCACTGTGGAAAGAAAGCCAGATTTTACCAGCCCCCATAGAGAATCCGCTGGAACCATGATGCTCGACTTCCTAGCCTCCAGAACCCTGAGAAGTAAATTTATGTTGTTTATAAACTATCTGGTCTGTGGTATTTGGTTATAACAACAAAAGACAGATGCAAATATGTTAATATCAAAGCAAAAACAATAATATGTGAAACCATCAGAGTTCTTCCTTATTCCTGAATTGGTTTCCTGGGTTGTATTTTTTAACTTCTTTTTTCCATTTTCCATTCTTTGTTTCCTTTGCCTTCACTTAGGACCTCAGTATGTCGTGTTGACCTGAATGTTTCAGAATTAAAGCCACTAAACCAGTAGAGATTAAAGTTGCAGGGATATTTAAAAATTGCTAGCAGTTTATTCTCCTTAGTAATGACAAGTTTATTAATTTTCTATTGCTGCTTAAAAAATTACAGCAAGCTTAGAGCATACTTTTATCCTTTCACACTTGGCAGGGATCAGCAGGCCATGCACAGATTAGCAGGATCCCCTGCAGGGTCTTAAAAGGCCGAGGTTCAGGTGCTGGTAGGACATCATTCTCATTTGAAGACTCAAAAAAAGAAAGAGATCTTTTTCTAAGTTCCCTCAGGTTTTTGGTAGATTATATTCCCTTTAGGCCATAGGATGAATAGTAGCTTGTCTCTTCAAAGCTAACAACACATGAGATAGAAAGAGGTTGCTGCTTCTAGCTTCACTTTGGAAAAGGCCTAGGTCATTTTTTTAAGGACTCACGTTATTATATTAGGCCAAACTCAGGTCATCTCTCTTTCCATAACTTAAACTTGACTAATTAGGGACTTGAATCATATTTGAAAAATCTCACCTTTGACTTATAGCATAATACAGTCAGGAGGGTGATATCCCATTATTGTGCCAAATTACATAGATTAGAAGCTTACACTCTGCTCACACTTAAACAGAGTGGATTACAGAAAGATAGGAGGCAGAGGTCATGGGAATGCCTCTATGGTGTTACATTAGTCAGGGTTATTCAGAAAAACAGAACCAATAACATTGATGGGTTGGTTTGTTCAAAGTGGCTCTTTCAAGATTGTGGAGATTAACAAGTCAAAATCTGCATTATTGGGGGTTAGCATGCTGGAGAGCCAGGAGAGCTGTTGGTGCAGGTGAAGTTTGAAAGTGGTCTGCTGGAGAATTTCTCTTGCTTGGAGAGACTGGTCTCCTTGTTTTATTCAGACCTTCAACTGATTGGATAAGGCCCACCTATATTATGGAGGGCCATCTGCTTTACCCAGAGTTGACTATTTTAGAGGTTGATGTCATACTCCACGTTGACACCTAAAGTTAATCATTGCAGATGTGTCTACCACTCTGAAAACTCTAAGAAGAAAGTACTTTTTAAAGCCGTCTTAACAGGGCACCTGGGTGACTCAGTCAGTTAAGCATCTGCCTTCAGCTCAGGTTATGATCCCAGGGTCCAGGGATTGAGTCCCATATTAGGCTTTTCTGCTTGGCAGAGAGCCTGCTTCTCCCTTCCCTCTGCCTGCCACTCCCCCTTCTTATGCTTGCTCTCTCTCTCTCTCTCTTTCTCTGTAAATAAATACATACATACATGCATCCATCCATAAATCCATCCATCCATCCTTCCTTCCTTCCTTCCTTCCATCCTTCCTAACAAATGAGGAACTCAGGTACAGATAGTTTGACCAAGGTCACCCTGTGAGTATGAAATAGTACCGGGGATTGAATCCGGGTATTATGGCTTTAAGAGTCTGTGTTACCTACTACCCTTTTTGTTGGGAATATAACACCCACCTGGGGCGACCCTTCCTGCTTTTTTGAAAAGGATATACCCTCAGGCAGTAACAAAGAAAGAGTGAAAAATTGTCCTAGACACAACAGAGAAATTTAGAATAATAGTGAAATATAGACTTGTGACCCAAATTTCTGCTGAGTTTTCTGAGGAAATGTGAAGGGCACTGAGATGTGTTAAGTATCTTCTCCATGCCAAGCATTGTGAAGGCTTCTTATCTACATATGTGTTTATCCATCTTTTAATCCTCTTGAACACCTAATGGGAGAGCAATTATTATTCTTAATATACTTGTGAGGAAAAAAAGCTGAAAAGTGATTTGTGAAAAGTGATACAGTTGGCAAGTGGCCAAGCCACAGTTCAGAGCCAGATTGGCCTGTCCCCAAGGACCGAGAGGCATTTGTGGCATTTCCTTGATCAACAGTTCATTTACACATATTCTAACAGATTAAAGACCATAATCTGTCAGTAAATAAGCACAGTGCAGATAAATATATTAAATTATGGTGTAGTTAATTTTTCTCATCCATCTTTTTGTTGTTAATTTTTCTCATGCATATTAATCCAAAATATTTTCTATCAACTCTATAATTGTGGCCATTCAAGAGATGTCTATTTATAAATATTGTGATTAGCTATTGTTGTTAAAATTTGGTGTCAAATATATATTTACCAGGTAACTGTCTTGAGAGTGGCTAGGTGTTAGACTTAGGTCTTCCTCAGTACCTGTTTGCCTAGGACACTATTATGTATGTTATTTTATTTTATTTTATTTTATTTTATTTAAGATTTTATTTATTTATTTGTCAGAGAAAGAGAGTGTGCATAAGCAGGCAGAGTGCCAGGCAGAGGCAGAGAGAGAAGTAGGCTCCCTGCTGAGCAAAGAGCCCGATGCGGGACTCGGTCCCACAACCCTAGGATCATGACCTGAGCTGAAGGCAGTGGCTTAACCCTCTGAGCCATTCAGGCATCCCTGTATGTTATTTTAAATTAGAAGATTTTTAAAAATTTTAAAATCAATTGACATGTAATATATTATTAGTTTCAGAAGTAGAGTTTAGTGATTCATCACTTGCATGTAACACCCAGGGCTCATTGCATCATGTGCCTTCCTTTATACCCATCACCCAGTTACCCATCCTCCTACCCACCTCCCCTCCAGCAACCCTCACTTTGTTTCCTTATGGTTTGTCCCCCTCTCTGATTTTGTCTTATTTTATTTTTCAATCCCTTCCCCTATGTCTCTGTTTTGTTTCTTAAATTTCTCATATGAGTGAGGTTATATGGTCCTTCTCTTTTTCTGATGGACTTATTTCACTTAACATAATACTCTAGTTCCATCTATGTCATTGCAAATTGCAAGATTTCATTTTTGATGGCTGAGTAATATTCCATGTTCTAATGTCATAATATTGGATTTTATATATGCAGTAATATTCCATTATACATATAATGGAATATATATATAAATATATAAATATATATATATATATGTATATATATATATATATACACACACACATATAATTCCAAATATTTATAATAGAATGTGTGTGTGTGTGTGTATACATATATAGTGATGGTATTTAGTATATACCACACCTTCTTTATCCATTCATCTGTCATTGGACATCTGGGCTCTTTCCATATTTTGGCAATTGTGGACATTGCTGCTATAAACATTGGAGTCCATGTGCTCCTTTGAATCATGTTTGTATCTTTTGGATAAATATCTAGTAGTGCAATTGCTGGGTTGTAGGGTAGCTCTATTTTTAACTTTTTGAGGAACCTCCACACTGGTTTCCAAAGTGCCTGTACCAGTTTGCTTTGCCACCAATAGTGTAAGAGGGTTTCCCTTAACAAAAACAATAGAACTCTTAAATCCACAAATTAGAGTACTTCAAGTGTAACTAATCATACAAACATTAAATTTAAATCTAAATTATCAACCCAAACCAATTTAATGTATGCTTTTATTAAGTTATTGTAGCTATAGCAATTTACATGACTTTGTAAACAAGTCAGGTGATATTCTTCCTGGAATGCCTTCAGTCTCTATAAACTTTGAGGGAAACTTTCATGATCAGTTTCCCACAGGCAGGGTCCATGTGTCAAGGAGAAGCAATTCACAGGACTTCACATGGTGTTGATGTCTTCCAAAACTGAGTTTAGAGCTTGTCTGTATATATAAGTCCCCAAGACAGAGCAGCACTGAAATATTCACTGTTGCCTTGAACATTTTGCTACAAATCGGAACACTCTTTATTTCATTTTTATAGAATTGCCATGAATTTCAGTCAGAGGTTTTGAGATAAAAACTTGGAAGTCAAATGAATATTGATGGCACTTTCACCATCAGCACTTTCACCAACAGACTTCATATTTCTGGAGTTGTGAATTTCTCTGTGTGATAATGGCATGCGGGTTTGGTTGCTCAGTCCATCTCTTCCCAAGACTATTTCTCTTGGCCACCTCCAGTTTGGAGCCTCAAAAACTAAAAACCCTTCCACCCTACCTTGGAGACTATGTGTTACAGCTTGGTCAAAGAAACATAAGTTAATTGTCTTGTGGAAGTGAAAGAATGGGCTTAAAAAAAAAATTGCTTTTCTGATGAAAGGGACACTCATAGCTTGTATGAACTCTCTGGTTCCTTCCTCTCCTTTCTTCCTGGATTTAATTTAAGTGTGAATTGCTGTTAGATATAACAGTTATTCTGAGACTGAGAGAAGGAAAAAGCAGCATGCTAAGCATAGTGGGTGAAAAGAAAGAACTTTGGTCTTTGTGGGTATCGTTGGACCACAGAACCAAGGCCAAGAGCTGCCTATAGCCAGGTCTGTTACTGAGGAAAAACTGTATCACTCTTTACCTAAGTTACCTGAAAGTTGATTTCTATTACTCCTCATGTGCTTTAAGTAACAATAAGAGTAATATAACATGAACAAAAATACATTAGTGCATGTTGTGCCTGCTCACTCTGTGACAGGCAAGGCTCTAGGTATTTGAGGCTTATTTACTAATTTAATCCTCTTAACCTTATATAACCATTATTTTATCATGATGCCCATTTTATAGCTGGGGAAACAGAGGTTAACTATGCTCGAGGTCACATGGTTAGCACTGGGCAGTAAAATAGGCTTGCCCCAAGCAAAGGTGCCGGGATGTGAGACAATGATCTAGAGTGAGGGCTTTTCCTTATAAGAGATTCACTCATTTTTCTAGCGTCCACAGAGCCATGGTGTCAATATGGCAGATCATTGAGGAGCACAGGCTGCAAAGTCAGATCTTGGTTTAAGTTTAAGCTCTAATACTTGCTAGGTCTGATCTTGAGTAATAGAGGAAAACTCTCAAAGTCTCAGTGTAGACATAGGCTGAGTCCACATCTTCTCAAGGATAGAGAAATATAAAAATATCCTGTAGCATTCACCAAACTGTTTATGTGCCACAGTAGCTCATCATCATTATCCTCATTCTCATCATCATCATGGCTAATCTCTAATTGAGCAATAGCTAGGAGTCAGGTGCGGAGCTACACATTTTATATGTAAAATGTCATTTGATCATCATAAGCACCCCTAAGAGTGAGGCACTATTATTTTTCCCTCTTGCAAAAGTGGAAAATTGCAATCACATGACTATTAAGCAATATAACCAGGGTTCATATCCAAGTGTATCTGATTCCCAAGTTTGTATTTTTAATCACTGCCATTCTGTCACCAGAAGGCACTGGAAACATAATAACCAGACCAAGTTTCTATTCCCTGAGGACAGTCTAGAAAGAGAGAGACCAGTAAGGGAACAGTATTTTCTGCACTATGAGAGAATGATACAGGATCAAAGGTGGTGACAATATGATGTAGAACTTGTGTCCTGATCTCATATTTTGCCAAAAGGATGTTGTGAAATTGCGTTGTGTGTGAGAGAGTGAGAGTGCAAGAAAGCATGCTTGTGCTCTCTTTTCTCTGTTGTTGCTTCTCTTAGTAGGCTGTTGCATGATTTTCCTAGGTCACGCCTATCATAGGCAGTTGGGTGCTACTTTTTGGGGAAGAGTAGCATGAAGTGTGACAGGTTGGCTGGTATGCAGGGAAGGGGAAAGAAGTCTTCCTCTCCAGTTCAGTCCCTCCTTACCTGTTGAGTTCTGGAGTCACACTGGCTTTTGTCCTTGAAGAAAACAAAGCATGAGTTGAAGCCATTAATATTAAAGGTTTTACTAGGGGCATATGCTACCCTTTCCAGAAACTCCAGAATGAGTATTGTTTAAGTGATTTAAATTCCCTAAAAGATCATTCTACTGTGTTATTTCAAGACTAATGAGCTCAGTATGAACAGTAAGGCAATGGAAAGAAGGAAAAAAAGTATATTTCACATCTTCTTCCTGGGTTTCAGCCTCAACTCCTTTAGCAGAAAAGTGACAATTGTCATCTATATCTTACTATGCCATTGTAACTCAGACCATGATCTTTTCATGTATTTCGACTCTGCAAATGAGTCACAGAATAGCTCGTTCTACTTGCAAAATTTAACAATTACTTTAAAAATTACTTGGCAATTTGGAACATTTTAGATAAATAAAAGCAAACCTTATGCCCAGGCAAAATATTAATAGGAGACTGTGGAACAATCAGTCTTTGCACAGCAATTTGGGAACATATGGTGATACATTCAAACAAAAGGCCACGCTCAAGGTTGAAACAGCCCTTGTGCAATGGGGCCAGGCAATAACTTACGGCACTGATTACATAAAATGCAACTCCAGGCTTCCTTCTTGGTTCACTGTTTAGTACGTCCACACTGGGTAGGTGATAAGGAAAGTTGGATATATCCTTAAGATTTGAAAGATAAATCATCTATTTCTTGGTCATTCATTTACTTTCTTGTCAATTCCTTTCTTGTGATGTTATCCTATAAGACAGAACATGAGCGACTTAATAGACCACCCTAGGTATGGGAGTTGAAAACAACTTTTCTTTGTTATCAACCCAATTCACTCTTGCCTTAAGGGAGAAGAACATCGATTTATGGTCATTATATTCTTCTAGTGTCAGAATGATATTTAGTTTTGTGTGGCCCTTTTAAAGTTATTGCTTTCATATATTTTCCAGTTCTAGAGAGTTACTTAAAATACAGCATAGTAACCAGGCTATAGTCACGAGATTATTGACTGCTGTGAGAGCTTGTGGGAGAGGAATCAAATCCAAATTTGGATTGTCAGGGAGGGTTTTCTGAGAGATATTTCACATGAAACCAGAATTAGTGATGCAGAACAAGAGGCATAAAAGAATGTTGTAGACAGAGATAACAATGAGAATCTCAAGAGGTGAAAGCAAGAGAGGGAGAGAAAGAGTGAGCATTGTGGTTTCCAAGTCTTGGAATTCATTTAGTGTGGATACATTGTTGATTTCCAGGTGGGCATGAGAATTGAGAAGGCTAGAGGAGGTTCTTAAACCAGAGCTTGCAGAGCCTTAGAAGTCATGGAAAGAAGTTCAGACATTATCATAAGATGAGATAAAAGCCTTTAGAAAGATTTTAAATGGAAAAGTGACATGATAAGTTTTTGTTTGTTATTCCTGCTGTGAGTATATGAGGCTGAGGATCTGGATGAAATTTGGACATATCACAGAGGATACTCAAGGATATTGATCACTGAATGTAAAAAATTATCTACTTTTTTAATGACTTCTTCCTCCTTTCTTTTTAATCTAAAACTAGAATGCCATATTAATTTACGAAAGAGAAGACTTATCCTTTTGTCATTTTTGAATGAAAACTGTAGCCAAGTTAGAGGAAGAAAGATTTCACCTCAATCTTGATCAATAATGGTCTAATGATTGTAACTTTGAAAATGGAACAGTCTTGAGAAGTGCCCATTCCTGAAAATATATATGCTGAGGTAATAAGACGGCGGATAAATGGATGTTGAAGAAGAGATTTCTGTGTTGTCAGAAGATTGGACTGACTAATGGCTCCAAGAGTTTCTTCTGGTTCTTAGCTTAGTTTAAGATTCTCTTTGCTTGAATTACAGTTCACCAGGGTTCTAATACAATTATGATTGCTGCAGTGTTTTTAGTTGTTGAATCATTCCTATTCTTTGTTTCTAAGCATAGAGGGTAAGTTTCTTGGTTGTTGTTGTCCCCCGCCCCCCTCCCCCGATATTAAGACTCTCTATATTCCTTATTATGGAACATACAACGGAATGAATTAGGAAATGAATCGTTTGTATGATGCCCTGAATTTTTATAGACTGTGATGCCTGGCACAAGAATTATTTTCTTAGCTGTAAGTATTTGTGTCTTTTGAAATTGTTGCTCTGTTTTGAATACATCTTGGAGAAATAAAATGAGCGATATTACTCAAAGACATAATCTAAGACATAACACTTCTAAAGACCTTAACATACACATTTGGGTACAGTACTACTTACCCAGTTAACTACATTTACAACCAAAACACTCCCTCTCCTTCTTTTCTCTCACTCTCTGAAATGCATTCACGTATGAATAAATGAACAAATGTCCTGGAGATGCATGGGTGGTATAACAGGCAATATTAAGAAGATTTTCCATGAGCTTTAAAGGAAGATAAAGGGAACCAGAGCACAGCAGTCTCTGAATTGTCAGTGATATGGAGGACTTCAATCTTGTTTTAGTTCCATGCCTTTTTGCAGTAGTATCAAATTCACCTTGCAGAGTAGAGGTGGTACTTACCATAAATCAGACTCCAGGTAAACTGTATCAGGGTAACTTTGTTTCTTTTTTTTTTTTTTAAGATTTTATTTGTTTATTTGACAGAGAGAGATCACAAGTAGGCAGAGCGAGAGAGAGGGAAGCAGGCTCCCTGCTGAGCTGAGATCATGACCTGAGCTGAAGGCAGTGGCTTAACCCACTGAACAACTCAGGTGCCCAGTAACTTTGTTTCTAACTATATCATGCAACATGATTTTACTTAAAAAGGTCTTTGGATCCCCCCGATGTGTTTGCCATAGCTTGATAGGATGTACTTTCCTTTGTTTTTGAGAACAATAAACACAGGAATTATTAACCAACCTGATAAAGGTTTTAGGACCTAACATTTAGAATAAAGTACATAGTTGCTTGCGCCCCCATGTAATTCAATCTAATGTTGAAACTTGGGGTAAATTAACTCACCTACGATGCTCAGAGGACCAAATAATACTTTCGCGTGTAGGGAACATGTTGTTTTGGTTGTTGGAAAATGCTGGGAGGATGTCCATATGAGACAAATTACAATTTAAAAATTACAAATCATTATTGCAGAGACCGCTGTCATCATTTGCCAGTGTTCTGCATTAAGGATCCTCCTGGTGTATTCAGTAAAAACAATTAGACTTCCTCAGAATCTAGGGATTAATTATGTAGTTATTTCTTACCTATGCCTCATATACATAACAATGTGAGTGGGTAGGAGCATATAGATAAAAAATAAATGAAATTACAGTTAGTCCTCTATCCTCTCTACCCTGTTGTTCCAAAAGAGGGAGATAGAAACTCCCCCTGCCACCCAGTAAAGAAGAAACACATGGTTAGTGATGATTTTCTATTGTGAATGGTCCAGCTGAGATTATGGGAAATGTGCAGTAAGAGGTTGCTACCAAATCTACTTAGGAAGGCATACTCCTAACCATCCTCTTAAACCCAGTGAAGGGCAAAAAGATCACATTGACTTTCAGGTAGAAATTTCCCAAACCTAACTTAACAAAATCCTGTTTTATTCAGGATTGTATATGGCCCTATACATCCCTAAGGGTGAGATCTAAGGGAATTTGAATTAAGGATCCAAGATCTAGAGGTTGGCTTGTTTGGCATTAAAGCAGCGAACTGCCTTGGCAGTGATTGACTCAGTAATGGGAATACACGCCAGTTATAAGCAGAGGATTTGGGGGAACTCATAGTAAGGTCTCTCTTGGTTTTCTGGGATACCAGTTCGGAATGGGTTTCTCTTATATTGGTCTGGACAGGTTAGGGAGGGTACTGGTAGGTTAAAATAACAAAAGTCTATACACTGATCACATTAATTTCCATCACATCTGGCATTGGGATATTCCTCAGCACTGTCCTCTCTATAGCACATGGGCTGGCAAATCAGTCATGATCTAGAACAATACTCACCACTGTAGCAGTAGCAAATGGCCTTAGAGTCTACACCCAGGAGTGACTTACATTATTTCTAATCGTATTTCACTATCAAAAGTGAGTCACGGGAGTACATCTAATTTCAAGGGAGGAGTGTTGTGCAAATCTACATGTTCCAGGAAAGAAACAGAAATATTTATTGGCCAATACTAATGAATACCATGTTTTCCCTCTGGCATCATACTTGCCCTGCTACTGGACAGAGTAAGACAGGGTCACACGGAAGAGGGCTTTGCCAAGACCAAGAAAAATCGATCTAGAGACCACAGGTTAAGGCAGTCTTACAGTTCCTCCTACCTCTGTGCTTCTAGCCATTTGATCAGTTTACAGAAGTTTTATGCTAGTTGTCTATTGAGTTTCCTGTAACTTGCAGCCAAAATTACCTAATGGTACATATTTACTATCAAATGCTTTTTGAGTCAACATCATCTGCCAGTCCCCACTCTAAAGAAAGGAGATACAGCAGTATATGACTCATGCTAAGTCCTCCCCGGGGATCTTATGTTCCAATGAGATTTACGTTGGAGACGCTGGGTAGTGAGTAGTGAATGCATTCTAAGTTCTTCGTGCATGTAGTGTACCGTTCACTTATGCTTCATTAGAATATTTTTCCTTTTAATCATATGCAAAATCCCTAGAATTAAGCAGAGGAGAACTTAGTAAATTTCAGTGCAGAAATTGCATAGAAAGGCAGATGCCTGCCTTTTATTTCTTGGCTTTGGAATTAGACATGATTGTCAATTGGACATTGGGGATCTGGCTATCTCATGAAATTCTTTTTTGAATGTCACAGAGAAGCAGCAGTTTTAGTTGGGGCTCATGTCATATTAGAAGCTCAATCTAGGGTATCTTTAATCCATTCTGAATTATGTCTTATAACTATAGCGGCCATCTAAAACTCTTCCTTCCTTCTTTCCTTCCTTTCTTCCTTCCTCTTTCTTTCTCTCTTTTTAAATTTCTTCTTTCTTGCTTGCTTTCTTGCTTTCTTCACAGAATTCAGGATTGTAAATTTTGGAGGGAGTAAGGAGCAAGCAAGTCAGGAATTAGACCTGAGCAGAAAACCATCTTTTGCATTTCCCCACATTACTCCTTTACTAAGCATTTTCTCCTAACTCCACACCCATTAAAAATGGGTTTTAAGCCTCTCCTAAAACCCATATAATTACCCAATGCTTTCTTTTTTCAGAGTAATATTCATACTCTGAGTAATTGGCCTATTTATATATATTACTCCCCAAAATACTGGGAGCTTCTTAAAGGAATAGAGTGTGTGTGTTTTGATTGATTTGCACTAGATGGAATTTAAAGTACATGTGAATATATGAAGGATAATAGAAAAGTCCAAAGTGATGATAATATATGGAAGGGGGAAGAAACCATTAAATATAAAATATTACCATAAATGAGGTTTAAAATGCAAACCATAGCTTTGTTCTAAGAATGGCAGAATGAATTTCATTTCTTGTTCCAAGCCTTACTGATGAGAAGCAGTTGCCTGGAGAGCTGTGTTGGGAAGGATTCTGAGTCCACATTCCATGGGCAGTAGTGCTGTTATTTGATGAGTGCTGTCTGCACTGGGCGCAGAACAGGAAATTCATTACACCTCATTAGCCATAATTTGCTGTCCATGGTCTGTATATTTGCTTAAAGGTGAATGAAATATTTGGATCTTAACTTCTCACAAAAGAGGGGAAAACCATCAGTCATACAAATTGCAGGGCACACAGTATAAAAATACACATGTTGTTTAGGGGAAAGCACAATTTTCCTTGGTAGTGAATGAGACAAAAACTTTCCTGACAATCACTCTAAAGTGGACACTTAGGTATAATGAACATGATATCTGATAGCATTCCAAAAGGGAATACAGTGACAATTTTTATTTCTTATATTACTGTTTTTTTCTTATGCTGACCCTAAATAAAGGTAAGAGGAATTACATATAGTACAGTTACCAAAAATAATTGGATATGACAAGTGTGATGATGCAGCCAGGGTATGTTATTCTCTAGCCATCTAGATAGCATCAAAAAAATGTAAGGAGGAATTGAAAAACTGAATGTATTTAAAGTAGCCTTCTATAAAAATTCTACCTTCCAGATAATCTGATGGATAAGCTTAATTTTTTGATACTCTAAGCTTAATCTTATATTTAGTTATAAGAGGATAAATGTCTAACATTTAGACATTCTATGTGGCCAAGTAATTTTGGAAAATGGTATCTATATAATAAAATGATAATAATACCTAACATTTATTGAGCACTTAGGCTACACTATATACTCTACTTGACTCTTTTTTTTTTTTAATTTTTTTTTTAAATTTTTTATTTTTTATAAACATATATTTTTATCCCCAGGAGTACAGGTCTGTGAATCACCAGGTTTACACAATTCACAGCACTCACCAAAGCACATACCCTCCCCAATGTCCATAATCCCACCCCCTTCTCCCTAACCCCCTCCCCCCAGCAACCCTCAGTTTGTTTTGTGAGATTAAGAGTCACTTATGGTTTGTCTCCCTACCAATCCCATCTTGTTTCATTGATTCTTCTCCTACCCACTTAAGCCTCCATGTTGCATCACCACTTCCTCATATCAGGGAGATCATATGATAGTTGTCTTTCTCTGCTTGACTTATTTCACTAAGCATGATACGCTCTAGTTCCATCCATGTTGTCGCAAATGGCAAGATTTCATTTCTTTTGATGGCTGCATAGTATTCCATTGTGTATATATACCACATCTTCTTGATCCATTCATCTGTTGATGGACATCTAGGTTCTTTCCATAGTTTGGCTATTGTAGACATTGCTGCTATAAACATTCGGGTGCATGTGCCCCTTTGGATCACTACATTTGTATCTTTAGGGTAAATACCCAATAGTGCAATTGCTGGGTCATAGGGCAGTTCTATTTTCAACATTTTGAGGAAACTCCATGCTGTTTTCCAGAGTGGCTGCACCAGCTTGCATTCCCACCAACAGTGTAGGAGGGTTCCCCTTTCTCCGCATCCTCGCCAGCATCTGTCATTTCCTGACTTGTTGATTTTAGCCATTCTGACTGGCGTGAGGTGATATCTCATTGTGGTTTTGATTTGTATTTCCCTGATGCCGAGTGATATGGAGCACTTTTTCATGTGTCTGTTGGCCATCTGGATGTCTTCTTTGCAGAAATGTCTGTTCATGTCCTCTGCCCATTTCTTGATTGGATTATTTGTTCTTTGGGTGTTGAGTTTGCTAAGTTCTTTATAGATTCTGGACACTAGTCCTTTATCTGATATGTCGTTTGCAAATATCTTCTCCCATTCTGTCAGTTGTCTTTTGATTTTGTTAACTGTTTCCTTTGCTGTGCAAAAGCTTTTGATCTTGATGAAATCCCAATAGTTCATTTTTTCCTTTGCTTCCCTTGCCTTTTGCGTTGTTCCTAGGAAGATGTTGCTGCGGCAGAGGTCGAAGAGGTTGCTGCCCGTGTTCTCCTCAAGGATTTTGATGGATTCCTTTCGCACATTGAGGTCCTTCATCCATTTTGAGTCTATTTTTGTGTGTGGTGTAAGGAAATGGTCCAATTTCATTTTTCTGCATGTGGCTGTCCAATTTTCCCAGCACCATTTATTGAAGAGGCTGTCTTTTTTCCATTGGACATTCTTTCCTGCTTTGTCGAAGATTAGTTGACCATAGATTTGAGGGTCTATTTCTGGGCTCTCTATTCTGTTCCATTGATCTATGTGTCTGTTTTTGTGCCAGTACCATGCTGTCTTGATGATGACAGCTTTGTAATAGAGCTTGAAGTCCGGGATTGTGATGCCACCAATGTTGGCTTTCTTTTTCAATATCCCTTTGGCTATTCGAGGTCTTTTCTGGTTCCATATAAATTTTAGCATTATTTGTTCCATTTCTTTGAAAAAGATGGATGGTACTTTGATAGGAATTGCATTAAATGTGTAGATTGCTTTAGGTAGCATAGACATTTTCACAATATTTATTCTTCCAATCCAGGAGCATGGAACATTTTTCCATTTCTTTGTGTCTTCCTCAATTTCTTTCATGAGTACTTTATAGTGTTCTGAGTATAGATTCTGTGTCTCTTTGGTTAGGTTTATTCCTAGGTATCTAATGGTTTTGGATGCAATTGTAAATGGGATTGACTCCTTAATATCTCTTTCTTCTGTCTTGCTGTTGGTGTAGAGAAATGCAACTGATTTCTGTGCATTGATTTTATATCCTGACACTTTACTGAATTCCTGTATAAGTTCTAGCAGTTTTGGAGTGGAGTCTTTTGGGTTTTCCACATATAGTATCATATCATCTGCGAAGAGTGATAATTTGACTTCTTCTTTGCCGATTTGGATGCCTTTAATTTCCTTTTGTTGTCTGATTGCTGAGGCTAGGACCTCTAGTACAATGTTGAATAGCAGTGGTGATAATGGACATCCTTGCCGTGTTCCTGACCTTAGCGGAAAAGCTTTCAGTTTTTCTCCATTGAAAATGATATTTGCGGTGGGTTTTTCATAGATGGCTTTGATGATATTGAGGTATGTGCCCTCTATCCCTTCACTTTGAAGAGTTTTGATCAGGAAGGGATGCTGTACTTTGTCAAATGCTTTTTCAGCATCTATTGAGAGTATCATATGGTTCTTGTTCTTTCTTTTATTGATGTGTGTATCACATTGACTGATTTGCGGATGTTGAACCAACCTTGCAGCCCTGGAATAAATCCCACTTGGTCGTGGTGAATGATCTTTTTAATGTACTGTTGAATCCTATTGGCTAGTATTTTGTTGAGTATTTTCGCATCTGTGTTCATCAAGGATATCGGTCTATAGCTCTCTTTTTGGATGGGATCCTTGTCTGGTTTTGGGATCAAGGTGATGCTGGCCTCATAAAATGAGTTTGGAAGTTTTCCTTCCATTTCTATTTTTTGGAACAGTTTCAGGAGAATAGGAATTAGTTCTTCTTTAAATGTTTGGTAGAATTCCCCCGGGAAGCCGTCTGGCCCTGGGCTTTTGTTTGTTTGGAGATTTTTAATGACTGTTTCAATCTCCTTACTGGTTATGGGTCTGTTGAGGCTTTCTATTTCTTCCTGGTTCAGTTGTGGTAGTTTATATGTTTCTAGGAATGCATCCATTTCTTCCAGATTGTCAAATTTATTGCCGTAGAGTTGCTCATAGTATGTACTTATAATAGTTTGTATTTCTTTGGTGTTAGTTGTGATCTCTCCTCTTTCATTCATGATTTTATTTATTTGGGTCCTTTCTCTTTTCTTTTTGATAAGTCGGGCCAGGGGTTTATCAATTTTATTAATTCTTTCAAAGAACCAGCTCCTAGTTTCGTTGATTTGTTCTATTGTTTTTTTGGTTTCTATTTCATTGATTTCTGCTCTGATCTTTATGATTTCTCTTCTCCTGCTGGGCTTAGGGTTTCTTTCTTGTTCTTTCTCCAGCTCCTTTAGGTGTAGGGTTAGGTTGTGTACCTGAGACCTTTCTTGTTTCTTGAGAAAGGCTTGTACCGCTATATATTTTCCTCTTAGGACTGCCTTTGTTGTATCCCACAGATTTTGAACTGTTGTATTTTCATTATCTTTGTTTCCATGATTTTTTTCAATTCTTCTTTAATTTCCCGGTTGACCCATTCATTCTTTAGAAGGATACTATTTAGTCTCCATGTATTTGGGTTCTTTCCAAACTTCCTTTTGTGGTTGAGTTCTAGCTTTAGAGCATTGTGATCTGAAAATATGCAGGGAATGATCCCAATCTTTTGATACCGGTTGAGTCCTGATTTAGGACCGAGGATGTGATCTATTCTGGAGAATGTTCCATGTGCACTAGAGAAGAATGTGTATTCTGTTGCTTTGGGATGAAATATTCTGAATATATCCGTGATGTCCATCTGGTCCAGTGTGTCGTTTAAGGCCTTTATTTCCTTGCTGATCTTTTGCTTGGATGATCTGTCCATTTCAGTGAGGGGAGTGTTAAAGTCCCCTACTATTATTGTATTATTGTTGATGTGTTTCTTTGATTTTGTTATTAATTGGTTTATATAGTTGGCTGCTCCCACGTTGGGGGCATAGATATTTAAAATTGTTAAATCTTCTTGTTGAACAGACCCTTTGAGTATGATATAGTGTCCTTCCTCATCTCTTATTATAGTCTTTGGCTTAAAATCTAATTGATCTGATATAAGGATTGCCACTCCTGCTTTCTTCTGATATCCATTAGCATGGTAAATTCTTTTCCATCCCCTCACTTTAAATCTGGAGGTGTCTTCGGGCTTAAAATGAGTTTCTTGGAGGCAACATATAGATGGGTTTTGTTTTTTTATCCATTCTGATACCCTGCGTCTTTTGACATGGGCATTTAGCCCATTCACACTCAGGGTAACTATTGAGAGATATGAATTTAGTGCCATTGTATTGCCTGTAAGGTGACTGTTACTGTATATGGTCTCTGTTCCTTTCTGATCTACCACTTGTAGGCTCTCTCTTTGCTTAGAGGACCCCTTTCAATATTTCCTGTAGAGCTGGTTTGGTATTTGCAAATTCTTTCAGTTTTTGTTTGTCCTGGAAGCTTTTAATCTCTCCTTCTATTTTCAATGATAGCCTAGCTGGATATAGTATTCTTGGCTGCATGTTTTTCTCGTTTAGTGCTCTGAAAATATCATGCCAGCTCTTTCTGGCCTGCCAGGTCTCTGTGGATAAGTTAGCTGCCAATCTAATATTTTTACCATTGTATGTTACAGTCCTCTTTTCCCGGGCTGCTTTCAGGATTTTCTCTTTGTCACTGAGACTTGTAAATTTTACTTTTAGGTGATGGGGTGTGGGCCTATTCTTATTGATTTTGAGGGGCGTTCTCTGAACCTCCTGAATTTTGATGCTCATTCCCTTTGCCATATTGGGGAAATTCTCCCCAATAATTCTCTCCAGTATACCTTCTGCTCCCCTCTCTCTTTCTTCTTCTTCTGGAATCCCAATTATTCTAATGTTGTTTCGTCTTATGGTGTCACTTATCTCTCGAATTCTCCCCTCCTGGTCCAGTAGCTGTTTGTCTCTCTTTTGCTCAGCTTCTTTATTCTCTGTCATTTGGTCTTCTATATCACTAATTCTTTCTTCTGCCTCATTTATCCTAGCAGTGAGAGCCTCCATTTTTGATTGCACCTCATTAATAGCTTTTTTGATTTCAACTTGGTTAGATTTTAGTTCTTTTATTTCTCCAGAAAGGGCTTTTATATCTCTCGAGAGGGTTTCTCTAATATCTTCCATGCCTTTTTCGAGCCCGGCTAGAACCTTAAGAATTGTCATTCTGAACTCTAGATCTGACATATTACCGATGTCTGTATTGATTAGGTCCCTAGCCTTCGGTACTGCCTCTTGTTCTTTTTTTTTTTGTGTTGAATTTTTACGTCTTGTCATTTTGTCCAGATAAGAGTAAATGAAGGGGCAAGTAAAATACTAAAAGGGTGGCAACAACCCCAGGAAAATATGCTTTAACCAAATTAGAAGAGATCCAAAATCGTGAGTGGGGAGAAAGGGGATAAAAAGAGGTTCAAAAAGGAAGAAAGAAAAAAAAAAAGAAAAAAGAAAAAGAAAAAAAGAAAAGAAAAGAAAAGAATTTTTTAAAAAAGAAAACACCTAAGAAAAATGTAAAAAAGAAAAAATATATATATTAGATAAACTAGTAAAAAATCGTTAAAAAAGAAAAAGGTAACAGTTAAAAAAAAAATTTTTACCCAAAGGCGAGAAGAAAAAAAAAAAAAAATGAAAAAGAAAAAATTAAATTAACTGCAAGACTAAAAAAAATCACAGGAAAAAAGCCATGAGTTCCGTGCTTGGCTTTTTCCTCCTCTGGAATTCTGCTGCTCTCCTTGGTATTGTTTGAAACCGCACTCCTTGGTAGGTGAACTTGGTCTTGGCTGGATTTCTTGTTGATCTTCTGGGGGAGGGGCCTGTTGTAGTGATTCTCAAATGTCTTTGCCCAGGCGGAATTACACCGCCCTTACCCGGGGCCGTGGTGAGTAATCCGCTCGGGTTTGCTTTCAGGAGCTTTCGTTCCCTGAGCGCTTTCCGTAGAGTTCCGGAGGACGGGAATACAAATGGCGGCCTCCTGGTCTCGGGCCGGAGGAGCCGAGAGCCCAGGGCCCCACTCCTCAGTGCGCCCTCAGAGAACAGCGCCCAGTTACTCCCGTCTGCCTGACCTCCGGCCGCGCTCTGAGCTTACCGAGCCTGTGACCGGTTCAAGGTAACACCGAGCTGCGAGCTTACTGTCGGTTCTGTCTCTGTAGCCGGCTTTCCCGTTCCAATACCCGCAAGCTCTGCGACACTCAGACACCCCCGATCCTTCTGTGACCCTGCGGGACCTGAGGCCACGCTGACCCCGCGTGGGCTTCGCCCCGGTTTAGCCTCTGGAGCGATGTCCCTCAGCGGAACAGACTTTTAAAAGTCCTGATTTTGTGCGCGGTTGCTCCGCCGCTTGCCGGGAGCCGGCCCCTCCCCCCGGGGTCTATCTTCCCGTCTCTTTGGATTCACTTCTCCGCCGGTCCTACCTTTCAGAAAGTGGTTGATTTTCTGTTTCCAGAATTGCTGTTCTTCTTCTCTTCGATCTGCCCCTGGATTTTCAGGTGTTTGCAATCTTTAGATAAGCTATCTAGCTGATCTCCGGCTAGCTGAAGCAGTCTCAGCTTGCTACTTCTCCGCCATCTTGACTCCTCCTCTCTACTTGACTCTTTACCTACATTATACCTTATTTAATTTTTACCAAAAAAAAAAAAAAAAATCTCCACAACGTGTTTTTTTTTCCCCAAAAGAGAAAATGGATGACTGAGAAATTAAGGAATTTACATTGAGTCTCATGTATTTAGTGGAATGAAAAGAATTGCAACATCAAACAATTTCAGTCCAGAGGCCCTAATCTTAACATGAGCAATTTGACCATAAATAAGCAAAAAAATGGAACTGAATGTACAGTTATCACTGTCTTGAGAAATATTAGTTGCCTAATAAATTAGAATTGTCATAAAATACTATCATCAAGCTACACTGGAGAATGGATATCTTTTCTGTTTCATCTCTATATTGCCAATATCTAGCATGAAGAAGCACCCCAAAATAGTACTGACATTAATTGAGTGAAGAAGTTAAAGTTGTCCAGATAGTCATGTTTGTTTGCTTGTTTTTCAGTTGCTGCAAATCAGTTATGTATCATATCTGCCCAAGTTCCAAAAGATTTTGTTATAAGAGGTAAATATATTTGGCTTGATTAGTTTCAAAACCACTGTCTAAACATGCCTGCATTTAGCTTGAAATTCTGCACATTAGGACATCTACCTCCTCCATCAGATTATAAAAGGGCTAGTTAAGGGCAGACAGAGTTTCATAAAACAGGTGTCTTCATGTACAAATACCAGATATCTGATTTTCTCTTCACTTAACACTGAGGCACACATCCAGAATCAATGTCAGTGTTAAATAACAGGGATTTTTTTCTTTTCTTTTCACAAGGTCGCATGATGTAGGCAATTGAACGTGATCTAAAATGAGTGCATTTTTATCTGATAACTAAGGCTTCTGACCAGAGAGTATAGCAAAGATTCTAAGAACAAGGAAATTATATTTTATTTCAAATGGTCTCCAAAGTGAGAAATTAGTTCTTTTTGTTGAACACAATCTCAAATTTAAAAATCAAAGAAAGTTGAAAAGTTGTTTAAAGTGAAGGTAGGGGACTACCCCTGATGTGTGAGGTTGGCCTTGTGATTAGTAGCTACTTGTCCTGATTCTTCCTTTGTGCTATCTTCAGAGACAAGATCCTGGATTAACCCAAGACAGTTTTTATTTCCTCACATTTGGCAACAGGAATTTGATGTTTGCTTCTCTAATACTAATTTCCTCCTACCCTCTTCTTAACAGTACTCTAAATTTCCTAGTTCCATAGATGAATAGAATTGATCCCACTCCCAGTTTCCATGATAGAGTCTCAATTTTCCTAAGTCATTCAACATATGTTAGCTTCCTGGCCACAGCGGTAGATGGACACATGGGCACGAGAACCAAAATAGGTCAATAAGAGTCAATGGGACTCAATTAAAGGTGTTTAATTAAGCTATAGGAAAGCAGATTGTTTTTTCCCCCAAGTGAACATGGACAAGTAAGTGTGATAATGCTAATATGCTGATGGCCAGCTTGAGATCATGTAGAAAGAGCCTTATGAGTAAGAAGCAATTCTGAGAATATGTTCCTGAGAAATGCTGGTGGTGGTTGGTGGGAAGCGTGGGAAGTGGGGATGGGTGGGTGGCAGATTGATGGATTGATTGACTGACTGAGATTGTAACCTGAGAAAGTAGAAGTCTTACTAAGAAAAGGGGATTTAAGTAAGAAAAGGAGTCTGTAACACATCATTCGGGTACTTGATTAACCTCATCAAAAACAGTTTTAATGCCTAAAACCATTAGCAATTTGTGCTAGTTGCATGGGTGTGTGTGTGTGTGTGTGTATATGTGTGTGTGTACTTTGTGTCTAGTCAGGAAACTTCAAAGCAAAACCCTACTTAAAGCAAGTATATGAGTTTTCTTTTAAGCTCTTGTGTTGTACATTAGGAAAAAAAGTCAACCTAGGAAATAAAGCTGTGGTCCAGCTTATCCTTCAGCATGAAACTGGAGTAACTATTTCTTTAGATTGAACTCTATCTTTACTATGTTGCAGTGCTCCTCCCCCACCCCAGTTTCTTCAACAAATCTTCTGAAGCCTTATTAATGTTCATTAGTTTCTCAGAAATAGAACTTCAGAGTGTTTGAAGAGTCAGCTGTATTAAATTATCCTCAAATTTTCCATCTGGTAAAGACATAAAAATGAAGCTTTTAATTGTCCTATTCTCTTTCTTCGGTGACATCTTGAGCAAGATACAAAGGTTAAAATCAAAGTGTATGCACAAATATACAGATGAATCCAATTTAAAACGGACTGAAAGGGTCTAGGAAAGGAAAGTATGAATGAGATACAAGAAAGTTGGCTGTCTTAGCTTGTGTTCACTCAGGACTTGGCAATCATTTTGGCTTCCTCTGCCCGAGAATAAGAAGTTGTATATATTGATTTAATTCATTAAATATACAATCTCAATTGTACCTTTTTTTTTTTTTTTGGTTTAAATGACAAAAAGAAAGCTGGTCAAAAAATAAAGGCAGTGGTTGATAGAATTCATTATTTGTACATTTTGTACACCAGCCAGCTGTACAAAATGGGGCACATCTGAAAATGTGGGTACTCAAATTGTCCCTGTGCTAAATTATATATGTGGATCAGTAGTTTTATCCACGGAGAAGCAGCAACACAAATAAAACTAATCTTTGTTTTTTGAAAGGCAATACCTAGCAGTGCTTAAAAACACCAATTTTGGAAACCAATGAAGCAGGGCTTGAATCCTGACTCGTGTATTTCTCATCTGTGTGACTTCTCCAAGCTTTGCCATCTGTAAATTGGAAATAAAAATGGTATTTCCCACACAGGTTTGTAGCAAGGATTAAAAGAGACAATTTATTCAAAGTGTTTGTGTCAAACACTGAACTCAGAAGTGAAAGCAAGTCCTGGTGAATATAAAGCAGTGGGTTCAAAATAATTCTTACCACGAAACACGAACAAAAAGCGAGGGACTCAAGGACACGCTGTGATGGATATGTTTATCACCTTGACTGTGGTGATATTACCACAGTGTTTGCATATTCCCAAACTTAACACATTGTGTTAACTAAATTCCCAAACTTATCACATTGTGTACATTAAATAAATATAGTTAAATTGTATACATGATATAAATACATTAAATAAATGTGTGGTTCTTTTTTATCAGCTAAACTTCAATAAAGCTGTTATAAAAAGTTATAAAGAAAGTCAAAAGACAACTATTAAAAGAAAGTGAATATGATAGCAATTCCATCTACTTGCTAATTTAGTATATATTTATTAAGACCATGGACTCTAGAATAAATCCCCCAGATTTGAATCTCAATTCTTCCACTGGATTCTTTATTATAAAGTGTATCACTACCTACAAAAAAGTACAGAATGCATCAAATATCTATGTGTATATATATATATATATATATGAGAGAATATTAATAAGATGAGCCTTTGTGATCCATCCACGTTTTCAGAATGAGAGCATACCTGTATATAATCTCTTCCTGTGTCATAGGACACTCCCTTTCACTCAGAGGTAATGCACATTCTGTATTTTGTTAAGTTCTTTGGTTTCCTTTATAGTTTTCCCTCTGATGGCATCTACTGATAGTAAGTAAGTACATCCAATCACTATATTATTTGTCTTTTCAATTTTTGAAATTTATATGAAGTAGTAGTATGTGTAGTTTACTAAAACTTGGCCTTGCTTCTTGGTTTTTAGTGTCTTTCTTGCAGATCTGTGAATGAAGCTATACTGCATTCATTTTCACTGTTTTGTAATATTTTTATATTATAATAATATATAATATATATTTTATATATATTTTATCTATTGTACTATTGATAGGCATTGCATTTTTCTAGATTTGGCTATTAAAAGGAATTATAAACAAGTCTTTGAATATTCGTGCACATGTCTATGGGCAGGAGTTGTCTTAAGCTATATTTAATGGAGCTCCTGAGTCAGTCTTACTGCTTCATTCCAAAACTTTTGCCAAAGTGGTTGTAGCAGATGACTTTCCCCACTTGCATGATATAAGACTCTTAATTTCTTCAGCCTGACCCACACCAAATGTTTGGTTTGATTCTGAGTTTTTTGGGGTTTTTTGTTTTTGTTTTTTTATTTTTGGTGGAGTAGGCTAGCTGGGCAGTTTAGAGAGATTTAGATGAGTGCAAAATAATAACCTCATTGCATTTTTCCTTGATGGAGCTCTAATTAACTATACCTTTATGGAGATATAGTTAATACTTTAAAACTGTTTATATTAAGATATACAACTTGATGACTTAATATACACACACATTGTGAAATATCACAATTGAGATAATTAAATATTCATCATCTATAGTCCTCTTTTTTCTCTTTCTTTCCTCCTTCCCTCCCTCCCCTCTCCTCCCCCCACCTTTCTCCCTCCTTCCCTCTCTCTCTCCCTTCCTCCCTTCTTTCTCTCATGTGTGCTGAGAACAATTAGGATCTGCCTCTCAGAAAGCTTTAATCATACAACACAATATTGGGAATTATAGTTACATGGTTGTAGACTAGATCTTTACAAGTTATTTACTTGAACCATTTGTTACCTTAACCAGCATTTCCCTATTTACCTCCTTCCTACAGTCCCTGGTGTCTACCATTCGTTCTCTTTCATGAATTTGATTATTCTGAATATCACATATAAGTGAGGTTGTGCAATATTTGTCTTTCTTTGTTTAACTTATTTTATTTAATATAACACCATCAAGGTTTTTCCATGTTCTTGAAAATGACAGGATTTCCTTTTTCCTTTTGGCTGAATAGTATTTGTGGTGTGTCTGTGTGTCTGTGTGTAATTTTCTTCATCTATTCATTACTGAAGGTACATTTAAGTTGTTCCCATGCCTCAACTTCTGTGAGTAACACTGAAAACATGATGTGAAGTTACCTGCTTACAATTCCGATTTCATTTTCTTTGGATAAATACCCAGAGAAGGGATTACTGGATCCCAAAGTAGTCTATGCCCAACTAATCTCACATGATTTTGGAAGCTAAGGATGGTCTATTGTCCTTTGGCCCGAGTTATCATTTTCTTGCTGGGTCTTACCACAAAATTTATACATGTATTTTCTACCTCTGATGTTTCCAACATCATAGAGTCTTCTGGATATCACAGTTCAAGTATCAAGGCTGTTTGGTCCCAGCCTGGACTGGTGTGCAGGTCTTCCCTGCTTTGGGTACCATTGCTCATTGAGAACCATTCACGTTGTGTGGTGTATGAACCAAGGAAGTGTACTCAGGTGTGGATGGGATATGCTACCCACAGAGGCTGAAGAGGCCAACCAGGCAATGTGGTTTCCTCTTCATGGGGAGAGATAAAAGATGCAATGGTCTATCTTTTACTTAGGAGACAATGCCCCCCACCAGGACCACTCGAACCCTAAATATTATACATGTGGTTGGCCTTTCGTTCTCTGGACAGAACATGTTTTATGAAAGCCTTCAGCATGCTGTCCACTTCTTGCTCTTCTAGCCCTATCAGCTTAATCTTATTGAGGTAACAGACCCACATGATATACTCTGGTGCCCATACTCTCCAAATTTCTTTGTACCATATTATGTCAGCAGGAGAATTGGCTGAGCTTTATTATTGTATATTGTTGCCTGTTATAAACAATTTCTGATTCTGTTTTTTTATTGAGGCAGAAAAGAATTCATTTACCACATTAGTAGCTATATCCTTTCAGCCTGAGGCAATATCAAATTTTCTCTAGCAAAGGAACAATATTGGGCACCACAGTTAAGATCTGGACTGCTACCTGATAGGACACTGGATTAGTTTCCTTAGGCTACTGTAGCAAAGTACCACAAACTTGGTAGCTTGAAACAACAGAAATTAATTCTTTCCTAGTTCTTAATACCAGAAGTCAGATATCCAGGTGCTGGCAGGGGCTTGCTTCCTCTGTAACCTGTAAAGGAGGATCCTTCCTTGATTCTTGCTAACTTCTGGCAGTTGGCTCTCAGTCCTTGAAAAACTTGAAAACAGCAGTTCCATCTTTGTGTCATCATGGGGAGTTCCCTCCTCACCTGTCTGTCTCTCTTCACATGTCCAATTTTCCTCTGTGTTTGTCTCTTCTCTTCTCATAAGGACACCAGTCATATTTGGATTGAGGGCCTACTCTATACCAGTCATCTGATCTTAACCAATCAGTTTTACCTCCAGGGAGCCTATTTCCAGATAAGGTCATATCCTGAGGTATTGGAAATTAAGACTTCAGCATATCGTTTGGGGGGAACATGCTTCAACCTGTAGCATTTATAGTAGCATACCACAATCCTTCCAGGATTATCAACTGTTTGCCAGGGCCATACTGGTGAATACATGGTGATATTAGGGAAATCTCTACCCCTGTGCCTTACAAGATTCTTGAGGCTGGCACTAATCCTTGCCTTCCCATGCTCTACTGTGATGTGATACAGTTTTGTATTTATTATCTTGGCTCTAAGTGGTTGTTTCAAAGTTTCTATGTGGCCTCTCCCTCAAACCAAGAACCCAAAGTAGAGTTTGTACCAGCTTTATCAGCTACATCTGCAGGTCAATAGATCCACTGTAACCACACCTTGGCCAGGACTCCCATTTATTATCTGATCCTTGTATACCCAACCCACTTCAGGTCCTTGGGTCTCACTGTCAGCTCATACCCTCAAATGCATAGCTTTCAAAATAAGTGGACTTAAGACCCTTCAAATAAAGATCAGAGAGATGATGACTGTATACACTTGGTGTTGCAAAGTCCCTTTAAAGACCTAGCCACCTGCTCATCCAATACAACCAAGGTTTAAAAATCAGCTCCCATGTGGACACTGGTAATAGATTATAATTTTTTTCTTGGTGTTACTTTGCCCCTTGGAATGTTGTATTCTATTAACCACCTTCAAAACTCTGGCTCAGTTGCACTTAGCTGCCACTCTGACCTTGCTGCTCAGGATAATAATTCTGGCCCTGAATTTCAGTTTTTTATCTCCCATCACTTGACCTCAACAATTTCTTCTCTATTGCTATGAATGATTTAAATTCGGTAATAACTTCTACAGTCCTATCCTCCAGAGATGAGCTATGCCTAAAATTTTTTAGTGATGCTTATTCTCTTCTCTCCAGCACATTCCTTATGGCTTTGATGACTGTTAAGTCTTCGGGGTCTCCCTGTGAAATACAATCGTTTGTTGGGTCCTCTGATAATGCAAAGCATTTCTATTTCAGCATGCCCTCTTCACTAACCTTCCTAATCCAGTTCTCCACCATCCACTACACAGTGATTCTGGCTGTTCAACTTCACTCAGCACAGGACATCACTTTTTCCATGCCTCTGGGAGCATTCTAGTAGTGAGCTTATACATCATCTCCAAGTGTTCTAAATCCCTCTCTAATTTTATCTCCAGTCTTCTTGATCAAGCATCGTCATGCTTACTTTGCAATGGTTAGATCCTGTACCTTCATTATATATATATCATATATATATATTTAGGATATTTATATATATATGTAAATATATATATTTAGGATATATAAAAGATATATTTGTATATATATCATATATATATACACATGCATATATATATACGTATATATATATCATATATATACACATATATATCATATATATACACATGCATATATATATATATATATACGTATATGCATGTGTATATATATGATACATCCTTTTGGAATTTTTTTTTTTAAAGACAGAACACAACTCAGTGGGAACTTATCCAGGTCATGCTATGAATCAATAGATCTTTCCTTTGTATTGCTGATTAGTATTCTGTGGTAAAGATGTGCCATAGTTGGATTAAACAGTTTACCCATTGAAAGATATCTAAATTGTTTCCAGGTGTTTTTTTTTTAAACTGTTATAAATAAAGCTACTGAGAACATCAGTGTACAGGCTTTTATATGACATATGTAGGCATTATAATGGAATAAATGCTCGAGAGTGCAATTGCTGGGTCATATGGCAAGTGCATACTTCATTTTATAAGAATATCATAAATGTTATTCACCAATGGCATACTATTTTACATTCCTGCCAGCAGTGTCTGATTTGAAACAGTATCTCAGCATCCTGAGTAACTCTGGCTTCTTTTCTTGTGTGTTAGCCATTATGATAGAGATATAGTGATAACTCATCACAGTTTTAATTGGCAAGTTTGCTAATAGCTAATGATGCTGAATGTCTTTTCATGTGTTCATATGTCATCTTTATCCTGTCCATTTTAATGTCTCTTCAAGTCTTTTTCCCACTTTCTAACTGGAATGTTTGATTTTTTGTAAACTGTTGGGTTTCTTCAATTAATGAACTCTATTGTTTGAGAGCAGTTTTAGGTTCACAGTAAAATTGAACAGGAAGTTCAGAGAGTTGCCACATATCCCTGTTCTCATACATACAGAACTACAGTATCTTGCATCCCAGTATCTTGGCTTTGTGATGATTGATGAACCTACACTGACACATTAATATAACCTCAAATCCATAGTTTACCTTAGGGTTTACTCTTGATGTTGTATATTTCATAGGTTTTGACAAATATATAATGGCATACTTTTACCACTGTAGTATCATACAGAATATTTTCACTGCTCTGAAAATCCTTTGTGCTGGACCTTTCATCCTTTCCTGTCTCCTAAAAGCTGCCAGCCACTGATCTTTTTACTGTCTCCATAGTTTTCCTGACTATCATATAGTTGAAATCATACAGTATGTACCTTTTCAGATGAGCTCTTTTCACTTAACAATATGAATTGAACGTTCCTGTATATTGTTCTAAGGTTTGTTAGCTCTTTTATTTTTAGCACTGAATCAATATCCCATTGTCTGGATGTGCCATGCTGTTTTATCCATCCAGCTACTAAAGGACAGCTTGGTTGCTTCCAAGTTTTGACAATTACCAATAAAGCCAATGCTGTAAACATTTGTATGCAGGTTGTTGTTGTGTCCACACAAGTTTTCAGTTTATTTGGCCAAATACCAAGAAATGTGATTCCTGGATCACATGGTGTTGAGTTTTATACAAAGCTGTCAAACTCTCTTCCAGACTGGCTGTACCATTTTGCATTGCCACCAGCAGGGAGTGAGAGTTACTATTCGTCCCCATTGTCCAGCATTGCATTTTGACCATTATAATAAGTGTGTAGTGATACCTCGTTGTTTTAAGGTCATTTCTTTTTTAAACATGTCTCATTCATTTTCGTGAATTTTAACCACCCCTGATCCTTTTTCTTTTTTTTAAAGATTTTATTTATTTATTTGCCAGAGAGAGAGAGTACAGGCGGGCAGAGTAGCAGGTAGAGGTAGAGGGAGAAGTAGGTTCCCTGCGGAGCAAGGAGCCCGATGCAGGACTTGATCCCAGGACCCTGAGATCATGACCTGAGCCGAAGGCAGCCGCTTAACCAATTGAGCCACCCAGGCGTCCCCTGATCCTTTCTTTTATTCTGTGTTTCTTGCTGGTCATTTGTTTTGTTTATTTGCAGTTAAGACAGGTGTAGACAGGCTAATGAGATTGTTTTAATTTGCAATTTGCTATTGACATATTATGTAAAAGGAGTATTTTTTGATATGCTTACTTGCCATCTGTATATCTTTTTTGTTAAGTTGTCTTCTCTGGTCTTTTGCCTATTTTTTTTTTAAATCATTTGTTCATTTTTCTTACTATTGAGTCTTAAGAGTGGGTCGAATAATCATTTATCAAA
This sequence comes from Mustela lutreola, assembly GCF_030435805.1. Taxonomy (NCBI): domain Eukaryota; kingdom Metazoa; phylum Chordata; class Mammalia; order Carnivora; family Mustelidae; genus Mustela; species Mustela lutreola. The sequence continues at coordinate 82,193,722 of NC_081294.1, forward strand.
ACTTTCTTTTTTTTTTTTAAAGATTTTATTTATTTACTTGATGGAGAGAGAGACAGCAAGAGAGGGAACACAAGCAGGGAGAGTGGGAGAGGGAGAAGAAGGCTTCCCACTGAGCAGGGAGCCCGATGCAGGGCTGGATTCTAGGGCCCTGGGATCAGGACCTGAGGTGAAGGCAGATGCTTAATGACTGAGCCACCCAGGCGTCCTTCTAACTTACTTTGAGAGTTTTTATCAAATGATCTGTTGACTGTTCTTCCATTGTTATTATATGATTTCAGTATTTTTATTTTATTTATTTATTTATTTATTTAGTTAGTTAGTTTTTTGTTTTTTCCACCAGATTTATTTTTTTTTATTTTTATAAACATATATTTTTATCCCCAGGGGTACAGGTCTGTGAATCACCAGGTTTACACACTTCACAGCACTCACCAAAGCACATACCCTCCCCAATGTCCATAATCCCACCCCCTTCTCCCAACCCCCCTCCCCCCAGCAACCCTCAGTTTGTTTTGTGAGATTAAGAGTCACTTATGGTTTGTCTCCCTCCCAATCCCATCTTGTTTCATTTATTAATTTTTTTGAGAGAGAGATAGAGAGGGAGGGAGAGAGAGAGGAGCAGAGGGGAGGGACAGACAGAGAAGCAGACTCCTCACTGAGTGGGAAGCTGACACTGGGCTCAGTCCTAGGACTCTGAGATCATGACCTGAGCTGAAGGCAGATGCTTAACCCATTGAGTCACCCAGGTGCCCCTGATTTTTTTTAATTACTTCACTTTATTTTATTTTTTTTCATCATGTACTCTTTAGTCCTTATCCCTTATTTCTCCCATCCTTCCATCCACTTCTCTGGTAACTAGCACTCTGTTCTCCGTAGCTAAGAGCCTGTTTCTTGATTTGTTTCTCTTTTTTTTCCTCCTTGCTCATTTGTTTTGTTTCTTAAATTCCACATGAGTGAGATCATACATTTGCCTTTCTCTGACTGACTGACTTCATTTAGCATTATACTCTCTAGCTTTATCCATGTCATTGGAAATGGTAGGATTCCATTCCTTTTTATGGTTGAATAATATTCCTACATGTGTATTTGCGTGCACACACAAACACACACCACATCTTCTTTATCCATTTGTCTGTTGATGAATACTTGGGCTGCTTCCATGTTTTGGCTATGGTTAAATAATGGTTCAATAAACATAGGGATCCATGTATCCCTATGATTTGATCCAAATCCCTTTGATTGTTTTGTATTCTTTGGGTAAATACTCAGTAGTACGATTGCTGAATTGTAGGGTAGTTTTATTTTTAATTTATTTCAGGAACTTCCATACTGTTTTCCACAATGGCTGTACCCATTTGCATTCTCACCAGCAATGAGGGTTCCTTTTTCTCAGCATCCTTGCCAACACTTTTTATTTGTTGTGTTTTTTATTTTAGCCATTCTGACATGTGTGGAGTGATACCTCATTATGGTTCTGATTTGCATTTCCCTGATGATAATTGTTGTTGAGCATCTTTCCATGTGTCTTTTGGCCATCTGGATGTCTTCTTTAGAGAAATGTCTGTTCAATTCAATTAAGTAACAGAATACAAAATCAGTGTACAAAATCTGTTGTATTCCTATACACTAATAATGAAGCTACAGAAAGTAAAATCAAGAAAAAATCTCATTTACAACTGCACCAAAACCAGTAAAGTATCTAGGAATAAATTTAACCAAATTGGTGAAAGATCTGTTTGTTTTTAGTTTTGTGAAAAATGCTGTTGCTATTTTGATAGGGATTGCATTAAATCTGTAGATTACTATGGGTAGTATAGACATTTTAAAAAATGTTTATTATTCTAACTCATGAGGGTGGGATGTCTTTCCATTTCTTTCATCATCATCTTACAGTTTCCAGAGCACAGGTTTTTTTGTGTGTGTATGTGTGTGGAGTCTTCAGAGTTTTCTATTAATAGTATCATGTCATCTGCAAATAGTCAGAATTCTACTTCGTTCTTACCAATTTGGATGCCTTTTAGGGAGTGTTTCATTTTTCATAAAAGAATGAGGAGTGATTAATTCCAGCAAGGGAGGAATTTGTGTGTCTTATAGATATCCCACTCTGAAGAATGGGATTCTCAATGTTAGTGGAATTTTGAAGCCTCAGACACAAAGACCAATAGGGAGATTAAAATAAGATTCCAGGGGAAATGGTAGAGGAATAAAAAATGAGGTTGAAGGAAAGACCCAGTGCAGGCACCCCTTCATATATGAGGTAATTTGAACTTCACTTACCTTAACATATGATGCGGTGGGAAGAATCACCTTTTGGTATCATTCAAAAGACAAAGTGTATGTATTTAGTAAATATGGGAGAAATTGGGGTCTCTAATAAGAGACTCTCTTTTTAGGTATTTTCAGACATTTTTGGCTTTAATATGGCGGTTACAAAGGGTCAGGCATCCATATATTTGGGGGATGTCTGGCTGTTGAGATGCCTTGAGAAGTGGCCTGCTGCTCCATTGTTAACAACCCATGGGCATTGGTAGGTGTTAGGAAATGTACAAGATACTTTTGACCATGCCTCTTGCTTGAAATCCTTTTGGGAGAGCAAAACATGTTTTTATTTCTTGGCCAAACAGGACAGTTAAAATATTAAAAAATCACCCCTCAAATACTGTCATTCAAATTATAATGCCTATAACTGAAGAACTATGTTGTTCCCTACCACTTACGTACCTCAGAAACAGATTTTAAAAATATCAGAAATGAGATCAGCTACTTTTTCAGTGGTACATTTTAAAAAGTATTATAGTATTTAAGTCATATTTTTTTCTTGAATTCTTAAGAACATATGCTGATTACCCTGTTCTTAGAGGTGCTTTGAGATGAACGTCAAACAATGCCAGGTGTAAATACAAACCTGAGTATATTCAGTTTTATGGTATGTGAAGACTAAGTTTCATGCCTCTACTTCCTCCCATTGGATAGCCTGCAGAAGGTATGGGTAGAAGTATAGTGGGGAATGACATCACATAGAGCCATTCAGTTAGGATTGGGCTGATATCAAAGGTCCCTTTGCCTGTTCCTCTCTGATAGTTGCCCTGGACTCTCATTTTCTGGCAGTCTCTGATGTGGTTTCACCCCCACTTGGCAACCTGCCCAATGTTCAGAATATTCCCAGGGTATAGTAGCTCTGTGTGTATTTTTACCTAGAGTCGTATTCCACTTTGATGGACTCATTCTGCTTATATGTCAACTGGAAATTCCTGAGCTTTACACTTGTTTGCTTGTTTGTTTTGTTAAAGTATAGTTGACACAGAATAGTACTTTAGTCTCAGGTGAACGACATAGTGACTCGACAATTCTCCAAGTTATTTTTACAAGCTTGAGCTTCACACCCTAGAAGGCAGAGGACAAGGGAGCCTATTTTGTTTGCTACCAGGGATCCTGATGAGTGGATGCTCCGCAGTGGGATGAAAAGACCATGTATTTTGTAATACAACAAATAATGGAGAAAATGATTGAGCTCTGGATTGTCAGTTTCCTCATTTACAAATGGAAAAGGTAATAAGAACTATACCATGGAGCCATTAGGAAGACTGAGCTTATGTGAACAATGCCTAGCATGCAGTAGGTACACAAAGTGGCTTTGAACTGTAAATAAATTAAAATAGAAAACCAGATATTCTAAGGCCATAGGGTATGGAGGAAGCATGACTGAACCTATGGAATTGATATTTTAGAGGACATAATTGGTTAGCAGGACGTTTGAACATGAATCAGAATGTTAGCACGCAGCCTAATGTAGTCAGTTGTTGAGAACAGATGAACTATCATGCTGATTGCTGGTACTTCACTTCTGTGCTAGATATTTGGAACAGAGTTTATGTCAACATAGGTTCACCATAACACTTGTAAAATTATGCATGAAATGATTTTCTATTTTGAGACCTGCAAGAGATTTTTCTTGGCCATTTGAAAAGGAATGCGTTGGTCTGACCAACAGTTGAGTAAAATGATGCTACAGAAAACAAAAACAAAAACAAACAAAAAAAACGCTGGGTCAGATTCTTTTCTAACTGATACTTTTCTCTGAATAAACCAAGTCACAGCAGTCACACTTTTACCTTGTTATTGTTTCTTTTCTGCTTTTTCTTCCCACCCGAGAAGCCACCTTTCTCCTGGGATATGTCCTGCCATTCTCTGTACTTTTTATTCACACGTCTCATCATTTTCATTGAAGCTAGTAGAACTGGCATACTGACACTCCCCTGGTGGTTGGCAGAGGAATGCTTTGACCATTTTCAGCTTAAGAAATCCTTTTTTTTGCTGCTATGAATATTAGGGTGCACATGCCTCTTCTTTTCACTACGTCTGTTATCTTTGGGGTTAATACCCAGTAGTACAATTTCTGGGTCATAGGGTAGCTCTATTCTTAGCATCCTGAGGAAGCTCCACACTGTTTTCCAGAGTGGTTTCACTAGCTTGCATTCCCACCAACAGTGTGAGAGGGTTTCCCTTTTCTCCACATCCTTGCCAACATTTGTTGTTTCCTGATCTGTTAATTTTTACCATTCTGACTGGTGTAAGGTATCTATCTCATTGTGGTTCTGATTTGTATTTCATAGCCACAATGTCCATAATAGTCAAACTGTGAAAGGAGCCTAGATACTCTTCAACAGATGAATGGGTAAAGAAGATGTGGTCCATATACACAATGGAATATTACTCAGCCATCAGAAAGGATGAATACCCACCATTTGTATTGACATGGATGGGACTGGAGGGGATTATGTTAAGTGAAGTCAAGCAGAGGAAGACAATTATCATATGGTGGAACATATGTGGAACATATACAATAGCATGGTGGACCATAAGGGAAGGGAGGGAAATCCAAAGAGGGAGAAATCAGAGAGGAAGATGAACCATGAGAGACTGTGGACCCTGAGGAATAATCTAGGGGTTCAGAAGAGAGGGAGGGAGGGGGTAACAGGATGATGGGTATTGAGGAGGGCATGTGCTGTGATGAGCACTGGGTATTATGCTTAACTAATGAATCATTGAACATTACATCAAAAACTAATTAAGTACTTATACAGGGGCTACCTGAACATTAAAAAGAAAAAAAATTCCTTTCTTTGTTGCTATTGTTGGAGGGGACTCGTCATAGTCCACTCAATCTTCTGAGGCTGAAAAAGCATACTGGTACTCTGCTAGCACTTTCTGAAAGTCAGAGCCTACTGCTAAGTTTTCCATCAGTTACAAAAATGTCCCATCCATTCACATGCTGTGGAAGACAGTTTACAAAGAAGGCATCATTCTACTGTGTGTCTGTGTGCGAGATGCTGGCTTGGGGAGTTTGTTCATGTATGTGTTTTTGAATTAGAAGTTATTTTCAAGTTTTTTTTCAGAATTTGGGCAGTTCTTTGGTTTTGGAGGGTTTTATTTTATTTTATTTTATTATTTTTTTAATTAATTTTTTATTTTTTATAGACATATATTTTTATCCCCAGGGGTACAGGTGTGTGAATCACCAGGTTTACATACTTCACAGCAGGGTTGCTGGGGGGAGGGGGTTTGGGAGAAGGGGGTGGGATTATGAACATTGGGGAGGGTATGTGCTTTGGTGAGTGCTGTGAAGTATTTTATTTTTTTTAAATTTTACTTGCACCAGGCCCATCATCAGAGACTCAATCACAACCAACCTGTGAATAGAACCACATTGTTTCTAAGCAACCTCATGAATAAAAAAGGCAACGATATTTGCCTGTGATTATGGGGGCGAAATTTGATAAGGAAACAGATGGTACTTCATAGCTTCCAGGAATTTTCAATAAACAAGCAGATATTGGAAGAGGTTTGCAAAAAAAAAAAAAAAAGAAAAGAAAAGAAAAAAGAAAAAAAAGAGAGAAAAGAGAAAAAGGAAAGCAAGAATACTTAAGTAGAATATATTTTTTGAAATTGAGTATACACTCAGAGTGCTGAGCAATACCATTGTCAAAGCTTACAAATCTCAAAATTTAAGTTCTGGTATAGTCTATGGCAACCAGGGCTCACTACAGACATTAGCTTTCCTTTGCATTCATGTCCTACCTTCCCCAAATTGGAAGCCCAAACACCACATTAATTACACAACAGGTGGCAAAACTCCTACTACTCAGTGAGTCAAGAATGAAGCACATGTTTAAAAAAAAAAAAAAAAGAATGAAACACGTGTTAAGCAAATATTGTGGAGGCTGTATGGCCTCACAAGGGCTATGGTTCAGGGGACACCAGTATTTTCTCATGGCAGTATTTTGAGTTTTCAAAGGACATGCTGTAAGTATAGTATAGCCTCCTCATATCAACATTGAACATATATTAAACCACATGCACTTAGGCCTCTGTCACACGGTATAAAAATATTATAAAGTGATACTTTCACAGGGATGCTTTATTATATTTTGTATATTACTCTATATATTCTATAACATTGATTCTATACACATGTCGAATGTAGTCAAACCTCTTTGTGTATTTATGGGGGAACTTTTAGGCATTTTCAAAGATAAAGTTGACCCCAAGTGCTACTTGCCTGTGCACTGAGTTTGAATTCTCCCCTGTCACTACAAACATTTGCCCTTAAATAATTTTCATTCACCCTGCTTTCCCTCTGCTTATATTTTCCTGGCCTCTTCTCTCTCCCTCTTGCTTGGGTTCCTGCTTTTGCAGTCTTTGTCTGTGATCATTGACAACTTGAGTTATTACTTTGTCCTCGGCTTATTCTCCCACATAGACACATAACTTGTATTACTTGCTTTTGAGGTTTTGTTATTTTGCGCTTTTCAGCCTTAGTTCTCATTTCTTTCTCATTCTTCCTCCTTCTATTCTGGGATGTGATGGGTAGCAAAAGTCGAAAATACACTAATGTAGGTACTCTGATCCTAGAGGCACTGGCTTTTTTCCATGGGTCCATGCTATCTGGCCGCCACCATGTCAGCTTCCATTTTATGAGGCTGACACTGTCAGGAGGCTATTGATGTTATTGAGGGATACCTCCTTCAGTCACCATAAGGACATCCTTGACACCAAAGAAGAGGTGGGACTCTCTTAGATACAGATCAATTCTTCTTTTATCATGCTGGCCAAAGCAAGCATTTTAGGGCAGTGTTTAAGATAATGGCTTTTGGAGGAAAATTGCCTTGGTTCAAGTTCCAGTTCTACTATGGATGAACTATGTTACCTGAGTGAATTAAGATCCTTAAACTCTCTAAATTTCCTAACCTGTGGTAGGAAATTTAATTTTGTTGTGAAATTGAAGGGAGCCAATGCATGCAAATCTCTTAAGGTGCTTCCTGCCTTGTAGTATGAACTTCCAAAAAGTTAGATTTGTAACATAGGTTAGAAGTGATGTTATTCTGCCATTCATTAATCCTTTCAACACGCTTCATCAAATACTTTCTAAGTGTCTTACTCTCTGCTGGTCTAGGGAAATAAGGATAAATCCAACAAAGCATCTGCTATCAGGAACCATAGAACCAAGACTTAGAGACAAATGGAGCCAAAGTGCCAACAAGGTTATTGTCCACATCCTTCCTTCACCTGACCAGCCAGTCCTTACCTGGGATATCAGTTTCAGAGGATGTTTGTGGGCTGACCAGACACCAGTCTCTAAAGATCTGGGGCATTTACTCAAGAGTTAAAGGTCAGTGGAGAGGCAGACTCCACTCTCTGGCCTCCAGGTATGAAATCTGTGAAGGCATGGGCCCTTCCTGCTGAGAAGTTCTTAGGAAACAACATATATGCTGCATCCTCAGCAGAAAGCCAAGGCTTCATTATGGTAGGAGGTAGAAGGAAAGTTCTCTGAACAGATATGAATGAAGGAGAGTTTTTATTTTTACCACATACCTAGGATTTCAGAGTCAAAAATAAAAGGCTGCATAGAACAGAACTGTGGGAGATTGTGTCAGGAGAAAGAAAGCACAGCCAGGTATACACATGAGAATATCAGGCGCAAAGATGGCTGACAGGGCTTATAATTTTGAAGTGGCCAGGGGCTGACAGACATGACGTGTGGTAGGATTAATTGCCTATAGATTTTCACACAGACCTCTCCACTTAGGATTTTTGAGTTTCATTTTGTAATATTACTTCATGAATGCATTGCATTATCTAAACATATATATGGAAGTGAAACTGTTAAGGTCAGGGCCAAGGCCTTCAGACAATAGAGCAAATTCTCTGAGCTGCTCAAAAGGCCAAATTTTTTTGTTAAATTTACCCATGTGAGAGGAACGAACAGAGTTTTATATTATTAAAAGAAACACCAGAACATTAAAAAAAAAAAAAATACTTGCTGATTCACACAATGGTATTGGGGCACTGACAAATGTTCGGGTTGTCTACACTGTCCTGATTTAAAATGGCTTATTTTCCATCATGGACTCAACATCTCATTCACTTCAAAATACTTTATCCAAACTGATCACTTTATTTTATTAAGTATAATGTTCTTTTGTGATATTACTAATTTATGGGTCTTTAAAGCCACTTCAAATGTAGAATATTCCATTGATGGTTGTGCCTCTAAAATGGATCAAATGATGTTATACTAATGCTTTGTTAGCTTACCATTGTCTGTTTTAGTGTGTAAATGGTGGAACACCAGGACAAATGCAATCACAACAAATCAAATAAACACAGCTGTCAGAACCAATCAAAGTAGTCAAGCCTTGGGATCATTGTCCAACTTTTGCCACAGACATCAGGCTATGCCACAATAAGAAATGAAATAAATTTTCCAGCTCACAGAATAAGCTATTGAGAAACTTGGGAATGGAAGCTATCAGTATATCATAAATATATTTCAGCACTTGCTTTATGAAAAAAATTAATCCCCAAAGCCAAAATATGAGGCAGATTTGGTCACCCTACCCAATATACATAGGAAGTCATTAACATGTTATTTTTTTAATCTCTGGGCATGACATTTTTATTTGTGAGATGTATCAAAAATGTAGAGGTGAATTTAAATAAGTCACTTCTTAGGATAGTTGCCCTGGGCAAATGGTAGACTCTGATTAAGACAGATGCAATTTAAAATACTTAAATGTAGATAATCACTGAAGAAATACATGTCATATTCACTTGGGCATTATTTATTAAAAACTGAGGCTAACTGTCAAAAGCACAGCCACTTGATACTGGAGAACTTAATGAAAGTGTTGGTAGTGGTGGTCAGGCTGAGGGAAGGCAGAGTTATATTATCTCCGAGTCAACATTCACACATTCAGAAATTAGACTTTACAAAGTCATCAAAAAGTAACCAGTTTCTGGGGAAATACACTAAACTCACAGGATAATGATTTATTAAATAAAAAATAACACCAGGAGTTGTTTATCTACCAAAGTTATTATTATTATTCATTGGAGTGGGAGATTTTCTTCTGTATACTCTGAAGAACACATCAAGATCAGGAGGTAACTTGATATTCATAAAATTCAAAGAAAAAAAGAAAATGAAAACTCATTTTAAAAATTAAAAGCCAAAAACCTTTATTTCAGATGAACAGACACATCTCCAAAGAAGACATACAAATGGCTAACAGCCACATGAAAAAATGTTCATCATTGTTAGGCATCAGGGAAATTAAAATCAAAACCTCATTGAGATACCACCTTACACCAGATAGAATGGCTAAAATTGACAAGGCAAGAAACAACAAATGTTGGAGAGGCTGTGGAGAAAGGGGAACCCTCTTGCACTGTCAGCGGGAATGCAAGTTGGTGCAGCCACTTTGGAAAACAGTATGGAGGGTCCTCAAATAATTAAAAATAGGGCCTCCCTATGACCCAGCAATTGCACTACTGGGTATTTACCACAAAGATACAGATGTAGTGAAAAGAAGGGCCATATGCACCCCAGTGTTCATAGCAACAATGTCCACAATAGCCAAATTGTGGGAAGAGCTGAAATGCCCTTCACCAGATGAACGGATAAAAAAGACTGGTCCATATATGCAATGGAATATTAATCAGCCATCATAAAGAATGAATACCCAGCTTTTGCATCAACATGGATGGAACTGGAGGAGATTATGCTGACTGAAATAGTCAAGCAGAGAAAGTCAATTATCATATGTTTCGCTTATTATGGAACATAAGGAATAACAAGGAGGAAATTAGGAGAAGGAAAAGAAAAATGAAGGGGGGGGATCGAAAGGGGAGAATAAACCATGAGAGATTATGGACTCCAAGAAACAAACTGAGGGTTTTAGAGGAGGGGGAGATGGGTGAGCCTGATGATGGGTATTAAGGAGGGCACGTATTGCATGGAGCAATGGGTGTTATACACAAACAATGAATCATGGAACACTACATCTAAAACTAATGAAGTACTGCATGGTGACTAACATAACATAATAAATAAAATAAATTTAAAAAATTAAGTTGCAGTATCCTCATACTATTTTTGGATAAGCTGAAGTCTGTAACTGTTGGATCCATAAGAATGGGAGCATGCAAGGAAAACTGTTGCCCCAAGATTGAAGAGACAGACAGGTGAATATTGAAGTCATGGCTTAGAGTGGAAACTCAAGAGCCGAAACCATGACAGGAACTACTTCATCCAGCAACAGCAGAGTGACTATATTGTTCAGGCTTTCATCAATCATCTGATAAAATGAATATGTGTAGACTACTTTATCCAGCAGCAACACAATGTACAGAGCATTCCCTGTAATAGACCACAGTGTGAGCTATAAAACAAACCTTAACAAATACAAAAAAAAAAAAATAGAAACCAGAAAATGTCTGTTCTCATATTGTAATGAAATTAGACACAAATAACAGGAATATAACTGGAAAATCACAAAATAGGTGGAGATTAAACAACACATTTCTAAATAATACACAGGTCAGAGAAGAAATCTCAAGAGAAATTTTAAAATGTTTTGAACAAAATGAAAATAAAAACACAATTCATCAAAATTTGTGGAAGTCTGTGAAAGCAGTAGTTAGAAATTTATAGCATCAAATGCATTTATTAGAAAAGAAGGATGACAAAATCAGTAATCTAAATTTCCATTAGGACAGTAAAAAAAGAAAAGCAAATTAACCTAAGAAAGCAGAAAAAAAGAGAAATAATAAGAGCACAAATCAATTAAACTAAGAATAGGAAATCAATAGGAAAAAATCAACTAAAAAACTCATTATTTGAAAAGAGTAATAAAGCCAATAAAGCTTTAGTGAAACTAAAAAGAGAGAGGACAAAATTACTAACACCAAAAAGGAAGGGACATCTTAGCGATCCCAGGAACACAACAAGAATAATAAAAGAAAACTGTGACCAACTCTATGCCCATGAATTTAATACCTAGATTAAATGGACCAATTCCTTGAAAGCACAATGTGCCAAAACTCATACAAGAAAATACAGATAATATGGATGGGCTTATGCCTCTTAAAAAATTAAATAATTAAAAACCTTCCAAAACAGAAAGCACCAGGGCCACATGGGTTCCCTGGTGAATTCTCTCAAACATTAAAGGAAGAAATGATACCAATCATGTACAATTTCTTTCAGTGTATAGAAGCAGAGAAAACACTACCTCTTTTTATGACACAAGCATTATCCTAATACTAAAACCAGACAGAGATATTACAAGAAAACTAGAGACCAACATCTCTCATGAACGTAGATGAAAGATTTCTCAACAAAATATTGGCAACCCAAGCTCCACATTATATATACACTAAGAAAAAAAATGAAAGGCTGATTCAACATTTGAAAATGAATTAATGTAATCATAGCCACAGACTAAAAAGAAAAAAAAATCACATCTTATAAATAGGTGCAGAAAAAGGATTTGACAAAATCCAATGTTCATTCATAACAAAATATCTTAGCAAATTAGGAATAGAGAATTTTCTCAACTTCATAACAATTATCTATAAAACATCTACACCTGACATCATATTTAATGATGAAAAAATAAAAATGTTCCCACTAAGATGAAGTCCAAGGCAAGAATGCCCTTTCTCACCACTCTTTATCACCATCGTATTGTAAGCTCCTAGTAGTAAGCACAAAAAGGGAATAGAATGTCTACAGATTGGGAAAGAAGACCCAAACCATTTTTGTTGCAGGATGACATGATTGTCTATATAGAAAATCTGAAAGAATCAATAGTAATAACCACAAAAAGCTCCTGGAGCTAGTGAGTGAGTATAGCTACATACAAGATATGATTTTAATATATGGATCAGTTACTTCTCTGTATACTGATAATAAAAAAAACCTTGAAATTAAAAACATTATACAATTTACATTAGAAAATGAAATTCTTTGATATAAATCTAACAAAATATCTGTAACACCAATATGAGGGGAACTATGAAACTAGAAGAAATGAAATGAAAGAAAAACTAATTAAATGGAAAGAGCATCCACATTCATGGATAGGAACAATTAATATTTTCAAGGTCTCAGTTCTTCCCAACAGGATTGACAGGTTCAAAGTAATCACAATCGCAATCCCAGTGACAAGGTACTTCTAAAGCTTAACACAGTTTATAGTTACCTTAAATGTATATGTGTATATATATAGAGGGAGATTTTTTAAATTTATTTTTAATTTTCAGCATAACAGTATTCATTATTTTTGCACCACACCCAGTGCTCCATGCAATCTGTGCTCTATATAATACCCACCACCTGGCACCCCAACCTCCCACCCCCCGCCCCTTCAAAACCCTCAGATTGGTTTTCAGAGTCCATAGTCTCTCATGATTCACCTCCTCTTCCAATTTCCCCCAACTCCCTTCTCCTCTCTATCTCCCCATGTCCTCCATGCTATTTGTTATGCCCTACAAATAAGTGAAACCATATGATAATTGACTCTATGTGCTTGACTTATTTCACTCAGCATAATCTCTTCCAGCCCCATCCATGTTGCTACAAAAGTTGGGTATTCGTCCTTTCTGATGGAGGCATAATACTCCATAGTGTATATGGACCACATCTTCCTTATCCATTCGTCTGTTGAAGGGCATCCTGGTTCTTTCCACAGTTTGGCAACTGTGGCCATGGCTGCTGCTATAAACATTGGGGTACAGATGGCCCTTCTTTTCATGACATCTGTATCTTTGGGGTAAATACCCAGCAGTGCAATGGCAGGGTCATAGGGAAGTTCTATTTTTAATTTCTTGAGGAATCTCCACACTGTTCTCCAAAGAGGCTGCACCAACTTGCATTCCCACAAACAGTGGAAGAGAGTTCCCCTTTCTCCACATCCCCTCCAACACATGTTGTTTCCTATATTGCTAATTTTGGCCATTCTAACTGGTGTAAGGTGATATCTCAATGTAGTTTTAATTTGAATCTCCCTTGGCCATTCTAACTGGTGTAAGGTGATATCTCAATGTAGTTTTAATTTGAATCTCCCTGATGGCTAGTGATGATGCACATTTTTTCATGTGTCTGATAGCCATTTGTATGTCTTCATTGGAGAAGTGTCTATCCATATCTTCTGCCCATTTTTTGATATGATTGTCTGTTTTGTGTGTGTTGAGTTTGAGGAGTTCATTATAGATCCTGGATATCAACCTTTTGTCTGTACTGTAGTTTGCAAATATCTTCTCCGATTCCATGGGTTGCCTCTTTGTTTTCTTGACTGTTTCCTTTGCTGTGCAGAAGCTTTTGATTTTGATGAAGTCCCAAAAGTTCATCTTCACTTTTGTTTCCTTTGCCTTTTGAGACATATCTTGAAAGAAGTTGCTGTGGCTGATATCGAAGAGATTACTGCTTATATTCTCCTCTAGAATTCTGATGGATTCCTGTCTCACACTGAGGTCTTTTATCCATTTTGAGTTTATCTTTGTGTATGGTGTAAGAGAACGGTTGAGTTTCATTCTCCTACATATAGCTGCCTGGTTTTCCCAGCACCATTTATTGAAGAGACTGTCTTTTTTCCACTGTATATTTTTTCCTGTTTTGTTGAAGATTATTTGACCATAGAGTTGAGGGTCCGTATCTGGGCTCTCTACTCTGTTCCACTGGTCTATGTGTCTGATTTTATGCCAGTACCATGCTGTCTGGTTTTTATTTCGTTGTTGTTGTTGTTTTTTAATACCCTGCTGTCTTGGTGATCACAGCTTTGTAGTAAAGCTTGAAATCAGGTAACGTGATGCCCCCAGTTTTATTTTTGTTTTTCAACATTTCCTTAGCAATTCCTCTGATTCCATACAAATTTTAGGATTAGTTGCTCCAGCTCTTTGAAGAATACTAGTGGAATTTTGATCGGAATGGCATTAAAAGTATAGATTGCTCTACGCAGTATAGACATTTTAACAATGTTTATTCTTCCGATCCAAGAACATGGAATGGTCTTCCATCTTTTTGTGTCTTCTGCAATTTCTTTCATGAGTGTTCTGTAGTTCCTTGAGTACAGATCCTTTACCTTTTTGGTTAGGTTTATTCCCAGGTATCTTATGGTTCTTAGTGCTATAGTAAATGGAATCAATTCTCTAATTTCCCTTTCTGTATTTTCATTATTAGTGTATAAGAAAGCCACTGATTTCTGTACATTGACTTTGTATCCTGCCACGTTGCTGAATTGTTGTATGAGTTCTAGTAGTTTGGGGGTGGAGTCTTTTGGGTTTTCCATATAAAGAATCATGTCATCTGCAAAGAGAGAGAGTTTGACTTCTTCATTATCAATTTGGATACCTTTTATTTCTCTTTGTTGTCTGATTGCTGTTGCTAGGACTTCTAATACTATGTTGAACAAGAGTGGTAAGAGTGGGCATCCTTGTCGTGTTCCTGATCTCAATGGGAAGGATGCAAGCTTTTTGCCATTGAGGATGATATTTGCTGTGTGTCTTTCATAGATAGATTTTATGAAGTCCAGGAATGTTCCCTCTATCCCTATACTTTGAAGCGTTTTAATCAGGAACGGATGCTGGATTTTGTCAAATGCTTTTTCTGCATCAATTGAGAAGACCATGTAGTTCTTCTCTCTTCTCATATTAATTTGTTCTATCACATTGATTGATTTGTGAATGTTGAACCATCCTTGTAGCCCAGGGATGAATCCCACCTGGTCATGGTGGATAATCTTTTTAATGTGCTGTTGGATCCTGTTTGCTAGAATCTTGTTGAGAATCTGAGCATCCATATATATCAGTGATATTGGTCTGAAATTCTCCTTTTTGGTCGGGTCTTTGCCTGGTTTGGGGATCAGGGTAATGCTAGCTTCATAGAAAGAGTTTGGAAGTTTTCCTTCTGCTTCAATTTTTTGAAACAGCTTCAGGAGAATAGGTGTTATTTCATCTTTGAAAGTTTTTTAGAATTCCCCAGGGAATCCATCAGGTCCTAGGCTCTTGTTTCTTGGGAGGTTTTTGATCCCCGCTTCAATCTCGTTACTAGATATTGGTTTATTCAGGTTGTCAATTTCTTCCTGGTTCAATTTTGGGAGTTTATAGTTTTCTAGGAATGCATCCATTTCATCTAGGTTGCTTAGCTTATTGGCATATAACTGTTGATAATAACTTCTGATGATTGCTTCTACTTCCTTGGTGTTCGTTGTGATCTCTCCCTTTTCATTCATAATTTTATGTATTTGAGCTTTATCTCTTTTCTTTTGAATTAGTGTCGCCAATGGTTTATCGATCTAGAGAGAGATTTTTCAAAAGAGAATGAAGAAGACTCCTGGTTTGTTATTTTTCCAGATCTCTTATGGTAACATAGTCTTTTTTTTTTTTTTAAGATTTTATTTATTTATTTGACAGAGGGAGAGAAATCACAAGTAGGCAGAGAGGCAGGCAGAGAGAGAGAGGGAGAAGCAGGCTCCCCGCTGAGCAGAGAGCCTATTGCGGAGCTCAATCCCAGGACCCTGAGACCATGACCTGAGCCAAAGGCAGAGGCTTAACCCACTGAGCCACTCAGACGCCCCATGGTAACATAGTCTTAATATGTCACAGTTGATTTTATCACCTCCTTTGTACTAAAAGGTATCCTCATCTCCAGTAGCCAAGTAAGTTTGGCAAGCATTGTGATAAACAGTTTAACCTAACAACTTTTCAGAGTCTTTGTGATGATGGTGCTTTGTGCATCTATAAGATGGAGTTTAAAACCTACAAATTCTTCTATTTATTTTAGAACTTAAGCCTTTCTCCATTGTGGTTCTTAGCTTTGTTTACTTCCTCCTCAGATTCTTATGGAATGGATATTCTTCTTCAGAATAAAGATAAATAAATTTAACCCTAGATTCCTCACGTTAATTAACACCATTTCTGAGAATTCTGCTTCTGTGGTTCACTGGGCTTATTTTCTTCACCTTGATTTTAATTGGTTGTAATTTCAGATGGCAATATTGTTCGATCGCTTCCCAATGGAGGTGACATTTGAGGTTGAAGGGGAGCTTTTCTTATCCATAATATCTTGAGGGTGTCTTTAGATCCCTATTCGCTAAGACTGCTAATTGGTAGTGAGCCAAGAAGACTTGCCCCTTTAAAAATCTGTTTTGAAATAATTGTAGAATCATAAGAAATTGGAAAAAAATGTTGAAGGAGATCTTGTATGACTTGCACTCAGTTTTCCCAAGTGGTAACATACTTCATGACTACTATAATACCAAACTAGAAAATTAACATTTGTACCAACATCCACACATTTTACTCAGATTTTACCAGGGGTGTGTGTGTGTGTGTGTGTGTGTGTATCTGTATGTCTAGTTCTCTTGCCTTGCATGCTTTAAGAATGAGAATTTAGGAAGCTCTGATAAGATAGTACTGGGACAAATGTGTGGACAAACTGCAGGACAGGTTTGTTTGTTTGTTTTTTTGTCTGTAGTTGTTTGTTCATTGTTATTTCAGAAGTGCTTAGAAGACCCCTACATTTCCTTTAAAAATATATACATATATATTTTTTAAAGGAAATGTATATATATATATATATATACATTTATATATATATATACACATATATATGTGTATATATATTGGTTTATTTATATATGGTTTATATATATATATGGTTTATATATATATGTATGTATATATATATATATATATATATGGTTTATTTCACACAGAGCGAGAGAGAGAGGGAAGCAGGCTCCCTGCTGAGCTGAAAGCCCTATATAGGGCTTGCTCCCAGGACCCTGAGATCGTGACCTGAGCTGAAGGCAGAGGCTCAACCCACTGAGCCCCCCAGGCGTCCCAGAAGACCCCTACATTTCCTAAATAACTTCCTCATATTGCGTTCTGATGCTGGATACGCTTTTAGTTAATGGATAAAGCTTGTTACAATAAAAATTTAATAATGGTTTTACAGATGCCTCTTTAACAAGTATTTAGTTAGGTTTTTACCATGTGCTAGATTGTTATACATTTTAGGGAAATTACAGTGAACAAAACTGTAAATCTTTACTCTCATGGTTTTTTTTTTTTCTTTGTTCTTTAGCTGGGGAAAATTAGAACATCCTCCAAGCATAAAACCCACCAGATGACAATAAGGGTTATGAAGAAAACTAAACTGGGATTAGGTGGAGACAGGGGCTACCTTATAAAGAGTGATTAAGGAAGATCTCTCCAATAAGGGGGCATTTAGAGTCCAAATGAAAGGAGAATGTGAGAAGCAGAGTTTGAAGCTTTCCTTGTAGAGGGAACAGCAAATACAGAGCCCTAAGTCTGGAGCATGCTTGGTTTGTTTTCAGAACAGCAGAGAGGCTGGTGTGACTCTAGCATGGGAACGGAGGGAACTGCAGTAGGACAGAGAAGTAACAGGGACCCCACCATGTGCAGTTTTGTAAGCCATGGTGACAAGTTGGGGTTTTACTCTTAGGTCATCTGAGAAGCTGCTGGGTGGATTTAAGAAAAGAATGTATGCAGTTTAACTCATGTATTAGAAAAATACACATACTAGAAAAATCACACGCTGTCCTCTTGGAGATGAGCTGGAAAGGACAAAGGTAAAAACAGGAGATCAGTTACAAGGTTCTTAGTCACAATGCAAGGGAGAGTTGAGGGAGGCTTGTGCAAGAGTTATAGCAATAAAGGTGCCCATGGAATGTACGTGGGAAATGAGACAGAGATGAATCAAGGCCAAATGCCCCATTCTGGCCCTGCCCAACTTAAAAGGCAAAATCGCCATTTTTTTGAGTTGAACAAGACTGTGAAGATGGCTAGCATAGTGCAGAAGGGTGTGTATGTGGGGGGGATAATCAGCTCAGTTTTGACCGTGCAAAGTCTGAGACCGCGCTCAGGTGCCCTGGCAGCTGGGCACACAAATCTGGAGCTGAGGAGAAGAGTGTGTGCATCATCACGATGGCACTGATGAGAGAGGCCGCGGGACTGGATGCGAGCGGCCGGGGAGAGAGCTAAGATAAAGAGAAAAACCTTTGCTGTCAACCAAGCAGAGCTCTAAATTCTTTGTGTTTGTTTGCTCATTTAATCTTCTCAACAACCCTATAAGGTAGGAAGTATTCTTTCCCCCCCGTTTTACAGATGTGAAACCTGGAATATAGAGGGGCTTATGTAAGAACTTAGGTGGCACAGTCAAGATGGACTCCAGAGGCCTTCTGGCTGGTCAAGGGTCGACTTTTAACCACCGTATTTTATTGGTCAAGCTTGACATTGAGAGAGCTGCAGAGTTAAGGCACTGACTTAAGTGGTCCGTTAGCTGGCAATGAGTGGTAGCTGCTCTTTCAAGGACAGCAAGCTTTGCCAGGACCAGAGAGTAGAAGAGTTCATTTACTGCCTTAGAAGAAGAACTTACAGTGTGCGATCTTGATCTTATCATTATTAGCTATCCGCAGTGAAGCAGAGCAGAGGTTACTGGGGCTGCCTCACCCCCACGCCATGTGGCATAGGGTAGTCCTCAAGTCAGATGAGACTCATGCAAGAGGACATAGAGCTCCATGACCTGAATGTTCCTTATCTACCAGTGCTCCTCTTTGTGTTGGTGCCACTGGGTGGCTAGTCCTTCATAGTTTTTGCATTGGACCCTATTAAGGGGACTCATCCTCTCTTCTGTCTTCAGACTCCTTTTCTGATCTCAGTTTTCCATTTGGACTGGGATAGGATCGTCCATGCATTAAACGTGTATTTCTGGTGTGCCTCTTATGAGACAAGTATCGGACATAGAGGAATGAATAAAACAGAAGCAGTCTGTGCTCCTTCTAGTAGAAATTAAAATATCATGGCATGTCTGCAGACAAATAAATAGAATAATGAACAACTGTGACAAATTCTACAAAGAGAAGAACGAGACAGCTCAAGCAGACAGTAATGGGAAGATGGAGTAAGGATAAATAAGGAAGGTGTTGCAAAAGAGGTGGTATTTAAGCCAATACCCGAGGGAGGAGCAGAAAAAATACATGATAAAAGTAGGGAAGGACCTTTCCATATAGTGAGGTCAGCAAGGGGTCACAGGCTCTGAGATTTCAGCAAGCTTTGCTAATTTTGGAATAGCTCAGTCAATGTGTTTGGAGGAAAGTTTTGAATAAGGGGCTGTGACTTTTTTCTTTTTACACTAGAATGTGAAAGAAACTAATCTAAAATGACTTAGATATTGCTTTCCTTCTGTAATTCCATTTAGGCAAAAAAGATTACTGTTAATTCAAGAAATCAAGTATTTTTATGGCAGAGCCAATATATTGGTTTTGAAAAGGCCACCAAGACCCTGATCGTGTGTGGTCGCTTGAAGTTAATATGCATTCAGTCTAATTGTTTTGGGAAATGTTCTTCTGGCAATCTTAATAACCAGCTGATGCATAATCAGCTGCATTAGTCCGTAGTTATTGGCCTGCATGAACAGACCATAGCTAATCTTCCATGTCTTACCCCTCAGAAAAAAAACCACGTCTGGACATTTCTTTACTGCTTTGGCTCAGTCCTTTTTTAATTGCATGCAATAATATTATCTATTAGTCACTTCCCAAGATGTGTAAGGACCTCAAAGAACTTTCCCATGTAAAAGGGAACAAATGTAAATTTGTTCATCTGTATAATGTTCATTTGGATAAAAGATTAGGTCGCGCTTTCCTCTTTGATTGTCAGAGGTAGGAGTCCAATTTAAACTAAGACTAAAACATCCTGCCTATTTTGTTTGATTCATTTTTTACTGGTTTATAAGTGCAAATGATGAAAAAGGGAAGAATAGAAAAAGTCTCACATAGGATGGATCCAAGAGTTTGAACTCCATCCAGTTCATCTTCTACTCTGTCTGTATGTGGGTTTGATTCTTCCTACTCTTTGGGGGTTTGCCCTGCAGTGATTAATTAATCCCATAAAATCTTACCAGGCGTCTACATATGTAAACACTGTTGAACTCTGGACAGAGAGTATTACTCAAGTCAAATCTGCTTTATATCAGGGTAGATAGAGCTCCATACCCCGTATACCGTTTTATAAAAGATAAAGATAGAATTCAAATTAAAAATATATTTATACATAACCTAATTTCAAATAGCAGTACATTTTATAAAAAGAAGCAATGCCTCATAAAGTATGGGCCATGCCTTGGGGAGGAGAGCGATTTGCTTTCAACAGGGTGGGCAGGGGAGTCTCCTCTGAAGAAGCAATCTTTGAGTTGAGACTGGGAGGAGTAAGTAGAAGCAGAGCTCCAGGACAATGAACTTTTAGGACGAAGTCTCAGCAAATACAAAACTGCAAAATGCAGATGATGAGTATACCATGGGGCAGAGATAAGGCTGATAGGAGTGGAGAAAAGCTCTCCCTGGGAAAGTACCTAGCTGGGGAATAGATAAGGATCTATTCTTGAAGACTTGGTAGTCCATGGAAAAGGGGGCAGATTTTATTTCAGCTTTAGTAGAAAGTCAATGAAAAATTTGTGGCAAAAACTGAAAGTATCAGGTTTAATCTTTAAAAATACCTCTCTAGCGGGGAACAGGGTATAAGAGGTCACTCCTGGAAGCAGAGAAGCAGGTAGGAGATAGACACTCCAGGCCTACTGAGAAGTCACAGTGGTTTGGATTAAGGTGAAAGCCATGAAGTTAGCAAGAAATCACTCTGTTCAGGATATATTTTGATGCATCCATACAGATAACCACTCGTCTAATGAGGATGAAAAAAAATAAACCAGTATTGGAATACGAGGTCAGAAGGTAAGAATGAAAGTATTGTTCTTGGAGAGCTAATACCATCCATTTTTCTCAAAACAGTTATCCCTGAGTGCCAGACATGGTGCTAAGCCTTGAAGAGACATAGTTGAATTGCATGTTTTATTCAATTAAAAAAAAAAAAACTTTCTCTGATAGTTTTATTGGCATAATTACCATATAGCCAAAATAATAAATTGAGGTATAAGATATCAAAGAAGGTGAATGAAAATAGAATATTTTACTTTTTTTTTTTTTTTTTTTTTTGGCTGAAGAAAGATTTTCAAGGCTGAATAATTTCCTCTGTTCTCTCTTCATTTCATGTATAGCCATGGGCAAGGAACTCCCAATAAAGCATTTCTATTCCCACAACAGGTTGTAACTTCCTCTGGCATGGCATAAAACTTCATTTCACGTGCCCCAGCCAACACACTGTTTTCCAAAGCTCAAGCTAATTATATGAGATTTATCTGTGTGGAAACACAGGGATTAAGCAAGCAGGAAAAAGAGGGAGAATTTATTTAGTGGCTGTGTTTAACAAAGGATAATGAAAACAAGGGTTACACAAAACAAAATCTTCCCCAAAATAAATACCTAACCAGTGAAGGGAATCATGAGCGTTCTGTGGCTGCGTTTATCCTGCTCTAACAGAAGCTGCTACCAGTAATACAGAAATACAAAATGGGTATTTCTGCCTTAAGCCAGTACTGGAACCTCCACGAACCTTTCCTCTTTGACATACTTGTTACTACGCTTGCCGGTTCTAAGTTTTGAATTATTTCTTAGTAGAATTGTTGCAAAAATACCTTATCATTGCACTATGCTAATTTTCCATAGGAAGCAGATTATTAAGAAAAATACTTTAACCTGCAAATAATTAATTATAACTAATTGTTTTGTCTTTAAGCCTTAATTCTATTTGTCCAAACTTCCCCACCCAAGAATTAGTTGTTTTCCTCTTATTACCTAATTGCACACTATATCCTGCTCCAATTTTCATATTACTCAATTACTTCATCTGAGGGAAAAAAGAGAATGTGAGTATTTTATTTCCCTTATTGCATTTAATTTCCTCAATTTGGAGTCTTAATATTTATCTTTTTCTTCATGGAGTTATTTGTAATATTTATTTCTATGATGACCCTAATCTTTCAAACATGAGAAGGAAATCTTAAAAGTGCTACATCATAGACATCTATTATTTATTTAGATGGCAAGCCTTTCATAAGAAATCAGGATAAAAACATGGCTGTTTATTTATTGAGGTTAAAGCAAATTTTCAGAATTTAATTAGTATCAACCTTTTCATCTTTATTTATCATTCTTCTCCCAGAACAGCCAGTTCTTCGAAGTAAAGACATTCTTTCCACTTTGACAAGTAGCTGCACAGTGGATTTCAGTATCACCTCGAGTGGAACCTCTGTATCCTACAGTCTACTTAGGATTTAGGCTTAAATGGAAACATACAGACTCCAGAATAGTTTCCCTCCCTTTTAAGGCAGCAGTTCTGATTTGCCGGTTACTGTTCACTCGAAGCACAATTTTGCCTTTGGCGTCTGAAGATGTCGGGTAGGTTCCTGGCCCGAGGACTGGGGTGTGTTCCAACGTCACTTACTTCTCTGTGGTTTCAGGTAACTCTCCTCAGTAGCTTCTCTCTTAGAATTTCCTTATCTATAAAATATAAAGAAAAAATACTTATGAAGTTAAATTGTGCAGACCAAATGCAATAAGAGGAAAGAATGCAAAGAGAAAAAATGCAGTTAGAAGAAGGCAAAATACATTTGTATGTTAGTATATGATAAAAATAGACTAAACACGTTGAATCTTGGGATTACCAATGGCTGCTGGATCTAGAATTTCCGTACACACAGGCACCCAGAGAGTGGAATCTGACCTAACGGAGGACAGGATATGGTTGTGAGTTGTGTTTGCATAAGCACAGTTTTTACGCTTTAACTTTCTGGAAGGCATACTTCTGAGAACTTCCTGATAAACTCCCCGTGTTCCCCCTTGCTGGTGCCTTCGGGGCCGAGACTGATCTGTTGAGATGGCATTAACAAGCTCCCTTGCATTCTGGCTTACCGTTGGGTTTGACAGCAGTGCACCTTGGCTTTGTGTTGGTGGAAAAGAGAAGAATGAACTAAGTTCTTCTTCCCCTCCTTCCCTTCTTGCAGAGCCCCTCTAGCTTGGCTCATCTCTTGACCAAAGTAACAACTCCTGAGGCGCAACTTCACTCAACTCTCGTTTTTGGTCTGGGTTCCATTCTACTCCCTCTTGTTCCTTCAGGACTGGAAGTGTTTATTGTCCCCAAGTTTGCCAACACCTTGATTCTGTACTATCATTTGTGATTTCTTACACTCTGCTTATAGGTACTGCATTGGATTGCTCAAATTACCCACTTGGGCTTTTTGGAGGTTTCTGTTTTTGTTTTCGGATTATGCTGCCTGGGTAGGTAGGATAAATGCAGGTTGTTGGAGAGGTGAGTTTGATGTTTTAAACTCGGTCCAGGCTGAGTTGGTTCGTATGTTTTTCTCTCCTGTGGGCACCTTGTTTTGGAGAAAAGACAGATATGCAAATAAGTATTTCCAAAAGATGATGACATTGAGGCTACAAAGAGACTCTAGCAGCCGGTAACTCTCCAGCCTAAGTGATGGCAGTGATCGTGATGACTTTTGCATCCCTGCCTTGGGTCAGACCCTTGCCATGTGTCACATACCCTATGGCTATAGCCCCCAGTCACTTTCTCAGCTGCCTATCTAGTAAAAACCACTCTCTTATTCACATCGTGCAGTGATATTTCTCAGTATCTGGTATAAAATACTATCTTCTTGTCATGATAAATATAGTATTCTCCTATGTTTGGCCCTTGCTCACCGCCCTGGTCTTCCCTTGGACCCTACCTGTATTTATCCATTCAGCAGCAAGAAGTGCTGGTGATTTTCAGGAATACTTTCTGCTGAGTATCACCTGTATGTTTTTGCTGCTTCTATTTCCTCTCCCTGGAATTGGAAGCTCACCTGCCTGATGAATTTGTCTTCACCATCTAATCATAACTCACAAGACATCTGCTTTAGGAAGACTTCTCTGAAAATTTCTTCCACCACCCCCATAACTCACCTCACATTAATGTCCCTCTACTATGATCTAACACCCCCTGTACATTTTATTCTTTATATCTGACACACTGTGTAGTATTTATCCCTTAAGGTATGTCTTAAATTGCAAGTCAATGAGCCTGATCCAGTCCAGCATTATCAAGACCTATATCATTAATTAGTCTTTAATTGAATCAGTTGATTGACATATTTAATGAACCACTCTCTTGTAGATAATAGATGAATTAACTGTTTGATCAACTTAATTAATTATTTGAATTCTTCTCCTTTAACCCTCTAATCTCACCAAACACAACATACTTAGCCTAAATATAGGACAAAAATTCAGGTACCATATTAGAAAGCATTGCCCTACTGCTCTATTGTGAATCATGGAATTGACCTTTTTTTGATGTTTTTTTCTGTCCATATTCACCCTCTGCTTCTCTTATTGTGAGAAACCTGGCCCAGACACATGTTATTTCATTGGGAATGGGCCTAGGCACCTGACTCTAGGAGCTCACACCCTGGCCCCATCGTTTATTAGCTGTGGGATATTGGTTAGGCTACTAAATCTTTAAGTTTATTTCTGAATTGATTAATTTGGAATTATATTAGTATCTGCCTTATCTGTTTGCTTTGAGGATAGCAGTGTGTAAACTGGTGGTGTCAAATGTAAAACTCATGTAAAAATAAGTAATTTAGGAATCCTAACCCATATAAATATCCATAAATGAATTTTATATGAACTGGAAGACCTAAGTATGACAGTCAAACTTTGATATTTTTGGGAAAAAAGGCAAACAATTTTATGATCTGTAGACAGGAAATGACTTTAAAAGAGAAACACAATAAGCACAAAGCATAAAGTAAATATTTATAAATTTGAATATTATTTTAAAAATTTATTTTAAAAAGCAAAAAAAAAAAATTCCCATGACTGGGAACAGATGTTAATAATATAAGTAACTAATAAAACATCAACATCCAGAATAAAAACAATGCCAACATGATGATACAAAAAAAGTGAGAGCTTAATTACAAGTATGACAGATATAAGAACAGAAATGTAGAAGAGGAAAAAATCTGGCTACAAAAGAAACTTGAAAAAAATGTACTCCATCTCACTAGTAACAAGTGAAATGGCATTTAAACACGATTTAATTTTAATGGGCATCCATCGGATTTGCCGAAATGTCTACATTTGATGATATCAATTGCTGAAGAATATGCAGAATAAGAGAACCCCTTGTACATTCTGTGGAGAACAATTGACCATAATTGGTAAAGTTGAAGAAATTAAACATTTGGCAGTAACTAATATGGTTGATAATCTTTGTTGCTTACATAACAATTCAGTTCCCAGGTGTGCGTTCTAAAGAAAGTCTTCTACATTTACACATGTGCATTGTGTAATATGTAGATATTATATACAGAAACATGTAATAGTGGGGGAAAAAACAGGGAAAAATGGTTAAATCAACTTCAGCATTTTGTCAAAATTGCATAATATTCCATAGTGAAATTGAAGAAATTAGAGCTACACATATCAAAGTGGATGGCTATCATAGCATATACTTGAATGAAAAAATTTCTGGCTAACGTGAAGGACAAATGCCATAGATGGAAATAAAAATAAACATTGCTTTATATCATCTGGGATTAACACATAGAGTCAAAGTATAAAAAACGGAGATATTAATTATTGAATTCGGAATATTAATTATTGGGATGATGGGGTGAGGACGAGGGAGTGAATCCACAGGGTTTTCAACAGATACTGATTTTCTTGTCAATGTTTTTACTTCATGTGGATGTGAATACTATCTTATTCAAAATAAGTGTAATGACTTTTTGAGGATTTTAGTGAGAATTAAATAGGCTGTACATGTCACACAGTGAGCGCAGTGCTAAGCATATGTAGAGTAGACACTGGAGAAGTGTTAGGTCTCCCCTCTTCCTTCTTTATCTAAAAGTAGGCATCACTTCTGTGTTCTCTTCTCATCTCTCCGTTTTGAAAAGTAGGGAGCATCCGGAAAATGTATGGGCTCCAACATAGAGTCTGGATTCAAATTTCTGACATCAGTCAAGACTGATTTCTCATCTCGGGTCACACAGTTAACCTCTTTGAGTCTTCATTTTCTCCATCTTAACAACAAAGAGAGACATTGTGTTTATGTTGCCAATTTAATTTCATATGAATGGATTCCACATAAAATGTTTAGTAAAAACTTTGGCCTCAAATAAGAGTTCATTAATACGTCTGTTAGTGTTATCAGCTGGCCCAAAATCACATTACTGGTTAATGACATAGTTAAGCCTACTAAGATTAATAGCTATGATTTATGAGTAATCATTTTGCCATGCACTCTGTAAAATTACATTTTCTAGATAATATCTCATTTAATACTCACAACCTAGAAATTAGATACTCTCCTCATTCAATTTACAAATGCAGAAATAGAGGCCTGGAGCCTAAATGATCTCAGAGGTAAAGTGAAAGAATCCAGAGGAAAACCACATTTTTCTGTTTGATTTCAAAGCCCAGCATATTAATCATTAAGTTCTCCTGTCAGTTTTTAATATTCTTCCTTGGATGTCATCTTGCTGCCTCACAGATACACAGTAATGGTGTGAAAATGAAGACTTGGCTCTATTAACTGCTCAGTGAAGGCGTTGTTGTGTGAAAGAAGGAAGCGGTGCCTTCATTGCTTTCCCCCTTCTATGAGCGAATGCTCATTTTGTTCCAAATCCATGCAATGTAGAGATGATTACTGATGGAATAGTCGGCCACTGCAGTTTGAATCAACTAGTTAGATCCTGCGGTGCTTTTACATAGAGGTCTCCTTGGAACCAGAGTTTGAAGAAAGTCCATTAAGGAAGTGTAGGTTATTTGGAGAATTAAGTATGTTGCACATGATCCCACTGGCAATTGGTTGGGACTTAACTCTTTTTAAAAATATCTATCAGAGGGGCACCTGGGTGGCTCAGTGGGTTAAAGCCTCTGCCTTCGGCTCAGGTCATGGTCCCAGGGTCCTGGGATCGAGCCCCACATCGGACTCTCTGCTCAGCGGGGAGCCTGCTTCCCCCTCTCTCTCTGCCTGTCTCTCTGCCTACTTGTGATATGTCTGTCAAATAAATAAACAAAATCTTTAAATAAATAAATAAATAAGATATCTATCAGATACTTTTGGGGGTTTGCATAAATAGTTCAGTGAAGAGAGAAAAGTCAATGAAACCAGTCGCTTGGCATTATGTCAGTAAATGACCAGCCAATTTTTTCAAATTATAAACCAGTTTATTCCATGTCGGCAATATTTTTACTTTATGTAAAGAATACCTTACATGCTTCGAAAAATGGAACAAAATTCTGCAGGAGAGGTGTGTGTGTTTGTGCCTTGGAGGGAGGGAGTATGGTGATTCTGTTCCTCTGGAATTGCTACATTCAGCATTTCCAACGTCATATTTCATCAGATTTTATAGAGACATTTGAAGCCACCATCTGCACACTATCAATCTTCCCATCACCCCAAATCACAGAGGTTCTATATCAGAAAAAGCAAAACCATTCTGTATTTGGTTGCTTAAATCTACTTTGAAATTCTCTAGATCAGAGTTAAATAATGCCATAAATATTAATAGAGCCTGTGTATATGAATAATAATAATCTTTTCATTTTAGTATGCAAAGGACTAAAATGCAGTCCATAGTAACTTTGAGCTTTGGGCAAGGTGACTAGTTATGTCCCAGTTATCTCGTCTTTGTAATGTTCCTCATCTAGCTTAGAGGTTCAAAGATAGGTCAAGTGACAACATTCCCTGGATTTTTTTTTTCCTTTATTTTAGGCTCAAACACATGAAGTTGTTGTAGTCATCCATACCAGTTTTATACTTGGAGCCATTCACTAATGATGCATGCCAATGGCATCAGTGTATGTTTGCCAGCACATAAAGCCACACCCAATCCCTGCACCACATGGAGGTTTAAACATTTCATGGCATAATACATTGCCATGCATCTTCCTTATCTTCTTATATTTACACTGTCATAGACCATGAATAATGTGTTTTTACTCTCCCCATAGATATAAATCCTTGAGAATATGTATTTTTAATGGTGTTCTTCTTAGAAGCATTTTAGTTATACAACATGGGCTCACAGAATTTATGAATTAAGAGCCCAATAGATAGTTGGTTATGTAGAATTTATGAGCTCTTGGTTGAACTTTAATTTGAATGAAGCTGACTCCACAAGTCTCATCAATTTTCAGAGACACATTACTGGTTTTCTTCTGAACAAACCTGAACAACTTGTTTGTTGTTGGTGTTGGTTGTTGTGCTTAATAATGAGAATTTTACAGAGAGGCACCCTATGAATCATTTATTCAATAACCTATTATCTTCCAGCCTATTGGCTAAGAGATGAAGACACGGCAACAAACAAAATACAGCCCTTGCAGTTGTGGAACTTAAATATTTGCTGAGAAAGAGGACGTCTGTCAAACAGTGGCATTGTTTTTTTCCTCAACTCCCATGAAACAAGCAGTGAACCCATTACTTTCTGAACAGGAAACATGTACTGCCTTCATTCATTTATTTATTTGAGAAAGCCATAGATAGCAAGAGAGAGATCACAAGTGAGGAAGGGAGGGAGAAGCAGGCTCCCTACTGAGCAGAGAGCCTGACTCAGGACTGGATTCCAGCCCTCCAGCTCATGAGCTGAGCTGAAGGCAGACGCTTAACTGCCTGAGCCACCCAGGTGCCCCTGTACTGTCTTTAAAGTTATGAATATGGAGTTCAAAAAGAGATGATAAGCCTTACGTTTTCACAGCTGAGTTAGTAGCTTCATGAAGTAATAATTGAAAAGGGCTGGAGTGTTTGTTGTCCATGGTCCTGAATGCCTCTAATAGCTGCAGAATAGACAGGAACATTGCTATTTATTTGATTGCTGGAATAAATTTGATAACACTTTAGAGTAATTAAATGGATGCCAAAAATGTATACGCAAACATGGCACAGTCATGGCTTTCAAAAAGGTTCTGTTTTCATGAGAAAACTTCCCTAGGGGCGCCTGGGTGGCTCAGTGGGTTAAAGCCTCTGCCTTCAGCTCAGGTCATGATCTCGGAGTCCTGGGATTGAGCCCCGCATCGGGCTCTCCACTTCTCGGGGAGCCTGCTTCCTCCTCTCTCTCTGCCTACTTGTGATCTCTGTCTGTCAAATAAATAAATAAAATCTTTAAAAAAAAAAAAAAGGAAAACTTCCCTTGGTCATTACTGTATTAATTTTCAAACAATTCTTTTAGTTGTGACCTAAGTATATGCCACTTTAACAGCTGACGTGATAGAATAAAACTAGCTATTGATTATAGGCAAGGGCCATACTGAATAACTTCCTTTGGCTGTCATTTTTGCTACAAGTTTTATTTTCTCTGTAAGTGAAAAGAGATGAATGAATAAAAGATTTCGTGATCAGTAAGCTTACTTTCTTGACCGGTCAAGTGCAGTAGTATTGGGTATCTATGTTCCTTGAGGATTTTATAGGAAGTTACCTAGGCTGTAACTTCAGTGATGAGAATTTTGTTTACTGCCATGGAATCAAGTTTTGAATATATTGTAAATCTGGACTGTAATATGATTTGAAAGTGACACTTTATTAATTTAACTTATATATATCTTTAAGATTATTTATTTATTTATTTGACAGACAGAGATCACAAGTAGGCAGAGAGGCAGGCAGCGGGGGGCGGGGGGAAGCAAGCTCCCCACTGAGCAGAGAGCCCAATGCAGGGCTCAGTCTCAGGACCCTGCAATCATTATCCAAGCCCAAGGCAGAGGCTCAACCCACTGAGCCACCCAGGCACCCCGTGAATTTAACTTTTTTTTTTTTTTTAAGATTTTATTTATTTATTTGACAGAGACTACAAGCGGGAACAGGCAGAGAGAGAGGAGGAGGCAGGCTCCCTGCTGAGCAGAGAGCCCAATGCGGGGCTTGATCCCAGGACCCTGGGATCATGGCCTGAGCTAAAGGCAGAGGATTTAACCCACTGAGCCACCCAGGCACTCCATGAATTTAACTTTTATATTGTCATTTTCAACATAGTCATTAGTTTATATAAGACATATTACACGAGTTATTAAGGCAGCCAAAACTTTTGTAAAAAAATGCATAAAATGAAATAGGTAATAATGTTGAGATAATGAGCACACATGGAGGCCCAGGATGAAATTTTTACATTGGAGATAAGTTCCAGAAGTTCCTGGATCATAAAATCTTGACATGAGCTTTAAAATATTAATAGGGACAACCTTAAGATTTCTTTAAAAGGAGGCATATTACAGGACTATGTTAGACATTAATTTCTTGAATATTTGCATATTTCTGATAGATGAATATTGATGAAATGCTAAAGTAAATACTGATGAAAGACAAAGTCAAAATATGCTTCCCTTACGTTAGTGCAATATAAGCAATGTGTGAATGGCTTCTTCATTGGGAGATGATGATAGTTTTAATGTAGAAAATTGAAAGGAGAATCACTATTCATTGTGTTGGGTTGTTGTTTGATGAAAACAAAAAGCATCTCAGAGAATATTAATACTCTTTATTGCAACTTTAGGACCACAAATCCACAAACCTAGTGATTACTGTCTTCATAGTAATTTATCTAAATGAATAAAAGTGAATTGAAGGATCTGCATGAGGAAAGATGTGCTTTCTGTCTTTTTAATTTTTTATAGGAAAAAGAGAAAACTAGAACAGCAAGTTTCTCCTCCTTACTGTCCTCTTTCCCAATGGAGATAAAAATACTTTCCTCTTTCCATTCATGCTTCAGGCATAAATTCCTCCAAATTACTAGATTGGCATAAAAGAGAATTTAGGCCAATAGTGTTCCTTCCAGAGTATGTTTTGTGGAATTTTAGTCCCCAGATTCTTCAACAGTGCCCCCTCAACTCAAATCACTAACATTGTGTTTATAAAATCTTCACTTACCAAGGATATGAATACATTAAAATTTATTAAATAAATTGGAAGCCACCAAATGCTCGATGTTGATTTTCAACGATGTAGATAATGGTTTAAAATAAAATAAAGGGTATAATACAGATGAAAAATTTCTCAGTTCACTTTTTAACTTTTCATATAATGGTAGTTCTTAATCTTATCAAGAACTCTAAGTAGATGAAAGACCTCAATGTGAGAGAGGAATCCATCAAAATCCTAGAGGAGAACATAGGCAGCAATCTCTTCCATATCAGCCCCAGCAACTTCTTTCAGGATGTGTCTGTCTCCAAAGGCAAAGGAAACAAAAGCAAAAGTGAACTTTTGGGATTTATCAAGATAAAAAGCTTCTGCACAGTAAAGAAAACAATCAACAAAACCAAGAGGCAACCTACAGAGTGAGAGAAGACATTTGCAAATGACATTACAGATAAAGGTTTGGTATCCAAGACCTATCAAGAACTTCTCAAATTCAGCACCCAAAAAACAAATAAAGTAAACCAATAAAATAAATCAAGTAAAAAAAATGGGCAGAAGACATGAATAGACACTTCTCCAAAGTCATATGAATGACTAAGAGACATATGAAAAAAATGTTCATCATCGTTAGCCATCAGGGAAATTCAAATCAAAAGCACATTGAGATATCACCATATACCAGTTAGAATGGCCAAAATTGACAAAGCAAGAAACAACAACTGTTGGAGAGACTGTGGAGAAAGGGGAACCCTCTTACACTGTTGATGGGAATGCATCCCAGGAATGTAACTAAATATAGTCCTCATATTCTGTAAGAATTTGGGCTTCAGTATTTTATACTGGGCCCACTATTTTATACTGGCTTTATATAAATGGGTTTGTATCTGGCAATAGCCATATAACACTAATTTAAATTATAAAACCAATAGAAAAATTGATCTGTAAAGAGAATCCTATTTGTTAGTGCTAGGCCTTAACTATAAAATAAGTATCATTGCATTTGTTAATTTGTTTTCCATACTCCTAAATAATTGTAGTGATTAAGTAATAAGGAGAGGCTTACCCTACTGTGTCATGCAGGCACCCCTAATATTTACTATATTATTAGAGGTAGAATTCAGTGATTCATCTGTTGTGTACAACACCCAGTGCTCATTACTTCAAGTGCCCTTCTCAATGCACATCACGGAGTTATCCCATCATTCAACCAACCTCCCTCAGTTTGTTCCATATAGTTAAGAGCCTCTTGTGTTTTGCCTCCCTCTCTGTTTTCCTCTTATTTTATTTTTCCTCCCTTTCCCCTATGTTCATCCAACTTGTTTCTTAAATTCTAGATATGGGTGAAACCATATAGTATTTGTCTTTCTCTGATTGACTTATTTCGCTTAAGCGAAATAAGTTCCATCCATGTCATTGTGAATGGCAAGATTCTATTCTTTTTGATTGCTGAGTAATAGTCCCTTATCTATATCTGTATTTGTATCTGCATCTGTGTTTATATCTGTATATCATATCCTCTTTATCCATTCATTAGTGGATGACCATTTGGGCTCTTTCCACAGTTTGGCATTGTTAATAATGCTGCTACAAATGTAAGGATGACTGTACCCCTTTGAATCTGTATTTTTCTTAATCCTTTGGGTAAATACCCAGTACTGCAATTGCTGGGTCTTTTTGAGGAACCTCCATCCTGTCCTCCAGAATTGCTGCACCAGTTTGTATTCCCATCAACAGTATGAGAGGGTTCCCCTTTCACTGAATCTTCCGCACATCTGTTGTTTCCTTTAATTCTAGCCATTAATTTTAGCCATTCTGACGGGCACTAGGTGGTAACTCATTGTGGCTTTGATTTGGACTTCCCTGATGCCAAGTGATGTTGAGCATTTTTTTCATGTGTTTGTTGGCTATTTGGATGTCTTCTTTGGAGAAATGTCTGCTCATGTCTTCTGCCCATTTCTTGACTGGAATTTTGTTGTTGTTTTTGTTATTTCAGTGTTGAGTTTGATTAGTTATTTATAGATCTTGGATACTAACCGTTTATTTGATAAGACATCTGCAAATATCTTCTCCCATTATGTAGATTGCGTTTTAGTTTTCTTCACTATTTGCTTTACTGTGAAAAAGCTTTTTATCTTGATGAAGTCCCAATAGTTCATTTTTGCTCTTGTTTCTCTTGCCTTTTGAGAACTGTCTAGCAAGAAGTTGCTGTACCTGAGGTTAAAGAGATTGGTTCTTGTCTTCTCCTCTAGGATTTCAGTGGATTCCTGTCTCACATGTATCTCTGTCATCCATCTTGAGTTTATTTTTGTGTATGGTATAAGTGGCCTAGCTTCATTTTTCTACATGTGGCTGCCCAATTTTCCCAACACCATTTGTTGAAAAGACTGTCTTTTTTCCATTGGACATTCTTTCCTGCTTTGTCGATTAGTTGACCATAGAATTGAGGGTCCATTTCTGGGTTCTCTATTCTGTTCCATTGATCTAGATGTCTGTTTTTGTGTTAGTACCATACTGTCTTGATGATTACAGATTTATGATACAGCTTGAAGTCTTGAATTGTGATGCCTCCAGCTTTGAATTTCTTTCCAACCTTCCTTTAGGTGTTCAAAGACCCTTTTGGGTATTCTGGTTCCAATCAAACTTTTTAGGATTATTTGTTCCAGTGCTGTGAAAAATGTTGATGGTATTTTGATAGGTATTACATTGAATGTATAGATTGCTTTGTGTAGCATAGACATAGAATAATATTTGTTCTTAGAATCCACGAGCATGAAATGTTTTTCCATATTTTTGTGTCTTCCTCAATTTTTTTGGCAAGTGCTCTATAGTTTTAAAGTATATATCCTTTAGATATAGTTTTAGAGTATATATCCTTTAGAGTATTTATCCTCTCTGGTTAGGTTTATTCCTAAGTATCTTTTGGTGCAGTTGTAAATGGGATCAATTGTTTGATTTCTCTTTCTTCTTCCTCATTGCTAGTGCATAGAAATTCACCTGACTTCTCTGCATTGGTTTTGTGTCCAACCATGTTGCTGAATTCCTGTATTAGTTCTAGCAATTTTCTGCTGGAATCTTTTGGGTTTTCTACATAGAGTATCATGTCATCTATGGAGAGTGAAAGTTTGACTTCTTCTGGGCTAATCTGGATACCTTTTAGTTAATTTTTTTTTAAGATTTTATTTATTTATTTGACAGAGAGAAACTACAAGTACACTGAGAGGCAGGCAGAGAGAGAGAGAGAGAGAAGGAAGCAGGCTCCCTCCTGAGCAGAGAGCCCGATGCGGGACTCGATCCCAGGACCCTGAGATCATGACCTGAGCTGAAGGCAGTGGCCTAACCCACTGAGCCACCCAGGCGCCCCCCTTTTAGTTCATTTTTGCTGTCTTATTGCTGAGGCTGGGACTTCCAGTACTATGTTGAACAACAGTGGTGAGAATGGACATCCCTGCTGTGTACAGAGATTTTATATATACTCCCTTCCCCGACATGTGCACAGCCACCCCCATTTCCATTATCAACCTCCTCCAGTAGAGTGATACATTTGTTACAGTTGATGAACCTACGCTGACACATTATTATTACCACATCACACATTAGTATCACCTGAAGTCTGTAGTTTACATTAAGATTCATTTTTTAGGGGCACCTGGGTGGCTCAGTGGGTTAAAGCCTCTGCCTTCAGCTCAGGTCATGATCCCAGGGTCCTGGGATCGAGCCCCACATCAGGTTCTCTACTCAGCGGGGAGCCTGCTTCCTCCTCTCTCTGCCTGCCTCTCTGCCTACTTGTGATCTCTGTCTGTCAAATAAAGAAATAAAATCTTTAAAAAAAAATTAAAAAAAAGATTCATTTTTTATTTGATAGTTTTGACAAATGTATAATGGCATATATCCACCATTATAGCATTGTGTAGAGCACTTTCATTGTCAAAAAATATTCTTTCTGCTGTATTTAACCCTTCCTCCCTTAACCCTTGGCAACCATGGATATTTCAACTGTCTGCATAGTTTTGTTTTGTCCAGAATGTCATGCAGTTGGAATCATACTCTATGTTCTTTTTTCAGATTGCTTCCTTTTGCTTATTAATATACATTGACATTTTCTCCATGTCTTTTCATGGCTTAATAGCTCATTTCTTTTTAATACTGAATAATGCTCCATTATCCGGATATACCACAGTTTACTTATCCACTCATCTACTAAGTTGGCTGAATTCTAAGTTTTGGCTATTATGAATAGAGGTGCTATAAACTTTCCTAGGCAGATTTTTGGGTAGACACACACATTCAATTCCTTAGAGTAAACACCAGGGGATATGATTGCTGAGTGGTATGGAAAGTATATGTTTAGTTTTAGAAGAAACCATCAAATTGCCTTCCAAAGTAGCTGTGCCATTTCACATTGCAACTAACACTTAAGGGAGTCCCTGTTGCTCCACATCTTTGCCAGCATTTAGTGTTGTTAGTGTTTTGGATTTTCATTATTCTAACAGATGTGTAGTAGCATCTTGTTCTTACACTTAGAGCACCAGGTACAAGTCAGAGCACCTTTTCTCTATACTTTATTCTGCTCATTT
Source organism: Mustela lutreola (assembly GCF_030435805.1). NCBI lineage: Eukaryota > Metazoa > Chordata > Mammalia > Carnivora > Mustelidae > Mustela > Mustela lutreola. Next base: position 82,229,454 of record NC_081294.1, read on the forward strand.
TATCCTGCTTTAGGATTTTTCAGATTCTGTAAAGAATTGTGGGGCCCTGCAGTAAAATACATTGCAACAGCAAGTAGCTTATCTTCTTGTTTTTGTTCTCAAAGAGAGTTCCTTGACTATGAATATCCTGAACATGGAAATATTGCTTTGTTTGACTCTGCATTCTTGCCTCATAGACTGTCTATCATATGGTAGACATTCTTCACAATGCTTAGCAAAAATAAAATTATAACATTCCTGATCCCATGAAGGTAGAAGTTAAAATGTATTTCAGGGGCGCCTGGGTGGCTCAGTGGGTTAAGTTGCTGCCTTCGGCTCAGGTCATGATCTCAGGGTCCTGGGATCGAGTCCCGCATTGGGCTCTCTGCTCAGCAGGGAGCCTGCTTCCTTCTCTCTCTCTCTCTGCCTGCCTCTCAGTGTGCTTGTGATTTCTCTCTGTCAAATAAAATAAAATAAAATAAAATAAAATAAAATGTATTTCAAACTTGGGCACATCCCTCAGAGACCTGCCTTTTGTTTCAATATGTCTTTGGTCAAGAGGCTGACTCTTTGGGATGTTAATTCCTTTATCTATAAAAGTGGGATAATAATATCTACTTTTAATGGTTATTTCATAGAAATTGAGATGATGTATGTAAAGCATTGTGTCTGACATACAGAAAGTATGCAACAAATGACAACTATTATCAGGATAAATTATTCGATGGCCCTTGAAATAGTGCTACAAAAAAAATTATATATACCACAAAAACTGCAGTAGAATTGTTGATATAGTCCTGAATAAACTTAGGCATGCAGCACACACCCAAGACTTACCTATCTGTGTGTCTGAATGTTAAAGTCTATGAAATTTCTACAGTTCAATCAGTGTGGATCTGTAACACAAACTGATTTGATAAGGGTGAGATGCTGAAACTATTTTGTGACTAATTCCTATCTTCCAGTTCATCTATGAAAAAAAAATTTTATTTGATTAAAACCTTTATAGTTTAAAACCTATTGCTTTGTATATTCTTAAAATTCTCAGTTACATCAAGAAAGCTTGCTTTGTTTCACAAATAAGCTTTCACCATTATTATTAACTTCTTCTCAAAAATATTTTCCCATCATGTATCAACATAAGATTATTTAAAATGTTGCTAAATTACTACAGTGATTAATTCTGTCAAAATTCTATTCAAGTATTAAGTTAGTCGAGAGATTTTTCAATTGCATGTGACAGAGACCCAATTGGAATTGAGTTAAGGTGGGGGAAAGAAGGGAGGCAGGAAGAGATGAGGAGAGGGATAGGGAAAAGGAGGGAGATTTATTGGTTTATATAATTGAAAAGTTCAAGTCTTTTAGAAAGGCTAGATCAAGGGATACAATTGCTGCCATTTCTTTTTCTTTTCTTTCTTTTTTTTTTTTTAAGATTTCATTCATTTATTTGACAGAGAGATCACAAGTAGGCAGAAAGGCAGGCAGAGAGAGAAGGAAGCAGGCTCCCCGCTGAGCAGAGAGCCTGATGCAGGACTCGATCCCAGGACGCTGAGACCATGACCTGAGCCAAAGGCAGAGGCTTAACCCCACTGAGCCACCCAGGCGCACCCAATTGCTGCCATTTCTTAATCTCAGTTTTGCTTTGCTTCATTTGTCTCAGGATCAGGCTGTCTCTCCCTTTGGGATGGTAAAATGTGTAGCATCATCTCCAGTTTTGCATTCTACCTGTTAAGTAACCTCAGTGGAAGTGAGCCTCACTTAAATTTCCATTAGAAGTTCTGGGATGACATTGGCCTACCTTGATCAAATGCCTTTCCCAGAGCTAGTCATGGAGGCTGGGGTAGGTACACTGTATAGATAGGCCACACCTACATTCTTTTCCTCTTCTAGAAGTAGGAGATAGAGTCAACCTGAACTGAATCACGTAGACCCAGAATGGAGAAGTGGTAGTTCTCAAACCTAATGTGAGGAATGTGAGTGCTCTTAGTTTAAAAAAACTTAATTGATGTTGGATTGGCAAAATATATAGGATGGCTTTTGTACACATTCTTAAATTTTTCTCATTATGTAATAAAAATATAATAGTGTTTTGCTATGATAATGTAGGAAAATTAGAAATCTTGCCATTTCATCATATGATTTAAAATGAGATGCTTAGAGATGCCTGGGAGACTCAGTATATTAAGCCTCTGCCTTCAGCCCAGGTCATGATCCCAGGGTCCTGGGATCAAGCCCACATCAAGCTTCCTGCTCAGCAGGGAGCCTGCTTCTCTCTCTCCCACTGCCCCTGCTTGTGTTCCCTCTCTTGCTCTCTCTCTCTCTGTCAAATAAATAAATAAATAAATCTTAAAAAAAAAATGAGATGCTTATAACCTACTTATATTTCCCTTACCCTAAAATGTAGAGACTTAAAGCAAGAATCTTATATTCAAAATTCAAATTCAAATACCAGTGTAAAATAATTTGAAAGGAAGAAGTCAAGATTTTATGACCTAATGACAAATATCCTTAGATAATAAATGTATAGCAATTTACTACGTATAATCAATCATCAATTCTGAGTCTTTTGAAAAGGGGTCAGGTTGGTGACATTCCCCACTGAGATTAATATGACCTCTTCCTGACATAAGGCCAACTAAACTTCCCCCAAACCATGTCGTTCTACAACAGATGACAGGAGGTCACAAGCTTTGAGACATTAAAACAGATTTATTTAATGTGTAACACGGAGAAGGCTAGAAATGACAAATGGCAGGAAGATTTTTATATCCTGTTCACCTAAAAAGAATGTAGCCTGTGATAGATTTTCCTCCTTTGCACTGAGAGGCAAGAGACTTTGAAGCTACCGGCAGGCCACAGACTACCTGGGGAGTTCAGCTCTGGCCCAGAACTCGGCTGTATAGCATGGACACATGGGCAGTGGGGGTGACTTGAGATCACAGAACACAGATATTAATAAATAATAAAAGATAAAGTTAGATCAAGGCTGTTCACAGAGCTGGAGCTCGACAGATTTAACCAGTCAGAGAAGGAATGTATTTTTAGTTACACAGCTAATTCATATATTTTTTAACAACAGCTGTAGTGTAGAGACATGACTGTGAATCAAAGTGGCTTCTAATACAAAGAGCAGCATGAATAACCCAACTGACCAGGGTTATAGAGGGAAGAATTAAACTGTCGTGATAGAAGATAAATAAGGAATATTTGTACCAATCTCCATGTGCTAGAAAGGAGAGAAGATTTCTCTCTTCTGATTCCCAAAAATTAATATCTAAACTTAGTTTTTTCTATGTTCAGTCTCAAAGAAGAAATGTGTCTTTCATTGTCATGGTCTTTAGGAAATCATCATAAGACATACTCAAGTTTGGAAAAGTTAAAACATAGGCAATTATGCAGTTAATTTCAAAATTTTTAAAGAAACAGAGACTAGTATTCTGATAAAATATAACCAGAACACCTATATACGGATTAGATGAAACAACGAGTGCTTTGAGTGAAGATATCATTGGATTTAGAGCCAGAATATTTGGATTTGAATCTAGACTATGGATCTTGATAACTGTGTAAATTGGGACAGACCACCTGTCTTTCACAATACCCATTTCTTCTGTGGTACAAGTGGTGATCTTAGTGTACTTACCCCCTGCAAAGTAGGCACATTGAAAACCAAATCAGGTACTGCCTCTGACAGCATCTAAAAGATGTCTGCTATAGAATTATAGGAAGTTATTAGGTCTTATAAGATGGTTAATACAAAATTAACCAAAATAGTGGATGGCCCCATTTAATTCTTGGAAAAGCTGATTATCATCATGGAAGAAGACAATATCAAGTCTAGATGGAAGCAAGTAGGTGATAAAGAGATGGGCCAACTGGGTAAGAGAAGATAGTGAAGCCTTTCCTGATAAGAATCAAAAAGACATCAGTTTTAATCGTTAAGGAGAATGTTTGGACTATCTGACATCAAACAGGTATTTGAAACATCTGAATGACTGAGATTTTAAAATTTCATTCAGATGTTTAGGGTATCAAAGAAAGAATGTGTGTGTATGTAGAAAGAGAGAGAGAGAGAGAAAGACAGAGATTATAAACTGTTGATATTGTAAGGAAAAACAAAACAATATGTTTGAAAACCCACTCACAAAGATTAGCCAAGACTTTTTCAGGTACAAATGACCAAAGCCTAACTCTTACCTCTTTGCAAAAAGAGGTAAAGAGACATAGGTGAGTGAAAATGGACATTTAACAAGGAAATCAAGGTGGTTGTTCTGCTTCAGGCAATGTAGGATGTGGAGATTAAATTGATGCCATTAGTCTCCTGTTCACTCTCTCTCTGCTCCCTTTTTAGGTTATTCTATTGTATTTTTTTCTTCAAATTTGTATTCAAGTTTCAGTTAGTTACCATACAGTATAATACTAGTTTCAGGAGAATTCAGTGATTCATCACTTAAATATAACCCCCATCACTTGCTCATCACAAATGCCTTCCTTAATACCCATCACCCATCTAGCCCATCCGCCACCTACCTCCCTCCATCATCCCTCAGTTTGTTCTTTATCATTAAGAGTATATTTTCTAATTTGCCTCTTTTTTCGCCCGTATGTTTTGTTTCTTAAATTCCACACATGAATGAAACCATATGGTGGATGGCTTTCTCTGACTGACTTATTTTGTTGAGCATAATACTCTCTAGCTTCATCACATTGTTGCAAATGGCAAGATTTCATTCTTTTTTATGGCCGAATACTACTCCATTATATATGTGTGTGTGTATATGTGTGTGCATATATAGACACACATACATACTGCATCTTTTTTATCCATTCATCAGCTGATGGACATTTAGACTCTTTGCATAGTTTGGCTGTTGTTGTTAATGCTATGATAAACATTGGGGTGCATATATTCCTTTTAATCAGTATTTTTGTGTCCTTTGGGTAAATAACTAGTAGTGCAATTGCTGGATCATGGGATAATTCTACTGGACTTTTTGAGGAACCTCAATACTGTCTTCCAAAGTGGCTCTACCAGTTTGCATCCCCACCAACAGTGTAAGAGGGTTCCCCTTTGTTTCCTCACCAACATCTATTGTTTCCTCTGTTGCCCATTTTCACCATTCTGACTAGCATGTGGTGATATCTCATTGTAGTTTTGATTTGTATTTTCCTGATGATCAGTGATGTTGAATATCTTTTCATGTGTCTGTTGGCCATCTGTATGTCTTCTTTGGGAAAAAAAGTCTATTCATATCTTTTGGTGATATTTTAACTCGATTATTTGTTTTTGGGGGTATTGAGTTGGCAAGTTCTTCCTGGATTTTTGATAATAACCCTTTATCAGATATGTTATTTATAAATATCTTCTCCCATTCCCAGGTTGCCTTTTAGCTTGGTTGATTGCTTCCTTCACTGTACAGAAGCTTTTTATTCTGAGGAAGTCCCAATGTTTTATTTTTGCTTTTATTTCCTTTGCCTCAGGAGACATATCTAGTAAGAATTTGCATTCCAGTCTCACATTTAGGTCTTTCACCCACTTTGTATGGTGTATGAAAGTGGTCCAGTTTCATTCTTTTGAATGTTGGTGTTCAGTTTTCCCAGCACCATTGTTGAAGAGACTGTCTTTTTCCCATTGGATATTCTTACTTGCTTTGTCGAAGATTAGTTGGCCATATAGTTGTGGATTCATTTCTGGTTTTTCTCTTGTTTAGATCTCTCCTCACCATTGCATAGAGTGTGGAAGCTGTTCAGGATTTATTTTCATGGGGCAGCTGGGTGGCTCAGTCAGTTAAGCATCAGCCTTCAGCTCAGGACATGATCCCAGGGTCCTGGAATCAAGCCCTGAATCAGGCTCCCTGCTCAACAGGGAACCGGCTTCCCCCTCTCCTTCTGACATTCCCAGTTGTGCTCACACACTCTCTCTATCTCTCTCTCATGCTTTCCCAAATAAATAAACAAAATATATTTTTTAACAACTTTTCTTCTTAAATGTCATAATCCCCCAACCCTTCTTCTTAGTGAATATATAATTTATTTTAAAAGTAGCACTGGTTGGTTGGGGCACCTGGGTGGCTCAGTGGGTTAAAGCCTCTGCCTTCGGCTCAGATCATGATCCCGGAGTCCTGGGATCCAGCCCCGCATAGGGCTCTCTGCTCAGTGGGGAGCCTGCTTCCCCCCCCTCTCTCCCTGCCTCTCTGCCTACTTGTGATCTCTGTCTGTCAAATAAATAAATAAAATCCTAAAAAGAAAAAAAATTAAAAAAAAAAAAGTAGCACTGGTTGGTCCTGCTTGCAGCACTTTTTAATTTTTTGCTAACTGTTCTGCATTGGGTGCTATAATTGATACATCCAGATTGGAATTCTGTCCCTGTGGCTGGGAAATAGAACCCTAGATTGACCCCCTTATCAGTAGCACATGGAATGGAGGAGGAATGAGACCTAAAAGGTAGGTAGACAAAGGTCATTAAAAATATATAAGAGGACTTGATTTTCACTACAGTTCCCTTAACAGATTTGTAACAGATTGCTTTTTATAGTCATAAATATTGAGACAGAGAAAACAACATCCCTTCATTGAAGGTAAAATAAACTTGCATTTCTTAGGTTGCCCACTTGAACTATAATGTGCCAGTGGGAATGTCAGATTAGGCTGATAGCAGCCCACTGATAAGATGTGGGCTTCTCCCGGGACTTTATAAGGAGGTCAAGGCTGAAACAAACTTACAGTTTTGAAGTTAGGAAAATCAAACAATCCCTTTGACCCAGAGAAGGAATCATAGAGAGAACTAAAGTATCAACTCCTGCACTGTGTAGCAGAGCTCTGACCCTTCCCTGACTAGCAGGACTTTGCATACCAGAAATGTCATGGCTCTCCCTGTGATAGAGCCCATGGTAAGACATCAGCACAGTTTGAAGTAGCCTTTAAAATAGATTAAAAACCAACAAACAAATGTGATCAGATCATCAGAGCAATATCCTCTTGGAAAATTTGAATGCATATAGAGAATATGAAGAAAGAGTGTGAAGATTTATTGATAACAAGAAACAAAGAGTGACTTCAGATAGTTTATTAAAAAAACAACTTATTAGAAGGCTACTGTGCAGTCATGCAAATGAAGGCTATCTGAAGAAAAATGAAAACCCTGGTATCCCTGTGGATCTAGGTAGTAGGAATGAATAAACCATTTCATCAGGAAACTGCTGCTGGCATGTGTCACCTCTATGCCAGTGTATACCTCAGTGTTTGTGTTCTCGAGTTCATGTGTGTCAGGAAATGGTAGAGCCTAGTGAGGGAGAGTGCTCTCACACTGGACAGGTCTGAATTGAAATTCCATGTCTTCTCTTAACTATTGGCTCCTTGGAACATTTGTTTCATTTGTAAGATTGAGATGATAATAGCACTTAGTTAATGGAATTGTTGGGGGGACCCCATAGGGCTTAGATTGAGGCCATTGCACATGAACAAATATTAAGTAGTAGTAGCGTGTGTAAGATTTGAAGTCCTAGAAAGTAAAGTCCAAGTGGTCAAGCATGACATCTTGAATAATGAAGTGATTAAGACCACCCTGTAGGAAAAGGTTCCCAAAAGAGTATTAGAGTATGGTAGAGCAGAAAGGATAACGGAAGCTGGGAGGTAAAGCACAGCAGTAGCACAGCAGTGTCCACTAGAGTAACCAATGCAGGGAATGTTCAACTCCCTCTGAGTTCCTCATGGTTATTCTCAGATGGACACAGCATCCAGTCAGAAAGTGGATTTCATAAGGAAATTTGGAGACTTGGTGGCAAGGATACATTAATATGAAAAAGTTCATCCTGGTATTCACAACCACAAGAAGGACCAAGTTGAAACTCTGACTATGGTCTGCAGTACAAATCCAGGCTTTGGCTAGTTTTTGTATGGCCTCTGAACTAAGAATGGATTTTACATTTTTAAAGAGTTGTTTAGGGGCGCCTGGATAGCTCAGTGGGTTAAAGCCTCTACCTTCAGCTCAGGTCATGATCCCAGTGTCCTGGGATCAAGCCCCACATCGGACTCTCTGCTCAGTGGGGAGCCTGCTTCCCCTCTTTCTCTGTCTGCCTCTCTGCCTACTTGTGATCTCTGTCTGTCAAATTAAAATAAATAAATAAATAAATAAATAATAAAGAATTGTTTAAGGAAAAAAAGAAGAAGAGAATAGAAAAAAAACCTATGTGGTCTAAAAGCTTTAAATATTTACTGAGCCACTTACAGAATAAGTTTACCAGCTCCTATACTGAAGTATGTTTCTAGAACATGAGTCTGAATTCAGACAGATGTGACCTTGGAGTTTACCTCTGCTGCTTACCAGCTCTGTGGCCCTGAGACTCAGTGTTCTCATCTTCAGTATCAAGTAGTAATTAATGTCTAATGTGAAAGCTAAATGGCATTCTAGGCAAAGCTCTCCAAGTGGCTACTCACAAAAAGAGCAGAGAGTAAATAGCAGTATTTTTTCTTTGTTCCATTTGGATTCCATGAGGTCTATTACACTTTCTGTGCTCACAGAAGAAAAGCTGAAGTACAAGAAAGGCAACTGGTTTTCAGGCCAGTATGTGAAACAAATCTCTGAACTACCCTGTGATTTGCCCTGCCGTCCATAGTGATAGATTCAAGGTCTGGCACACGCATATAAACACACACACACACACACACACATCCACACACCCTATAGGGGGACACTGTGGCAAATGCATCCTATGGAGATGCTAGAGTGGAAGGAGAAAAATAGAAAAATTGTTTAGCTCTAGGTTTTTGGGGGCAGTGGGACATAGGCTAGAATAGAATATCCCTAGTGAACACAGAGATGGTGAGAGTGTGCATTATTGTTAGGCCATACTCTGAATTTATCACTCAGCCAGCTCATGATCCTCACAGAGTACTTCACAGCATTAATGTCAGGAACAGGAGAGGGAAAGAGATTAAGAAGGAAAATGGGCTTTCTAAGAGCACTGGACCTGCCCTGGAAAAGGAAGCACAAGAAAGTGGCTGAACATATGTGCTTTTCTTTTCTTTTTTTTTTTTCTTTTAAGATTTTATTTATTTGACAGACAGAGATGACAAGTAGGCAGAGAGGCAGGCAGAGAGAGAGGAGGAAGCAGGCTACCTGCTGAGCAGAGAGCCGGATGTGGGGCTTGATACCAGGACCCTGGGATGTGGGGTTTGATCCCAGGACCCTGAGATCATGACCTGAGCCAGAGGGAGAGGCTTTAACCCACTGAGCCACCCAGGTGCCCAAGTGTGTGTGTGCCTTTCTGGGCCTCAACTCTCAGGAGAGGAGGGGGTGAGGGACAAGACTGGAGCTAGGAGTGGAGAAGGAAGAAGTAAGTAGTGTACCTGTGTGCACGTATCCAGAATTCTCTTTCGTCAACCACCGCCATACTTGCAACTTTCAGATGAGTAACTGCATTGATTGCAGTGGTCTGGCCACTTTCTGGAATCAAAGTTTACAAATAATAATGCAAAAAACAAAGAAAAATTCTTTCATCAAGTCCTTTTCATCAGGGAGCATGCTTACTGGATGTCCATCTGGCCTCCTTGGGTTTATGAGAACTTTCTGAGGAGGTAGAATTAAGACTCCTCTGTGTCTTAAGACATGATGACAAATGATCCTTGGTTGAAGATTCATGTAACTTTAGGGAAGTTGTGAGCACCATCAGAAGGGCCCAAAAAGCTTTGTGGACTTGGATCTTCCTATCCTATTTCTTTTTTAAACCAATAAAATTTGTTCTGGAAATAAAATTGTACAAATCTCTTCTGATGCATGTAAGAAAAGCAAATGGTATTTATACAGTAGTGCAAGAGTGCTTTTGTTAACTCATTCAAACCCTGTTCTGTCTATCAAAGTTGTGGCCTTGGTCATCACTGGTCTTTGGTTCTGGTCAACACAGAAGAAGCCTGAAAACACTCTAGGCTAAATTGCTTTGTGTCCAAACTTTACTTGTTCATTGCTGATGTCTTGAATTTTTTGACAAGTTATCGAATGAAAATAAATAAATATGCGGTTGATTCTTGAGGGCTTACAAAGTTTAGTAAATGCTTACTGTTCGGCAGTTTTGAGTAATAAATAAAGGAGCATCCTGAAGTAAGTTTCATATAAAACTTGCTTTGGTTTTGCTTACACAAAATCCCTAGGAACCAGAAATTGAAATATGTTTCTGTATCTGAACTTTTTTTTTCCCTTTTATCATTGAACACATTTATTTATACTCTTAGTCTAAGGCTGTTCTGGACTGTTAGGTTGCTACTTTGATTTATTTTGGTTTTCGTTTCACTGTGGAAGGAAAAATGAGCCATTAAGCACTTGGCTTTGGACAGAAGATCTCCCATGATACTTTGAATGACATGCTTTTCCAAAACAGACTTGGGAAACACAGTTTAGCAGTTGGATTTCAGCTACATTCTAGTTTGGAGAGCACAGTTATAAGGTGTGGAGCCTTGGGGTTTTGGAAATAGGGAGTAAGGAGAAAGAGTTGTTCTTACTCTCTTTTCCATTGTCTACATCAGGAAAAATATTGTCAAGCATTGCTCTAAGGGCTTGGCATGCATTATCTTATTTAATCATTCATTCATGCATTTGACAAGTATTTCATGAAGGCCTACTTTGTGTCAGGTGCTATTCTAAAGGCTAGGGAAAAGAAGTAAACAAAAAAGTACAAATATCCCTGACCTCAGGGAGTGTATTGAAGGGCATGAATAAAAAATAAGAAAATAAACTACAACATTTGTTAAACAGTGACAAGAGATTAGGAAGAAAACCACACCGGGAAGTTAAATACGAACCCAGTTGGGAGCTGGGGAGGTGGATGTTTTAGAAGATACCTAAGGAAATCTTCTTAGAGAAGGTATTTTTTAAGTAAAAACCTATAAGTGAGAGGGATACCGTGTAGACAATGTAGGGAAGAGGGTTCAAGCCAGAGGAAATGTCAACTACAGAGGCCGTGAAGTGGCTGCAGACCAGGTGCATGGGAATGGCCAGGGATCCAGGGAATGTGGAGGGGGTGAACAAATAGAAAAGCAGTGGAAAAGAAGGCAGAGAAGTAAGGTGAGTGCAGGGGGCAACTATGCTGGTCTTTATAGGTCATAACAAGGCATTTAATTCTTCCTGTGAATAAGATTAGATTCCATCGAAGGGCTTCCAAGAGAGGATTCACATTTAAGTGTTATCAAGATCACTCAGGCTCCTCTGTGTAGACTCGATAGGGTATAAGAGTAGAAGCTAGAATAATAGAAAGATAATGCAATAATCCAGATGAAAGGTGATCGTGACCAGAACCAGCACGAAAGTGATAGTCATGGTAAAAGTGACTGAATCCTGAATATTTTGAATTCTGCCTGTCTCAAAAGTAGAGCAGAAAAGATTTGCTGATTGACCAAGAGATTAATAAAATGATGGGGTACATCCAAGCTTCTCCATTTTATTTCTCAGAATGAATAATAGATTTTTCTATCTATTGATCAGTTGATACATCATTTATCTTTATTACCTGTATATATCTGTCAGTACATCTTTCAGAATCTGTTTGGTTGTCTGTTCACCCATCCATCATTTCTTTTGTTGATACAGCTAAGGAGTGGATAAAAGGGAAGGCAAAATATTTATTATTGGCATCTAGTTATAAATGGACAATACTAATTAGAAGGGAAATTCAGTAGGAGAGCTTAATGTTAAGAAGGAAATAACATCATAGATAGGTAGAAATAAAAGGGACTTAAACTAATTTGTGAAAAAATAAGGAGTTTCATCTGACTTTGATAGGAAGGAGAGCTAGGACAAAGAAGGAAAAGAGGCAGAACCAAGGAATGGCTTGCATAAGCATATCCACGGGTATTAAAATATTCTAACCAAATAGAATTAAAGGTTTAAAAAGTCTTTCAAAGTTGCCTTTAGTTATTGCTATTATAATGAGAAAAATTAGTACAAACAAAATCATGAGTAATGGCAAGTCTGTTTTATGCTGGGTGAAGTCTAGGGCAAAGTTTGGGAAGAGATTAAGCTTAGACAATAAAGTAATACATGAAGATTACTATATATAGATATAGGATTATATATATCTATATATATCTATATATATCTACATATGTCTACATATATATTTATATATATGTGTGTGTGTATATAATAATATAACATAACACATATATATAACATAACATACACACACACACACACACACACACATATATATATATATATGTTATATTATACTTTCATGTGTAGGAGAGCCTTTAGGTTCCGTCCCAGATCCTGATAGACAACATCAAACCAATATAGGTAGAACAATATATATTCACATATCCCCATTGTTTTACCTGCTCTACTTCTGGCATTCCTGTTGAGAAGGAGCCCTGATGAGAAGATGGTATAAGTTCTTCTGGGATGAGACAACCTGCACAGACTCTCCTTATTTTGTACCCCAGGTTTCCCTTATGTAGGAAAATTGGATCCACCCAAACAAGAGAGACAACAGTGTCCCTATGGCAGTGCATTTTGTTTTCTATTTTTTATTGACGTTAATTGACATAGTGTTTTATTAGCATCAAGTGTTTAGTAAATTGATTCAATAATTCATTACTCAGTACTCACCACAGTAAGTGCAGTCACATAATAAAATGTTACTCCTATATTGTTGATTATATACCTATGCTGTATTTTTCATCTCCATGACATTTATTTTATAACTGTAAGTTTGTACCTCTTAATCCCCTTCACCTATTCCCTCACCTTTCTCTTCCCAAACAGTCTGTTCTATGTATTTAAGTCTGTTCATGTTTTGTTTCTTCCCTTGTTCCGTTCTTCAGATTTCACATATAAGTGAAATCATGTGGTATATGTCTGTCTCTGAGTGATTTATTTCGCTTAGGATAATACTCTCAAGGTCCATTCATGTTGTCAGAAATGGCAAGATACCCTGTCTTATAAGGTTGCATAATGTTCCATTATATAGATACAGATTATATAGATAGATCTCACATCTACTTTCATTTATTGATGGACATATAGGTTGCTTTTTTTCTAGGCTATTCTGAATAATGCTGCAGTTAACACAGGGATGCATATATGTTTTTCAATAGAGTTTTCATTTTCTTTGGATAATCACCCATTAGCACGGTTAGTAGGTCATATAGCATTAATATTTTTCAATTTTTGAGAATCCTTTATAGAATTTCTCACAGTGGTTGCACTAATTTACATTCCTAACAGCAGTGCACAAGGGTTCCATCTTCTCCATATCCTCGTGAACAGTTGCTACTTCTTGTCTTTTTGGTACTAGCTATTGTGACTAGTGTGAGGTGGTATCTCATTGTGGTTTTGATTTGCATTTCCCTGATGATAAGTGATGTTGAGCATCTTATCCTATGTCTCTTGGCCATCTGTATGTCTCACCTGGGAAGATTTCTATTCAGGTGGTTTGCCTACTTTTTATAATTAGATTATTTGTGGCTTGATTTTGAGTTACATAAATTCTTCATGAATTTTGGATATTAACCCCTTATCAGGTATATAATTTACAAATAACCTTCCTCATTAAGTAGGTTGCCTTTTTTTCATGTGTTGATGGGTTCTCTTTGATGTGAAAAAGCTTATTTTGCTGTAGTCTAATAGTTTATTTTTTATTTTATTTCCCTTGCCTCAAGAGACAGGTAAATATCAGTGCTTAGGCCAGTGTCCAAGAGATTATTGCCTGTTTTTCCTTTTAGGAGTTTTATCATTTCAGGTCTCACATTTAGGTTTTTAATCCATTTTTAGTTTATTTTTATTTATGGAGAAAGAAAATGGTTTATTTTCATTTGCATGTAGCTGTCCAGATTTCCCAACATCATTTATTGAAAAGACTGTTTTTTTCTCCTTTGTATACTCTTGCCTTGTTTATTACAGAATAATTGACCATATAGACATGGCTTTAGGCTTCCTATTCTGTTTCATTAATCTGTATATCTGTTTTTGTGCCAGTACCATACTTTTTGATTACTGCAGATTTGTAGTTTGTCTTGAAATTTGAGATTGTGATGGCTCCAGGTTTGTTTTTCTTTTTTAGGTGCTTTGGTTATTCAGGTCTTTTGTGGTTCCGTACACATTTTAGGATTCTTTGCTCTTGTTCTTTGAAAAATAGTACTGATGTTTTGATAGAGATTACATTGAATCTGTAGATTGATTTAGGTAGTATAGACATTACCTCTGAAGAATTAGTATTAATTTTTCCATTCCATAAGCATGGTATATCTTTCTAATAGTGTTATCTTCAATTTCATTTTTTATAGTTTTAAATTTTTTTTAATTTAATTTTATTTATTGTGTGTGTGTATTCCAAAATTCATTGTTTATGCACCACGCCCAGTGCTCCATACAATTTGTGCCCTCCTTAATACCCACCACCAGTCTCATCCAACATCCCACTACCCTTTCCTCCAAAACCCTACAGTTTGTTTCTCAGAGTCCACAGTCTCTCATAGTTTGTCTCCCCCTCCGATTTCTCCCAGCTCACTCTCCTCTCCTTCTCCCAATGTCCTCCATGTTATTCCTTATGCTCCACAAGTAAGTGAAACCATATGATAATTGACTCCCTCTGCTTGACTTATTTCACTCAGCATAATCTCTTCCAGTCCTGTCCATGTTGCTACAAAAGTTGGGTGTTCATCCTTTCTGATGGAGGCATAATACTCCATAGTGTATAAGGACCACATCTTCCTTATCCATTTGTCCGTTGAAAGACATCTTGGTTCTTACCACAGTTTGGCGACCATGGCCATTGCTGCTATAAACATTGGGGTACAGATGGCCCTTCTTTTCACGACATCTGTATCTTTGGGATAAATACCCAGTAGTGCAATTGTAGGGTCATAGGGAAGCTCTATTTTTAATTTCTTGAGGAATCTCCACACTGTTCTTCAAAGTGGCTGTACCAACTTGCATTCCCACCAACAGTATAAAAGGGTTTTGCCCTTTTAATTAACATGTTTTGATTCAGGCCTCCTTGGGTTTATCTTGTTAGAAATTCTCTGTCCTGGGGTGCCTGGGTGGCTCAGTCAGGTAAGCATCCCACTCTTGATTTCAGCTCAGGTCATGATCTCAGGGTCATGAAATTGAGCTCATGTTGGGGCTTTTGAGAGTCTTTCTCTCCCTCTGCCCCTCCCCATGGTCACACTAAATCTCTCTAAACAAAGAAATGAAATCTTTTTAAAAAAATTCTCTGTCCTTTTGGACTATCATTTCTTCAAATAACTTTCCGGCCCCCTTCTCTCTCTTCTCCTTTTAGGATCCTTATAATGCAAATGTTATTACACTCATTGATATCACTAAAGTTCCCTTAACCTATTCTATTGATTGATGGATGGATATTCAGTTTGTTTGCTCTCCAGTACCCTGGCTTCCAGATTGCTGATCCATTGTCTGCATTGTCTTATCTACTGTTAATTCCCTCTAGTTTATTTTTCATTTATTGAATACTTCAGCTCTCACTGGTTCTTTTTTATATTTTTTTCTTTGTTGAAGTTCTCAATTCATCAGTTCTTTTCTTCTAGTCTATTGTGTATCTTTATGAGCAGTACTCTGAACTCTTTTTCAGGTATATTACTTACCTCCATTTCATTTAGCTCTTTTCCTGTAATTTTTTCTTATGTTTTTCTTAAGGGACATATTCCTCTCCTAATTTTATCTAACAATCTGTTTTGTGTGTGTGTGTGTATTAGGTAGGTCAGCTAAACCTCTTGGTCTTGGAAGTACTGACGTTGTGTAGAAGAGATGTCATATTATAGTGCTTCCTGGTAACATGAAGAAGAACCAGGTACATGGAAAGTGTCAGTACTGACTTTCTTAAGTATCCAGCAATTTGGGATAGGGGAGGGAAGAAGAAATGACACTAACAAGCACTTTTGTTTCTGGAGAAAACTCCTGCAGCTTTCTGCCTCTCCAGCATACATTCTAAGATTGGTTAATAAGTCTCCTTCACAGATACCCCAGGTGTTTTACAAACTGCTCCTCTCCTGTGTGTTGGGCTGAGTTATTTAGTATGCTAGCTCTTTAGGGGTAGGGTCTTGGCTTTGTGTCACCCTCTGGCTCTCCTGAAATTAAGCTGACTGGTTTTTAAACTCCCAGAGTTAGGCCCCACTGGTTTTCAAAGCCCAAAGTTATGGGAACTCTTCCCAGTATAGTTCGCCAGGACCAGAGGTGCCCAGTGTGGGCTTCTTATCACATGTTCCTTTCTGCTTGTGATGTCCCTTCTTTTCGTGATTAGCTGCACCAGAAATTTGATGCCATGTCTCTGTCTCTCCTATCCATTTTGATGTGGCCTTCTTTCTATGACTGACTTTGGATGATCTGTTCTGCCAGTTCAGGTCATTTTCAGAGTTTGTTGTATAGATGCAGTTGTTACCCTGGTGTGTTCATGTGACAAGTTGAGCTCAGGATCCTCCTACTCGGCCATTTTCTGTTTCTCTAAGGCAATGCATTTAAAATATTTATCTGTAAAGCAGAAGCATATCATCAACAATTATATAGGGAAGTACATGAGTAATTAATAAATGAAATGTTAATTAATGTTTCCTTTTATTGAAAGGCAGATAATGCGTATAGTATGCCTGGTTTGATAGTCATTCAGTGTACCTAAGGTTAAACTTGTTCTGCTATTGGGACACCTGGGTGGCTTAGTCAGTTCAGTGTCTACATTTGGCTCAGGTCATGATCCCAGGGTCCTGGAATGAGTCCTGCATCAGGCTCCTTGCTCAGTGGGGAGCCTGCTTCTCCTTATGCCTGCCACTTTCCCTGCTTGTTTTTTTTTTTCTCTCTGACAAATAAGTAAAATCTTTTTAAAAAGATTGTTCAGTTACACTAAGAAAATGCTCTAAATCGCTTATCTTGTGTCTTCCCAAGTAAGAAGGAAGTTGCACACTATAGAAGGCAAGCAGATGATAGAAATGCATGAAGCAGTAGAGATGCGTGTCTAGTTGAAAAAGACCCTAACACTGAGTTTTAGGGAATTGTCTCCAAGTAGAAATGTAACCCAAAGATGTTAGATGTTCACTTTTGTCCTAAGGTTTTAATGTGAAATAATTAAAAAAAAAAAAAAAAAGGCCTTTATTAGACCAACCAAGACACATCTACAGGTTACTAGTTTGACTCATGTATCTAAATTTTCAAAATAGGAAGATATTATAGGTTAATGACTAGGAACCCAGACTTTTAACACAACCTAGTTTGAATCTTTCCTCCATGCTTATTCAGTGAGTGATCTTGGGAATTTACTAAAATTCTCTGAGTCTCAATTACCTCAATTCTGAAAAGAATATGGTCCTTAAGTTCTAGGGGTGCTTGGGTGGCTCAGTTGGCTAAATGTCTGCCTTCAGCTCAGGTCATGATCCCGAGGTCTTGAGATGGAGACCCACATTGAGCTCCCTGCTACTCCGTCTCCCGTTCCACCTCCCCCTCACCTCAGTCATTCTCTCTCTTTCTCAAATAAATAAATAAAATCTTTTTAAAAATACCTATGTTTTAGAGTTGTGAAAACTGAGATTACATATGTCAAGAGAGAGTGGTGATCAACAAATGTAACTTCAAAATTCTTGCTACTCTGATTGCCAGAGTTTTATCACCTCAATCCCAGCGGGCTGAGTGTTCCAGTCTTTTGAAAAATATATATTGAACACATTCCACAAAAGGAATTGTACGAAGTCTTTGTATATGAATTCTGTATGCAGAGTTTATTCCTCTTAACTTTTAAATAGATGCTACTCTAGTACGTGTTCACAGGTGAGAATATAGAGGCAAGGCTAAGCATTTTCCACAAACTAAAAAAAAAAAAAAAAAAAAAAAAGGAGTTGCAATTCAAACCCAGTTTATCTGACTATAAAACAGAGCTCCTAATCACAGCCTTATACATAAAGTATCCATATATCTTCGGTCTGTATCAAGAGGAAACAATAAGTATGGAATTAGAGAATTTAGACATGAGAGAAGGATGAAGAAGAAAGCAGACAGTAATTACCAAAGTTAAGGGGCTTCGTTAAATCACTGTAAGTACTTCTGGCAAACAGTGTGATGGGCACAATATAAATGAGTTCATTGTTTCTAATATCCAAACTGAACATTTTAACTTCCTTTTGGGGACATGTGAAAAAATAAATCCTTGTAGAAATTTATCTCTGTATGTGACCTAAAACTCAAGACTTTTTTTTTTTTTTTCTACAAAGTTATCACTCTATAGCCAGCTTATCCAGCAGAAATACCTGGCAAACAAGGAAATGCCCACCTGAAATGAAACTACAGGTCAGAACATTCTGGCTAGCATAGCAGCTGAAGTAAAAGCAGTCAGATGGGATATACTGTAAAATTGTGCACACTGTATCTGGTTGCATGGAACATTACAGTGTATAGAGATTAGAGAGCTAAATTCATGGAGCTGTAAATTCCTTGAAGAACTTGGCAGGATTAGGTTTAGTTGTGGGTGTAAGTTAATTCACCAGAACAGTGAACAGACCTTGGAGGCAGCCACAGTCACTGAAAAGAGATTTTGATGGATGTCTCAGTCCTGGATGCATGGTGTTCAGAGGTGCTCATGCACTTCGGAAACAGAATCGGGCCAGAAGCTGAGCACATTGCAGGTACTGTAGGGGTGTTCCCTGAGGAGAATATTTATTAGGAGTGGAGAAGGAACCGGAACTTGGAAAAGCTGATGGGAGAGCTTAAGAAAAATGTTGGTGTTTCTCTCCTGTAACGTCTGGAGCAGGAGGTAGACATGACGCACGAGTGTTTTTCTATAGTACAAGCTAATTCCTGTTCCTAAGAATGACCACAATGTTGATGGGAATCAGGAAGAACCAAGAAGACTTCCTGTTCCCCTGTCCTTGAGCCTGTTCTGATACCCAAATCTCTTACTGTTGTCTTTATTATTCTTAGCTAATTTGTAGCAAGAATTCTTCTTTTTTTTAAAGATTTTATTTGTTTATTTGACAGAGAGATCACAAGTAGGCAGAGAGGCAGGCAGAGAGAGAGGAGGAAGCAGGCTCCCCACCGAGCAGACAGCTTGATGCGGGGCTCAATCCCAGGACCCTGAGATCATGACCTGAGCTGAAGGCAGAGGCTTTAACCCACTGAGCCACCCAGGCGTCCCTGTAGCAGAAATTCTTTATGTGGCAAATGCTATGCTAGGATATTACATTCTTTATTTCACATTTTTACAGAATCCTCATGAGGTACACCCACAAAGTTAGGTGAGAAAATGAAGAGTCTGAAAGGTGGTCATTTGCTCAGGGCTCCCATCCAAGCGGCAAACCTGACAGTGAAATCCAGAATGATTTTACCTCAACCTTCCTGTTAATTGCAGTCCCTTACGCTGTACTTCATTTTTTTAAGAGAAATAGATCTTTGAAATCTTGGAGATCTGTGACATGATCACAGATGATCAGCGGTGGCGTGTGTTGTAGAAAGAGCATTAGCTGGGACGTAGAAGATAGGTTATGTATTTTTCTTCCTTCGTTTAGCTCTTCCCTTATTGACCTGTGGAATCTGAGGTCTCAGTTTTCTTCTCAATAAGGGAAAGACTTAAAATAGGTAACTTTATAGTTTACCCCAATTCTGACTTCTCTAGTCCTCTCTATAGTGTAGGGGTCGGTGAATGGTGGGAGACACCAAGAAGTGAAAATAAGAGGATACATTAATTTTAAAATATTTTCATTATTTAATATTAATGATGTTAAATCCCATTTTAAGTATGATAAAACATTATCTATTTTTACTCCATAAATCTCCTGTGCCATAAGTATATTAGCACTATATTACCAGTTAGGAAGCTGAGTGATACGGAGGTTACCTTTTCCCAAGTCTGTACTGGATAAAACCAGTGCTCAGGTCTCGGTCCTTCTGATTCCAAATTTCATCATGCTAGAACCAAACGATAGCTTTCAGTGTCTATTTGTAGGCATAACAATCATGATCCTTGTAACCAATCATTTTATCCTGGCAAAAGTAAAAGTAGATTCTGAGAAGTGTACTTGGTAATGGAAAAAGCACATTGTTTTTAGAGCTTCAAGGACAAATCCTAATGAAGAGAAAGCTCAACTTGGAATAATAGTGCACAGCCTTTTCTTCAATGATTTGTAATTATTTTGATTTTGTTGATTCCATTTTGGGGGACCAGGAAGGAAAATGATGGCCAGTCATTGAGAAATCAATCATTTCACAGCATGGTTAGTAAGTTGTTCTAAAATTAGAACACAGTCAGTTTGATTGATAAAGTGACAGCCAAAACTTGATTATGGCCTCCTCTCTGTGGCAAAATAAATAGAGTCCGGCCTCAGATTCAGTGTTGGAGGCTTTTTTTTTATAGTATCTGGTTGGATCAACAGCTTATTACTAATTATTCCTAAATTATTGCTTACCTTAATCTCTCTATAATCTCAAACTGTTCTTTATAGTACTTAATAAACTGCATGGCAAAGACTGTATTAACTCATGAAGCTACTCAGTCCATTTTTGGTAACCAGTTTTGATGAGTGTGGAGTTTTCCAGAATGAACTGAAAGCTATCTCCCTATCTCTCAGAGGGACCATATAGAATCTTTACCCTTTCTTCTTCAGAAATGAGTTACAATTTTTTGGTGATTTTTAAAAAATTGTCTTTAAAATTGAGGCTATGTTGTCTTACCATTTGTCAGATCACTACGGGTTCCTATTTTTCCTTTTAGACCTGGTACCTACAGAAATATACATAAGGAGGATGATTATTTCACTTTGTCTGCTGAAATAAATATTTGTGTTTTTACCCCCCAGCCAGGAATTCCCAAGCAGATTACAGGAATTTTCATGTATAGTCTTCAGAACAACCTTGTGATTTGCTGGTATTATTTGCCTTCTCCAGGCAAACAAACCAGCAAGTCACACAGCTAATAATTTAATGTTAAGGCATTCACATCCAAGTGCCTAGAATTCCATGGAAATTGTGGGCTTTATGCGCTGCATGTTCTGCTTTCTTCCAGACTGTGAGCCTCTTAAAGGCAGGTCTGTGTTTATTGATCACAATATCCCAATAGTTAATAAAACATCTGTCATGAAATTGACACAAATTTCTATTTAATTAAATTAGACTATAAATTTCAAAAGTATCTATTTGGTTCCTATCTTGTAAATGTTTAAATCAGTGAATTCAATTTGATTATTTACTATTATCAGTGTTCAGTTATATCAGTGTTGAGATATATTACTTCCTTAATCTCCCTCTTTTTTGTTCTCTGTAGAATATTTTGGAACACTTGGGGATTTTTATAAGACATTTATTTGGGGATATTTTGAAATAAATAAATATTTTGCAGTACTTGGGATATTTTTGCAAGCCTCAGATCATACAGTGTCATAGCTTCTTTTTACATGCCACTTCTGTATATCTGTTCTTGCTAAGTCCTTTCTAGAACTGGAGCGTATTGCAATTATGACCTGAGAAAGGAAATATATTTATTTAAGAGTTTCCCCTAAAAGGATTATATGCTTTGGCAATTTTCCCCCCTAAAATCACTGTCCTTTCACCAAAACTCTTCATAAAGTAATAAAAAGAAAAGTTTATTATCATCATCAAAAATAACTTTATTAAAATAGAAAACAAATCCTTATAGCCCCATGGTAGAGCAGCCACATAAGAAGGAATTAGCTGTTTAAAAGATATTATGTCATATTGGTATCATACGAATTCTGCATATGTTTTGTACTTTTGAAGTAGGTTTCCCTAACCAGCATGCATTTGATATACTGGTAGGCAGGTCCATTTGGAATAACCACAATATGATTTCTTATTGATGTTCTAGAGTCATGGACATAAATTCCTTTGTACTAATATTCATGATTCTTATAAGAAAGCATTATAACATCTTTTCCTTTTAATTAAGGCAAATACCTCTTCATAGATTGTGTTTGCCCTCATTCACCAGTTTTTAAATTAAAACCTACACTGTGTCAGGCAGTCTTGTAGGTATTGAAGACACCAGAAAGAAAAAACTTGGTCCTTCGGAAGTCTACAGCTTGGCGGACAGACAGTCCATTATAATAAAAAATTACAGTTGCTACAATGTAGCTACTTACAGCGTGGATGAGATTATAAGGATTATGTCCCTAAGTTTGGAAAAGATAAAAGAAAACTTCACAGACGCAGTAAGTTTTAAGACACAAAAATTAAGAAAACCTACTCAATTATTTGGAAGCATAAAGGAGCTCAGCATCTTTGAAGATCAGCACAAGAATTGATAAAAGTGTGTTGTAAGAAAAAGGAATGAGGTCAGAAAACTAGACTGTGGCTGAATCTTGGGGAAGCCAAAGATCTTTCCAAGGAAATTGTATTTAATCCTGTGAGCAACAGGAAATGGCTGCAGAATTTTGAGCAGAGGAATGACTTAATTAGATGTGAGTGCTCAATGCCACATTGATTTCAGAGAAATGACAATTGTGCTATTGACAATAAGTCAATCCTAGCTCAGTTCTAGAACCTTATGAGGCTTAATGTCCAGGGTTCCCTGGTTCCATGTCTAATGTTCTGTAACCAGGACTGGACTGAGCAAAAAATAATTTTTTTTTTTTTTTAATCTAGAAGCAGGCATGGGTATCACTGTAGCTGTTACACAATATTGTAGGTGGTAGTTCTTTGGGCCTTCTGTGTGGACATTCTCCTGAGATTGTCATGCAACATGATTCAGTTATTTTCTCTGAGTAGTTCATAGAAGTGTGGGTGCCTATACATTGTACATTCCATGTCAGAGTGCTGACGTTTGAAGATAGAGAGGTAGACAGCTAATTCTCATCTTGATCTGTCTAGAATCCTGATTACTGTTTGCTTTAAAGAAGACCATTGTGAATGCCTGGGGGAGATATGTCAGATGTGAAGTAGTAGCCATAAATTAAAGCAACACTCCACGTGTCAAAGAACACAGTAAATAAATTTGAGAATGTCATGACATGCACTGTTTTATTGGTACCCATGAACTTGAGGTTCCACTTTCAAGCTGAGCTCCAGAGGCCATTTTCCAAATGTTCTCTTTTTTTAAGAAAACATTTTATGTTGAATTCATTTCAGACTCATAAGAAGTTGAAAAAATAGCCCAGAAAGCTTCTATGAGCCCTTCTCCCAGGTTCCTCTAATGTTATCTTCTGTAATTATAATACTTCATCAAGACCAGAAAACAGACGCTGGTACAACACAACAAACTGAACTGTGGATCTTACTTGGATTTCTTTAAGGTTTCAATCACCAAACTTCACCCACATTTTTTTTCCCCTCAATTCTTCACGTGTTTCCTAATCCTTCCTGCTTTAAAACCTCACACATGCTGTTCCATCTGCTTTGGGTACTTCTTCCTGTTTTGACTACTTAACTCCTACGGATATTGAATCAATTTTCTAATTTAGATATCTGCTTCCTCTTTCAGTTTCAGTTCCTGTATCATTTCTTAATGGATGCTTTCCAGAGCCCCGCCCCCCCCCATAAGTTGTATCTGCCTGCTGTGTGTCCTCATAGCTCTCTGTCCTTCTCCTTCTTGCCATTTATTATAATTAAAAACAAATAGTTCTCTAATTATCTCCATTTCAATATGTAAAGTTTGTGATGGTTAATTTACAAGTCAGCTTGACTGGGTAATGAATGCCCAGATAGTTGGTAAAACATTCCTGCACGTAGGTGTTTCTGGAAGGGGTTAGCACCTGAATTCATAAACTAAATTAAGAAGGTCATCCTCAGCAGAATAGATGGCCATCACCCAATTCATTGAAAGCCCTAGTAAAACAAAAAGTAGGAGGAAGGGTGGTTTTGCTTTCTCTGCTTGAATAGAGACATTCATCTTCTCCTGTCCTTACACATTGATGTTCATGGTTCTTGAGCTTCTGGACTTGGACATATACCATCAACTCCCCTAATTGTTCAAGTTCATATTCAGACTGGATTACATCACTGGCTTTCCTGGTTCCTCAGCTTACAGATGGCAGATCATGGGACCTCTCAACCTCTGTAACCATGTAAGTCAATCCCTATAATACATTTCTTCGTATCTATATGTCTATATCTAGATATAGCTCCTCTTGGTTCTATTTCTCTGGAGAACCCTGGTTAATGCACAGATGGAAAAATTATGTGTTGTTTTAGGGGCTTTTAGTTTATCATGAAAGAGAAGGATGTTTCCTTACTCATGAAAGAGTAAGGATGTTTCCTTACTCTCTAAGGGAAGTAGGCAGGGCCCTCCCGGTACTTACTGATTTCCAGTCAGCCCTCCCCTGAAAATCTATAAATGACATTGGAACACAACTGGATCAACTATAGAGATCGACTCATAGTGTTTAATATCTTTGGTAAAGAAAATGTTTCATTACTTTCTTTGACCTGGAAGCCCCTTAAATACAAAGGAATCTCTCTTTATTCAACATTTAGAATTTCTATAACATTATTGGAGAACATGGAATGAATACACATGGAAAGATATTTGTTCTCATTCAACTTCTGCTGATGAAGTAAAGAGAAGGCAAGTGAATGAAATTAACAAATGCATTATTCATTCTTGTATTCACCCATCCATCTGTATTCAGCAAATCCTGTTACAGCAGAAGTTTTGGATTGTGTGTTCCAAGGAATATATGAATAAAGTAAAACTCAGGGCCAAGTAGAACTTACAACATAGAAAGAATATAAAAAATCATGTGGAGTGATGGGAAGGTGTGTAGCACTGGAACCACTAGGAATTTAAAAGTACACGTAGAATGCTATCATCACACATAGACATTCACAAATTTGTGACTATGTATAGTGCTGGATATTAACTAGATTTCTTGTGATTGTTTCCAAATAAATATTGACTCACTATATTGTACACCTGAAACTAACATCCTGTTATATGTTAAAGACACCTAAATTGAAGAAAGTGAAATCATAGCCCAAAAAAAAGCAAGCTTATGAATACAGGTTGGTTGCCAGGGGCACGAGTGTTAGTGGAATGGGTGAAGGGGGTTAAAAAGTACAAACCTGCAGTTACAAATAAGGCATGGAGATGTCCTGTATGGCAGGCTGCCTCTAGTTACTGATACTGTGCTGTGCATTTGAAAGTTGCTGAGAGAGTAGTTTTCATCGCAAGAAAAAGATTGTAGCTGTGAGGCAACAGAGGTGAACTTACTGTGGTGCTCATTTCACAATATATACAAATATCATGTCACTGTTATACACCTGAAACTAACATAATGTTATATGTGGATTATATCTAAAATTTTTTACAAGGGAGGAAAAGGGGCCAAAATGTACTTATTTGGGAGTTAGACATACCTTTTCTCGTATCTTGGCTCTGCCTCTCTCACTTTAAATCAAACCCTCTGAGCTTTGGTCTCCTCTTCCACTAAATGGACATAATAATATAACTTAACTGTGGGGTCATGAGGCTCCAATAAGATCAGGAATATAAAGCGCTTTTTTTGTGGTGCTAGGCAGACAGTAAAAGCCTAATGCTATCTTTTGTTATTATTTCTCCTGAGTCTCATTACTGTCGAACCTTTTCTGTGAATAGCCTGATACCCCCAGTTCATTACTATTACAGCTTTCACTAAAATGTTCTTAGTGGCTTCAACAAAAGTAAAAATTTTGATCTTACACAAATGGCAAATGAGAACAGTAGAGCTGTATCGAGAGGAGATGCTGGGTATTTGTCCGGCCTCTTGGATTCCCTTTCTTTTACCCTAGCTCAGAGCAAGTGTGATTTAAATTCCTAACACAACGGTATGACAAATTTTACAAATTATGGAGCTTTCAGGGTCACTTACAAAGAGTTGAAACTGAAAATGTTGTGTTCACAACGATGCCAAGGATCTGTTTGTACCTAATTACATATAACTCCGGCACACAGGTGATAAATGCCAGTCAAGGGGACTGACTGATCAGGTGTGCAGGGAGTCAGAGCAGGGAAAGATTGCGTTTTCAGAAGCTGTTCAAGGCTGCAGCAAGAATGTCCTTCTCAGAAAGCACATATTTATCTCTTACCATTTGAGGACTGAACTTAGTTTTTTGTTTTTTTTTTTTTTTAACATTTTTTAAATTTTCAGCATAACAGTATTCATTGTTTTTACACCACACCCAGTGCTCCATGCAATCCGTGCCCTCTCTAATACCCACCACCTGGTTCCCCCAACCTCCCACCCCCCGCCGCTTCAAACCCCTCAGATAGTTTTTCAGAGTCCATAGTCTCTCATGGTTCACCTCCCCTTCCAATTTCCCCCAACTCCCTTCTCCTCTCTAACTCCCCTTGTCCTCCATGCTATTTGTTATGCTCCACAAATAAATGAAACCATATGATAATTGACTCTCTCTGAAATTGACTTATTTCACTCAGCATAATCTCTTTCAGTCCCATCCGTGTTGCTACAAAAGTTGGGTATTCGTCCTTTCTGATGGAGGCATAATACTCCATAGTGTATATGGACCACATCTTCCTTATCCATTCGTCTGTTGAAGGGCATCTTGGTTCATGGCCATTGCTGCTATAAACATTGGGGTACAGATGGCCCTTCTTTTCACTACATCTGTATCTTTGGGATAAATACCCAATAATGCAATTGCAGAGTTATAGGGAAGCTCTATTTTTAATTTCTTGAGGAATCTCCACACTGTTCTCCAAAGTGGCTGCACCAACTTGCATTCCCACCAACAGTGTAAGAGGGTTTCCCTTTCTCCACATCCTCTCCTTTCCTGTCTTGCTAATTTTGGCCATTCTAACTGGTGTGAGGTGATATCTCAATGTGGTTTTGACTTGAATCTCCCTGATGGCTTCAGTGATGATGAAGATTTTTTCATGTGTCTGATAGCCATTTGTATGTTCATCAGAGAAGTGTCTCCTTAGTTCTAATGGAACTGGTTTGAGTCCTCAGAGTTGTATGAAATAGAAACTTGTAAGGTAAAGGTAAAGTAAAGTAGAGGTAAAGGTAAAGTTCTCTTGGTTTCTGGTGGCCCAAGAGAAGTGGCGAAACCTCTCTAGGAAGCAGATTTGAATAGCAAACAGCTATGACTGTCTACTAGCAAAACAGTAATAGTGAGAATTAGCATGTTCTGGATACTTACTATCCCAAAGTGTGGTATCCCAGCCTTTTGCATTGCACAACCCACTACAAGTAAAGATAAATTAATGAGTTTTCCCCAAAGAGCATTACCAAGATTTTATCACAGAAATGTATAATTTGTTAAAGCTACAATTACTATTGCTGTCAATTTTTTTAAAGCAAGAAGAACATAATCTGTATAAATAAAATGAAGTCGTTCTTCTTTTGCCTTTTCATGCATTGCGCACGCGTAAGCATATGGGTTTTCAGAATATGAAGAGTATATGTCTAGGACAACCTGATTTAAAGTATGGACTGGTGTCATTGATGTTGGGAGAGTGGGGGTGCCCCTCAAAGAAACAGATACCTCCAGAGCACATGCACCTGAGCCTACGGGAGACACCTTCCTGATGGCAGGTGGAGAGACAACGGCATTGCATTCTGAGATTGTCAGTGCCTCAGAGAGAGAAAACAGCACTGATTTAAATGGGAACCCCAGATTGAAGCCAGAAGGGCGGGTGTTCTAAATTACAGGCCTTGATTACAGTTGTGCTTTTTCTCAGGGTATGTAGCCTGTGTATGCTAGGTGTAGCAGCATTTTATTTAGTCAATGGTGGTTAAAGATTTTCTCAAGTATATCATAGGAGGATGGCTGCTATCAGAATAAAGGACAGTCTTTATTAAGTCACCGAGTTTGGATTATGAAAATTTTGCTACTTTGACTTTATTTTTCTCATTATCTTGAGGACCAGAGAAAAACTTCTGAAGCACTCTGCACTGGTCCTTGGAGGGAACTGGATAGCAGACACCTCTTCAGAACCGTGGAGGCCTTGAACCCATGCCTCACGGGGCCTTATTGAAATAGTCATGAAAGGTGCCTATGCTTCAGAATTTCTAAAATGTTCTCCTTATGAGCATATCATGCAGCCAGGGTTGAGAACCACAGGTCTAGAGTAGTGCAACATTTCTCTCCCTCTTTCACTGTTTCCATCTAGAGACTATCCACTGCTCAAAGCTGTATCTTACATGAGCACACCTGGACGCTTCCTTTCCCAAGCAGTGTGTGTATTTAGTGCCACACCATCTTAGGTTTGAAGAATGTCTCCAAAATAAATTCAGTAGTCTCTTTCTTGTTTGCCCGACTGTTCACTGAGGCAAGCGAGAATTTTCTGCAGGGTAATGAGAGATTGACTTCCCACACCGTGTTAAGTAGATAGATGACTGTTACCCAAAGGGTTAAAATATGTCCCAAATGACTACTGGCCATACTCCCTTCAAAGCCAGCAGCTGGACGAGATTTAAGAGGCAGCCAAGACATTATGTTTGCAGTAATTTAGAGCTCCCCATTTGAAAACAGGACATCAATGGCCACAGTGTGAATTTGCTGAAAGAATAACAGGAAAAAACTTAACATCTGGCATGTTTTCCAGAAGCCATAAAATGGAAACATCATTACCAGAAAATATGATAGAGCTTGGCAGGTAAAAGGAGTATAAAAAATCTGAAAAGGAGAAAAAAGGATAGGACATGAATCAGTAAATTCTATAAATTGAGGAGGATGATGATGATGATGGAGTGGTGATGACATGCTTTTAAATTTATTATTGACATACAATTGACACACTGTTACTTTATTTTCAGGTGTATAGCATTCTGACTTAATAATTCTTTACAGTACTCCGTGCTCACCACTGCAAGCGTAGTCACCATCTGTCACCATACAATGTTATTACAGTATTACTGAATATATTCCCTATACTGTATTTTTTCATTTTTGTGACTTATTTTGAAACTGGAATTCTGTATCTCTTAATCCCTTTCACATATTTCACCCATTTTCCTCACCCACCTCCTCTCTGGCAACCACCAGCTTATTCTTTGTATTTAAGGGTATGTTTGTTCATTTGTTTTTGTTGTTGTTTTTTATTTTTTGGACTCCACTTGCAATTCAAATCATAGGGTATATGTCCATCTCTGTCTGACTTATTTCACTTATTAGTATCCTTTAGGTCTATCCATGCTTTCACAGATGGCAAGATTTCATTCTTTTTTATGGCTGAGTAACCGTCTATCACTATAATATGATATGACTGTTACATATATATGAGTAAAGAAGATGTGGGGTGTGTGTATTTGTATGCCTGTGTACATATACACACAACAGACTATATGATATATATTAATAGATAATATATATTTATATAGATAAATAGTATGAACATGTATATATATACACAATAGAATATATGTATATGTTCTGAATAAAGAATATGTGTGTGTGTGTGTATTGAAATATATAGTATATCTTCTTTATCCATTCATTTATGAATGGATATTTGGGCTGCTTCAGTGTCTGGGCTGTTGTAAATAATGTCGCATATGTTCATGGCAGGTGCGTATATCATTTCAAAATAGTGTTTTTGTTTTTATTTTATTTGCACAAATAGTGGAATTACTGAGTCATAAGGTATTTCTTTTTTTAATTTTTAAGGGAAACTTTATACTCTTCTCTGTAGTGGCTGCACGAGTTTGCATTCCCACCAATAAGGTGCAAGAGTTTCCTTTTCTCCACATCCCTGCCAACTCGTGTTATTTCTCGTCTTTTTGATCCTAGCCATTCTGACAGGTATGAGGTGATACTTCATTGTAGTTAGATTTGCATTTCCCTGATGATGAGTGATGTTGAGCATCTTGTCATGTGTCTCTTGGCTGTTTGTATGTCTCCTCTGGAAAAATGTCTGTTCAGGTCCTTTGCCCATTTTCTAATGAGACTGTGTTTTTGTTTCGTTTTGTTTTGTTTTGTCTAAGTTCTATCTATACTTCGGATATTAACCCCTTATGAGATACATTATTTGCAAATATCTTGCTCCATTCTATAGGTTGCCTTGTTGTTGTTGTTGTTGTTGTTGGTTCCCTCTCCTGTGCAAAAATCTATTATTTTGGTATAGTCCCAGTAGTTTATTTTTGCTTTCATTTCCCTTGCCTGAGCAGACATACCTTAAAAAAGGCTGCTAAAGGGGCACCTGGGTGGCTCAGTGGGTTAAGCATCTGCCTTCGGCTCAGATCATGATCCCAGGGTCCTGGGACAGAGCCCAGCATCTGGCTCTCTGCTCAGTGGGAAGCCTGCTCCCACCCACTCCCCGGTGCTTGCCTCTCTGCCTACTTGTGATCTCTGTCTGTCAAATAAATAAATAAAATCTTAAAAAAAGAAAAAAAAAGGCTGCTAAAGTTGATGTCCAAGAGATTACTGCCTATGTTTCCTTTCAGGTTACATGGTTGCAAGTCTCACATTTAGGTCTTTGATGCATTTTGAGTTTACTTTTGTGTTATGGTACAGGAAAGTGGTCTAGGTTTATTCTTTTGCTCAGGGCTGCCCGGTTTCCCAACACCATTTTTTGAAGGAAGGGCTCTTTGTCCTACTGTATATTCTTAACTCCTTTATCATACATTAATTAACCACATAGGTGTGGGTCTATTTCTGGGTTCTCCTTTCCATTGATTTACAAGTCTATTTTTGGGCCAGTACCATATTGTTTTGATTACTCTAGTTTTTTAATATATCTTGAAATCTGGTACTCTGATGCCTCTAGCTTTGTCCTTTCTCAAGATTTTTTGGCTATTTGAGGTGTTAGTGGTTCCATAAAAATTTTAGGATTATTCCAGTTCTCTGAAAAAAATGATATTAATATTTTGATAGGGATTGCATTGAATGTTGTGATTGGTTTGGGTAGTATAACCATTTTAACAATATTAATTCTTCCAGACTATAAGAGTGGTATACTTTTCCATTCATTTATATCATCTTCAATTTCCTTCATTAGTGGTTTGTAGGTTTCAGAAGAGAGGCCTTTCACCACCTTGGTTAAATTTATTTCTAGGTATTTTATTCTTTTTGGTACAATTATAAATGGGATTATTTTCTTAATTTCTCTTATTGCTACTTCATTATTAGAGTACAGAAATGTGACTGCTATCTGTATATTCATTTTATATCCTGAAACTTTGCTAAATTTGTTTATCTATTCTAATAGTTTCTTGATGGAATCTTTAGGGATTTTTTAAGTATATTGTATTACATCATCTGCAAATAGTGTCAATCTAATTTCTTCCTTATCAATTTGGATGAATTTTATTTCTTTTTCTTATCTGATTGCTTTGACTAGGGCTTCCAGTACTATGTTAAATAAAAATGGTGAGAATGGACATCCTTGTCTTGTTCCTGATCTGAGAGCAAAGAATCTCAGTTTTTCATCATTGGGTAGGATGTTAGCTGTGGGTTTTCATATATGGCCTTTGTTATTGAGATATATTTCTTCTAAACCCACTTGGTCAAGAGTTTTTATCACAAATGGATATTGTATTTTCTCAAATGAATTTTCTGTTTCTGTTGAATGATTATACGATTTTTATCCTTTCTCTTGTTAATGTGATGTATCATGTTGATTGATTTGTGACGCTATAGAACTACTCTTGCATTCCTGGAATAAATCCCACTTGATCGTGTTGGCAAATAATCCTTTTAATGAATTGTTGTATTTGGTTTGCTAATATTTTGTTGAGGATTTCCGCTTCTATGTTCATTGGGTATATTGGCCTGTAGTTTTCTCTTTTTGTTGTATCTTTGTCTGCTCTCACTGTCAGTGTAATGCTAGTGTCACAGAATGAATTTGAAAATTTTCCTTCCTTTTCCATTTTTTTGAATAGTTTGAGAGAAATAAGTATTCACTCTTTTTTAAACATTTGTTAGAATTCACCGGTAAAGTGATCTGTTCCTGGACTTTTGTTTGTTGAGAGTGTTTTGTTACCAATTCAAATTTTGTGCTATTAATAGATTTGTTCAAATTTTGTATTTCTCTCTTATTTTGTGGTTAGTATATTCAAATAACAGTAAAGTCAGTATTTGTGAGTTCCTTTGGTATAGGAGTTACCTATTTTTATTCATTCATTCCTGGATATAGGAATGGACCAGGTAATAAAGATAAGCTTGACTTAATCAAGCTTATATTCCAATTTGGGAAATTACTAATGAAATTCAACTTTTATGACATAAGAATCAATCGGTCACCCCAATTTAATTGGAATTTAAAGCTCAAGAAGGTTGTTACCATCCTTTAATTGATTAATACCTGTCATCTTGATGAATCAGGACATGTCAGAGGAATTATTATTTGCAGCTTTAGGCATATATTTCTTTATTGTAAAAGGAAAAGGGAGAGAGGACAGGGACTTTCTCACATTTGAGACTATTTGTATGGGCACCAAAAAACCTAGATTCAGATGTTCTCTTGGTCATTAATGCATACTGCCGTCTTGAGCAGATTCTTTCCTTTTCTGAGTTTCAGTTTCATAGAAACAAAGTGAGGCAGTTGGACTAGATCACTTGTTCTCAAAATGTAGTCATTAGATAAGCAACCTTACCACTACCTGGGAATTTATTTGTAATGCAAATTATCATGTTAAATCCCATATCTACTGAATCAGAAACTCTGGGTGGGGCCGCAATTGGTATTTTAACAGGTCCCCCAAGTGATTCTGATATACTAAATTTGAGGACCACTGGACTGGAGACAAAATATAAGGATTAAAATTTAAGAGCCAAACAAACTTGGATATGGTCCAAGCTCCACCACCTCTAGCTCCATAAGTATTGGAAAGTCACTGAACCACTGGGAGCCTCTGTTTTCTGAACCATCAAATGGGAGCAATAATAGCATCTTTCCTTTTTTTTTTTTTTTAAGATTTTATTTATTCATTTGACAGAGATCACAAGTAGGTAGAGAGGCAGGCAGAGAGAGAAGAGGAAGCAGGCTCCCTGCTGAGCAGAGAGCCCAGTGCGGAGCTTGATCCCAGGACCCTGGGATCATGACCTGAGCTGAAGGCAAAGGCTCAACCCACTAAGCCACCCAGGTGCCCCTAGTATCTTTCCTATTGGTCTGTTATAAATGAGATAACACATGTAAACTACACCAGGAAATGCTTGACATTTAAGTGATAATCAACATCATCACTTTTGTGATATTCAACATTTTGACACTAATATTCTAAGATTCTGTCATATTTGAAGATGACATCAAGGATACGGACTAGTCCAAAATAATGCCCAGGTGATTAAAAAAAAAGAAAAATTTCCCTTTTTAACAATCTAAGTATAGACTAAAACTGTCAAATTGCAGCTACAAATGGTTCTGCTGCAAGAGGTAGTAAGCATTGTTATAAACAGATGTTTCATTTTGCATCCAGAGCATTAGCAAGCCATGCCTGTCTAGCAGCCTGCTCAAATCAGGAGATCCATTGGCTTGCTATCTAGACAAATGGAACCTTGGATGTAAATCCAGACGTGTATTAGGCTGGTGATGATAAAATGAACTGAACAAAAGGAGAAGAATATCAATCCAGTCAGCAGATAGAAACTGAAGGAGAGATGCCATTTGAAATGTGTGGATGTGGCACCCTCCTCTCCCCTACTGCCATTCCCTTGTATCCCCTGAACTCTGCAGGCAGCAAGATCTAAGCGAGAACTTTAGGTTCTTCACAAAAGATGTTAAGCCACTGCAGAATCGGAAGAGATGAATGGTGACCTGCCACCCACAAGTAATTGAAAGGTGGGTTTAATGTGGTATAAATTCACCTACCCCCAATAAAGGAGTCAAGTTGAAGTTTAAGTCCAGAAGAAGTGAATTCTCCAAGGTATTTTATTTTCCGAGCAAGCTTAATTACAGTAGCTCTGTACACCCAAAAATTTTAGAGATGATACACAGCAGTGACTAAGATCTCAGTCCTTGGAGTTAGATAGCCACGCACTGAATCTCAACTTTGCCATTTACAAGCTGGATGATCCTGGGCAAGTTTCTTAATAATTCTCAGCCTCATTTTTTCCTACTTCAGTTTTGATGAAATCTTTGTGTATCTATGGGTTGCGCATGAAACTGTACCGAGCCAACATGTGGATTTACTAGTTCACAAGACTGAAAAGTCCTGAAGTAGATGGTAATTTCAGGCATGGCTGGCTTCAAAGCTAACACAATAGCTTCAGGTCTTGAATTCTGCCATGATAGCTTTAAGCTTGGTCCCCAAGAATAGGCAAGATGTCTACAGGACATCGATGTAACTCTCACTATAGTAGAAGACAAACCACTTCTTGCAGTGGGTCAGGGGGGTCCTGTGCTCTTCTCTGACTGGTACAAGCTGTCCAAAGCAGGTCCAATTATCACACAGAGCAGAAATCTGGTATGTTGATTGGCTTGGTGTTATAACACATGATCACCCCATGGGTGACAGGCAGTGCCACCAGGGATGAGGGTCCCAAAGTGAGGGATGAGTGAATGGGTGCTAGAAAAATTGGCGCTGTTGCAGTGGTGGAGAATAATACGTAGAGAGTCCATTCCTACCCACCCCCCCCCCCTTTTTTTTTCCCACTCAGTTGTTTTGTTCTGCATGCATGTTTAGTCCCTGGCTTCAAGGCATTACTGAACTCCAGATAAGTTTTTCATAAAATGTTGCTAGTGGACAGCTTAAATCAGAATTTTCCATAGTGTTGTTAAAATGAACCCACCACCTGAGAATTATGTCCACGTCTGCATTTTTAATAAGTTCCAAAGTGATTCTTAAAAATACTAAAGTTTGAGAATCATTGAAACAGATAATGAAGATAATTTCTCCTGTAATAAAGCATTGATTTAATATATTACATTTTACTGTCACTTCCTTATGTCTGTCTGTAAAGTAGAGACAATAATATATGACCTCAGCTATCTCAAAGAGCTCTTTGAGGACCAATAATTTCTTTAATGTAAATTTTTTTTCTGGTTCCTTAGAAATAGTGATAAAATAAGTTTTATTAATTTAGCATGCTAATGATACTAAAGTGAGCTCTTAAATAGAGAAGTAATGCATGTCATTTTTTAAAATTACGATATTGAGTTGATAAAATCTGTGTTTGATTTTATTCATCCATAGAGAGGGGAAAAAATCTCTATCAGATTTTAATGAGAATAATATAATTAATACACATAATATCCTTGGGATTTTGACCCATAGTAATGGTCCCATTGATAGTTACTCCTACTAGTCCCTTACTGTGTATTTTCTCACTTAATCCTCATAAATCCTGGTATTTATTACTGAATCTATTTATAAATGAGACTGAAGGCTCAGAGATGTTAGTTCACTTGTTCAAGATCACAGAGCTGGTATGGCAATTAAGTCAATATAGAGTTGAAATTCACAAGTATTTAGTAGATGCCTTTTAAAAACTATCCCTGATAAATTCATGATTTCTGAGTCATTTATGGGTGTTACAATTTTATTGTGTGAAAAGACCAACCAATAGAGTACTATAGTTGGAATGCAGACCATAAGTCTTTATTACATCTGAGCATATAATACTACTACTATTGCTTTCCATTGTCCATCCTACCAGACTAAGAAAACAATACTGAAACTTCTGATACATAATCTTGACAGGGTATCCATGAGAATTACTTTCTTGAAGACTTAGTTCTCTGAGTTAGGGAGTGAAAGTTACCTAAATTACTCCTAAGGACTCATTTACACAACAGGAAAATTAAGCTCAATATGTTGTTTATTTTTTGCAGGGGAGTTTGTTTATTCTCAGTTGTATTTTTTGTCAAGATTTATTTGTAGACTGTTTCCATTTTTTATCCAGCCAAAATTACTGGCCCAGCTATATTTAAAATATAAGAAATATAAGCCCGAGATAGCATCTACTCTAGAGTAGGGGTTTTTGTGTGTGTGCCTGCTCCCCATCTTGACCCTGTGTGCGCAGATAATCACGGATTCCATCTCACCATAACGTGTCATTTTTATCCATGCCGGTCTCCTCACAGTCTTCCACATAAGTTCACTTTACCTGTAAACTTGCCCACGCTACTCCCCCTCCTGGAACGCTGGTCGGTCCTCCTCTGCTGCCCACAGCTCAGCCCCTCCCTCCTGGCTCTGCTCAGGTCTGACCTTCTGTAGGAAGCTTATCTTGACGGCTCCACCCTAAAGTGATCATTCTTCTTTCTCTTACCTTTACTTTCCCTTTTTCATAACTTGTGGTTCTCCTGAGAAATTGCTTGGAATTGAGCTGGAAGACACTGTACATTGGGTGAATAAACGGGTTGTTTGCTTTGAATTGCCTGCTAGGAAGCTTAGAACAACTCTCAGGGCTGCCCAGAGCAAGGGAAAAGCCTTCAGAGTAAGCATTCTTACCTGAGCTTGGTTTCTGGCTCTGTTTCACATCCACGTGTTTTCCCTTCACACACACACACACACACACACACACACCCCCTGACCCTTTCTTAATCATATTGGCCTAATCTCTGTTTCATTTTTGTATTCTATGTAATTTAATAAGCCTCCTTATGTAATTGTTCCAGGGTGAGCGCAAATTGAAATATAAATGGACAGCTACAAGAGAGATGTCAGAAGTGTTTGTGTTGCAAGTGACAAAACATTACCCATCTTAAACTGTCTCAGCTTATAAAGAAAATTTGTTGGTTCATCTAGAAGAAAAAAAAAATCTAGAGGCTTTAGCTGGAACTTGATCTAGAAGTTCAAATTTTGTAACCCAGTGCCTGGCCGCCTGGTGAGATATTGAACTCTGCTTCCTGCAGCATGGGCTTTCTTTTCAGACCTCACCATCATGGTGCTGGGAGGTTCCAACCTCTCTCTCCCCTGGGGAGCAATATGAAACTAAGCATCCCAAACATCCAAACCTCTAAATTCATAGGAGGAAGGAAGGTTTCTTAGGATTATTTCTGTAGGATAGATAAGATGATTTTCTCTTAAGAAATGAAGGTGTCTTGTCTCCTCATTTCAGATTGGGACATTTATCCTTTCTTGAGCAAATCATTTACCTCCAAGAGTATATAGGAAGTGTTACAATCACTGATTGAAAGAACTCTTGTTTAAAGTTGGGGAAGGGTGACTTTAAAAAGGAATTCTTGGGGGGGTGCCTAGGTGGCTCAGCCTCTGCCTTCGACTCAGGTCATGATCCCAGGATCCTGGCCTGGAGCCCCTTATCGGGCTCTCTGATCGGCGAGCCTGCTTCCTCCTCTCTTTCTGCCTGCCTCTCTGCCTACTTGTGATCTCTGTCTGTCAAATAAATAAATAAAATCTTTAAAAAAATAAAATAAAAAGGAATTTTGGGGTACTGTCAGGAAGTTGGAGTTAGAAGCCTGGGGGCCAAAAACTTGACAAATACTCTCTATATAAAAAGTTTTGGAGTTTTCCCCATAATTGTTTTATTGATGTTTAGGTGCTAGCACATCTTCTGCAAGGTGATATCAGGATCCTTAAGTGTGGGGACGGTCTTGGGCTTTTCTCATAGTTTTCATAGTAGCCAGAGTAAAATCAAGCTTCCAGCTAGTACCCAGCCCACCTGCCGGTGGCCTTAGATGTAATTTATATTGTAGTTCACTTGTACAGCTGGGCTCTACACTGTATCTCATCACCATGAAAAGAGAGCTAGAGGAATTATCCTTGGGGATGAATTTATGCCGTGGGGGAACGGGCCCAATACAATGGTGACTGTCCCAGGGACCTTTCAGTACTTGGCAGTTCTGGGCTGAGATGTAATTCATTAGAGCTTGGATCGAAGATAAACAGTGTTCTCCTTGTACTTTGTCATAATTTCACTAGGCATATTTTCTCTTTTCTCTCTCTCTATATCCAGAACCATGAACTCAGGGATAGGGGATCGAGCGACTGAGACGTGAACTGAATTAAGGCTCTTCCTGCTTTCCCCGTGCGGGTATCCTGCACAGCATCAGAAACAGGTAATGTTGCCAGATTTAGCACGCCCCGTTGCATTTGAATTTTGGATAAACCACAAATTAATGTTTTTAATACAAGTGTGGCCCTTGCAATCTTTATAGCAGCGATACTACTAGTGCTAAATCAGGCAGTTTAGTCAAGACTGCTGCTGAGTTTTGATGTATCTCACTTGCACGATGGCTAGCAGCTTTCGTGGTACATCAGTGTTTGTGTGAATCAGGTGTGGGGTGGAGTTCTGTTTCCATTGCTTACAGACTACGTTACCTTATGTAAATTTCCCAAGTTCTTTGCCCTACAGCTTTATTATCCCCAAAATAGAGAAAATAATTGCCCCTACCTCACAGAGTGGTTGTGAGGATTAAATACCTTAGAATATGTAAAAGTTCAATTTAGGGCCTGGCATACAGTCAGCCCTCCGTAAGTAATAGGCAGCCCGTGTGAAGGTGTGTGTTTGCAGTCGCTCATACAAACCTTTTTTTTTTTTTTAAGATTTTATTTATTTATTTGACAGACAGAGATCACAAGTAGGCAGAGAGGCAGGCAGAGAGAGAGAGCGAGAGAGAGGGAAGCGGGCTTCCTGCGGAACAGGGAGCCCGATGCGGGGCTCGATCCCAGGACCCTGAGATCATGATCCGAGCCAAAGGCAGCAGCCCAAACCACTGAGCCATCCAGGCGCCCCTCGTACAAACCTTTTAAATTCGGCGTAGTAATTCATTTCCCTGCCGGTGCAACGTGGAACAAAAGGATATTGATGCTTAATGAGAAAACGTTTACCTCGTGCTGTGTTACTCACTCCACGAGTATTCACTTAGGGCTCGCTTAGAACACAGCAAGCATGACGGCATGCTGGTAATAGGGGTAAACGTGTGCACCCGGCCGCTGTTCTCATGCAGCTTGTTTCATGGGGAGGGAATATACAGAAAGATAGGCTGTGCCTGTGGGATTTAAAGATTTCAGACGGAGAGTGAGTTCACATCAACTTTCACAGATGATCTGTCTCCAAATAAACTGGTATCTTCTGAGAGAGCATTTTCTCTTCAGCGGCTTTCACTACACATGGCATATAGAGGGATTCAATAAATATTTGCTAAAACAGAAGTAGTATTAAATGAGAATGGTTTTCCATCCCTTGGTAGGCAGGGGAAAGATTGTGTAGCTTCCAAAGCAAGTAGAAATCCAGAGAATTGGCGTCTGTCTCCTATTAAAAGGTGGCCCACATCATTTTTCATCCAAATGGAGACCCTTCTAGAAAAGTGAAATAGGATGTTGGTAACAACTGGACAGAAACAACCAGCATAATAGTGGGGCTTTCAAGGCAAGGAAGGATATATGTTCACCCTACTACAAACATCACCTAGCAGCCAGTGGCTGAAAAATGTGAAGGGTTTCAGATAAAAAATATGTGTTCTCCCTTTGAACAAATACATAATTCTGATATGAACAGAGAATGTGGTTTCCCAGGTATATTTTTTTGCCATGATCTAAGCCATGCCTAGAATTGATATTTAATTGCTTAATTTTTTTCTGGTTGAGAATCACTAAATCATCTTCAGATAATGTACTGGGACTGCAACATAAAATCTTCAACCATCATTTCTGGAAAGAGCCTAGAGGTTACATGATCTCATGGTTCCCAAGGATGTAGTAGCAAGGGTGAAGCAGCTGGGATAGAGTGCAAAGAATACTGGACTTTATCAAAAAACTGTTTTCACTTTGTCAATTATACCTTTAAAAAGCTGAAGGGAAAATAAAAGCATATAAATCTGTCTGCATATAAATTTATAAATCATATAAAGTCTCTGATCCAAGTGCCAAACTCTGGCCCAAGAGACAAATGCTGCCCAGTACTTGTAACTAGAATCTAATCGGAACACACCCATTCATCTTTGTATTATAGGTGACTACTTGATTAGACGACAATGGCGGAATTGAGTATTTGAGAGAGAACCACAAAACCTACAATATTTACATTTACTATCCAACCTTTTACACTAAACGTGTGTAATTCCCTGCCCTAACCTGATGACAGTGGTCTGTTTCTTCTACCTCATTGTCTTCTGATTCCTCCTCCTCTTCCTTTTAGCCGCTAGTCATTGAATGCCGCACACATTTAGCAGACTAAATGCCCCACATATGCATGGGTTCGCTAAATTGCTCCAGACTCCTGAAAGGGTAAAGCTATGCCTGGTAGTCGTTAGCACAGACTCTTGAAGCTAACTGTGTGCTTTGCATCCCAGTTCCATCACCAGCCAGCTGCAAGAACTTTATCTGGTTATTTAATCGGCCCACATCCTCATTGATTTTCATCTTAAACATCTAAAAAGTATGTTCCCTAATTAGCCCATATTTCACAGCTGAGAACATTGAGGCTCCCTGAGGTTAAGTTTCAGAGCCCACACTGAACCTCCAAGCAGTCTGGCTTCAGAGCATAAGCTTTTAAACCATGTTATACTGTCAATGTAAAGCTAAAAGAATACACCACACATTAAACGCCATTTCAAAACACAACAAACAGTGCCAACATGAGAATCACACTGTGGTTACTCCTTCATAATTATTATTGTTCTACACTCTATAATTAGGGAAGTCCCACATCTTGGGATTGATTCCCAGCCAAATTAACTCATGATCTTGGGTCATTGTTCATTGTTGCTCAATATCAAGTGTTGATGACAATAATGGTAATTAGCGTGACTTGCGTCTAGCTCATACTCTTCTTCCTGTCGACCTAATTTGGTTATGAACTTTTCAAGTTGGTTTTCCATCTGCATCCCTTTGCTCTGCCATGAGCCCCTTCCTTGCCTGACTCAGATTTATTTCACCAAGTGGAAAAAATAATCTTACTTGCATTGCTTCAAATTAGCTTCGCACAGCGTTTGGATAACACTAATTGGTACAATTATTTATAATAAGAGTGGATGTGGAGAAGCCACTGAATTTGTTTACCTGTTGGAGAATAATTATGTCATTTACCTTCCCTTAGACCACACTTTCTGAATAATAGGTATCTTGGTTTTAATGATACCCTCTTTTTACTAAATAGATCTTGGTATTTGGGGCAGGGAATTGTAGTTTACGCTGGAAGTAAATCACTAGACGCTTTGATCAATCACTTTCCCCCTGGGTGCGTAAGAGTAGCTTTCCTTAATTGCAATATGCTTGCACACCTGAGGTGGAGGCTGCATATTGCTTGCCTTCTGCCAGCAATCATCACCGAAATTAAAAATGGAAAAGAACCATGCCATGCCTAATCATTTCACCTATCCTCTTGTTGAAACAGCGTGTTTCTGGAGGCCAGTCTTCTGTTTCTTCTCGAATAAAGGAAACTACCAATTCAGTGGGAAAATAAAATTGTTGAGCTTATGTAAACATTGAGCAATTGAGTGAATTTTATAGTTTTCAACTCATCATTTTGGGTCAAGTACCTACAACCCAAGGTTGAATCATCATTATGACAAATAATTTGTAAATAGAGAAGCAAGTAGAGTGTTACTAAAAACCAGTTTTTCAGCTGAACTTTAAACTTGCATGCCTTATACTTAGTAAAAGATACAAGAGTATGCAGATATATGCCACTTTGTTCTTACCCACCCATCTATCCCTTGAAGCCTCAGACTCTTTGAAAGTTTAATTCTTCGTCCTTAATTTAGTAATGCATCTCTGCTCTGCTTAGAATGCCTCTCCCTACACAAGGGTCCGGAAAAATGTTTCTCAGAAGTTATCTGGGGTCCTCAAAGGGCTCATTTTATGTATTGACCTTATTTTAAGGAATTCCTAATGGCTAATATTTTAGAACAATTACTTCATGTATATTGTCCACTTTTTAAACTCTTTATGGTAGAAAGATTAAAAAAAATCCCAAAGTTCAGTATTCCTCATAAGTATAGATCCAGAGACAGGTAACAAAACATTAACAAATTAAGGTTACTAATATGTACAAAAAATATTACATCATAGCCAAAAAAATTATCCCTACAATGCATGGTTGGTTTAACACACAAAAGTCCCTCAGTGTGGCTGACCATATTAAGGGGATAACAGAGAAAAATATATGATAAAATTTAATATCTTTTTATTATGAAAAAATTCTCAGCTAATTAGGAGCTGAAAGAACTTCCTCAGTCTGATAAAGGACAACTCAAAATATCTAATACTATACTTTATGGTTAAAACAGGGAAGGTTGCCTTCCCTTACTCCTTACTTCTATTGAAATGTTATTGGATGCCCCAGACAAAACAGTAAGACAAGGGGAAAATTATGTATGTGTGTGTGTGTGTATATATATATATATATGTATATACATATATATGATAGATATATAATAGGTATTTAAACATTAGCATACATTAGTTAAACTGTATATAATTAAGATGTATCTTAGACAGACAGACAGACATAGAGCTTGTGACCACGGCTGAGTGTATACTTAATGATACATGATTATTTCACTTAGAGGCAATAAAGTACAAGAGAAAAATGCAGAGAAACAAAATGAGAGAGGGTTTTGAAGAATTCCCATGGTTGGCAGGATATGCCCACTCTAGAAAACTGGAAGTAATCATTGCCTCTTCCTCTTGTTTCAGGCATATAACTAATACAGTAGCAGGGTCCTGGCAATACAATTTTTTCCCCCTGGCAATACCATTTTAAAATTGTCCTAATTTCTTAACTTTTCTCCATCCCCACTGCAGTCTCCCCATTTGGAATTTCCATCTTCTTTTGCCTTGAGAATTACAACAGTAGTCTTCAGTATGATGCCATTCCCACATTCACATTATCTGTTATGTATAATTCAGCCTAATCACTCTTTCTAAAAGAAAGTATAATCCTATTAATTCATTTTAAGCCCTTGAATAGTTCTCCCTTCCCTTTAAGTAGCACCAAACGCCTCTGTAACTTTTAGAGCTCTTCAGAACTTGATCTTATTCTTAAGCTCATCCCATATCTCTTGCCCCTTTCCTGCTAGCACGTTACTCCCCACTCACTCTTAGCTCTTACAGTTCCTTCATAGTGCCCTGCATGCCAAAGAGCACTCTCCCTCAAATCCTGTCATCCACCCAGTTTATTTTCCAAATTTATCCTAACCACTGCAATATCAGCTTAGTATGACTTCCTCTGAGACACCATCCCTGATCACTGAAATATGGGGCAGGTTTCCTATCCTGTGTTCTTCTAACATTCTGTCGACTTCCCTCCTCTTCAAAGGTACTTTTCGCACCATGACTGATTGTTTCATTGATACTTTCTACACTGCCACTGAAAACAGGCATTGTCTTTCTTGTTCAGCACAGTGCTTGGTACAGAGAATATACTAGTTAAGTAAACGTTAACAGTTTGAGAGAATAAACAGGAAGAGAAGTTAGTGAAGGAGTGTTTGGAAAACGAGAACCTAAATCAGTAAGGTAAAAGAAGTGGCCCTGTATAACATTCGTATTTGTGAAATTCTTTAAAATATATATATAAATTGCTTTTCCATGTTTCTTTTTTGATTTGCAGAACATTTTCATGCTATGAAGTGTCTAGTGTTTACTGTCTCCAGTATACAAATGTTGGAAATAGTGTCTTATCATAACCTATGCCCAGATGTGGTATACCTCAGATTAGAAACACATTTTGATTCTAAATTGATGTGTTCTAGGGAGGGTAAGAAACGCTAGCTGCTGTAACAAACACCTCAGAAGTATAGTGCTTTATACAATAAAGGTTTCTTTCTTTTAATGTTAAAGAATCAAGTGTAGGTGGAGGTACAGGAGGGCTCAGCGACATACATGTTTCAGGGACCTAGACTTTCCATGCTGTGCTTCTTCCATTTCAGGTAATGACTTCAGTAATTTGATGATATATAGGCGTTATCCATTTGGCAGGGTTAAGGGAAAGGTAAGAGACAAGAGCAAAGGATAGGTAAAGTGATCATAGCTACTTAAACCATACTGTAAAGTAGCTTTTCCATTTATATGCCATTGATGAGAACTAGTCATATGAACCCCTAAAAGCCAGCTCGGTTGGGAAGTAAAGAGTGTGTACTTGGGAAGAGAAGATGGGTTTTAGGAGTATCTAGTAAAAGAAAAAAAAAAGGATTATCTAGTCAGTTGCAGCCAAAATGTATACATAAGATAATCAGTTCATTTATTTTTTCACACACATATATATTTTTATCATTAAAATATGAAATCGTTTCAAAATATGGAGAAACGTTGGTGAAGAAAACATAATCTCAAACCTCTTGAAGCTTGTATCCTAATGAAGATATACGGACTTAAAAAAAAAAAAAAAAGGAAAAAATATTTTCTTTAGAGAAAAGCAGTATACAAGGAGGGAGGTATTATTTATACAGAA
The DNA here is from genome assembly GCF_030435805.1 of Mustela lutreola. Classification (NCBI taxonomy): domain Eukaryota; kingdom Metazoa; phylum Chordata; class Mammalia; order Carnivora; family Mustelidae; genus Mustela; species Mustela lutreola. The sequence continues at coordinate 82,273,594 of NC_081294.1, forward strand.
TAGCCACACACAGTATCTCTTAGTAGCTGATATTTGCAGGCGAAGCTGAAGGAAGTAAAGGAACAAGGAAGGTGGTTATAGGAAGATAAGCATCGTGGCAGAGAACAGGAATTGCAAAGGCCCCTTGGTGCTGGGTATGTTCGAAGATCAGGAAGGTGGCTTCTCTGGCTAGAGGCATGAGAGAAGGAGAGGGTGGTAGGTAGAAGATGAGGTCAGCAAAGCACTGGTTTTGCAGTTCAGGTAGGCTCTGTAGACCTGAGCTGAGAAGACATTGGAGGAATAAAATGATAGGACATATTTTCATAGTGTCACTTAGAGGAAAACAATTAGGCAGCTGGAGAACAGCCTAATAGTTCTTTGAACTGTAGTGGCTTCTAATCTCTCACCTTTTTTACTTAAAAAAAAAAAAAAGATGTATAATGTACATAGAGGAATAGTCATTGTTTTTGGAGTAGAGTTCTGTGAATTTGGACCAGCACACCTAGTCATGTAAACACCACTACAGTCATTACCCACCCACCCCACCCCCAATTCCCTTATAGAAAACTCCTCCTCCATCCCCATGGCCTAGCAATCATGGATTTATTTTGTGTCCCTGTGGTGTCATCTTTTCCAGAAGATCCTCTCAGTGGGATAAAGTGTGCAATCTTTTGAGCTCGACTTCTTTATTTAGCGTTATGTGTTTAAGAATCATTTCTGCTAATGTGTGTTTCAATATTTTGCTCCTTTCCATTGCTCTGTAGCATGCTACTAAATGGAGGTACCACAGTTTGTTTTCCCACTCACCAGAATTTTTGTTTCAGTGTTGAGCAGTTATAAGTAAATCCTCTAAAAACATTACTTTTTGTGTTAATGTAAGTTTTCATTTGCCATGGGTAAACATCAAAGTTAGGGTAATTTACTTTTTTTTTTTTTTTAAGATTTATTTATTCATTTGACAGACAGAGATCACAAGTAGGCAGAGAGGCAGACAGAGAGAGAGAGGGGAAGCAGGCTCCCTGCTGAGCAGAGAGCCGGACACGGGGCTCGATCCCAGGACCCTGGGACCATGACCCCAGCCGAAGGCAGAGGCTCAGCCCACTGATCCACCCAGGCGCCCCTAGGGTAATTTACTTTTAAAGATAAAGTATAACTGAGCATTAAACTACACAATAAAGTCATTCATTAGTTAACTGAATGCATATGACATTCTTGCACAAAGTATGAAAGCTACCACAGTGATGATGCCAGGCAAAGTCCCCTTCTCTGCATAAAATGGAGACACGGATATTACTCCTACAATATATCAGGCAATGTTCTAGGCACTAGAAACACAACAAGGGACAAAACTGAATTACCTTTTTCTGTTATACCAACAAACTAATAATCAAGAGAAGAACAAGCTGTGATAGGTACCAAAAACTCAAATTTAATTTAAATTGGTAGTGGGGAAGAGGGTACCTTTATCAGAGGAGATATCTCTGAGAAAGGCACATGTAGATGGATGCTGGAAAGATAAGGAAGAGCCATCAGTCCTAAGATCTAGAACAAGAGTATTTAGGGCAGTGGAACAGTTAGGATAGAGACTTTAGTGTGGGAACGGACAATGGATATTTAAGAATTGGAGTAATTGACAGGTATTAAGCAACTGGATGTCAGTCAAAATGCTAAGTTATTAACTTGTGTTCCAAGTTTTAGCATAGGCTTCATTTGAATAGAAAACCTGAATTGCTGGTAAAAATGTTAACCTGTAAAATACAGAGTAATAATTAGACCTTATAAGGAAGAACGTCCAGGTATCCACATATCAAATCTCTCCTAGCATGGGGATCACCACTGCTCTTCTATGTTAGAAATAAAGCTGAATGAAGTAGTAGGAGGAAGCCCACTACATAGCTGTCTGCACATACAGTGGGTATAATTTAACAGTGGTGACTCAGTACCTTTCACAATGGCATCTCACTTACTCTAAAAAAAAAAAAAAAAAAAAAAGAAAGAAAAGAAAATGGAATAGATAGGAAGCCAGAGGTCGCAAGCAGTATGTCAAGATACTTTATAGAGCCAAAGAAAAGCTGTAAAACAAAGCAAACCAACAACCAAAAATTCACTGACAGCTCAAAGAAATAAGCTGCTTCAAGCTGCATTTTCTCCAGTTCTGTGATTCAATGTCCTTCCTTCCCTAATGTACATTTTTTTTTTCTGAGATATTAAAGCCTCATGGAGAAGATGCATGGCATTTTCATTTCGGCACAACTTTGTACCAGACTTCATGATATATCATTATGTCTATTTATGTTAGTTTATATAGATGTGGCAATTGTGGGTATAGCTTTATAATAGTAGATTAGAAAAGTCCATCCAGAAAGAGAACTTACTTTGGTTCAGTCCCATTATCTAAGCGCTCGAAGACATAAGTGACCACAACTCAAAACACTTGTCTAAATATTGCCACCTATTTTCTGCCATTTAACTACATGAAGATCAGAATGAAAATTCTATCTGATACATAGTAATATTTCAGAGTTGCAATCAACCTGAGAACAGAGTAATCAAATACAGGGTTAGGACTTAGGCCAGGAGTATCTTTAAGTTTATGGATGTTGGTGGGTTTCGAGGTTGGTGTATATATGTCTATATGATGCGAATGGGGAGATATATTGAAATTTGGACATGGGACTTTAGACTGCTAACAGGGATTTATAATCGCATGTTTAATCTTCTCAGTTACTACACATGTGAATGGATGATGTAGAATTGGATTAAAGGAGCTCTGATCAAGTGAGGCAGATTGAATCTACATGTATGCTTATGCTCGTTACCTCTCAAAACACCAGAGGAAAAAAAAAGTAGAAGTTAAAAGACAAATAAAGATAAAAGTCTACAAAGAAAAACTGAGAGTGACAGAGAAGAGCCTGGATGAAAGAAAATTGGCCACAATTCAGTGTTAGCGCCAGAACCTCAGAAACGTTCCAGATTTGGAGCTGTGGTATAATTCTCCAGGAAGGGGAGAGGCAGGAGGCTGAATTGCAAGGACTGAGAAAGGATGTGAGATAGAGTTACCTCCCTGTTCTGCCCCCGCCCCATAGGCTCCTCCCTCGATCCTCACACACAGGCCGCCACTCTTGGCTCACCCTCCGAGGATAAGGGTTTCATTTGCTGAGTAAGTTGAACCAGATACCTTTGAATTGGCACCAGACCACATGACTACAACTTTCTGTCACATTTATTTGTGTATATTTATTTGTTTTCATGGCTACTGATTATAATGCTACACAGATGAACCATATTTATCTTTTTTTCCAATATTATGAAGATAGTTACCTTAAGGTTTGAAATATTTGTTTATAATTGAGAACTAGGGGCAAACTTTCTTTGAGGTAATTATTAGAGTTTCTCTCCCATTTTGCAGCTCTCCTCAACAAAAGCACTTACTCATGGGGTTGTCATGAGTGTTAAATGAAAAAATGTGAACAGTGTATGTAAAGTCACAGCAAATGTTTTGTAACTACTTGTGTCTATTGTTTCTTTTAAATTTTCTTCCTTCTCCCTTATAATGGGCATCTTATTTTATGCTTACAGGATCTAGTCCCCCATTTTTATGGTAAAAATACCCATAATTTTCTTACGGATATCTCTCTACTTAATTGGTAATACCTGTGGTTTGAAAAGCACAGACTTCATGCAGCCACCAAGAGGTAGAGCTAAGACCTAAATCTAGCTATGCTACCCCCACAGTAAATGGTTACTGAGCTATACACAGCACAGGCCAAGCTGATCAGAGCCAATACATAGGGTTTACAAAAACTATTGAGGAAGAGAAGCCTCTTCCACAAGCATTGCTAGATAGTGAGAGGCAAGCCTAGAGTCACTGGTGACAATCATGACTGGGGAGCTTGCCTGAAATTGAAGCCAACAAGGAGGCTGCAGAACTGGGAGTTAGAGCTTAACTGAAACCAAATGATGGCATAAATCACCCTGATGGAGCTATGCCTGAACTTTGCAGTTAGGTTAGCTAAGAAATCTCCCCCACTTCTTTCCTAATTCAGGTCGAATTGAATGTATGGCACTTCAGATGGAAGCATGGGACACCATTGCATTCTCACATCCACTCTGTCCTTTTAAGATACACTTGTCAATTAAATCTCTCTCCTTGCCCTTTGTACATTTTTCACTGCCCTCCTGCTTTTTTACTGCATTGTGTATTTTATTCAATTATTATTTGTCATATTTGAAGTTTTCCATTTCTCTAGGCCTATACACTGTTAAATACAGCTGATAAGGGTAAGGAAATGACTAGTTCTGTGACAAAGCTTAGTTGTATGATTTGGGAGAAATTCTTAATCATTCATAAAGCCACTCTAATTAGAATTTTCTTATTATCATTACAATGAAAGTTCTCTTGTCAAGGTCACCGATGCCATCCACATTGTTACGGTCAATGCTCAATTCCCAGGTTTGACAAATCTCATCACTTCCTCCTCACTGAAAGTGTTTCTTTCACCTGGCATCCAAGAATCCACAATTCCTGGTCGTCCTTCTGTGTCTCTGGCTGCTCCATGTCAGTCTCTTTTGTTGGTGACTCATCTTCTGATTGTAAATGTGGGAGGGCTTAGTTCTTGTACCACTTCCCTATTTTCATTTACTCCCTTGGTGCTCTTTGCCTGTCTGATGGCTGTTAGTGCATCCAGCCTTGCACATTCATTGCCTTCTCTAAACCCAGACTTGGGGGACACCTGGGTGGCTCAGTCGGTTAAGCATCTCGGCTCAGGTCTTGATCCCAGGGTCCTGGAATCGACTCCTGCATCAGGCTTCTGGCTCACCAGGGAGCTTGCTTCTCCCTCTGCCTACTGCTCTCTCTCAAATTCTGAAAAATAAAATCTAAAAAATAAAAATAAAACAATAATAAATAAACCAAAAAAATGAACCCAGACTTGGGGCACCTGGGTGGCTCATCGGTTAAGTGTCTGACTTTAGCTCAGGTCATGATCCCAGGGTCTTGGGATTGAGCCCAGTGTTGGGCTCCCTGCTAAGCAGGGAGTATGCTTCTCCCTCTGTCCCTCCCTCTGCTCATGCTCTCTCTCTCTCTCTCAAATAAATAAATAAAATCTTAAAAAAAAAAAAAAAAACAACTTTATCTAAATCCAGACTTAGCTATCTAACTGGCTACTTGGTATCACCTCTGAACATCTAATAAATGACTTAAACTTGCCCTGTTTGAAAGTGAATTCCTGACTGTCCCATCAAATGGATATAACCTACATCTTTCCCATTTCAGATTATAGAAACTCTTTCAGTTACTAAGCAAAATTAAAGTTATCCCATACTCCTTTCTCACTCTCATAAGCACTCCCTCACCCCAAGGTCTTTGTACTTGCTCTTCCCTCTACTGGAAATGTCATTTTCACAGATACCTGCATGCCTCACTTTTTTGCATTGTTGAAGTCTCTGTTCACAGGTCAACTATGCAAGATAGTCTTTCCTGACCATGATACTGACAGTATAGTGATACGCACAGTCTCTGGAGCCACACAGCCCAGATCTGGATGGTGGCTCTGCCATTTCTTCACAGACGATGAAACCACCACACTCAGGGGCTCTGCCCATAGGTACATTTCTGATCAATGGAGAGTGCCTGTTCTTTCCTTCCAATTCAGCAATCGAGGAATTACTCCGATAGGAAAAAAGATAAAATCAGAATGATCTTATGATATGCAGCACAGGTGACAACAGTTTCATTTTCATCTTCTAGAAATAGCTGCTGTAATTAAGGAAAGCTCTGCCATGAAAGTGAGCTACCCAAGATGCACACATTATTTATTTAAGGTATAATTTTCTGTCTCTTTCACAAGGAAACATACCATGCTGCTTCTTAGTGACAGAGGAGCCATGTCTTTAAAACTCCAAAGTAATTACTGACAAAAGAACACCAGTGGATTTTATCTCACAACCAAACAAACAGTGGCTGAGGCCATTTCTATTCACAAAGTTGATTAAATAAATTTGGCTCTATTCTCTTTTATTTTCCTATTTGGCATTGTAGAACTAAAAGAGGGGAAGGAAAGGGCAAACTTCCAAATAACCCTTAATTTCTGTTTTCTTTATTTTTAAAAACAATTTTAACACACACAGACACGCATTTAGAAAACTGTACAGAAAGTTCATCATGAGAACATAATCTTGAAAGCTGAATTGTTTTTATTATTTATTAACTATGTAATAGGGGTTAGGGACAATTTTGATGAAAAATGGATATCAAACCAGAGCAGAAGCCAATTTTGTGATTTTAATGTTGAACACAACGGGAGGATGGAGCCATGTGGAAAGATGAGGGAGCAGTTCCAACTGCAAATTTGCATCATTTATAATGTCCATCTATTTGACATAGTTGTGTTTATTTTGTTTAGTGTGTGCGTGGTGTCATGCTGCAGAGAAATTAGTGGTTTTTCTAGCTCCTTTCTAAGCCAGGCAAGCCATATCCTGCTCTAAATGCATTATTTACCCAGGAACTACCCCCACCTACAGTTTCCAAAACCACTGACCTCCTTAGACCTGTCAGAGAGTAATCTCCTTTGCTGAGCAGTGCCATTTTGTAAAAAATAGAAACTATCATTTATTTAATGGCTTTCATTTATTATTTAAAACATAGATGAAAAGTTTCCTAAATAAGAAAATAGCCCTTCCTATAGAATGTTTCATTTTAACCTTCTTTGTCTCTTGGCATTTATTTCAGTTCTTTAAAATTGTAAATATTACTTTTCCATCTAGAGGTGAAGAAACTTAGACACAAGTAATTCAATAGTGACTAATTATTTTTTTAAGAGAGAAAGAGGGCAGGGATGAGGGTGGGCCAGAGGGAGAGGGAGAGAGAGAGAATCTCAAGTAGGCTCCGTGCTCAATACAGAGCCCCACGTGGCAATCAGTCTCGTGACCCTGAGATCATGACCTGAGCCAAAATCAAGAGTCAGACTCAACTAAGTCACCCAGGTGCCCCAATAGTGATGAATCCTTAAAGCCAAACTCTAAGGCATGTGCTGTGGTATCTCAATATTTGTCCTTAGAAAAAAGTTTTAATTTAAAAATCCTGTCTTAGAGGGTTTGAACCTGCTTTATGTAGTTTCCATTGAAAGTTCACCCCTATATCTGGCCTTGTTGTTGTGTGTTTCGATACTGACTTTTAATTTACTCTGTTATATAACAGATGCTTTGAACATCAACTTTGCTTCCACAGAAGTTTGAACATCAACTTTGCACAAGACACTGTAGTCAACATCGAGAGGGCTTTTTATAAAGCAGTGAAACATGGGCCCTTATTAGCTGTTCCCCTTCTGGTGGTTTTATACTATGTATGTGTTCAAATCGGGAGACTCTGTTTGATCTAGGTGCTGTTTAAACCCCTTAGAATAATAAGCTGGGATCGTGGGTTGTACAGACCGAGAAGGCAGGCTATATACCATGTATCCGTTCATTTAATACATAGTTCAGAGTACCTTCTATGTGCCATACAGTGTCCTAGACACTGAAAATATAAGGATAAAGGCCTGAAATGCCTTGCGGAATTCACATCACAGTTCATATTAGCATCTGCTCCAAACGGACCTGACAGGTGGGTTCTGACCTGCAGTCTACACAGATGCCGTAGATAAACATTCTCAAACTAGGAAGCTGAATAAAGCTCAGCCCCTTTCACTCCAGTTTATGAACTCAAATGTACTTAAAGAGCAGAGTCTGCAGTTAGAAAGCTTAGTAGCTTCCAAAGTAATGGTAAAAAATAATCAAGATCTCAACTAGAATTTAACTAATCAGTTATGCCCAAGTATTGACTTTTAAAACATTTTCTCTTCTGTCTTAAACATCAGGTAGTATGATATTCTATGGGATCTATTTTTACTACACAATTTTTTGTCTTTACTCCAGAACTTCTCAAATATTTAGTAAAGGTGGTAGCAGTGGAATTCGCGTATGTTCATGTTTTTCTTTCATTAGTAGCATGGTAATTATGTTTACTCAAGTCACAAACGGGGCTTTGTTGAAGCACTGAACTGTGGAAGGCCTTACCAACAGGTGTTGAAACTCTGCCATATGTGCAGAAGGAGACTTGGTAATGTTTCAACATGATACCATTACATCACCAGAATAAATGATGTTTGGTCGGGTTGCCTAAGTTACTCAGTCGGTTAAGCATCTGCCTGTGGCTCAGGTCATGATCCCAGGGTCCTGGGACTGAGCCCTGCATCGGGCTCTCTGTTAAGTGGGGAGCCTGCTTCTCCCTTTCCCTGTATTCTTCCTCTTCCCTTGTGTGCTTTCTCTCCTCTCTCTCTTTCAAATACATAAAATCTTAAATTTTTTTTTTTTTTAATTTAAAAGAGAATGATGTTAGGTGGATTCTATTTGTAAATTCTGTTTTATAGGGGCATCTGAGTGGTACAGTCTGTTTAGGGTCCAACTCTTGGCTTCAGCTCAGGCTGTGATCTCGGGGTCGTGGGATCAAGCCACCTGTCAGGCTCCACTCACAGTGGGGAATCCGCTTGAGTTTCTCTCTCCCTCTCCGCCACCCTCTTCCACCCTCACACATGCTTGTATGCTCTTAGTCTCTCAAATAAAGAGATCTTAAAAAGTTCTATTTATAAATAAAAAAGATTGATTAGGTAACATTATCAAAGTCCTAAATGCTCAAAATGGAAAGGCCAGATCCAGTCCTGCACCTTTCTAAAATTAACCATGATAAGCATTTCCTGAGCACTTATTATTTGCTTAGCGCAGAGATGAGATGCTTTTTACTAATGAACTTCATTCTCCCTATAATAGTTTAGGAAAATTAACATACCTCTCCCAGTTTTATATTCTTAGAATCTGAAACTCAAAGATATTAACTAATTTTCATAATCTTACAGATCTGATGAAAAACAGGGGGAATTTAAACTCAGGGAGTCTGACGCAGAAGTCCTTGCTTTCAAACATTATGTTATATTGATACCGATAACCACTGAGAAATATATATGGGTCCAGTACTTAATAGCCTGTGGTCCCAGACAGCTATAAATAGTGGTACTACAAGTTGAGAGAGTGGGTTTTGTTTTTATTTACTATAGAGCAGTACTCGTGAGATAGCAAAGGAAGAGAACCAGTTTGAGGGGGAAGGAGATTATGTACTAATTCTTGGATGTGATGAATGAGAAGTAGCTGTGACACTTAGGAAAAATGTTGGATAGGAAGTTGGACAGATGGAATGCAACCCAGAGGAGGGGAGAAATGTGAGAAATGTCCTTAGAAGTGAAGCCAAGGTCATAAGTGGTACCACATAAGAAAAGAATAGAGAGTAAGAGAAGAAGAGTCAGGACCAAACCTTTAAGAGTCCACCTTTAAAGTCCTCGGAGAGGAAGCTGAACCAGCAGTGCCTCTGGGTACTGTTATGGATATTGGTTCCCGTTTAAATAAAACGGAAGGGAGGTTTGGCTAACCATGCAAGTATTATTCCTATTTTTAAGATAAGACTGTGGAGGCTCTGAGAGTTGAAGTTATTTTCCTGAAGGAAGAACTAATAACTGGTACAGATATATTTGTGATCCAGCCCATTTATGTCTAAAGCATATACTATTCCTAATAAATCATGCAGAAAGAGCTGATATTTTTAAAGTGCTTTGTAAGCTGTCAAAAGCTACACAAATACAGATCGCGGTTACAGTAAATTAGTTATTTTAACCATAGCCTATAAAGTTGATGTTATCTTTACTTCCTGACTATAATGTTAAAATGGAAGTCTGATGTAACAGTGAAGCAAAATTAACTGCACACACTAGCTTAGCAAATAGATCTTGTTTGCTAAATCCTGGGTACATCTTTTACCATAACCCACTGAGAATCCTCCCTTCTTGCCAATTAATAGGCTTTTGATGAGACCATTTTAGATACATCCAGAGACGTATTATAAATTTTAATTTGTTCTATTTATTTAATGAAAGTTACTGAGACTAATTCTCATTTTCTCGCAAGTGAAAACAAAAAAAGATTTCCGTTTAATTAAAATTAATGACCTTACATTAACAAAGATTCTTGAGTTCAGAGATGAGATTTAAGATTTAGTGTAAAAGGGTTTCCCAGCACAAGTGTAATAAATTTGAAGCCCATTTTGGCAGTCTGATGATAATTTTCTCGGCAAATTTCAGTTCTTTTATCCCTAGAACAGTGAGGAGAGACTGCAGTATGCTAGCACAGAATATGGGACTCTTTGTAGCCAGTGACACTGCTTTGGTTTTGGTCTCCTGCCTCATTTATGCCTAACCATAATATATTACTTATTTTGAAATCTTCGCCTTAATGTGAATGGGTAAAAAAGGAGGGGAATATGGAATTTAAATACCATAAAATCCACCCTTAATATTGTGTCATTTTGTGCACAGTCAAGCTTTGGATATTAATGGGAAAATTAAATTAAAGGTTTTAACATAAAACCAGAAGATTAAGCAAACAGCAAAATAGATTTTCCTGTGCATGCCTATTGAGTATACCCCTCGTGTAAAGCCTCCCTGGCATCCTTAAAGCTCTATGTATAATTTATTAGAAAAGCAAAAGTAAAATCTCCTTGGTGCTAAATTGAAGAAATTACTTTTTCTTAAAGTCAATGGGCACAGTAAGATTTTTTTTTTTTTTTTTTTTTTTTTAATAGCTGAGATTCTAGGACAAATCCTCTCTCTAAAGACTCTCTTCTAATCTAAGGTCAAATTTCACTTCACAGATACCATAAAAATTAAAAGGCAAACAAGTGAGAGAAGGCACTGTTTTTTTGTTTTTGTTTTTGTTTTTTCCCTAAAATAAGAGGTCACCTGGTTTGGCAGGCTGCAAGGCAGGCCTCAGTCTATGTTCCAGTCCAATACAGCAATTTTGTTTGTAAAGAAATACTCTGCCTAGAAGTGGCAGATGAAGGAAAATACCCACAAAGTGAAGTCAGAGACCATATTTCCCAAGAACTTCATGCACTTGGCTCTTAGGTGATTTGAAAATAAGAATTTAAAAAAAAAAAAAAAAAAAAAGTTACTGCAATGCAGGAAGAAGAATGGGTTGAGATGGTCTGTTGAAGAACTATAATACCCGTTCAGTCAGGAAATACTGCTTTAAGGGGACTCTCTGGGGAAGTCCCCTGGGAGGAGTGGGTGATTTCTTGCTCCAGAGCACAGAAAGAGGGAAAGGGGCAGTTTTCTGTTCTCACTTGTCTGTTGAGCCTCATTGTCATGGTGGTGGTGTTGGACCAGGACACAGAAAGGTGGATTGGCCCAAGGCTGACTGGTTTTATTCACAAGCAGCAAGTTTTATTTAAAAGAATTTTTTTTTAAGAATGTCTGAGATAATGCCTCCGGGTGTTGGGGGGAGAGGTGGGGGAGGGCTGTGCTAAGAGTAATCACGCACCAAAGCTTGCCAAAGCTGCCAACATTTAGGGAGCTCTGCGACAGGGATGACAGCCGACAACAGTATCCAGGCTTGTTTTGATCTTCCAGGACTCATCAGGCTTCACAGCTGTGCTTTCTCAGAAGCCCTCGGACAGGAAGAGAATAGTTAATTTACCCTGAGCACACAAGTCAGGTTCAGAAAGCAACAGTGGAGAGGCTAAGGGCAGGGCTTCTAGGTTGCTGGTTCCTCCCATGCTGCCCCAGGGGCCCTTTCGAAATCAGGAAAACTGCACGTGGTGTTGCCGTGTGTGCTCGGAGTGACTGTGGAAAGAAAAAGCTCACTTGCTATGAAAGCTCTAGTTCGTATTCACGTAGCTCGTAATCCAACCTTTACCTAGAGGACAGAATGAGGAGTGTGTAATTATTTCTTTGGAAAAAAGAAACCATTTACTTCACATCTGCTCGGCACCAGGCACTGTGCTAGGCTGGTGAGAAATAGCAAAAAAACAAATGCGTGGAGTCCTTGCCCTTGATAAGATTAATTTATGGTATTCTGCAAGGCATCAGACAATGACATACCTGTCCGTGTCAGTAAACACAAAATATGATAGGGCCTCAGAACAAAAAGCACGAGCGCAGTGACTGATGATAGCAAGGACACTTGATTTAGCTGAGGAAGGGTCCTTTCGGCAGAGACAGAAACGTAAGGAAGCATCAACAAGGCCCAGGCTATACAGAGTAGCCCGGGTAATATGAGGAGCCTAAGGAGAGGGGAGACCTCATGACCTCTAGAACCAAGAGGAAACAGAAACGATGCAAGAGCAAGAAATTAAAAGGAAAGGTGAAAGGTGTTAGCGTGGCTTATGGGAACTAATAAGCAGAGGACGGAAGGGAGTTGCCTTGTGAGGAATTAATAAGAAAAGTCTCCTCATATCCCCCTTTCTTGTGACATGGGAACAGAGGAAGCAGGCCAGGGAACATGTAGACTTCATCACTCTGATGCCAAAGGAGCTCAAACTCTAAAATAATGGTTAAAGCAATTGTCCATGTGGATTTATCTCATGTAGCGATTCCATTTCTCTGTGCCCTGATTGACCATAAGGTATCACAGTTAATCAGTAGTCATATTTCTAATACATGTATCTTCATCTTGGACCTATCTATCCTGAATCACCTGGACACATCTCACAGTTGACTTGTTGAGAGACTTGGCACAAATGACCCTTTTGAGACACAAATCAAGTAGAACTTATCTGTTATTGTGATTACTTATTTGATGCATTCTCTCTAGAGCATAGTATAGAATGTTAGAACAAGCAATACGCAAGGTATCTGGAGTTTCCCAGCTCTTCACAGGAGGTTCTTTTGATAATCTGTCTGTCTAGACTGAAGTCCTGCCAGGAAGCTCTAAGACTTACCAAGCCTCTCCTACCATCTGGCAATGGTTTTTCAAAACTCACCTTTCATATGGTGTTAAGTAGATCTCATACTTGGGGTCTTGGTAAAGTTCCTTAGGAGCACAAATGCATTTTTGACATGTTTTTGAGCATTATACAAGTCCAGTTTCATAGCAATAGACTGCAGACTGGTGTAGTCAGCTCTCCATAAGACCTGAGAAAGGCTGAATATGGTAGACCAGGATGGGGCTTGCCATAGTCACTTCTTATGGGAACAGACAGAAAAATGTACTCAGCCAGCTTTTCAAAAAGTCTTTGTAGGCTCTCCTAGTTGAAAAACGTGCAAACTGGTATAGGTATTGCTTGATTCTGAACTCAAACTTGACCGCATATCTCAATTAATGTTTCCTCTAATTTCCTCGCCTTCTGGTAGGAAAAGGACTATAGCAGTTTCAAACCTCCTGTCATCCATCCACAAAGCCCTGAAGAAAATATGAAAGGTTTCTTTTTAACCCCTACATTATGGTAAAGAAGAATTTTTCTTTCTCAGGATTTTTAGTGTTTCTTTTAACATTTTTAGGGGTGCTTGGGTGGCTCAGTCAGTTAAGCATCTGTCTTTGGCTCAGGTCCTGATCCCAGGGTCATGGGATTGAGCCCTGCAATGGGCTCCCTGCTCAGCTGGGAATCTGCTTCTCCTTCTCCCTCTGCCTCCTTCCCCCATTCATGCTCTGTCTCTGGCTCTCTCAAATAAATAAATGAAATCTCAAAGAAAAGGGAAAGAAAACAAGTATTTTTATAAATGGGGAAAAAATAAGAAGAAGAAATGAAAGAAAGAAATGCTGGAGAAGCAACCAAAAAATATCTGCTTCACTCCCATTTTAACTCTGTCAAAGAAGGAGGTTGATTTCTTGTTTGTTATTTCTGAGGGGATGAAGTGTAGCAGAGATGCTAAATGGAGTAAAAGTCATTCTGTTGCTTCCTAGTTTGGAATTTGGGCTACCTTACTTGTTACCTCTTCTCTCTCTCTACCCCCATGGTCTTCTCCGTCTTGGATATGTGGCCTCCAGAATTCAGCCAAAAAAGGAAATCGGAAGTTAGGGTCTCCATTAGCCGGAAGACATGTGCATCTACTTCCTGATCCTGGTCAGAATTCCGTCCACTTGTATGACACAGGCTAGCTAGAGATACCCATTCAATATGACTGCCAGTCTTTTTATCCATTGGATGGTCTGGGTAGGAAATTAAGTAATAGATTGGCAGGACTGTGAGGCATAGGGGCTTTCTGGCCATAATGATTGCCCTGGCAGACCTAAGAGTACCACAGGGAGATTCAGAAGGAGAGAGATGACACTAAGAATCAATACTTTCTAAGGAAGTAAATTCCTTCTTATCTCCTATGCTTGTCTTCTATTAGGGACATTCTTAAGGACTGTGGACCAAGACTTTTCTCTGGTTATAAAATCCAGTAATTAAACCAAGGGATGGATAAATATCTAAAGCTTCTATAATTTGTCCCAAAGTTATCTTCTGGTGATTGCTGATATAATACCAACTTGTCTCCTCAAAAGATGTCCTACAATATTGTAAAATCTCTGCATGAACATTTCCCCCCCTCCATAACTACCATCTTTAACTACTTATTTTCAACTAGTTTTTCAAGAGGAAAATCATTTTCTCCTTCTTTCTAGAATCCTGTTGATAATATTGAATCTCTTCTTATGGAAAGAGATTGGGGGCGCCTTGGTGGCTCAGTCAGTTAAGTGTCTGACCATTGATTTCAGCTTAGGTCATGATCTCAGGGTCATGGAATCAAACCCCTTGTCAGGTTTATGCTCAGCAGGGAGTCTGCCTGAGATTCTCTCTCCCTAACCCTCTGCCCCTCTCCCTGTTCTGGTGCACATGCTGTTGCTCTCAAATAAATAAATCAGTCTATAAAAAAAGAAAGAGAAAAGAAACTAGAGTAGACAGTGTATAGCAGAATAGTTTAAATTTCAAACTCTGCTATCAGACCATAGTTCTGGTCTCTCTTAGCAACTTGCAAGCTCATATCCTTAAGCAAGTTACTTAATGTTCCTGAGTGCTAGTTTTTTTTTTTCTTTCTTTCTTTTTTGGGAGTGTTGTTTTTTTTTTTAACCCATAAATAAAAATAATTATAAGCTCATTACCAAAGGACTGTTGTGAGAGTTTAAAAAGATTTGTGTAGCCTCTAGTCTGTGATATATGTTCAAAATATGTTAGCTGTTATTAACTTTGTGTCTTCAGTGGCAGCAAGCACAGGACCAGAAAAATAAATATGTATTTGATTGTATAGAACCAAGTAAGAGATCTGCAGCTGTCTAGGTATTTAGAACACAATGCAAGGAAAGCATCAAGAAGCAAGTAAACCACTGCATTCAGATAACATGTTTTTAAAAAGGTGTGTCCCTAGAGAAACTTTCACATCTTCAACTAGTCGTGAAGAAGTGTGGTCTTTCCTTCGACCATTCCCTTGACTAGCTCCTTTTCCTCATCTGCACTGGTTTCTGTGAATGCTTAGGAAATCTCTAGACATTTTCTTTTCCTGTATAAATGTGCTAAATTTCTTTGAATATAATCCATTCTCTTTTGTCTGTTTCCTTTATGTTTTACAGAAAAACCTATAGGATTTTGTGGCTCAACCATGGTATCTGTTTAATTTGGGAGGGGAGGGATGTATTTTATTTCTGTCATGGCTTATTAGAGTGATGAAAGAGTGCTAAGTGTGGATTGCACATCCTTTATTCCCTAATCGCTAGAGAGAAAACAGTTCAGGACAAGCAGAAAATCTCCTTAGACTCACCCTGCTGCTGCTCAGAATCCACACGGGTTTCATGCCCTTGTGCTCACTGTTGTGGGGGATGAAGAGTGTCATCAGCCTTTGACCATGGTCCTAGCCTGTTCAGTCAGTCACCAACTTTACAAAATGATAGGAAACGATAAAGTCAAATTAGAGGAGAGGAAGAGAGAGAACGGGAGAGAGACAGAAACAGAGACAGGGAGGGAGGGGGGAGAGAGAGAGAGACAGGAAGGGAGGGAGGGGGAGAGAGAGAGGGAGACACACAAATCCAGCAAACTTTTATTTCCACATTTTGTCTACTCTTGAAGCTTATTTTATTTGGACTTCAGTTGCATCAATCTTCATTTTTAATTACTTTGTAGAAGATAGTCAATTTTTTTTTTCATGGTCCAGGTGATAAATCTTCACAGTCTGTTGGGTTTTTCAAAGTTGTAAATGGCTAATTTATTTTACATTTATTTTTCTGCCAGGGTTGAAGGGCCATATCTGACTTTGCATTTGGCACGAACTTTTAGCGCCTTTTCTGCGACAGCATTTATTCTCTTCACTGACGTTGACTCCCTCAGAAAGCTCATGAATATTAAAAGATAGCATCTGGTAGTTGACTTTATCTTCTTGTTGTGTCCTATGAGCAGAGGTATATCTCCCCAGCCCTCTGTGAGAACTGAGGAGCTTCCCCTAGATCCTGAGGATATTGGTGGCTCACGGCACTTAGCAGAATCCCTCTGTGAGTGATGTTAGCAGCCAGAGTTTCTTCCAAGGGGAGGTCAAGCCCTCTGTCTTCCATCTGGACACCCTACCCTGATCAGCACAGGCTTGTGAAAGTCAGGCCCTTTGCCTCAAAGGGAATGCTTTAGAAGAACATCCCATTTCTGTGGGGTTGACTGAGGCCTTTCTTGGGACTAAATATTTCTATCTCTTTTTCAAATGTGTTGATCTTGAGAGCATTCTTCAAGGAACTACTGTCTTTATAGATTTTGTTATTATTTAGGTGTGAAGGAGATGATTGCCACTGAGAAGATAGTTACTCAGTTCTCAAGAAGAAGGGTCCTACTACACAATGGTGGGCAGCACAGGGAGGCACTGGGGTCAGTCAGGAGGCACTGGGGTCAGTCAGGAGGCAGTGGGAGAGGGAGGTCCCATGAGCAAGAAGGGTTAATGGGATTTTCAAGCAAAGGGACAAATGAGGCAAGTTTTGTAAAAAAAATAATGTCTACTCACTGCTACAGAGGCTGCCCTTACATGCCCATTACCTGACCCTAGGGTGGTGAGGACAGGTGATTTGGGGTGTGGACTTTGGATTGTTAGGTTTGCCTTTAAAAAGCACACTTGTGGGTAACCTGGGTGGCTCAGTGGGTTGAGCCTCTGTCTTCAGCTCAGGGCATGATCTCAGTGTCCTGGGATCGAGCCCTGCATCTGGGTCCCTGCTCAGCAGGGAGCCTGCTCCCCCCTCTCTCTATCTGCCTGCCTCTCTGTCAAGTAAAAATTTTAAAAAATCTTTAAAAAGCACACTTGTAGTCAGAGTAGTTACTATCTCTAGAAATTGGGCAGCCCCCCTAGTGCTGGCCAGGCCCCAAATGGCAAAGCATCGGAATACAGAAAATGAAAGTCAGGTCTGAGACAACTTCCTATGCATATATCTTCATCTCAGATTCTGTCTCCCCGGGAACCATATCTACGGTGTCTTTCATCTTGATACCCACAATGCACCATGTATAGGCTCATAGTCCTCCCAATGTTGTAAGGGCAAATGCTTAATAATTGAGTTTTCAAAAAAAAAAAAAAAAAGCCTTAATCAGTGAGAGTTGCCAGTTTGCATGGTGTAATGCTTCTGTCATGGGTGATTTCAAGCCATTATTGATGTCACTGCGAGTAGAGCTGGGAAGAGATGCATTCAGTCGGTCCTGAGGAGCCCATGGGAGCTGGCTCCAGCATCTCACTGGCACATCCTCAGAGAGAAGCAAGACGTTTTTATGAAGCATTTTCACCAGCTAGGTGATAGCAAAACACTACATCACTAGGACTTCATGAGTTTTCCTGCTAATTCCTTGCATACTGTTATCCACATGTTGTAGGTTTATAACCCAGTTTTCTCCAGGGTTTGTTCTAACTTAATTTGGAAACTGTTTTTGGGGAGGCCATACTTTATTTAATGATTAATGAGAAAAAGACAATGTAATTTGTTTTCACGTATTTCTTTAGAAGTCTGCACTCAAAAATCATGAAGGGTAAGAAAGACTCTTAAATCACTAAAGCTTTAAATATACCTTACACAATCTTGTTTGTACAAAAATACAAGTTAAATATAAACATAAAGCAATCATGGTAATTTTATTCAAATCTGTTTCATGTGATCTCCAGTTCTATATAAAAGTTTCTCGGTTCTGTTATTTGTGAGAAGATCAGTACCAGATTGAATTACTATCTCTTGGCATTAGGCCCTTAAAAGCTTAGTTCAACATTAATCTTTCACACGATTAAATGCATTTCCTAATTAGAGGTTACCTAAATGTTGGAGAAAACAAATGAGAAGGGCAGAATGTTCATAAACCAACAAATAGCATGGCTATAACGTATCATAGAACATGAATACATCTGTAGAGTAAGCGTGTATTGCATACACACATGGATGCCTGCTTACACGTGAGCCCATACACCCACGAGTGCTCACATATCTAGTCATAAAGCAAGGCCTAATGGGATGCAGTTTCTGGATCATTCTTTTAGTTGTGCATTTTTTTCCTCTTTTGCCATCCTACCCCTCTTGAAGACAGTATGGAGAAGACGATGACCAAAATCTTCAAGGTATCTTTTTCTCAAGTGTAGTAAATTTCTCTGCCATGTCCTGTGTCAAGATAATCAGCCTTTTCTGAGCCTATGTTGTAATCAGAACTTGAATCCTTGAAGACATTAATCCCAAGGCTATTTAGTATCTGAAGGGAAAATTCAAGAGATGCCTTGTTAATTTCTGAAACAGGGCTCCACCAGCACCGAAGGAAATACTTTAATACACCATGTTTTTGTTTTTGTTTTGGCTTTGGTTTATACCTTGTGCAATCTTACATGAGGTCTATCTGTACCATCCCCTTTACTAACTCTAAGATAACATGGCAGCAGCTTGTTGCCCTTTGAATTCTCAGTAACCAGGAATTTCTTACCTAAAATATCTAAACTCCTTAATATAGTGTTAAGAGGATTTCCAGAATCAGGTCTCATTAGTGGTGCCTCTGTACAGTTTGATACCATTAAATGTCTTAGATCTTCATCCCCTATTGTCTCATACATATATTATAAGTGGTACAGCTATCCTTGACTACAAATACAGGCACCGATGAAAGCTGTGTTACTCTGTGCAAAAGCATCTTTGTCATGGTCTTTCTCTCAAGCTGCTGTGATACTCTTCTCTGCCAATGGAGCAGAATAGCCTGGAACAGGATCTTTTGTTCCATATTTTTAATTAGAGCAGTCTCTGCTACTGTATGTGTTCTTGTGAAGTTAACCAAGTGAGCAGGTGCTCCAAGCTGGTGGTGTCTTAGGAGGGGACTCCTCTGTAGCCAAAACCCTGTAACTTGTATACCATCTAGGTGATCATAATTTTCTAAGAAATAGTTTACCAATATTGTCTTTTGCTTTCTAGAATTTGTAGCCACTGTGATTGGATACCAGGACTGAACAAGAATAGTCTCAATTCACCTTGTAAGCCAGTAACACTCTGACTCCGTGTTTTCTA
Organism: Mustela lutreola; assembly: GCF_030435805.1. Classification (NCBI taxonomy): domain Eukaryota; kingdom Metazoa; phylum Chordata; class Mammalia; order Carnivora; family Mustelidae; genus Mustela; species Mustela lutreola. The sequence goes on from NC_081294.1 coordinate 82,292,896, forward strand.
CTATGAAGAGAGTATTTCCTCTGGCAGTGGCAGAACCCTCAGGAACAACTTTTATTTCTCTTGGAAGATGTCTGTCATGTTTCTTAAGAATGTAGATCCATCCCTTTTCATTAAAGACACCATCTTGGGGCGCCTGGGTGGCTCAGTAGGTTAAGCCTCTGCCTTTGGCTTAGGTCATGATCTCATGGTTCTGGGATCAAGTTCCGCATTGAGCTCTCTGCTCAGCGGGGAGCCTGCTTTCCTCTCTCTCTCTCTGCCTGCCTCTCTGCCTACTTGTGATCTCTCTCTGTCAAATAAATAAATAAAATCTTTTAAAAAATAAAAATTAAAAAAAAAAAACCCACCATCTTGGAAAGTTCACTAATCCTTTATTTTGCAGTGTCTCTTCTGCTGTGCATCCTACCTAGTGAAATTTTTATTTCAGACTCCGTCCTTTTCACTTCTGTAAGTATGATTGGGTCTCTTTCAGATCTCCTGAGCTTGTACTTAACTCAGTCTTTCTTCCAGCTTGTTGAGTGGATCAGCTGGAGCACTGTCCATGTTTTATTTCTTACTCTGGATGGTAGATACATGGTATCTTCTTTATATTACATATATTATATTATAAGACATTGGTAAATTTGACATTTCTATTTGATGCACTTTTCTATGTGTGTATTGTATTTCCAAAATGAAACGTTAGATGGTTCAAGAAATCATACGAGCTCCACATTCGAAACATCCCCAATGATATTTCTCATCATTTCCACCATTTCTACCCCCATCCAACCCTTCATTGTTCCTTAACCTGACAGTAGTCAGCACCACCCCACTGGACTTGCTTCTTCTGTCCTTGTCCCTCCAGTCCACTTTGAGATCATAAGCTAATGACCTTGTTTTCAAATCCAAGTTGGATCATGTCATTCCTCTGCTCAAACCCTGATGGCCTCCCATCTAATTAGAGTCAAAGTCAAAGACTTTTTGTATCTTCTATAGCATTAAAAGTGATGATTTCTATAGCAAAAAAATGATCCGACATCCTCTTATCTCGAACTTTTTTCTTCCAACTTGTTCCCTCTACATTAGCTACACTAGCCTCCCTTGTGTACTCCTAAATTCCTGCTTGCTCACCTTCCTCAGAGGCTTTGCACCCCAAATAGCCTATGTCCCAAATACTCTTCCCATGTGGCTCCCTTGCATATCCCCATCAACTCTATATTCACGCTTTATCTTCTTTGTAAGACGATCCTCATTTCCTGTGTTAAATTAGTGTCCTCTCATAGGCACCCATATTCGCTTTTCTATTTTTTTTTCTGGTTTTTGTTTTTTTTTTTTTGTTTTTTTTTTTTTTTTTTTTTTTTTTGCGTAGTACTTCCCACCATTAGTCATACTGTGTATTTTATACTCATTTGTCCTTTGTCTTCCTCAACCTGAACATAAACTTTGTAAGGGAAATGATTTTGATCACTTTTAAAAAATTAATAGCTTGATGCTTTAGTGTCTATATCATGGTCTCATGTGAAGTATGTACTCAGTAAATATTTGTTGAATGAATACTCTTAAATCATTATTCTCTACTTTCAGGTAATTTGTCTTCTTTGAAATTAAAAAAAAAAGCCTCTATTGTTTATTTCAGTGGCTTGTACATAATGTGCAATTAATAGCTGTTTGCTGAATGAATGACTCCTTGCCTAGCTAGTGGCAATGTAGTCCTGTTTTCCTAATGGTTACAGATGGGAAGTAGGAGTATGCACTCTGATGTTCTATTCTTGGCTTTTTCTCTGACTGCATTCAATATACATGAATATTCATTAGCTGTTTATTTTGGGACTGAAAGATCAAACACTCATTTAGTAAACATGTTGGTTTGGAAAACACTGGACAAGCCACTGCCGATTAAAACAAAGACCACATATTCTTGCAGGCTCCCAAAATATGCCTATAAAATGAAATGTGTCCCTGCATTCTAGGGCATGCTGCTAAATGTGCATTTGCATATGCAGATACCGGATTCTGCCCACAGATCAGTTAATTGCCAATACAAAGCAGCCACTGAGGACACATTTGCTTCTCTTGTAAAGGCCAATACAGTTGTGTGGGCCACAAATGAAATGCATGCTGTTGGATCTGCAGGAATAGTTTCAGAGACTGGACACAATTACCTCTTTGTCAAAATAAATTAGGGAGCTCTTGGTGTCAGTTCTAAAATCCCCCTGACTTCTCAAACAGGAAATACTGCTTGTTTTCCATGAAAATCTGCTGCTGGCCAGAGAAAAACCAAAAAACTACCTTTGTACCTCAACCCTGGCACATTTGGAATGACAGCCATCATTCACCTATCTTCATTTGTGCCTGCAAGAGCCACAGCGTCCTCAGAAGGAGAAGTCATGTGATCTTGCTGCCGGGTCGCAGTGTTCTGTGGCAATGGCAAAATCTGCCACTGGGAAAAATCTCTCTGAAATGCAATGGTCGGCCCTACAAAGAGGACTTAGAAGCCGACTGATCAGTACAGTCATAGAACTCTTTCCTATTTTGTGAGGCTCTACTTAAAATATTTAAGAAATGTTAGAATAGGTGTCTGATCTACCACCATCAGCAGGCCCAGGAAAGTGAAGGAAGGGACTTGTCCAAAGCCACAGAACTAGTTACTCAAAGGGTGGGATTATAACCCAGGTCATCTGACTTCTCTTACCATGATCTTTCCACTGTGTTACTGTCACAGTCAGGGGCATGACTGTTAACCACCCTGGCTCTCTGATGTTCACATTTTTAAGAAGTCACCCAAGAAGCAAATTAAAAATGTAGATCTTTGGAACCTGCTTTTCAGGAACTCTAATTTGGAAAGTCAGAGGTAGAGCCTAGGAATTATGCTTAAACATGTACCCTGGGTGAATTTAGTGTAGGTAATATCAGGCCATAACTTGAGAAATTCTGGTACCTGGCAGAATACCATCAGGGAAAATAGATGGTGCATAGATTAGACCTGTGCTTACCATCTTGGCCTTGCCACTGCCTGACCAGGTGTATTTGAATGGTTTTATTTCACAGCTTCTCTGAATCTCAGTTACCTGACCTGTAAAATGAGAACTCACTAGGCTCTTGGGAGAATTGTATACATATAAGTATGTATGTGTATGTGTAAAACACAGTGTGCCTTATGCACAGTACATGCTTAATAGATGCTTGTTACTGTTGTTATTGATTTTCTATCATGCAGTTTTAAGTATTCTTTAAGTAGCAAGTGTTATTATTGGTATTTTGGGAGAGCAACTAAATCATGTAACGATTTCATTTACACATGTAAGTAATATAGTGTATGTAAAAATATAATATAAATATATTTCCCTTTGGCTCTACCCTAGTCTCTATTGTTTCTCCTGCAGCCCCACCAAATCTAGAACAGAAAATACCTGTGTGGGAGAGCAGCTATGTATCAATGAGATTGTTCATCTGTTCTTAAAAATATAATGTTCTCTTTCCTTCCAGTGGGGCCCTAACTAGAATGGCCAATGGCATTCAACAGGCCTGGTGAGAACTCTCATTTCTGATGGAGAGGAGATATGTTTAAGTAATTTAGACATTTCAGCGTGTTTATTCTCACCTACACTGGAGGTCTTTCGGTCCAGCGAGCTTGTCAAGTGCAGTGAAAATAGACTCAACCTAGGTTTTCATTTCAATGTATAAGCCTACGAGATCCCGAAAAAGTCGACCGAGAGAGAAAGTAAATAAGGGTCTCAGATCATCCAAAATAGTGACTTGAGTGTTACTTTATCATCAGTTGTCTAAAATAACTTGATTGCAAAGGGTCTGAGGCTAGACGGTAGAAATAAACTCAAGTGGGACATGATATGTATGCCAGGGGAAGTGGAGATGGATGTCTGAGAATTTTGAGCAACTTTGGGGCTCTCTGAATCCTTTGATAGCATACATCACCTGGGCATCAGATACTCTGTGATTGACCTTCCACTGTTTTTTAAAAAGTCTGGAGAGAAGCTTGGCTAGAGGGATGCATTTTATTACTGAAAATGCGCCCTAAAGATCCCGTTCTGGCTGGTGCTAATAGTAGTGGTGATTTCAGCGTTTGCAGAGCATGAAAGGGTCTCTCTTTTTTTTTCTTCTAAAAATCCAGGTAGGGAGCATAGCGGGGGAATGCGGGATCATGGAGTTGAAGAAGGCCGGAATTTCAATACAGTTCCATACTTTCCCGATGTGTGAAGTTGAGCAGATTTCTTGTGATTTTGAAGGTTCATTTCCTCATCTGTAAAATGAGCCAGTCACTGTCTTTAAAGGGTGGCTTAGAATAATGTATGAAATACATTATTATGTATGAAATACATATATGTAAATACATTTATATGCATATATTACATATACATATATGTAAATACATTTATATGCATATATTACATATACATATATGTAAATTATTTAATGTGTAATTTAATTATATAAAGCATCTGAATTATAGGAGATGATCATCAGTAAATGCTTTCTGCTTCACAGCAGGATCACTGGTAATAAAAGCATCAGAAGAAGCAGGGCACTTTTCATAACGATGTGGCCTAATTCTACTTTAATCTTCTGTCTAAACTTTATATCTAGGTTGTTTGAATGATGGCCTACTCAAAAATGCATTTTCCCAACAGAAATAAATAAATGATGAAAATGTCAAAGAGAAGGAAGAGATTCAAAATAGTCTAGGATATTTTAAACACATGAAGACCAACAGAACTAACAGGCCAGAATATATGCAGTCTATGCATGTGCCTCAGACCTGTAGTTATTACTACACTTTTCGGTCAGTAGGTAGGGTCTCCATCTGAATCTGCTTTAAAAACAGATAATAACCCCCAAATGCTTTTATCCATTGCTAGAACTGTCGGATGCCAAGGCCCTGAGCAAAGTGCTTAGATGACTAGATTGCTATCGCTCCCTCCCCAGATAGGGGTAGGATAGAAATGAGTTCCAGGTTTCCACCGGCCAGCTGAGCCTTTCTGAGTGCACTTCACCTTCCTCTCCGGGGCCCAGTTGTCCTATTGTTCATCCTCCTTTGGAACCATCAGACGTTGCTCGCTGGAAAGACGTAAAAAGTTTAGGGTCTAAGAGTCTGATGCAATCTTGTACATCTTCTCAATTCAGTATTTTTGTGGGATTGAAGAAGAGTAAATCTCTGTATATTTAACGCTCAGGCTTAAGTAATGAAGAATTTAATGCATACAGTTGAACATTTTTTTAAATAAATAGCCATTTTCATACGCACACCCAAAACTGCTACACTGTATACTTATTTGTAAACTGTTCTTACATACTGAGCAATTCATTTCATTATGTTTATACATCATAATTTTAATAGCTATACGTTATTATATCATGTTACCCTTCTGAACTTGGGTCTCCTAGTTGGAAAGGTAATTGTTCCTAAGACTTGGCTTCTGAAAGCTAAATAGAGGTTAATATTTTCATAGAGTAATACTTTGAGAATTTCATGACAAATTTCTTAATGTTATAGAAGTAAAATTGCCAGGTCATGTGGTATGCAAATTTTTGAGAAATGGTGACGTATTATCAAAGTGAAGATTCCCATCCAAGTTAAAGAGAATGAACACTTTCCCACTGTTCCTGTCACGGGGTATCATTATTAAAAGCAATCTAGAGGACATGTGGACTCACAGCACGTTTTTTTACCCGATTATGTGGCCCATCCGTTGTAATGATGGAATATCATTGCCTACTCTGTTGAAAGGCTATTTTGTCTTTTGTTTTGTTGCCAGTGCTGCCCTCTCACAGCTAGAGTTGGCAGCTGTGGACATCTGCAAGCTTTATAAGAGTGCCGTGAGAGTATGGTAAAAGAAACAGGCTTCTCTTTCCCTCTGTGCTAACAAAGACAGAATTTAACAGTTTCTGAGGGCCAACGCAGTGACGCAACCCCAGTGGGTTTCCTTTAAGAAGGAAACTGCATGTGTTCACGTCTTTCTATTTTAACAGTGCAATAAACACTTACAAATAATGTTGCGATGCTGCTAGAAATAGAAGGATTCAAAGATAGGGCCTGTACCAAATGTCAGTGTGTACAAAAAATCCAATCACCATTATGATCAGATAAGGCCTCGTTCTCCCTGTGGGCAATAGGTTGTTTTTCAAAATACCTTTTTTTTTTTTTTTAAAGCTATGAAAAACAAAATCAATTCTTGTTTTATTTTTATCTGAAATACTTACAAAACCATTTTTCTCCCTTCTGTAATCTGAAGTGGGAAAACCAAACTGAAATTTCCCCTTTTTTTTTTTTTTTTAATGGAAGTGCATATAATTAACAGTTGCCCCAGGTGGTCCTGTAACTTGGAGATACATGGTTGGCTTCGGAGGCCTCCGTTTTTACAGAAACGATCTGACAAGGGTAATTAGATACAAACTCTAGCATCATTTCCTCATGAAGTAATAGTAAAATAAGACAAAAATCATCTAAGAATTGAAGGCATTCGGTCTCCATTCCAGGCTCTTGTCTCTTCATACGCGGAACCCTCTCCCTTAACCATCTCCGTCCCACACACTGCTTCAGTCACCATGGATTTGACAACGACTGCAAATGTGTATCTCTCAAGCAGAAATTCTCTTTTTAGCTCCCCATAAATCTTAACGTCTCATCTGGTAGCTCCCTAGTGCTCACAGAACACAACAAGTCTGAAATCCATAAGCTTCTCCCTTAAAATGGGTCTTCTCCTACCCTGCCTGAGTGTAGCAAAGAGCAGTACAGTAGCCACCCCATCAGGAAATCTCATCCTTTTCTCTGTCTACATCTCTTAAATGCGTCCATTTCTTCACCGCCGGCCCTTGTCTGGATTCAGCTGCTTCTTCTGGTACCTGCATGGGCCTCCTCCCTACAAGTCACAAGCCATCATAGCTCGTACCCTTAACTCCCAGTCTCCCTCCCCTGCCCCTTCCCTGCCCTTTCCAGGGTCTTCTCCTAAGAACAGTGGGAGTAGTCTTCTTAGACCTCAAACATGATCACGTCACTTCCTACTTAAAGTGTTCTAAGGAAAGTGTTATTGAAAAATGCCTTGACAAGACCTGCTCAGGCATGGGCTTTTCTGCCTATTTTACCATTCTTATTTTTCACTATTCTCTGTTCATTTCTTGTGCTAAAGCCACACTCTCCTTCTTTTGGTTTCTCGATTGCATCATGCTGTCACCTGACAGAGGCCTTTGCACACCTGCCACACAACCCCCCCCCACACACACACACACCCCTCCCCCGCTAACCAGTACATGCTTGTCTTACTTTCTCTTCAGTTTATCTCTTGTCACTCTTCATCTCTCACCTCCAGCATCACTTCCTTGGGAAAACTTCGACCAATCATTCTAGGAAAGATTTCTCTAGTCTCTGCTTTCACAGAATTGCATTTCCTTCCCTCATTTTACTTAGGCCAATTTTATAATTACACACATGTTATTTGGAATCATTTGATTAATGTCTGCCTGTGAGAGAGAAGCTCTGTGAGAAGGTGGCCTGTATGAGTTTACTAGGGCCCCTGTAACAAGTTAACACCACATGTGTGGCTTAAACAACAGATGCTCATTGTCTTACTGTTCCAGAGGCTAGAAGTCTGAAATCAAGGCGTTGCTAAGGCTGGTTCTTTCTGAACTCTGTGACGACAGGACCTCTTCCTGGCCTCTGTCCTTGGCTTAGAGTTGGTCACCTTCTCCTTGCATCTTCACGTCGTCTTCCCTCTGTGTATATCTGCCCAATGTCCAAATTTCTCCTTTCTGTGAGGATACCGGTTATATTTGATTAAGACTTACCCTAATGACCTCATCTTAACTAATTACACATGCAGTGGCCCTATTTCTAAATAAGGTCACACTCTGATGTGCTGGGGATTAGGACTTCAGTACCTAAATTTGGGGAGATAGAACTCAACCAGCAGCAGGGGCCACATCTGTCTTGTCCAGCTGCATGTCCCTAGTGCTCAGCGGTGTCTGAATCATAAGTGAACAGACAAAGGGCATTTCTTAGCATTCATGCAGTGACAATTATCAGAAACAGGGATTAGATCCTTAACATGGCAGGATAATTTCTGTATTATTTCTCCTCTTTCATCTTTACCATAAATTTTTCTTTAAAAAAAAAAAAAAAAAAAAAGAGAGCAGGGATACATTCAAAGACAGTTTTTTTAGTACAGCATCATGTAGCTAAGATGGTTATCTGAACTCAGTGATGTGACTGTACCAGAGAGACTGGCCCTCAGTACATTTTTATATAAGAGAAATGGATGGATGGAGACAATGGCAGAGATGGGGAGGAGACACTCTTCCCAGCGGCTTTATGGACTTGAAAACACAGCCTGGCGAATGACCAGAGATGCCTGCTGTTCTTCATGCCTGAGACACCAAATGTGACTTCGCATTTTCCAAAGATAGCCACTTCAAATCTCCCTCCCTGTGCTCTTCAGCACTGTGGTTTTGTCATTCCCACACAGTCTGTCACTCCATACCATGGAAACTGGGCAGGCCTGTGACTACCTTGAACACAATGTCACCAAATGGACACTGGGCCAGATTTATGCCTTCACCTGGCCCAGCAGTTTTCATTATTTTCTCTTGAAAGTCAAGCACATGTAAGAAGCGTGACTCTCCTAAGAGCACCTGTTGTCAGAAGACCCAGCCTCATGGAGAGGCCCATGGAAGAGGCCAGACTATGTGGAGAGAAGGAAGGAGCACAGGAACGCTGGGAGGCCAGATCTGAGTAATGAGGCCACTGGGGATTCCAGCCTCCCTGAGCCTGCCCCATGACTCCAACCCCAGCTGCTGTCAGACTGAAACCTCGCCAGAAACTGTGGGGGCAAACAGCCCTGCTGACCTGAGTCTACCCTCAGGGCTGGGGCACAGAATAATACATTGTTGTTTTAGGAGAGTCCGTTTGGGGGGGGTTGTTTGTTATGCAGCAGTAAGTAAACAAAAGTGTCCAGTAAATATAAAAGCCTTGCATATAGCAGGTCCTAAATGCCTTCTTTTTGGTGAACGTATGCGTTTGTCTCCAGGGTCCAAAAAGAATGGAAGGAAAGAAAACAAAAAGAAAGGGATCTTTGATGCAAGATGTGGAAAACCTCCTAGTGCAAGTTTCCTGTCAGAATGTTTTTCTTTGAAAAGCCTCCTCTACTGGAAGGCTTTCAAGACTCTAAGAGAGCTGACCTTAAATGTTTCTTTCCACTGTCAGGTCAGGCAACCAGCTCAGACCCCGGGGACTGCCGAGTCTTTATGAGGGAATTCTGGGTAGTGAGAACGAGAGGTGTGAGATTATTTTTTGGTTGGCAGCTGGAAACTGAGAATTTTATTCCTAGAAAGTGTTAAGATTTGAAGAGAAGGCATTTAGGCACTTGAATTCAGTGTCTCATTAAAGTGGTACCCTCTTCATCGCCCCGCCCCTCTACCCGAAACCAAACCTCCCTCTGGATCATTTCGCTAAGTGCAATGTTTTTATATAACTAATCCGAGTGATGAACAATCTGTAGTTGGAGACTGACCACAGGCAAGTGAGTCAGCCTCGAGTTGCCTTAATTTTCACTTGCCGAAAAGGCCGGGGTGATAAAGAGAGGTAGTCATTCCTTTATCGATCAGTTTTATATAGGATTAAGAGAGCTTTATGCATCAAAGCAGACCCTTGCTTGTAGAAATAAGCAAATTTCAGATTTTAAAATTAAACAAACAAACAAAAAAAACCAAAACACCTACTTTGACACCAAAATGCATAATTGTCCAGGTATGGAAAAAATCGTTAGGTTAGAGCTCTCGAAATATAATGCTCCATGCTTATGTGTACGGACTCACCACCGCACTTTATTGTACAGCCATACCCTTACTCATACCCTATGCACACACACACATACACATACACACACAAGTGCACACATACACACATCTTTTCAGAGGTTAGACCTCAACTTTTCTAACCCTCACATAATCCACTTCCAATCTCTTTTTTGTCTTTTAAAAATTAGACCAGGGGGCGCTTGGGTGGCTCAGTGGGTTGAAGCCTCTGCCTTCGGCTTGGGTCATAATCCCGGGTCATCATTCCAGGGTCATCATCCCAGGATCAAGCCCCACATCTGGCTCTCTGCTCACTGGGGAGCCTGCTTCCTCCCACCACCCTTCCCTCTCTGTCTGCCTCTCTGCCTACTGGTGATCTCTGTCTGTCAAATAAATAACTAAAATCTTTAAAAAATAAATAAATAAAATAAAAATTAGACCAATGCACCTGCTGGTAGTCAAGAGCCATGTAATTTACATTATTTACTGCCAGACGGGGTAGTGTTCAAAGGCTATACCACACGTAAGCATTTACAGGATTATGTCTGGAGAAGCGTAGAACAGCTCATAATTTCACACACACACATTTTACTCTTGAAAACCTGGTAGACTAAGCATAAACTGTTCAACTATAGTCCTTTATCATCTAAGCCTCGTCATCAATCAGACAATTTTATTACTGTCGTTTGTATCTCAGAAATCACAAACAAATGTCTACCCTAGGAGAATACTTAGAATTGTCTGAAGTTTCTTCACTATAAACGTGTAATCCTTTAAATGTTTTGGACTAGTGGAACACCAAGGCCCAATGGGAGTTTTGTCATACTACATGTGAGTGATTAAGAAAATGAGCTTATTTAAAAGAAATAAGGATTATGAGTGGACAAATCAGTGGCAGTTTCATAGGCAGGTATTCTGCAAACTTTCTGCCTGCATCTTTCTATGGCTGAATATGTATTCTCTTTATACTAAGCAGTACATCAGCAAAATGTACATGCATACCTATGTGTGTACACATATACATATTACTATCTGTATTACTAATATTATTATATTACTACATATATTACTATATATGTAATATATAGTATATATGCTATATACTATATATAGTATATATAATCTATATAACAGATTACTATAGTAATCTATTACTATACATATACATATATATGTATACCTTTGCAACACATTCTTGGTCATTTTCTGGTACTCTGTGTCTCTCGTTGCCAAGCTTTAGAAGTACTTTTTCTTTGTGCTTTAGACATTAGGTGATTCTGGACTCTAAGGGGTGTGAGGAGTACTGAGAAGACCTTCTATAGAAATATTAGACATTATAACCCACCTGTCTGGGAAAGTTTTGTTCTAAGATTGTCTCATGTTCCTCGTCTGCATTTCTTGCATTCCAGGGCTATGTAAACTAACCTGGGCTGCACCATGCATCTGAGGGATCTGATGCCTGGGCAGTTTCCTCTTACGCTTAGCTGAATAAATAATCCATCTCGGACATGACAGTCAAGGAGAAGACTCATGACCAAACCACTGAAAATCAAACCTCTTCGTCAGAGGCTCCCAGGCAGTTAAAGAAGATGGAGCAGTCTCTAAGAGGTCTTTCTGTTGTTGTCTTTCAAAGAGAATGGGAGACAGAGGGTGGTCTAGCCCAAGAGTGTAACTGTGGCATCCAGCATAGCCCATAGGAGGGTGGGAGGCCTTGGGTAGATACAGTGCTCAGCACCTTCATCATTTTCATCAAGGAAACAGATCTCAGTGCTGCAGACCTGAACAAACAGGAACTCTCATCCTATATCGGTCAAGCCCTCTTCTCCTTCTGACCATTTGTTGGTCCTAGTAAATGTATCCAAAAGAAGTAGCAGAAGTTTATGGACTCAAACTCTAGAAAGTTGTTCTTGCTTTTACATTTCTTAACTTCGCTGTGCACATCACCTTAATGAGATAGTAGAGAGGAAGCCGTGAGTTTTGACATCAAAGAGAGTAAGATTTGAATCTCAACTGTGTCCTACTTGCAAAATATGGATAATAATGTTTTCCCTAAAGTAATGTGCTTTTTGGACTGAATGTGATGATACCCAGAGGGCTCAGCACATATTATAGTTTAATGAATTACTGGAATTGTTGATTTTCACTGGTCTTACTATTGTAGGGCTTATAATGTTCTCGTAACAGAAAAAAATATTTCTCTGGTATCAACAACACCAAATTACCTGTAAAAATATAAAAATTTCAGTAGTAAGAGATATTACTTTTAAAAAAAGAAGTAAAACTACAGTTTTCCCAAATATAAAAGTCTATTGTTTTCTAATTATAAAGCTAATATATGCTCATCATAAAATTTAAAATGGTAAACAGTTAATATGGTAGAAAGTAAACATCTCTTAATTTTATACCTTCAAGACTTGGGTTTAATCTTTCAGATTTATATAAATGTACATTCACACATACATGCAGGTATGTGAACCAAGATTTTTTATGCTTCTTTGGCTGATCCAGTTTGGCTCTGCAGTATGACCTAAAGATTTTTATATGTCATCACACAAAGCTCATTATTCTTAAATCCTGCATAGTCTCCCAGTACTTTGATAAATTATAATTTCATATATTATAATGCTGGACATGAAGATTATTTCAAATTTGTAGCAATCAGAAATTATGATAAAATGAAAGGTACATGCTAAAGAATGGCTACCCGTTTTTCTAATCTTTTAACAGAATTAATAAAGTAGTTTCAGCTGGATTGATATTAAAATTCTTTTTATATTAATAATGAACAAGATAACATTTTAAACATCTTAAAGCCACTTAAATGCTAACACATATTTTAAAGGCCAGAGTGTTCTTTGCCCACATCACAGCAAAAGTTTAAGCACATATTTGCAGGATATATCTTGAAAGAGAGAAATGTGTCAAAATGAGATAAATGAAGATATTTCAATGACATTTACCATCAGATGAAGTAGATATTACCATGGATGTGGGGAAAATGGGGGCACTGGAGGCATATATTTTGGGGATTTGAGGAGAAAATGTGACTCTAGCCAGTCTTAATGATAATCAAAAGAAGAATGTGGTATGAGAGGGTCACAAGTAAAAAAGAGTTGCATTGTGAGAAATGGTTTTGTTTGCTTTTAATTCTCACAAATAGTGAAATACATTTCAGAATGCATGACAAATCTTACAAAACAGACAAGGTATCAGAAACTGACTATAGATAAACACTGTGCCAGTTTTCATTTTTAAAAATAATCACTTTAAAACTATAAATTAGGGGCGCCTGGGTGGCCCAGTGGGTTAGGCCTCTGCCTTCGGCTCAGGTCATGATCTCAGGGTCCTGGGATCGAGCCACGCATCGGGTTGTCTGCTCAGCAGGGAGCCTGCTTCCCCCCCTCTCTTTGCCTGCCTCTCTGCCTCCTTGTGATCTTTCTCTCTGTCAGATAAATAAAATCTTAAAAAAAAAAAAAATAACCTATAAATTAGCAAACCTGATTCTGATCACAAAGAAACATTCATGGACAGCTTACTCATTGCCAGACTCGTGAGTGTACAGAAAACAAAATGGTGTCCATTAGACACCCATGGCGCCCATAATGAACAAATCATATTTTTAATAGTCTAGTTTTTAAGTTTTTCCTAATAGGCAGATGATAGGGACTTCCTCAATACAGCTTAGCAGAAATATCACCAAAAAGTTTTGACAAAGTCATGCTTGCTCTGCTGTGGGTAAGATGATGTGTGAGTGACCAGATTTTTAAGCTCCTTAGAAGAATGACTCTAAAGTTATTCCTTAATGGTTTTTCTTTATAGAGCTTTCATCAGTTACTTGGATAAAACCAAAAGTGAGCTCTATTTTTTTCAGATGACTCAAGCCTAGGGAAAACAAATGGGTGCAGAAACAAAACTTTTACAGAGTGATTTGAAACATGATTAGGAATTAAAAGCAAAAATCATAACCTTGAAATCTCACAGTTGACTCTTACAACCAACTTCCCCTTGTTTCCATCATGCTGTTGAATCCAATGAAGGATATAGTTCCTGTCCATATGATCACACAAAATTTGAAATAACTGGGCTACAGTTTTAAATCCATTAAAAATAAACTGTTCAGCTTTGGGCAGGTTAATTAATAATTTATCTTGGAAATAAGATTGAATTCCCAGTAATACTGTTTATATAAAGTAAAATGCTGACTTCTCTTCATTTTTCTTCTCCCTTGTTCCCATCAGAGTATTTATTGAAAGCCAACTTTAAGATGGGTGCTATGCCAGATGCTATAGATATATTTTTCAAAGATAATTTAGACAGGTGCCCTGCCACCAAAGTTTAGAATTACATAATCTTGATTATATGGTGTACTGTATAGATGAAAGACTTAAGCATAAAAGAAGATTTTTTATTTTCCATTTTTCTACTTCCCCTAACAGGTCTTTTTGATAAGTTACCGAGACTGTTTTGTTTCGAATATTTATTTATTTTATAGAGACAGAATGAGAGAGAGAAATGATTTTTAATTCTTTCATCTCCATTCTTCTAGTTATAACTTTATATCATGGAAATTTTCAAACAGACACAGAAATAGACAAACAGTAAAATAAACTCTTATGTGTCCATTGTATACCTTCAACAATTATCAATAGGTTTTGCTTATAAGTAATTCTTGTTGGTTTTCTTAGCTTGTTTATATTACCATTGTTTTCCCCTCTAAATACTTTTATACTTTTGATTACGTCTTTGACCCAAAAACTACTGAGGAGAGGCAGAATAGTAAAGTGGTCAAACACACACACACACACACACACACACACACACACACCCTGCCACCCACTAACCCACCTACCCCTCTCCCCTCCACACACACATTGTAATCAGAGAGCTTGGTTTAAATCCCACATATACAAATTACTAGCTGAGTAGCTTGGCACATCTTATGTAATCTCTTTCTTGCCATAAGCTTATTCGCCTGTAAAATGGTAATAATAACAGTATCTACTTAATAAAGATTTTGTAAGGATTAAATGAGCTGATTAAGACAAAAATCTCAGCATGCTGAAAGTATGTAGTAAACATTCAGTAAATGTTAGCTATCATTATTCTGATTTCTAAGTTGTTCGAATTGATTTGTTTGTGCTGGTGTTATTAATTTGTGGCTTTACGGCATTGATTATGGAGAAAGTAGGCTGCAGCATGACTTTTCTTGATTCTTGATTTATTGACTGAAATTATGCCTCTGGAATAACACAAGGCAGTGTTTTGCAAATATTCTATGGCTCCCTGAAAAGAGGGTCTAGTCTTGGTTTATAGAGTAGAGAAATTCACTGGATAGCTATAAATCAGCCTAATTAATTATTTTATTTCCTACTTCCACATTTATTTACAGCCTATTTGATCTTTAAAAAATTAAAGAGTCTTGGGACGCCTGGGTGGCTCAGTGGGTTAAAGACTCTGCCTTTGGCTCAGGTCATGATCCCAGGGTCCAGGGATTGAACCCCGCCTCAGGATCTCTGCTCAGTGGGGAGCCTGCTTCCTCCTTTCTCTCTCTCTGCCTGCTTCTCTGCCTACTTGTGATCTCTGTCAAATAAATAAATAAAATCTTTAAAAAAAAAAATTGAAGAGTCTTTTAAAGTCTCCCCTAATATACTTCATATACCTTTGACACCTGCTTTCTTTTTTCAAGTAACCAACTAAATTATCTCAAGGGTGAAGACAAGTCACTTTCCTGTGTGCCCTGTTCTTATCTGTTGGGTGACACTGGTTACATGCTGCAGGGATTTGCCAATGCCATTCCATTCGTCCAAAGCTCCCTTCCCGATTCCCTTGGATAAAGGTGACACATCCTTAAAGTCTTAAGTTCCCTGATGCCCTCATATATTAGGTCTTGGTTTTAAGTGTTCCCCATAGCATCCTTTCTTATCACTTCTATGATTATAGTTCTATAGTTCTTATTGATGACATGTAGAAGTCTAGCTACCTCCAAGTACTGTACTGTACTATAAGTTCATGAATGGTGGTGTTGTCTCTCTTGTTCCATGCGAAGCACTCTGCACAGAATCTAGCCACGGAAATTTAGCACCCTGGCTTTGAGGCTGAACAGCGGCGTCAGAATTCCTCTGTTTAAATACTAACTTTGCCAATTGCTAACTGTGTGTCTTTAGACAAGGCAGTTAGCTTTTCCGGCATTGGTTTTCTTACATATAAAATGGAGATGGTTAACAATCATCTTATGGGATCGTTATGAAGGTTGGAAGAGATGCATTTATAAAACAAAGCATTGGTAGCCATGTTCCTAGGTCCTGGGGATATCGTGATAAGTGAGACAGAAGAGGTCTTTGCTATCATATGGTTATATCCCAAGGGGTGAGTCAACAGAGGGAAAAAAATGAGACAAATATTCAAGTTAAGGAGTGGTAAGTGAAATCAAAAGTAGAAGGCAAAGAAGAGGAGGAAGAAGAGAAAAAGTTAGCATGTCAAGAGCCCGAGTGGGTTTAGGTCAGTGAATATTTGGGGATGTCCTTTCTGCAGATCTGGTATTTAAGCTGAGATTTGAATGGCAAAAAGGAACTAGTTATATGAAAAACTGAGGGAAGAACATTCTAATCAGAGGGTTCAGTAAGCCTCTGCCATAGAAATGAGCCTTGGGTACCTGGGGACAGCAAGAAAGCTGGTGTAGATGGAGTACAATAAGCCACAGGGAAATTATCATCAATTTTGCACTGTAAACAATACAGTGGGCAAGAGAGGGGAGGCACTTAAAATCCTGACCAGCCCATAGCAGGCACTCAGCACATGGGAGCTGCTAGTGTTGTCATGGTCCTGGTTTTAGTTATTGGGAACAACAAACAATGTCTGAATGAATAAATGAACGTTTGAATGGAAATGAGTATGACTACTCTCAGGAAGGATGGAAAAACTGGGTCACAGGCTCATTAAGGAACTTAACAAAGCCCACGGACCCTTTGCCTACTGCAAACAGGTCGGGCTTGAGGATAGAAAGGTAAACCTGATTTTGCTTTGAGGAACCAGCAGTGAACCATCGCATGAAGTCAGAAGAGCCACCTGCTTTGAAGGAAGTACAGCTTAAATGGTGTATTTGTTGAGTGGATGCAGGATGTATTGTTAGTCATTGAAGTTCACTGTAAACATTTCTAGTGGAAGTTTGTTGGGGTAGCCTAACTGTTAACAGTCTTCATCTCTTCTCTGTTGGGTAATATACCCCGCTTTTCTTCGGAGTTACTCTCTTTCTGTACTCAGTCTTGTGATGTTAGTGGGACAGCGTCTGGCGGGGGTCTGGCCATTTCACACATTTGCATGTCTTATGGACCAGGTCAAAGACTAAGATACAAACTTATTTTTTATCATAAGCCAATTCTGGACCTTTAGATGCAACATTTGAGGGAAATATTCTTTTCTACTGGATATTGTTAAAGTTTTGTGTCCCCTTAAAGCCCGCTATTTCCGGTCACACCGCTTGGAGGAATGAAGAGATAGGTAAGATGGAGAGTGGTGGCAGCAAAGCAAAGTCTATTGAGCAAGAGTACAAAGCTCCCAGAGAGGGAGGGGGCCCAAATGGGTTGCCCCCAGAGTTTCTAAGTTTAGGGGTTTTTATGAGCTCTTTTTGCAGAACTTTCTTAAGCAATCAGGGTGTGCTGAGTCGTGCCCATGAGGGCTCTGGTCATGTATTTGTCTACCTATTAGGTCAATGTCCACAAGCTGATAGTCTATTTTTTTTTTCTCTTGCTGAAATCCAGGAGCTTAGGTCTTAACTGCTCTACTTATCCATGATATTGAAAAGTGCTTTTGTGATGCATTGTCTTATTTTAGGACTTTCTGAGGTCATTTCTGCAAAGGCTACAAAGCAGAATGTCAGTGCGGAGACAAGATGATGTCAGTGCTATTTTTTTTTTTTTTTTTTTTTTAGCTTCCTGGCTCCGTATTTCCTTGTTGGGGACCCTGGTCCTGACTACCTAACCTTCCAACTAACTCCTAACAATATGATATAATCGTGAAATTGGCAACGACTCTGTGGCCTCAAAAGGAGCTTCAGCTTAAAAATGGAGGCAGGAATGAAGTCAAGGCCTAAACACGGAAGGACCACTGAACACGTTGGTGAGCGCCTATGTACCACCTTGCCTAAATGCCCCTAAACACTTGTGTATTATTGATTCAATAAATTCTACTTAAACTCTTCTGTCACAACAGAATAAGTGTCTGTTGGAAGAGAGGTTTTAAAAGATGGGTAATATTTAGACATTGAAACGGATATTAGGGAAAGTGTGAAAAATACCTAAATCATGCTAAATGCTGAACAAATGTAAAATGGCTTTTTCTATAATCTGTCAGATGTGGCTTTCCATATATGGGCTTTGGGAGTTGATTATTAGTTTTTCTTAACAGAAAAGGTATGGGTGGGCATTCTACAAGTTAACTCTTTTATCCTTTCCCTTAAGTGCGTTTCCTTAATACGCCTCTCTGCTTACATTAGTCACTTAAAAACTTCAAGAGATCATGTCCAGGCAAAACTTGCATCCAACTGAAACAGGCAGGGTAGGCTTTATTCAAGCTGATTGCATTAGGTGGGAGAGAAGAGAGCTGGGTTTGAAATAAACTCTGCTCAAACAAAACAGAAGGGTTTTGAAAACAACAATGGGGGGGGGGTGTTTTAGGCCACCTGCATTTGCTAATTGGCCTTACCAGAGGAGAAGTAAACATGATTGTATCTTCATGTATCTTTTAAGCTAGGAGGGAGGGTTGCATCACAGTTGGACTCCTCCCCCACCATGGACACTCCCCAGATGCACAAGCAAATTCCCTCAATGTTTACATTTCAAAGGCTCCTAGGTCCCTGTGAAAAACAATCCTAAGCAGCAACATGCAAAAGATTTGTCTCTTGAAGGAACAAAGAAAGTATTAGAATTACAAGTTTTCTAAAGAAACTGCTTCAGGAAAAGGGAGATCAGCAAGAAAACGCCTGTTTGATTGAGTTGAGGGAAATGTTCAGGCAGTCTTGGTCCACCAAAATGAGATGCCCTGAACATTTCCCCTGAGCAGTGTATTTGTGTGCTCAGCTAAAGCAGCTGCATAAATGAATTTAGCATCTTTTTGGATTTGCTCGCGTTAAAGCTATTGAAACTGGTTCCATTTCCCTTGGAACATAAATTGAGCCCCATCCTGGATGCATCTCTCTTGCAGGATTAGACTGGTTACAGAGACATTTTGTCCTCCCTGGACAGAAATTTCCATACCATCCCTACCTGTGAAGTTGAGAAAGTAACTATTTTGCATACCAATTGAAAGGACAAGAAAAAAATAAATAAAAACATGCTCACCCACACATACACACACACACACGAGTGTATAAAACACAGTAACTGACACCTAGTAGATACTCATTATTTATTTTAAAGAGTTACATTTTGAATTAAAGAGTATAAAGAACTGTGTGATTATTGAAGCAAAGGTTATGTACAGAGGTCCCTGGGCTGAATTTTGCTTTGCTTATTGTACGGATGCATGTTTTTTGGTTTTATAGATTTAGATTAGTTGATAATATTTTTAAATTAGAGGATTCCACAATCTAAATTAAACTATTTCCTTTTTGATGGATGTTTAGATTGTCTCCACATTTTTGTTAATGTAAACAGTGTTTGAACATGACTTCCTTTGGAGACCATTGAGTGTCTCCCGGGTAGATTCTGTGATGTCAAACTGCTAGACAACAGGGAACAGGCATTTAACATTTTAAGGGATATGACCAAATTGCCCTCCAAAGCACTTAAACTGATCTATAGTCCCACCAGCTCATATAATGGTTCCTAGTTCCTTGTAACTCCTTTTAGGTTTTATACTGTTTTTTTCCTAATTTAATATATTAAAATTTTATTTTGTTGCTTTGTGTTATCCTTTCTTGAGGACTTGTGAGGCGCACTTCTTTATTTAAACTTTTTGGTGGTTTGTGTCTCCTTTTCTGTGAATTCTCTGAATCTATTCTTCTTCAACCTTTCTGTGGAAAACTCCAGATTTTTGAAATGCTCTTTTCTTGTGAAATATTCCCCATCTTCCCACCTAGGTCCTCCCCAGCATGGTCCTCGTTAATGACTTACATGGTTGTTTTAGTCAGTTTCTTCCCTAGATCTGTAAGGGCCTATTTAGCCAGAGCGGCCCCACCTCGGTTGAACAGCCATTTTGTTGTTTATGTAATAAAACTTAAGCTGACCCTGCCCCGGCAGGGGAACTTATTTAAAAGCAAGTCCAGGAAACCAGCCCCAGGTAACAAAGCCCAAATACAAGGGTGGGTCAGGTCAGGTGGAGATAACAGCCAGAATGCAGGGATGAGTCGGGCCAGGTGGAGACATCCAATCAGTAGAGCGCGCATACTGTCTCCCTAGCTACCAAGGAGTGTGGGCCCCGCCTTTTGGGCACCAGTTCTCACCAAGATGATAGGCGAATTCAAATGTCTACTATAGGGTAAATTGTAATTCAATTGGTCACTTATGTGTGGCCTAGCATGACTGTGCAGCTTTCTCTGTGTGTTACAATCTCATTCGGCACCTGTGTGTGGCCAGGCTCAAGCGCATGGCCTTTGCTCTATAAAAGTTAGTCTGTGAGGCAGGGAGGGGTCCCGCTCTCTGTAAGAGGCGTGGCCCCGGGCAGTCGGTTTGATTCTCAATGCTTGGCGTGAAATAAAGCTTTGCTTGACCTTTGTATCAGTCTCACTCCTTTAACCGCCGACTCATTATCAGGGGACCCAACATTGGGGACCCAACAGACCCGCACGAATCTGGAATCTGTTTCATCCTTAACACATTTATCAGATGACTTTCATACATGTCAGTGACACCTGCTAGCGCAAGAATGCCAAAAAGAATGAAGTTCCTGGATTTGAGGGACTAGGTTAATAAAACAGAAGAGGTGGGGGATATGTGGGAAAGAAGCATTGCTGTCCTCTCCATTTTAAGGAGAATAAATCTGAGGTATAGTAAATGTTTGTACAGTGACTGAGTACAGGGCAGCTTTGGATAATGGATTATTACCAATATAATCAGTCCACATTCTTGTATGCCTCTAATCAAATTTGCCCTTAATGACAATGAGCTGATTCCAGGGGCCTGCTTGCTCTCATTATGTTAATCCTCTAGGAGAACGTGTATTTGATGGAGCACTTCAAAATGTTTTTTGTAAGCTTTTTCCTTGGTCACCCTTAATGCCTTGGCTGATGAAATGAGGGAGAGGGGCTTTGCTTGCTTGCTTTTCGTTTGTTAGTTTGTTTGGTTTTCCACCTCCGTTCCCAAGCCAAGCCAGTTATTTTCCTTTCCCCATTTTGCACTTTCCAATTCAAAGAGAAGAGAGGGAAAAAAATAGAATATCGAGTTGTCAGCAAACACTCTGTCTTAAATAATTGAATAACAAGCACTATTATCCCAAAATACCTCCAAAAAAAGATGTGCAGCACATAAAGAGGAGAACAAAAATCTCTGCCTTCTACAGGGCAAACTAGGTGACAGCCTGAAACTTCACATTCACAACCACGTGCAAAGCACGATATCTACATCCATGCTTTATATATGCTTATTTAACACTGATGGCAGGTTGCAAAATAGACCGTCGTTTCTGAGATGCTTCATGTCTGCATTCAGCTAATAGGCCTGGAGAATACATGGGAACATAGCTCGACTCTGTCTGTCTTCCATCCCGGGATTTAATCTTTTCCATTGCTTATTCAATTGGAAACTAAGTCAATTTACAAAGTGAAGGGAAAGAAATAGCCCGTCCTTGAGTGGAAAGCTCTGGTTTAAGTGAGAATTGTTTATCCTGGGTTATCCAAATGCTCTGTTCCGCCCTATTTTAAATAACTTTCTGCGACTTCTCCTGGGACAACATGCCAGTTTCAAGACTTGCCTATTAGGAAAACCTTGCTGATATTCAGCCTAAGTCAACAATTTCTCTCTTTCTCTCATTGTTCCTTCTCTCTCTCTCTCTCGGTCTCCTTGATGTCCCGCAGTGAGTGTAAACCAGTGAGGCTCCTGCTACCTTTCACTTTCTACCACTTCCCGTCTGTTGATTTCCATCTGAAGATTCACCCTTCGTCCCATGAAACTGTCCTTTCCTCATGAGATGTCTCATAACATATACTCTCTTATTAATGTCTTTAGAACTAAAGAAGGGTAGCGTTGGAAAGCCCTCGAAAGACTTACCGATCTCCCCTTTTTCTATTTGTAAATGAGATAGATGTAGTCCAGGTATGCCACCTGACTGACCAGTCCCATGAGTAGCTAGCTGGTGAGAGGAGAGCCAGAGCTGAAGCCTGAAACCCTGGGCTAGAACCAAAAAAATGCCCACAGGGCTCAGGCACATGGTATAAATAAGTGAAGTGAGTTGGACATATGATCATAGTTGGGGGGTTGGCTGGTGAAGCAGGGATGGCCTGGAGAGCTATGCCCCGTGCGAAGGAGGCAGCTATTAGTTAAAAATCACTTTTGTCAAGTATTCTGAGCCTGCAGGAGAAAGCTGGATTCGGGATTGCTGTGTGAAACACCCTGACTTTAAAAATATTTTCAACTAATGAAGATCACGTTTGACCTTGAACAACATGGATTTGAACTGAGTGGGTTCACTTACATGCAGATGTTTTTCAGTAAATATACATACAGTATTGTAAATGTATTTTCCCTTCCTTATGATTTTTTTTTCTTTTTTAAATACTTTGTTTATTTATTTGTCAGAGAGAGAGAGCACACAAGCAGGCAGAGCAGCAGGCAGAGGCAGAGAGAGAAGCAGGCTCCCTACAGAGCAAGGAGCTTGATGTGGGATCGATCCAGGACCCTGGGACCATGACCTGAGCCAAAGGCAGCAGCTTAACCAACTGAGCCACTCAGGCATCCCTAATTTTCTTAATAATGTTTTCTCCATATGCTTTATCATAAGAATACCCTATGTAATATGTACACAAAACATATGTTAATCGACTATTTATGGTGTCTGTAAGTCTCCCAGTCACCAATAGGCCAGTAATAATTATTGGGGGAGTAAAAAGTTACATGTAGATTTTCGTCTGTGCAGAGAGTTGGTGCCCCAGTTGGTGCTGTCGTTCATGATCAAACGTAAATAAAGTAAGTTGATTGAATCCAGCCTGCAGGGTTTATAGTTTACAAATAACACTATTTCTGTAGTTTATTATGTAGTTTACTGTATTTTGTAGTTTACAAATAATACTATAGAATTTCATAGGATTTCTACATTTGTAAAATGATATTAAGAACTAGAAGTATCCTGATAACTTACAAAATCCACCTATCTGAGTTTATGGCTGTGGAAATTAAAAACAAAAGGAAAAATATAATAGCTTAAATTATTGGTCTTCCAACCCCATGTTATGGCCACATAATGACAAAGTAGACTTCCCTCCCCTCTTACTTTAGCCTTGTTTCGTGTTCTGCTTTGGCTGATGACTTGTCAGGCAGACATGACACTGTCTGAACTGGAAAGAACTTGTTTGATTGAGCCTGGTCTTTTGCATTGCAACTGTTGGCAGTGGGTAAGATGTGCCTTAGCTAACCCTGGCTCAGGGAAGATGAGTGACCTCTGGAACAGACCTAGAATCACACAGTAGCTTAGAGCCAAACCCAGGTGAGGTCAGCCAAGATCAGCCAAACCCCAGCCAACTGCTCGAACGTGTTCTTAAGGAAGAAAGAAATACTTGTTTTAATCTATTGCAAGTGTATGGTTTTGTATCACACAGTAATAGCTAAGTCATAGATTCTCAGTAACTCATTACACAGTTGAAGATACACAGTAAGTAGATAGCAGAATCAGAATTAGGTCAGGGCTCCAGAATGTGGATCCAGTGTATTTTCTACTCTGATCTCTGATCTTTCTACTCTTAAACTCTCTGATCTCTCTGTCACTTCCCCCGTATTTCCTACAGTCTATTTGTCTGGCAAAATGGGGCTGATCTTTGAGTTGTCTTTGCACAATTTTCTTGCAGGAATGATTTTAGTCTTTGTATACACCTACCAGAGCTTTGAATGGAGTTTTGAGATTTCCAGAGAGATAAATGAAAATAATCTAGCTTGAATGCTGCTAGACAATTAAGTTTTGCACAACCAGAATTTGAATTTACATGAAATTAAACCAATCTCTGTGCAAGATGGAGTAGTTTAGAATTACCACTAATTTAATTGAGGTTGCTTAAATGGCTTGTAATCGGTATGATTGTTGCCAATTGCTTGCATCTTCAGCAAGGTAATCAGAACCCACTCAGCAATTTCTACCTCCAAATAAATTAAACTGTAAAACATATTCCTTTTATTTTAAGAAAGCTTTATGGTTTGGATTTTACTTTATTTACAGTCAAGTCTTTATTGCATTCTAATTTACTTGCCTTGAAACATTCATATTTTGGGGTTTTTTTTTCCCCCCTTCAACTCTTCATTTATTTTTCCCAGTAACAGATTCTGTGAAGATTATGCCCTCTTTGGGGCTACCAAAAATAATACCAGCCTCTTAGGGTTGTGACCAGGTATAAATTGTTAGACATAGATATACTGACAACAACAGTAGGCATATTGTGAAAGCTCACTATTAGCAACATTTTTTTCTTGCTGTTGTCATAATCTGCTATTAGGCTTACCTTTCTGGTTCCACCTACCTGTCTTGAAAGTAGCATTGAGGAGAGCCTGGGTGGCTCAGCCAGTTAACCATCTGACTTTGCCTCTGGTGTTGAATCCAGATTCTTGGGATCAAGCCCCACATGGGCTCCTGGCTTAGTGGGGCAGCTGCTTCTTTCTCTGCCATTCCCCTTCTTGTGCTCTCTCTTGTTTTTCTCTCTCTCTCTGTCAAATAAATTTTAAAAATTAAAAAAAAAAAAGTAACTTTGCTAAGATTTAATAAATATGAGCTTGGGTAAATGGCTGTGGAATAAATTTCCTGCTGTCACACCACATGGGCATGAAAAGCTCCTTGACTGTGATTCTAAGTGACATCTGTGGCCCCTGAAATGTAAGTGATGACATTTACCTATTCGAGGTGATAGGAGTGACAAGAAAGGTCCATGAGAATTAGAAGATTCTGTTTTGAAGAATTTGAGAAATAAAATATTCCCCTGAGAGAGCTTAATATTGTTCAGGACAGTGCTTCTCAGACTTGGATGTGCATACAAACTCTCTGATGATCTTGTCAAAGTACAGGTTCTGAGTCATTTTTTTGCAATGGGGCTCAAGAGTCTTCATTTCTAACAAGTTCTGATGATGCCAGTGCTGATGGTCTGTAGCCCAGGTTTTGAGGAGGTAGTTCTGAAACCCCAGCGTACATAAAAATCACCAGGGGCACTCAGCAAATGCAAATTTCATGGACTCTCCCCCAGGGACTTTTACACAGTGGATCTAGGAATCTGCATATCAAACAAGTCCCTGAGCTCAAGAGAGCACATTCTGAGAAATAGTCTCAAGGCCTTGAATCTGTGGAGGGGCAGATGCCTTCAGGATTCTCACCTTCTAAGTCCTGAAGTTGGTCTTCAGAAGAATGCTTTTACAGATGGCTAATCTGTTGTACTAAATTAACAAAAAGAGGGAGAGAGAGAGAGAGAGAGAGAGAGGAATTGTGGTTTCATGTGTAAGCAGTTTTAGAACACTAAGTCAGTAGTGTGAAAATCTCTCTTTACTGCAGGCCTTTCAGCCTCTCGCATGTGATCGTGTATATAAAGACATTCCCCACTTGTTATTTCTGAGATGCCAAACATCATTTCCCAGAAGAGTGTTTTTAGAAACACGACTTGGGAAGTGCCACCCTTAACTGGTTTGGCTCTGCTGCTCCTTCCTGAAGGGAGAATAAAATGAGCAGTGGCTGTTCAAATGTTGGGCTCCAAATCTGGGAAGATTCCTGGCCTGTAGAGTTGCTGCTGAAATGAAATGATTTTCTTTTGGGGCAGTGGACTCTCACGGACAGGATTCTCTGAAACACTCTCAGCTTTCTCAGGAATGTTGTTGAGAATGTTTGTGTCATACATTAATGTTTAAATTAATAATCTAGAAGGTGTTTTCCTAAGTGGGGTCCTGTATATTCCTCTCAGTGTCAAATAGGCATATCAAATCAAATAATGTCGACAGGAGGGGACAGAGACTGTGTGAATGTACAGGGTTCCATGTGGGTAAGCAACTTTTTAAATGATTTCTAAATCAGAATGTATAAAGATTCAGTGGATTTATTTATATACCTATTTACACCCACACACTTATTCCACCTTCTGCTTGTTAACAAGGTGATGTCTCCATGTTTCTTTCTAAAGCTAATCCCTTCACTATGTACTAGACTCCAGCCCTGTGACCTCCTCGAGGGCAGAGTTCCAGAAATTGTCCTCTCTCATTCCTACATCATTGTTTTCATTGGCTCCTAAACACATTGTTATTTCTTTTACCTTGAAAAATAAAAACTTATTTGCTGTTTCCCTGTGTTTTAAAATATTCCTAAAAAGTCACCTATACTACCTCTGTCTCCAACATCTTTCCTCAATTGTTTCCTAAGCTCACTCTAACTGTGCTTTTCCTCACCATGCAACTGAAGCTACTTTTACCAAGATCACCACTGGTCTACACCTTGCTAATGACAGCAGACAGGCATATTCTCATTATCAGGAGCATTGGATATATTTGATTGCTCTCCACTTCGTGACGTAGTGTTCAGAACATCACATTCTGGATTTACCTCCTATTCCACTGGTGACTTACTTGCAGTTCCTTGGAGAATTTTTCTCCTTTTTCTAGTCATTTTAATGTTGAGTGTCCAGAATCTAAGTTTCCCTTCTTCCTTCTCTCTTTATTTCCTTTTTCTCAGCTTCCCTTCTCTTTCCTTTCATTCTTTTCCTCCTCTTCTGTATATATGCTCTCTCTTGCTGATTCTTATCCTGTCTCACAACTTCCAATATTTTTGGTATATTGCCATTGTCAAAATTGTATCTCTGTCCCAGACCTTTCTCTTCAACTTCTCATGCTTGTATCTAATTGCTCTTCATCTACACAAGCTCACATAGTTCAACCTATTGAACTAAATGCATCCCAAACCTAACACCTCATCATCCCCTTCAAATCCACTCCACCCATAGCCTGCCACATCTTAATTCCCACCAGTGGCTTCAGCCAAAATGCTTGATGAATCTTGACTCCTTTTCTGCCTCTCATACCCAACATCCACTCCCCCAGAAAATCCTAATGGCTCTAACTGAAAAATATCCACAAAATGGCTACTTCTCCACACTCTCATTCTCTCTCACCAACACTTTTTCTTTAGGCTCCTAACTGGTCTCCTTGCTTCTCTCCTTGTCTCTTATAGTCTAGATTCAACACAGCAGCTACAGTTATACTGCTAATCTGGAAGTTAACTTGTGTAGCTCCTGTGTTTAAAATTTTCCAATAGCTTCCGATTTTACAGAGTAAAATGAAATGGCCTGAAAGACTCTATGTGGTCTCATTCCCACATCATTCTTTTCTGAACTGATTTCATAATGCTGGCACTTTGGACTTCTTGGTATCCTTCAAACACGCTGCACACATATCTGTCTTAAAGTTGCCACACCGGCTTTTTCCTCAGTCTGGAACATCCTTTTCCTAAATGTCCACAAAACTAACTTCCTCATGTATTTTATGTCTTTACTAAAAGATTGCTTTATTATTAAGAACACTATTACCTACTCTGTTTATTGTTGCAAAACATTCACCATCTGTGGGACTCTTGGTCAGCCTTAGCATTATATACTTTTCCTCATTTCTATTCCATTCATCACCTTATGCTCTACAATCTAATTCTTAGTCATTGTTTTATTTTTTTAAGATTTTATTTGTTTGTTTGTTTGTTTATTTGTTTGTTTGTTTATTTGGCAGAGAGAGAGAGAGAGAGACCACAAGTAGGCAGAGAGGCAGGCAGAGAGAGAGGAGGAAGCAGACTCCCGGCTGAGCAGGGAGCCTGAAGTGGGGCTCAATTCCAGGACCCTGAGATCATGACCTGAGCCGAAGTAGATGCTTAGCCAACTCAGCCACCCAGGTTCCCCTTATTCCTTGTTTTAAATAAGCATTATTGAGTTATAATTTACATACGAAAAAAATAACCATTTTAGTGTGCATGTTATTGAGTTGAAACAAATGTATATGTGCAGTCATATATATATATACACACATATGTGTGTGTGTGTGTATATATATATAGATATATATATATATATATATCTGTATATATATACACCATCTCTGTCAGATTTAAAACTCTTCCATGTTTTCTCCCCAAAATTCTCTTTGCCTTTTCCCAATTTCATCTCACATCTCCCACCAGAGTCAATGTTTGATCTGTTTGATAGAGTTGATTTTGTTTTTTCTATAGTTTAATATAAATGAAATAGCACAGTATGTGTCTTTTGTGTCTAGTTTCTTTCATTCACCATGATGTTTATGAGAAGTATTCATGTTTTGTATATCAGTAGTTTATTCATTTATGCTATTGAGTAATATTCCATTGTGTGAATTTTTAACAGTTTATTTATACATTCATTTGTTTTCATCATTTGGAGTATTGTCAGGTCAAAGCTATTATGAATAAAACTGCTATGAATGTTTTTGTACAAGTCTTTCTATAGAGGTACATTTGCATTTCTCTTGTGTAAATGCCAAGTATGGGAATGCTGGTTCATAATATAAGTACGTATTTACTTTTTTAAGAAATTGCCAAGTTGTTTCAAAAGTGATTAGACCATTTTACATTTCTATTGGCAATGTATAAGAGTTCCAGTTGCTCTATATTTTCACCTTTACTTGATATTATTGTTTATTATCACTACTGTTTTGTTACTCTAATAGTATGCAGGGATATCTCTTTGTGGTTTTGTTTGTTTGTTTGTTTTTAAAGATTTTATTTATTTATTTGACAGAGAGAGATCACAAGTAGGTAGAGAGGCAGGCAGAGAGAGGAGGAAGTAGGCTCTCCCTGCTGAGCAGAGAGCCCGATGTGGGACTTGATTCCAGGACCCTGGGATCATGACCTGAGCCGAAGGCAGAGGCTTTAACCCACTGAGCCACTCAGGCGCCCCTCTTTGTGGTTTTAATTTACATTCCCCTTCTAACTAATGATGTTGAACATCTTTCCATGTGCTTAGTGTGTATTCATTTATCTTCTCATATGGGGTGTCCAACTCTTCTGTCCATTTTTAAAATTAGGTTGTTTGTCTTTGAGCTGTGAGAGCTATTTATAAATCTTGGGTGCAAGCCCTCTGCCAGACAGATACATTTGTCATTATTTTCTCCTAGAAATGAGTTGGAAGACAGCTGAATGGCTCAGTCTGTTAAGTGTTTGCCTTCAATTTAGGTGATGATTCCAGGGTCCTGGGATTGAGCCCTGCATTGCGGGGGATGGGGGGGGGGGTCCCTGCTCAGTGGGGAGTCTGCTTCTCTCTCTCCCTCTGCCCTCTGGCTCATGCTCTCCCCTCTCTCTATCTCAAATAAATAAATAAAATCTTTTAAAAAAAATGGGAAGAGTAATGCAGTCTGGGATAGAACTGAGGAAACATAAGGTCACTATCTTAAACTAAAGACCTGTGATCTTAAAGCCTTTCCTTGAGTGATGAGTTTTAAAAACCAGTATTTTACTTCCCTGGCAGAAAGCCTGTTCATTTGTTTGCTCATTTTGGCCACTTTGATTCTTCTGCTCAGCAAGGCAATATGTAATTATGTCAGTGCAAGTCTGCTGGTGATGCCTTCAAGCCAGTCTACCCTAATATCCCCTTACAAAGCCTCTTCATTAAAAAGTAAGTTATCTCAGAGATGATGGTGTCTCCTCAGGGTGTAGAATATCCATCTTCTTTTAACTTTTGCAAAATTGCAGAATAAGGAAGAAATCTTCAGAACAGTGAATCCATTTCATAAAATGGCTCCCACAACACCTTCCCTTCAGAGGCTCTAGGCAATGTCAGCTTTCCATGGAGGCTCCAGGTCACTAGCAGTATCCCCAATAGGACATGATTCTCTGCTGAATGAATGTGGAAATAGACAGTAGCCAAACTATACTGAGTTAGTCTCCATATGAGAGTAACATACGAGATTTGCTTTCTAAATTGAATTTTTCAGTTGGATTGAGTTGTCAGAGTGGAAAAGGAAGGAAAATATACAATTCAAAAGTTAATGAAAAGAGAGTAACTGCTAATTATAGTATTGAACAAAAATAATAGTAAATGCAGAGAACATGCCAGCTCTGTATCACTATATTCAAAACTAAAGACAGTGCCAAATAGTTAATAGATACATATATAATGTTTGTTGAATGTCATCAAGCTAAATTTTGACTAGGTACCACTCACTGTAGGATCTTTACACATACTATTCCATTTAGTTCTTACTCCCCTGAACAAAGCATGCATTAGGCAATGTTACTTTAGTTTTACAAATAAGAAACTTGAAATTCATAAGGTCAAATTACCTGCCCTAGTTCACACAGCTGTAGAGTCGAAATCAAAACCCAGACCCTCTAACGTGCAACCGCCGTGCAAAATTACCCAAAAAGTGAAAGGGTAACATTAACATTTTTATTTACTCCACTTAACAGGAATTCTACACACTTATAAGTGCATATACACACAGGGTGCCTGGGTGGTTCATTTGGTTAATAAGCAGCTGCCTTTGGCTCAGGTTATGATTCCAGGGTCCTGGGATCGAGCCCCACATCAGGTTCCGTGCTCAGCAAGGAGCCTGCTTCTCTCTCTCCCTCTGCCTGCCTCTCTGCCTACTTGTGATCTCTCTCTGTCTGTCAAATAAATAAATAAAAATAATTTTTTAAGTGCATATACACATAACACAGCACTATTAAGTTTTGTACATAAAACCTGTAAAGTACCTAACTTTCTGAGTTTCTTTGTATACAGTCCAACTTAACAAGTAGTAAGAGCGTATTTTTAATCATGAGTCAGTCAAAAACGTTTATTAAGTACCTATTTTACTCTTTGCTTTTGGAGTAGCTATTAGAAGGAATGTATATACGTAGATATATATACACATACAGGGAGACAAGTTCTGCTACACCCACAATGACGTTTTCATATTACATGCTTAGGGTCTGGCTTCTTTCTTAGTACATTGTAGTGCCCAATAACTTATAGCTACCTCAGTTTTATTGTTTGCTTAATGATTTTATTGCATATTACTAATGCATTGTGATAACTCAGTACCATTACATGTGTATATGTGCATGAACTTGTTTGGGGGGCACAAAATAGCTAAAAATCTCTGATTTTCAGTACCTTACATTATAGTTGGGGAAGAAGATAATATACAGAATGAATTAGTAGATCAGATGGCATTTTTACATGAATAAAATAAAAGGAGTGGGAATATATAAGAAGTAATGAAGAGGAGGGTTCTATTTTAGTCTAAGGTCAGAGAAGACCTTACTAAGAAAGTTATGTTTCAAGATTTAAAAGAGATGAGAAAAGAAATGGTATGCATTCATAGAAAGCAACATCCCAGACAGAAGAATTCAGACTTCAAAAAAGAGGTCCCTCTGGTGATAAATGCTTGGAATTGTCAGCATATAAACAGCATTTCAAACCAAAGGATGGAATGAGGTTGAACAAGAAATGAGTGAGATGGAGAAGTCCAAGAACAGCCATAAGGGCTTTCCAATGATGACAGGGCCCGAGAACAGAGCATCAGGAGTGGCCAGTGAGAGAGGTGGAAAATTAGGTGATAATGGTGGCCTGGAATCCACAGAACAAAGTGGTTTGGGGAGGAAGAGATGATGGAACACGGTTACTGTCTCTAATCTCCCTTTTCCAACCCATTCTCCGTAATGTAGTGAGAATGGTCTTCTTAAGTGAAAGTCTTATTGTATTACATTCTTTCTTAAAATAATCTGTGAATCCACATTGCCTATAAAATAAGGTTTAGTCTGCCTAACCTGTCTTATAAAGAGCTTCAAAAACCCAATTCATTACTTCTCCAATTTCGTCTCTTACTACATCTCTCTTTAATTTGTTCATTCAGCAAACTTTCTAAGTACCTCTTACATTCTAAGCACTCTTCTGGATACTAGGCAGAGAATAATATGGAAGGCAGGCAGGATCTCTACCCACATGGAATGGACATTTTATAGGGATGAGCAGATAGTAAGTAAATAAATGGGTAAATGAGGTAGATGGTGTCTTCCATGAGAACAAAAATGGGATTCGTTTTGTTCCCTGCTCTCTCCCCCACAACAGTGGAGCTTGAGAAGTTGACCAAGGTGCTCAGTTGGTATTTGTTGAATGAATGACTGAGTAAAGGTGATTTCAGATGGCAATTGGTACTATAAAGGAATTTGGTAGGGAAACTCATTGGCGACTGAGAGCAAGCTACTCAGTATGATCATATAAGACATAAGACCTCTTATTTTAATCTCTAGCCATATGGAACTTCTTTCAATTTGTTGAGGATACCCATGTTCTGTTCAGTCCCTGGGGTTTTGAAGATCCTATTCTTTTTGTCAAGGAATGCTCTTCCCCTCCTTGTTCTCATAGCTGGTCTTTGCCTAGCTAATTCTGACCTTTTCTAGTTG
The DNA here is from genome assembly GCF_030435805.1 of Mustela lutreola. Classification (NCBI taxonomy): domain Eukaryota; kingdom Metazoa; phylum Chordata; class Mammalia; order Carnivora; family Mustelidae; genus Mustela; species Mustela lutreola. Next base: position 82,325,239 of record NC_081294.1, read on the forward strand.
AGCATGAAGCTTATAACTCCTCTACAAAGGCTTTCTGTATCCATCAACTCCTTAAACTAGGTTAGGTGCTTCTTGTAGTTGCTTGAAGCATTCTGTCTTTAGCTTGATGGTAGCTCTTACCTTGCTGTATTTTCACTGATATCCCCGTATAAGAGGACATCGTAGAGAGAGAAGGAAATTGCTATGATTCATTACGGCAAGCTTTTGGATGTGGGGTTTTTCTATGGTTTGACAGCAGAAGAAGTCAATGCAGGCTGGTTTCTGTTGTGCAGTCTTATTCCTTTCATGGTACTTTGTGTATTGGAGGATTTTTTCCCCTTAACTGCCAATCACAGGCAACTAATTTATCTATTGGCTTCTTCTTTTTGTTTACTTGTTTATAGCTGGCTTTATTCCAAATGATCTCTGACATAGAACAAGCATCAATGCCCATCAGTACCTATCAAAGCAGAACTGTAACATTAGTATGCCTAGGATTTACATTTTGATTTTAGAGAAGGAAAATCCTTAATCCTTTGTCTTTCCAAGTGGTTTTAAACTTGTATAGGACCATGAGGCCTTTTTGTTTGTTTTGTTTTGTTTTAAATCTGATGAATTCTTAAAAAAAAAAAAAGGAAAAAAAAAGAAAAAGAAAAGAAAAGAAAAAAAATGCATATTTCTCTCTTTCCACACAAAATTTTATATGCAAGTTTTAGGGATTTACCGACCCCAGAAGCTGTTTATGTTTAAGATCCCCTGATAGATCTCAACCTTTAAGCTTGAAAGGCAAGGAAACTTGGTTTTGCAAATTAGGGTCATTAAAAAAGGAACAGACTTTTCAACTGAAAGGTCATGCTGTCATTCTGGTTTGGGAAAGGAGATGGACATCCCAGCTCTACCTGGATGGTAGAACCCGTGAGTTATGTATGTGCTAACGGAGCCTATCCTCACGTCCTCTAGTGGGAGGAAAAATAAAATTGGTTCTCTGCAGAAGAAGACAAGGGGTCTCATCCACCCAGCTGCTGAAAGACAGGCAAGGTGATGCAGGCTATAGCCAGAAGTACAGCTTCCAGGACCCTCCGGGAGTTCAGCCAGTAAAGACAAGTTGATTTGACTGCTGACCCACTTGCGGTATCAAACCACCCAGATTCATTCAGGCAGCTCATGAGATAATGAAGTGTGAGTTTAAAATAGCCTGAAATACATGAGAACCTGACACTACATTTACTAATGGAGATGATTTATGGTGTCACATTTAGCAATGTTTTGGTCCTGACAGCACCGTTTATATTCATCTTCTTAGCATAAGAAGATCAGAGAGCAGGTATGTAACCAGAACCTCAAGTATTCTGAATGTTTGCATTTGTCTGTGGTTGAGATTTTTAAAGTGGCTTGCCTCTGAGAAGCAGGAGGAGGAGAAATGTGCTTTTTATTAAGATTTTTGGCAAATAATTGCATTATAGGAGCACAGTCTTTTAGGGTCAGCACTTTGTATCCAATTACCAGTGAACATAACGGATGGTTCCTCTGACTTGTCATTTCTGCTCTGCAGGCACTTAAGATAATCCTCTGTAACTTTTCCGGTTAAAGTGAATTTATTGCTGGCAAAAATATTCCTGGAATTGGATGCTGTCTCTGAAGGAAGAACACAGTGAACATGCCCACCGGAAATTGGCTTTTCCCAAACTACTTATTTATGAAGGAGGGCTCTCCATAGCAGAAGAGGCCCTTAAACAAACAAACAAACACGCTTCATCAGCATAATTTTTATCTCTTTGCCCGATCAGTGACAAAAACGACTGGATTGGATTTGAGGCTTGTAAATGCCAGATGTGTTTCTGCTACTGTCTTAATGGATTCCCCATGGAGAGTCATTTAAACCTCTTTGGGCTTTCTTGCTTCAGTTCAGATGCCCATTCTGTGTCTTACTGGGGCAGACAAGTCAGTCTGAGCCTCAGTTAGATTGTCTGTAAGAAGGAAATGCCAACTCTCTCAAAATGCTATGAGAGATTAAATGAATCCTGTGGTAGAATACTTAGAACTGAGCTCAGCATGAAGCAGGGACTCAGCTGATTACTGTTATTACTATTATCTCAAAGAAATGAATATAGAATAATGAATAAATATAAATGAATATAGAGAAGTAAATGAATTGACCAAAGAAGAGACAAATTGAAATGTTACTTGACTTTTGTGATTGAAGTCCTGAAAACTTGGTGTTGGAACACATTCCATGTCAAAATAGGATTTTTTTTCTTTGACTTGATTTTTTTTTTTTTTAAGATTTTATTTATTTATCAGAGAGGGGGGAGAGAGCGAGCACAGGCAGACAGAATGGCAGGCAGAGGCAGAGGGAGAAGCAGGCTCCCTGCTGAGCAAGGAGCCCGATGTGGGACTCGATCCCAGGACGCTGGGATCATGACCTGAGCCGAAGGCAGCTGCTTAACCAACTGAGCCACTCAGGCGTCCCTGACTTGATTTTTTTAATGAAAGAATTTTCCCATGAAGGACTGTTGAGCTTAAACTTCAATATTTCATTTATGATAAATTATTCTCCTTTCTTGTTTTCTGTTGTAAACATATAATGTGAATTGTTTGCTCTAATTAAATTAAGTTGGAGGAGCTAAGCAGCAAGGATCACAACTTTAGCCCTGGAGCAGAAAGAGTTCTAACTAATGTTGTAATAAGAAAAATGCCCCCCCCACTGCCCACTGTGGCCACAGGTATCCTGTGCTAGTTTCCAGAAACTGGGAATATGCAAGGTTCCATGGCAGAGAGAAATTAAGAATGCATAGGGAGTTAAGATTGCTAATCAACTGATAAGGAATTTTTCCTGAATTATCTCAGTTGGTCCAGTGTAATCACTAGGCTCCTTGAAAGTATGGAAAGGAAGTGGGTCTGGAGATTAATGGAATATGTGGAAGACTGAACTCACCTCTGCAGGCTTTGATGATGCAAAAAGGGAGCCGCAGACCAAGAAACACAGAATAGCTTCAGAATCTGGGAAAGGATAAGGAACTGACTTTGCTGAGAAAATCCTTTCCTCCAGAAAGGAATACAGCTTTGAGGACACCTTGATTTAAGTCCAGTGAGACCTCTATTAAATTTCTGAACCTTCAGAATTGTAAGAAAATAGACTAGTATTGTGTAAGTCACCATTTGCTGGCATTTGTTAAATCAGTAAAAGAAGACGGTTAAAATTCACAACAGTAATTATGTCTGATTTATAAATAACAGAGTGGTCTATGACTTCTATGTGTAAGTCTTCAAACATGATTTCACATATTTTTGAATACGGGGAGATCTTTGGTCGTTGATCTCATTGACCACATTGCACAGAGCAGTGGTCCAGAGCTGTGAGGATGTTCTTAGAGTAACTAAGGCAACAAATCAAGGTGGCTTGATTTTTGAGTTCTGTAGTCTAAATGTTGCTGTCACCCTAAAATTCATGTCAGCATCGGTTTTTTTTTTTCCCCTAAAGATTTTATTTATGCATTTGCCAGAAAGAGAGAGAGAGAGCGTACAAGCAGGGGGACCAGCAACAGAGTGAGAGGGAGGAGCAGGCTCGATCCCAGAAACCCAGGATCATGACCTGAGCCAAAGGCAACCACTTAACGAACTGGGCCACCCAGACGTCCCCTCGTGTAGACTCCTTATCACCCAGTGTGATGGTGTTAGAAGGTGGGGCCCTTGGGAGGTACATGGGTCATGAGGGTAGGCCTCCCATGAACGGGATTGGTGCTATTACAAAAAAGATGCCGTCAGCTCCCTCGCCCCTTCCAGATACGCTGAGGAGTGAGCAGCCCTCAACCATGCTGGTGCTCACATCTCAGACTTCTAACTTCTAGAACTCTAAGGAATAAACTGTCTGTTGGGTCTGAACTTCCCAGTCTGTTGTATTTTGTTCTAGAAGCTTAAATGGATTAAGACATTAGGCCAGTGGAAGTAATAAGAAGGGATCAGGTTCTAGATATATTTTGAAGTTGAAGCTATCACTTTTGGTGGGCGAATGAAACGTGGGCCTGAGACAAAGGAAGATCAAATGTGACTGCAATATTTTGGACTTGACCTTCAACTGAGTTACTGTGGGTGGAGCAGCTTTCCCAAGTAGAGAGAAGTAAAAGAAGTTAACGTAATTTACTTCATTTTCATTTTTATTTCTATGAGTTTCATCTTACTTCTGTTAGCCAGTAAGAAGCTACGAAGGTTTTATTTTATTCTTATTTTTTATTGCAGTAGAGTTGAGATGAATTTTTATGCTAGATTCAGGTGTACAAACATAGTGATTTGACAATCACATACATTATAAACGCTCACCACAGTAAGTGTAGTTACCATCTGTCACCATATGGTTATTACAGTATTGTTGGCTATATTCCCTAGCTTGTACTTTTAAAACTGCAACCTATTTATTGTACAGCTGGAGGTTTATACCTCCTAATCCCCTTTACCAATTTTGTAATCTCTCAACCCCCTTCCCGTCTGTATTTATGAGTTTGTTTCTTTTTTTGTTGGTTGGTTGGTTGGTTGGTTGGTTGGATGTTTACTTGCTTTTGATTTTTAGGTTCCATATATATATAAGTGAAATCATCTGGTGTTTTGGTTTGTTTGACTTATTTTCCTTAGCATAATACCCCTGGGTCCATCATGTTGTCACAAATGGCAAGATCTCATTCCTTTTATGGCTCGTTAAATTCCATTGTATATAAATACCACATCTTCATTATCCATTTATCTGTTGATGGACACTTGCATGGCTTCCATAATTTGGCTGTTGTAAATAATGCTACAGTAAACATAGGGATACCTTTGTCTTCTCCAATTAGACTTTTCATTTTCCTGAAGTAAATACCCATAGTGGTATTATCTGTTATTTTTATCTTTAATTTTTAAAAAATATTTTATTTATTTGACAGACAGATCACAAGTAGGCAGAGAGACAGGCAGAGAGGGGGGGGGGGGGGAAGCAGGCTCCCTACTCAGAAGAGAGCCCGATGTGGGGCTCGATCCCAGGATCCTGAGATCATGACCTGAACTGAAGGTAGAGGCTTAATCCACTGAGCCACCCAGGTGTCCTTATCTTTACTTTTTTTGAGGAAAGTCTATACTGTTTTCCATAGTGGCCGTACCAGTTTACACTCCCACCAATGGTGCCTGAGGGTTCCCTTTTTCCCACATCCTCACCAACATTTGTTATTTCTTATATTTTTGGTACTAGCCATTCTGACTGGTGTAAGGTGACATCTCATTATAGTTTAGACTTGCATTTCCCTGATGATTAGTGATGTTGAACCTCTTTTCATGTGTCTGTTGGCCATTGTGTGTCTTCTTTGGAAAAATGTCTATCCAGGTCCTCTGCTCATTTTTAACTGGATTACTGGGAGATTTTTTGGCATTTTGTGAATTCTTTATTTGTTTTGGATATTAACCACTTATACATATCACGTGTACATATCTTCTCACATTCAGCAGGTTGCCTTTCCATTTTGTTATGGCCTCCTTTGCTCTGCAGAAGCTTTTTAGTTTGATGTAATCCCAGTTGTTTATTTCTGCTTTTGTTTACCTTGCCTAGAGAGACATATCCATAAGTATGTCGCTAAGGGGAATATCCAGTAGAGTACTGTCTGTATTTTTCTTTAGGAGTTTTATGATTTCTAGTCTCAAATTTGGGTCTTCAATCCATTTTGAGTTTATTTTTGTATAAAAATTAAAAAAATAGTCCACTTTCACCCTTTTGCATGTAGCTGTCCATTTTCCCAGTGCTATGTATTAAAATGACTGTTCTCTCTGCATTGTATACTCCTACCTCTGTTGTCATAAACGACTTAGTTAATCAAGAGGAGGATGGTAATTATACCACATTTGCTCAACGAGTTCGTATTGAGTACCTCCTGGAGTGGTTCTTACTGCCTAGCTCTGTTCCAAGCGCTTGAGAATATAGTAGTACATAAAATAGAAAAATAAATCCTAACCTCCGGATGCTTTCATTCTAGTAAAAGAGGCAACAAATTAAGATAGGTCATGGTCTTAGTCTATTTAGGTTGCTGTAACAGAATACCATCAACTAGAATGGCTCATGAACAATAGAACTGCATTTCTCACAATTCTGGAGGAGGGGTAGTCCAAAATCAAAGCACTGATTGATTCATTGTTCTGGAGAATAATCAAGCATGGCTTTATTTCTGGGATCTCAATTCTGTTCTTTTGATCTATGTGTCTTTGTTTGTGCTACTACTATATTGTTTAGAGGACTATAGTTTTTTTATTGCAGTTTAAAATCTAGAATGGTTATACCTCCATATTTGTTCTCCAATTGTCCATTAAACCAGTGGGTGTTTTGGTCTGGTTTGATTTGGTTTGGTTTTTTATTTTAAGGTGGTTTTTTTTGTTTGTTTGTTTGTTTTTTTTTTTGTTTTGTTTTTTTGTTTTTTTTTTTTTTGGTTTTTAGTTTTTGATTCCACCCCAGGTTGGCCAAATCTTTCTGTGCTCTCAGTGCTATCCCTCCCAACTATAATTTGTAACATTGGAGTGGAGTTTCCATCATTCCTGTGTCTCCATTTCTCCTGCCATTCTCTATCTAGTTCTATCCTTCACTGTGCAAACATAGGTATAGGTTTTGTATGTCCATGGAAGGAAGTGAGTTTAGATCTTTTTTCACTCCTGTCTTGGGTCTCTCCTCTGGAAATATAATTTTAGAATTATTGGGCTTGAAATATCTAATAAGACCATAATAGAGAGTCAAGTGGCAGTTGGTTATGCATGTCTGGAGTTCTAAATCTGAAATAGTATGGACTTGGGAGTATATAACATGTTGTTAATGTTTTAAGTCCTAAGACTAGATCACCTAAGATTAGGTAATGCAAAAAGATTCCAGAATTTATTCCTGGGTCATGACAACTTTAAAGTTCTGGGAAATAAGGAGAAATAGCCAAGAAGACTCAGAAAGTTCGCTGGAAGAGATAAAAGAAGAAGCAGGAAGGTGTGTGATCCCTGAATCCAAGTGAAGACAGTGGTGATTCTTTTTCTTATACACTGCTTATAAGTCAAGTGATAGGAGTCCTACTTGTAGACTCAGGTATGATTCTTCGATAACAGTGTTTCCCTACCAAACCACTACTGACATTTTGGACTGGGTAAATTTTTTTAAAATAATTTTTTATTTTTTTATTAACATATAATGTATGATTAGTCCCAGGAGGACTAGGTAGAGCTTTTTGTTGTGGGGGTTTATCCTGTGCACTGTAGAATGTTTAGCAGGATCGCAGGTAACTATGCACTAGATA